>NC_060126.1:241243985-241868985 GCF_021461395.2 Schistocerca americana
TCTGTTATGCTTCTACTGATATTCTCATTTTTCATTTATTTACTTATGTCATTATTCCTGTAATACTCGTACTTATGCTTATTTTTATCCTTTTTGTAAAGCCTGTATTACTATAGATGTTACTTGCATTATCATGTTCGTTATTGTAATGATGTTTTCTTTACATTTGTAATTGAATCCGTATGCTGTTAAATTTTAATTGTATGGACACCGGTTTTTCAAGTTAGGTACGTAGTAGCGATTCATTTTACTGTACACATTTGTCTGTTGGTCATACGGAGACAAAGATTATATGACTGTGTTAGTGCTTGCATGTGTGTTGGTAACTCAGCAAGGGACTGATTAACAGCATTGCTGGTTCTAAGGATCTACATCTACATCTACGTAATTACTCTGCTATTCACAATAAAGTGCCTGGCAGAGGGAACAATGAACCACCTTCATGCTGTCTCTCTACCTTTCCACTCTCGAAAGGCACACGGTAAAAACAAGCACTTAAATTTTTCCATGCGAGCCCTGATTTCTCTTATTTTATCGTGATGATCATTTCTCCCTACGTAGGTGGGTGCCAACAGAATGTTTTCGCAATCTGAGGAGAAAACTGGTGATTGAAATTTCATGAGAAGATCCCGTCACAACGAAAAACGCCTTTGTTTTAATGATTGCCACTCCAATTCACGTACCATGTCTGTGACACTATCTCCCTTATTTCGCGATAATACAAAACGAGGTGCCCTTCTTTGTACTTATTCGATGTCATACGTCAGTGCCATCTGATACGGATCCCACACCGCACAAAATACTCCAGAATAGGGCGGACAAGCGTGGTGTAAGCAGCCTCTTTGGTAGACCTGTTGCACCTTCTACGTGTTCTGCCAATGAATCGCAGTCTTTGGTTTGCTCTACCCACAATATTATCTATGTCATCGTTCCAATTTAGGTTATTTGTAATTGTAATCCCTAAGTATTTAATTGAATTTACAGCCCTCATATTTGTGTGACTTATCGCGTACTCGAAATTTAGCTGATTTCTTTTAGTACTCAAGTGAATAACTTCGCACTTTTCTTTATTTAGGGTCAATTGCCACTTTTCGCTCCATACAGATATCTTATCTAAATCATTTTGCAAGTCGTTTTTATCATCTGATGATTTTACAAGACGGTAAATGACAGCAGCATCTGCAAAAAATCTAAGACGGCTACTGAGATTGTCTCCTATGTCGTTAATATAGATCAGGAACAATAGATGTCCTATACCACTTCCTTGGGAAACGCCGGATATTACTTCTGTTTTACTCGATAACTTTCAGTCTATTACTACGAACTGTGACCTTTCTGACAGGAAGTCACGAATCCAGTCGCACAACTGAGGCGATAATCTGTAGGCACGCAGTTTGGTGCGAAGATGCTTGTGAGGAACGGTGTCGAATGCCTTCTGGAAATCTAAAAATATGGAACCAATTTGACACCCCCTGTCGATAGCACTTATTACTTCATGAGTATAAAGAGCTAGTTGTGTTTCACGAGAACGATATTACAAAAAATTACAGTATTACAAAAAAATTGTGAGTGCGCAAGGGCTGGTTCATGGACTTGCAGCATTATCCTCAAGACTCTTCAATTGTGATTCTGCACCCGCACAGTCACAACGGATGGCTGTTGGCTATCTCTACAAGGAATACAGTGGGTCGGCACCTTTGGTGGCCCATTACTGCCATAATCTCTAGAAGGAATACTGTCGCTCTGCTCTGTGATGACTCACCAATTCTACCAATATTCTTCAAGAATTCGACTGACTCTGCTGTGGGTCTGCTCTGTTGAGGCCCATTACCAATCTTCTCAACTGAAATCTTCATACAATAGTCAGCACTGTGTTTCCATGGGGAGGACAACACTACTTCAAGACTGCGTGTTGGTCCACTACTTACATGTGCATTTTCTTTTACTGCTCAGCCTTTGTGCATAAAACTGACATAGACTTCTCTTCTGATGAATTAGAACTGCCTTAGGGACTGTGAGAAGAAATATTGCTTTATTGACCAACAGCATATTACTTAATCTTTGTGTGTACCTGATCTATTTCATATTGTTAATATAAAACAAAGTAACAACTTAGTCTTGGCGCCGGCCGCCGTGGTCTAGCGGTTCTAGGCGCGCAGTCCGGAACCGCGCGACTGCTACGGTCGCAGGTTCGAATCCTGCCTCGGGCATGGATGTGTGTGATGTCCTTAGGTTAGTTAGGTTTAAGTAGTTCTAAGGGACTGATGACCACAGATGTTAAGTCCCATAGTGCTCAGAGCCATTTGAACCATTAGTCTTGGCCACTGCCCAAAACTCTTTGTAATTTTTTTTAGGGGCTCTGTAAGTAGTCTGTCTATATGTTTGTATGTTGGCAGTGATATAGACTGTATTAATATCACTGAGGCGCTCAGAATCAGTTATTTCAGTAAAAAAAAAAAAAATTCAAAGTTGCTGACCCACAGCTATTTTAGCATGCTGGAAGTTCGTAAATAGAGTTCGGAAGTAGTATATAGGGAAAGACGATCATCAGTGTTGAATAACTAAACGACGTCAAGCGGACCGCAGTAAGTCGGTCGAAATATTGGCAGTTTAGTTGCTTTAGTGTTTTGTAATGATGCGGCCTAGTAATAAAAATATTTTATTCAAAACAATTTTGATATTTGAGGCAACGGACTTATTACAGTATTGTACAACGTTTTCAGTCAATGTTGTAACTCAAATTTCGTCTGTTTTACTTCAGAGTTGCACTTTGCGGACATTTGGCCATCTCCAAAGATAATCGTTACAGTTATATTGCGTAATTTATGGGTAATGTTAAGTGCATGTAGGTATATTTCAGGACAAAAACCAGGTTCATAATCTTTCATGAACACAGGGGTTCAGTTTCAAAAGGCTTTTAGTGTGCATGCACCCCTGTGAATATACCTGTTAGCCGCTAGGAAGACGAGACTTGCGCAGCATACTTACTTTGAAGATGTAGAAGAAAGGGAAATACCTAGTCACATATATTGTTGAAAAATCTTTCTGGTTTGCGGTCACGGTTACGTGAATGTGCGAGCCTAAGTCATGGAATAAGAAACATCCCCAAAAGATCACATCACCTCGGACCTCAACTACAGTCCTCACACACTGCGGGTTAAATGACTCATTATTCGGTCAGTGCGCTCGACGCTTTGCGTCATTTAAAAACCGGCGACATGAAACTAGTGGGACCACACTAACGTGTTTTGTCATTTCCCGTCCAGTTTCTGTGCTGTTTGGTGTGGTGAAGACGAACAGCTATAAGTGCGCAGTAACCTTTCGTGAGGTACCCGACTCAAAACATCCATTGTGAGCAGATTGCTTTGCAATGTTCAGACTGAAATTGATGGAGAAGAATCTGCATTCACTGGCACTTGCGTCCGGTTTGAAACCGATTCTAATGGGTAGGGTGAGACCTTTGCCTCCACTTCTTTTGTTTTAGGATATTTCACCGACCACTGTTATTATGCCATATTGTGCACACTCTGCACTCTGTAATATCCACGACTGTATTTTATTCAGAACAGTATTCACAGCAGCATTGTATGTGGAATTTGAGCGAACATTCTCGTCATATTAATAAAGAAGGACTTCATCGAAACTAAAATAATAAATAATTATTACCTGTGACATAATTTAATTTTCTGTGAAAATCATATCTCAGACAATACTCATGGAAAAAGATAATGGAATTCGTCATCTTTTGTAATCTGTGATTCATTCTTCTAGAATAATTCTTCTTCTTGTTCGAACTGTTGCAGTGATCGGACGTGGTTGATGTCTTGTAACACTGTGGTCTGTAAAAAAAACTGTATTATGTTGTTAATTAATATTTGAAAAATAGAGTTTCTGTGTCATTAAAATGAATTTTGTTTGTGTAAATTTTTATTTCATTGTAATTCTCGTCCTATGTAAATGTTAAGTTTTCTGTTCAGCTGCAAAGGAGCGCAGCCATTAGCGCTATTGATCTACAGCGCTGTTTATTGGTAAATGCTGAATTATAAGCGATTAACATTGAGAAACATTTTCAAATGTTAACGCATATCGTGAAAGTACAAAAAGATTTAATGTATATTATTTGTTAGTAGTAAAACAGGGCCTGAAGCAGAATCGATATGTGATTGACTTATGTGAGCCGCCATCTTAATGAAATATTGCACCGGCAGTTTTAAATTGATTTTCAATACCGGCGTAAATGTTGCTGGTCATAATTGCGATAATAATTGTGTATCGGTGGCCCAGAATCCACTTTGACGAAATGAATTCGACTTAGATTGTGAATGATCTTTAAATATAGTGCAACTAGCATCTTACCTGATATATATTCTTATCTGCTGATGTATGAAGCCTGGTTATTTCGTAACGATTTTTATGAAATATTTTGACAGGAAAAAAACATTAGTGTTGTGTGCGTGTAGTATTGTGTGACAAAACTGTTCATTTTGCTTAAAGAAAACTGGCGCCACCTCGAATAACAGTAGCGTTAAATTAGATAAACGATCTGCAACTTAGTGCCATTTACACTGTTTGACGGACAACATTGCCACACGTTCCCAGGTGGAGATTTCTGTCACAAAATAACGATCATTAGCCGGGAAAAGCAGTGTTTTTATAAAACCTCATGTTACATTGATAATAAGTAACTACTTTTATTGTAATCTTGCTGAAATTGTACAACACGCAGTCAAACCACAATACTCGCACGCCACACTGGCGCCCTGCGTGGGGGCCCAATACACGACATTTATTATGATATTGTAATTCTATACAGGTGTAGTGTACCATAACAATATATTAATATTTATGTTATTTCCTGTTCGTGTATCATTGACAATCCGACCCGGGAGAAATTACCATACGTATTTGTATGTTATCTGAAATTTTGCGAGGAACACATAAGAACAGTTGAGCTGTGTTGTCCATCGATGGCTAAAAAAAGATATCCATGTTTACAGCTTCCAAGCACCCGCACGTAACTGACTTTCGTTGTGTGCACGTTTTTAAAAATTTGCAACAGTTCAGTTGTAGAGGCAACGGCGTTAAGTAGTAGTGCTTGAATATTCCGGCTTCGAGTGTAATATTTTCAAGTGTATTTGTCTTGTAGATATTTTGTGCACACATTTCCCCATTTTTGCTATTGTTATTTGTATATATGTGTTAGTTGTAAGGTATTTTTTGGAAAATATTGTTACTGTGCAGTGTGCAAGATTAATGACATGCGTGGTTAGACTACAGAAGCAAGTAGAGTCGAATGAGCATGCTGATGCAGAAATGGTATCAAACCCTCAAATACATCAACCTTCGCACACTTCACTGCAAGTACTTGAGAATGTAAATACTTATGACGACAATATTACCTTATATTCCAAGCGAAAATGTAACTGAGGAGTTGTCAACACAAACGGACATTCCTGCCATTAAACCTTTAGAACTGAATAATAATATTTCTGTTGGGCAAGGGGCAGAATTAGCAACTTTCAAGCTATGCCAGTACTGTATATGCTAGAATTATTATTTGAAAAGTTCAATATCATGGAACAGGTACGAAAGCGCAGGGAGAAGGAAAATGAAAAGGAAAAGGGTAGACAAGAAAAGGCTACAGAAAAACAGGAACGCGAGTGAAGGGAGCAGGAGCGTGAGAAGAAATTCATGGAACAAATAAACAATATTTTTATAGAACGACATAGGAAGATTGTCAAGAGAATTAATCAGGTCTTAGTCGAGCGCGATAAAGCAATTACGACTCATTTCAACAATAAAATCAGTGTAATAAAGACTAGTATATAACCGTTGGTAAACATACCAACTCAAGTGAATAATCTTCAAACCGAAGTAGAAAGGTTAGAAGCCCAGTTCAAAGCTTTGGCTACTTGTGTGGAGTCAATACAGAATGACATCCCCACAAAAGTACAGAAACAAGGTAGAACGGAAGTAGCCCAAGTATTGAACATGGAAAAGCACAATCTTGAAAAAATGTCAGCACATAGCAACTAGGACGTTGGTACTGACAGTCAAAGGAACAATGAAAATTTGCTGACGACCTCTACTGTAGCGCATGAAAGGCCAAGTTACGGTAATCAACCTATATTATCCGAGCGTATTGTTTCACCAAGGAACCCGAATTATGAAGCAGAGTGTTCTTGCAATAAAGTCAGTACACCGCCTGCTAATGACAACAACTCCATGCACTTAAGTACCTTAATGCAAGAAGAAAGCTTAATTAAACACCGTCAGTTCCAAGTATTCAACGAGGAGAGCAAAAAGAATATTCATCCCGCAATTTTTATTAGAAATTTTAGAAGTGTTCTTCCAAAGTCTTGGACGGAGGAACAGAAAATCCAGTTTGTGGTTTCGCACATTACCGGTGACGCATCGCTCTGGGAGTTGAACGCAGCAGAAACATTCAAAACGTTTAACGAATTTGAGAAGGCGTTTCTCGACCAATTCTGGTTAGCGTCGACTCAAGAACTACTAACAAAGATTGTATATAACGCAGAAATATATAACCCGAAGGCAGGCTCTTTGAGAAAATACATTGAAAAATACGAGGGGGAGTTGGAAAATAAGTTTCCCCTGTCGACTGTGGGTAGAGTTGTGTGATATGGGCGAAAGACGACACGGTAGGTGAGCGCGCACGTGCAAGACACCGATACACCATTAGGTAGAGGTAGATCGCGATCAAGCAGGTGGCGCTGTCGCAGTGCCTGCGCAAAGCGGAGGCCAGCCGCTCAGTCTTTTCCCGGAGCTATGGAGAGATGGTGCGTTTTGGAGTCGTGGTCAAAGGCAGAAGTGAGAGCTGTTATCCCCTATGAATTGGCACGTGGAGTATCATGTACAGAAATTCATAACTGCCTTGTTGATGTGTATGGGTCAAGGTTGATGTCGAGGCGAAAGGTGCGGAGACGGTGCCAGCAATTCAGTGATGGACGTCAGCAAGTGCAGGACACACCGAGACCTGGACGGACGCACACGGCCACTACAGATGCAAATGTCAGGAAGGTGGATGACAAGCGAACCGGCGTATTACCATCGATGGAGTAGCGGCAGAACTTGCAATCGGACATGAGCGAGCTCACAAGATCATCCACGACATTCTTCGATACAGGAAGGTGTCCGCACGAAGGGTGTCCCGCAAACTGGCCCCGACACACATGGAACAACGCACGGCGTTCAGCCTGGAACAGTTCGTGAATCTGGCAATGACCTTCTGTTTCGGATTGTGACGGGGGGATGAAAAGTGAGTCCATCATTACACGTCCGGATCGAAGGCCGCATCCATGAAGTGGAAACATCCGTCATCACCTGTCCGAAAGAAGTTCAAAAGCACTCCGTCTGCAGGTAAAGTGCTACTCACCGTTTTGGTTGGTTGTTTTGGGGAAGGAGACCAGACAGCGAGGTCATCGGTCTCATCGGATTAGGGAAGGACGGGGAAGGAAGTCGGCCGTGCCCTTTGAAAGGAGCCATCCCGGCGTTTGCCTGGCGCGATTTAGGGAAATCACGGAAAACCTAAATCAGGATGGCCGGACGCGGAATTGAAACGTCGTCCTCCCGAATGCGAGTCCAGTGTCTAATACTCACCGTTTTCTGAGGAGTTTTGCTGCTCGACTTTCTGAAGGATGCAACCATCAATGTTGCGTAGTACTGTTCCACTCGGTCTAAATTGAAAGAATAATTGAAGAAAAAGCGGCCTGGCCTTCTCATATCTGGCGTCCTGCTGTTGGATGACAAATGCGAGACCACACACGGCGACGGCAACGCAATATCATATTGCAATTCTTGGTTGGGATCGCCTACACCACCCACCATCCGCCTTACAGTCCGGATCTCGCACCAAGTGACTTCCTTCTGTTTCCTGATTTGAAGAAGAGTCTCGGCGGATAGCGCTTTGGCAACAATGCTGACGTCGAACAAGCCGTTCAACACTTCTTCCTTATGCAACGCCCTGATTTTTTCGTAGAAGACCTTTTGAAGCTTATAAAGCGATACGACGAATGTCTCAATGTAGCTGGAAATTATGTAGAAAAAGAAATATGTGTCTTATCCTTAATGTCTCATTCTCTTTTTTCCCTTTCACACATAACTCTGACCACAGTCGACAGGGGAAACTTATTTTCCAACTCCCCCACGTAAATTAATATGATACGGTACTGGGATAAATCAGTAAAGGCTAGATTGCCAATAGATATTAAGGAGAATCTGTTTAACGCCACAGATACTGGTCTTAAGTAATTTTTATCTGTGATAGATTCGTTAGAGTTAGCCCAAGAAGGCGCTAGGAGGAATTCTGACGCAACAAATAGAGCTAACTGTTGTAACGGAAAAGGTTCCTGGAACGGAAGTAATGGAAATAGCAAGCTGTTTCTCACGCACCGGCGTAGTTACGTTACACTCCGCCATGATACATGCCACACTTTGGAGCCCTCAAGCGGTAGATGACTAGAAATATGTAGGTATGAAGAGTAAATATGTAGATTGTTAATAAAGTGTGTTTTATTGTAAATGTTTTAAGAGGTTTCACACAAAAACTTCGGTGGAATTAATTATCAGCAGACTCTCGTAGTATGCCTGAAGAAATTTGTTTCTCTTCCTCGCTGAATTGTGGTCTTTAAATACACCAGAGGTAAGGTATAGTGTCTCCTGGGTTGAAATGGCTCTGAGCACTATGGGACTCAACTTCTGAGGTCATCAGTCCCCTAGAACTTAGAACTACTTAAATCTAACTAACCTAAGGACATAACACACATCCATGCCCGAGGCAGGATTCGAACCTGCGATCGTAGCGGTCGCGCGGTTCCAGACTGTAGCGCCTACAGCCGCTCGGCCACCCCCGACGGCTGTCTCCTGGGGGTGACAATTTTTTTTTTTTTTTTTTTTTTTTGTACGGTTTGCTCATAAACTGTACAGTCACCTTAACGTGACCACCTGTCAAAATACTGAATAAACGCCTTTCGCAGTGTGGGCAAGAAGCGAGCCTGGAAGGTACCATCAGGGACGAGGACCCGTGCCGACTCTATTGTCGTGGGCAGCTGCCCTACGATTCTCGGTTGAGGATCCACGGTATGCGTAGCACGATCAAGGTGCTCCCACAAATTTTCAATTGGGTTCAGATCGTGGGAGTTTGGGGGCTGGGGGAATATGGTAGATCCATCCAGGTACTTCTCGAAAGATGCGCTTACACTACTAGCTGTGTGACACGTAGAATTGTCCTGACTGCAGATGTCGTAGCTCCAAGGAAAACCAAATTGCATGGAGGGGTGTACATGGTCCCAAGGATAGTTGCACACATTTTTTGGTGAATTTTGCCTTCTACAATGACTACATTACCTAGGAAGTGCAACTAAATCATTCTCCAGACCTAAAGCTCCCGCCTCCTCCGGGCTGCACCCTTCCAGCGATTGTTGCAGGGTGCTTGCTTTCGAAAGTTTTACGCCTTACACGTTAACGGCCATCTGTCAGATGGAGTATAACACGTGATTCACCTGAAAAGGCCACCTGTCACAACTTGTGGGACGCCCAGTTGCGGCACTGGCGTGCAATTTCTGACCTTCGTCGCCGATGGACAGCAGTCAGCCTGGACGCATAAGCCAGGCACCTGCTGAAGAGGCCCATACCCTGTAACGTTCGCTGAACGGTCGTTGAGGAGACACTGCTAGAGGCCGGTTGGTCCATCTGGACGGTCAGTTCCTCAACAGCTGCACGTTCATTCGCCCGTACGCATCTCCGCAGCCGTTTTTCACCCCTGTAATTCATGCCTGTGATGCGCCACACTATTCTCAGCGCCGGTTTCGGACATCACCATTTTGCCATCTACATAGCATACATACATAGCACTCCGTCTTCAGGCCCAAGTGGCCCATCGGGACCAACCGACCGCCGTGTCATCCCGGCTGAGGATGCGGATAAGAGCGGCGTGTGGTCAGCACACCGCTCTCCCAATCGTTATGATGGATTTCTGTGGCCGGAGCCGCTGCTATTCGGTCGAGTAGCTCCTCAATTGGCATCACGAGGCTGAGTGCACTCCGAAAAATGGCAACAGCGCATGGCGGCTCGAACGGTTACCCATCCAAGTGCCGGCCACGCCCGACAACGCTTAACTTCGGTGGTATCACGGGAACCGGTGTATCCGCTGCGACAAGGCAGTTGCCACATTTTACCATCTACTATATACTTTCATCTTCATGATGAAGATGAAATGGAAGAGTTAGACAGAACACTGAAAGACCTGAGTCGGAACAAGGCCCCGGGAGTAGACAACATTCCATGAGAACTACTGATGACCGTGGGAGAGCCAGGCCTGACAAAACTCTACTATCTGGTGAGCAAGACGAATGGAAAAACTCGTAGAAGCTGTCCTCGGGGAAGATCAGTTTGGATTCCGTCGAAATATTCTAACACATGAGGCAATACTAACATTACGACTCATCTTAGAAGAAAGATTAAGGAAAGGCAAACCTACGTTTCTAGCATTCGTAGACTTAGAGAAAGCTTTTGACAATGTTAACTGGAATACTCTCTTTCAAATTCTAAAGGTCGCAGGGGTAAAATACAGGGAGCGAAAGGCTATTTACATTTGTACAGAAACCAGATGGCAGTTATAAGAGTCGAGGGGCACAAAAGGGAAGCAGTGGTTGGGAAGGGAGTGAGACAGGGTTGTAGCCTCTCCTCGATGTTATTCAATCTGTATATCGAGCAAGCAGTAAAGGAAACAAAAGAAAAATTCGGAGTAGGTATTAAAATCCATGGAGAAGAAATAAAAACTTTGAGGTTCGCTGATGACTTTGTAATTCTGTCAGAGACCGCAAACTACTTGGAAGAGCAGTTGAATGGAGTGGACAGTAACTTGAAAGGAGGATATAAGATGAACATCAACAAAAGCAAAACGAGTGTAATGGAACGTAGTCGAATTAAATCAGGCGATTATGAGGGAATTAGATTAGGAAATGAGACACTTAAAGTAGTAAATGAGATTTGCTATTTTGGAAGCAAAATAACTGATGATGGTCGAAGTAGGGCGGATATAAAATGTAGACTGGCAATGTCAAGAAAAGCACTTCTGAAGAAGAGAAATTTGCTAACGTCGAGTCTAGAATTAAGTGTCGGAAAGTCCTTTCTGAAGGTATTTGTATAGAGTGTAGCCATGTATGGAAGTGAAAAGTGGACGATAAATAGTTTAAACAAGAGGAGAATAGAAGCTTTTGAAATGTGTTGCTACGGAAAAATGCTGAAGATTAGATGGACAGATCGTGTAACTAATGAGGAGGTACTGAATAGAATTGGGGAGAAGAGGAGTTTGGCACAACTTGACAAGAAAAAGGGTCCGGTTAGTAGCACATGTTCTGAGGCATCAAGGGATCAGAAAGGTAGCATTGGAGGGCAGCGTGGAGGGTAAAAATCGTAGAGGGAGAGCAAGGGATGAATACACTAAGCAGATTCAGAAGGATGTAGGTTGCAGTAAGTACTGGGAGATGAAGAAGCTTGCACAGGATAGAGTAGCATGGAGAGCTGCATCAAACCAGTCTCAGGACTGAACACCACAACAACCTCAACAACTGCATATTTTAACCACGTCGCCACGAGAACAGTTTACTAACTTAGCCGTTTTGGAAATGCTTCTACCCTTGGCCTGAAAGACCCCCGTCGTTAGAGACCTTTACGACAATATAAAGTAATTACGCTTTTGCATTCATCTTCGACAGAAAATTTTTTTCAGGCGAAAACCGCTTATTTCGCCGCTAACTTATTGGTGCCATGTCCATTCCCTTTTGTCTGCAGACACGAACATTTGGCATAAAGCATTTTGTTTTCTGCGCTACCTGTCGTTTACACCAACGAATTTCCCCATTAATGGTTCATAAAAGCCTCAGGCATGATTGCGCCGAGTACGTTACCCACCAGTTAACGTTCAGGTTGGTAGTAATTTTGACTGCTAAGAGGAGAGTAATTATATGCCAGGGGCAGCTTTAATACTTCATTGAACTCTGCCTGAACCTCTTAAGTCGATTTGTTGTGTGAAAGTTCTTTGATTTTAATGTAGTCCACTGATTTGCTAACTGGCACATTTGTATGGACTTTCACCACTTCAACTGAAGTGTTTGCTGGATTCTTTATTGCAAAAATCACAGATGTTCTTAACACTACTCTTCTGACCAAACGTATATAAAATTTAAAGCTAAATAAATCTTAACGGGTGAATTAGCACTCATTTTTGTGTTGGAAATGGGTTTGCCTATCTTTTGGAGTTTGATACGTACTTGGCAGCCTGATATTTCCGGATTCATAGAACAAAAGTGCTTCTTTTATATTTAACTTACTATATACTATATATACTTCCCTAACAGGTTGAATAATAGTCAGTAGGGTAAATACCGGGTGATTATAATTAAACTTTCCCTATTCAATACGTTATAACGCGTAAGCTAATTACCGTTCGAGTACCAAACTTTGTAGCATCAGTGTCAAGGAGATGGGGAAGAGAAATAATGTAGAATAAATTCAACTGAAACACTTTCAATGTGCTGCTGCGGTACGTCATAGCATTACACGCCGGTACTACAGCCGCAACAAAAGTGGCTCAATGTGGAGTCCATCAGTGTCCCGGATAATCTGAAAACGCAGAATTGCACAGCAGAACGAAGCATCTTCGTAGCTATGCAGGTTACCTCTCTTGATATGTTGCGCTTCATGGCCAGAACATGTGTGAATGTTACCCTGGTAAACCCTGTTCTTCAGGTAGCCCACAAGTAGAAATCACAGCGAGATCGGGTAATCGTGGCGGCGAAGCATTTTGAAACGATAGGCTGATAATTCGATCGTTTTTAAATGTGTTTCTGATAAGCAGGTGAACATCACGAGTGATGTCCGGTGGGGCCCCATCTTGCACGAAAACTATTGAGTTCAATGCGTCTCTCTCCTGTTAGGCTGGTATGACATGCTGGCGAAGCGTATCGCAGTAACGCTGCCCTGTCACACTGCACGTCTTTGGCCCTTGAGGGCCAACCTGTTCAAAAAGGAATGGGCCAATTATGAACTCAGCCGTGAAGCCACACCATACAGTGACACGTTCTAACGGTTTCGGCGACAAGAGAAGCCGGTGCAAAACTGGATTGCAAACTTCACACTTCTCTTACTGCGCCGGCCGCGGTGGTCTAGCGGTTCTAGGCGCTCAGTCCAGAACCGCGCGACTGCTACGGTCGCAGGTTCGAATCCTGCCTCGGGCATGGATGTGTGTGATGTCCTTAGGTTAGTTAGGTTAAAGTAGTTCTAAGTTCTAGGGGACTGATGACCACAGATGTTAAGTCCCATAGTGCTCAGAGCCATTTGAACCATCTCTTACTGCAGTTGACTTACTTGAAACGTTTAGCCGATCCTCTTCTCTGGATACGCGGCTGCGTCGATCTCCACAATTTCTTTTCAGAAGAAATAATGCTGGTTAGAGGAACCAAAGAAGTCTCTCTCTATCTCTTGGAATAACTCGGTACCCTCACAATACTTTCAGTTCAGTTCAGATACATTTTCATTTCCATAAGTTTCACATGAGCATACAAACTCTTCCAAGTCAACTGCGTCGTTAACCATTAGGTAGTATTAAATGTAATTACAATGTGGTGGGTTTAATAACCACCAGAAATTCAAAGACATGTCTTGCTTCTAGTAAGTCTAACACCAAGATTAAGTAAGAGTCTCTAGACAAATCGTGTTTCAAATGTCTATAACAATTACAATTATTCAAAGACCAAGGAATAACACGTAATTACTCCTTGTACTTTCCATACAGGTTCTACGGCGCGAGCGGCAAACACTTGCTGGCGTCGCTTGCCTGACGCAGCTCCTGTCCTCCCATGACCAACGTCCATCCTGCACGCACAGACATGTGTTGCGCAGTAAATAGGCGTGTTCGAGGCGGCAGAAGGTCGAATGGTTCCAGAATTTACGTGGAAATTCTCGAATCACTAGAACGTTCACCATACACAGGAACTTCATGCAAAGTGACCCGAGATGAAGATCCCCACACTCAGATATTCTGTGTGTTCACCTCACCCGTGACAGAAAAACGAACTTCGTAGTATGGTCCAGGGCCAGTCCTTGTCAACTTCAATCCTTGGGAGAAAATGGAAAGCGAAGTAAACACGTCCATGTGCATCCTTTGCTGCAACCTGCTGCCCGATATGGATCTTGTACGGATGCCATTTGAGAATGGTTCGAAGCACCTTCCGCACTGAGGACCACGGGATGTTCAACTGTCGTGACAGCACGCAAACTGCCTAACGATCGCAACATCGATTTCATCGACCACCTGTGGTGCAACCGGTCATCGGCCTCTTCCCGGAGCGACGCCCAGTTCTCCAGATGATTCGAACTACTTCATCATGCTCCGCGCAGCGGTCGGAGAAAGAGGACCCTTCCGTAACCCTTTCAGCCGGCGATATTCTCGAAGTGCAGCTGCAGCATTACTGTTGTTTTGATAATAGAGCTTCTCCAATAATTCCCTGCTCCTTTTGTCCAAGCTCACGTTGACACGGCAACAAGTGCACTGCAACTACTCAGGTGTGTGACACTTTGACTCATGATGACTGATCACGGCACCTGGTGGCCACAGTTGGAACTAGATTAGTTTTATTCATTTCTGTTTAATTAATATGTTTAACACTTTTAGTGTTTGCCAAACTTGTTCCATTTATTGGTGTTTTATATTTTATTAGAAGAGTGTTCATGGTTTCCAATGTTTACCAAACTTGTATTTACTGATGTTTTGTATTTCATTAGAATAGTGAGACGTATTACAGGACAGATTCGATGTTATTTAATGTCTTGTTTATTGAATTCCGGAGCAAACCCGGAATTTGCTCTCTCCGTACACTTTGGTAAGTATTGTGGCATTCAAGAAAGTTATTTTGTAATGTAAATGCAACAGACGTGTGTGGAAAAGGTATCTATTTTGATAAGACAGCTGGCCAGCTGATTCTAGAACTTCCGCATTACTTGTTATTAGCTGTCTGTTCGCTGTTTCTGCCCACCGGGCTTAGCTGATCCCTCCTGTATATTTGGTCAGTTACTGCGATTGTTTGCTTACCTGTAATCCCCGAGATTAAGCGTTCGCCTTGCTTTGATAGTCTATATTTGTACTGTGTACGGTACATATAAAGGAACCTTTATGTTTATAATTAGTGATTCTTCAGTTTCTCCCGGCGTATTTCTTGCTCTCACATCATATACCTCTATGGGGAGGAGATGTATCGCAGCATGAACAAATTCGACAAGCTGTGCCACCGAAGGAGCCGTTTGCTGAGTGGTCTTGCTTTTCTGAAAAGATGTAATGCCGATCAGGTTGTGGCAAACTTTGCTAAGGTCACGCATCACATCGATTCTGCAGCGGCTAAGAGAATTATGAAGCGTGCTAGCCTCGCCTTTGTTCGTGAGAGGGTACACTTTACCAGACACAGCATTGAGTACAACTCCCAGGAACTACTTAAACTACATCTACATCCAGCCAATCATTTTAATTCCGGGACCTGGCACTGGGTTGATGGTGTTACCTGGGTGACCGCCGATTCTACACATAAGAAGACCTCGGGACGTCGGATATCTTTCTGACAAATCATCGTTGGAGGCTCCACGCAAGACTGTCATCAATCTCACGGACATTGAGCTGATTGGGGATGCAGTTTATGTTCTGGAGAAGAGACTTAATTTTGCTCCCACACCTAGGTCCACGCCGGTAGCAGACATTGTCAGTGCAGTTGAACAGGTTGCTGCGCGACAACCACTTGAAGCAGCTGAAGAAGTACGCCGGGAAACCTGCCGTGCTCTGACGAGAACTAAACCGATCAAGTCGAATATTACCAGCAGGGAGAGTGCAGCCATTCGAGACCTGAGACAGAGCCCTGTGATTTTCGTCTTACCGGCTGACAAAAGCAATGCTACGGTTGTTCTTCCCAATAGGACTACATTGAGAAGATGCAAAGTCTGCCAAATGACGAATCTTACAGGAAGATCAACGCAGACCAACAAAGAAGGCGAAGAACAAGACTAGAGCTCTTCTCAAGGACGCAGATTTAGCAGAGGATGTCGCCAAGAAATGGACGCCTCAAGGACTTGTACCGCCAAGACTTTATGGACTCCCTAAAGTCCACAAAGAAGGGGTGCCGCTACACCCAATTGTCAGCAACATAAGGGCACTTACATATTTGCTGGCCAAATACCTGGCAGAATTACTAAGCCCTTATGTGGGTAAATGCCTTCATCACGTTCATAATTCTGTGAATTTCGTAAAACGTCTCGACAACTTCAAGCTGAAAGACTCAGATATCCTGGTGAGTTTTGACGTTGTTTCATTGTTCACCAGGGTGCCTCTTCGAGAGGCAGTTGAGCTTATTGCATAGAAAATTGACGAGAAGACGATCGACCGTTTGAAGCGTGTTCTGACCTCCACGTATTTTCTCTTTCATGGAAAATACTATGAACAAACAGAAGGAGTCGCAATGGGGAGACCACTTTCGCCTATATGGAGAACTTCGAGGAGGAAGCTTTTGCGTCATCTAAATGGAAACCTACTTGTTTTCTACGTTATGTGGATGACACGTTCGTAATCTGGCCCCATGGAAGGGACAAGCTCCTAGACTTCCTTACACACCTGAACTCTATACATCCGAACATCAAATTCACTACAGAGACCGAAGCAGAAGGAAGATTACCATTCCTGTACGTCATGGTCAAAAGAAGAGCGGATGGCACCCTGGGCCACGGGGTATAAAGGAAGAAAACGCACACCGACCTGTATTTGCAAGCGGATAGCTGCCACCATCCTGCGCGGAGGAATGGGGTGCTAAAAACACTGGCGCACAAAGCGTGCACCATCTCGGACACAGTCTGTCCCAAGAGTTGGAACACGTCAAAACTGTATTCCGGAAAAACGGGTACTCGGAATGGCAGATCAGGCGCGCTCTCCGCCCCACCTCTACAGTACAGCGTGTGGAGACGGAAGAAGTCACGGAGAAAGAGATAGCCACTGCCTATATACCGTATAGTGGCGCACTATCGGGGAAAATAGGACGAATATTGAGGAAACACCGAGTACGAACTGTCTTTAGCTCACCAAATAAAACAAAAGCATTGTTGGGAAGTGTCAAAGACGATCTCAGTTTGCGGAAGTTCGGCATATACCAGATTCCGTGTCAATGTGGGAAAACTTATATTGGACAGACGGCGCGCACCATCGAAGATCGTTACCGAGAAAATCAAAGGCAAACTCGACTTGGTTACCCCAACAAATCGGCGGTCGCAGAGCACTGTTTGTCCAAAAATCACGAAATGAGCTACCAACATACCAGGGTCCTGGCACAGACGTCTAAATACTGGGACAGCGTCGTTAGGGAGGCTATCAAAATTCGTACCAGGGACGAACTGATCAACCGAGATTGCGGCTACAACCTCAGAAGGGCGTGGGAACCAGTACTAATTAAAAAGACGCTCAGCAAAGGAAACGAACGGGCGACTAGGGCGGATGAGACAATTAGATCGACACCACCACCCGCGGACCGCGGAGAAAATGCTTCGCGAGGGAAGGGGATTTAAGACGACTCCCGCCCTCAAGAGCTCAGTTCGTCAGCGCACCTGACGATGGCGACATGTCTGATCGCCGAAATACTGTGCCCGTTGGACACTATGGATCGGCAGTGCACCCGTGGACTGTTCGAGAAATTTACCTTATGATTTAATGCAACTGATTTCTTTTAATTCCCACTCAAGTAAGTCTAAGCAACACCGTCTAAGGATGGCCTTTAGTACCAGTTGGATCTAGTGTTTGGGTCGGACATTGCGTCAAAAAATCCAGTGGATTTATAAGCTAAATAACCTTCCCGCACACGGATGCGTGTTCAGACATAAGCTTGATATCCGGACATCTTGTATTTTAACGACATTTCTTGTAAATTCTAAACCATCTTCACCAATCGTAAAGATTGTCTGTATGACCGCCGGTTGTTAATACAGTTATCTTTTACCTGTATTAAACTGTATTAACGTTCCTTGTAATGAAATTTTGTTTACTTAAGATGGGTCAGTGTTTACGTAAGCTGCTTGTATGGCCTAACCGTCGCGTTAATGACATTCGTATGTAAAATTTAAGTTCAAAAATGGTTCAAATGGCTCTTAGCACTATGGGACTTAACTGCTGAGCTCATCAGTTCCCTAGAGCTTAGAACTACTTAAACCTAACTAACCTAAGGACATCACACACATCCATGCCCGAGGCAGGATTCGAACCTGCGACCGTAGCGGTCGCGCGGTTCCAGAATGAAGCGCCTACAACCGCTCGGCCACACCGGCCGGCTTCATTATTCAATATTCATTATTAAAGTCTGTTGTACGTGTATCTATTTTGTTTGTTAAACTTATGGAGAAACACCTCGAAATTATTCACCAACCCAAAACATTAGGGGGAAATAAAAATACACTATGTGATCAAAAGTATCCGGACACCTGGCTGAAAATGACTTACAAGTTCGTGGCGCCCTCCTTCGGTAATGCTGGAATTCAATATGGTGTTGGTCCACTCTTACTCTTGGTGACAGCTTCCACTATAGCAGGCATACGATCAATCAGGTGCTGGAAAGTTTCTTGGGGAATGACAGCCCATTCTTCACGGAGTGCTGCACTGAGGGGAGGTGTTGATGTCGGTCGGTGAGGCCTGGCCCAAGTTGGCGTTGCAAAGCATCCCAAAGGTGTTCTAAAGGATTCAGGTAAGGACTCTGTGCAGGCCAGACCATTACAGAGATGTTATTGTCGTGTAACTACTCCGCCACAAGAGGTGCGATATGAACAGGTGCTCGATCGTGTTGAAAGAAGCAATCACCATTCCTGAATTGCTCTTTAACAGTGGGAAGCAAGAAAGTGCCTAAAACGTCAATGTAGACCTGCGCTGTGACAGTGCCACGCAAAACAACAAGGGGTACAGGCCCCCTCCACGAAAAACACGACCACACCATAACACCACCGCCTCCGAATTTTACTGTTGGCACTACACACGCTGGTAGATGGCGTTCACCGCGCATTCGCCACACCAACATCCTGTGATCGGATCGCCACATTGTGTACCGTGATTCGTCACTCCACACAACGTTTTTCCATTGTTCAGTCATCCAATATTTACGCTCCTTACACAACGAGGCGGCGTTTGGCATTTTCCAGCGTGATGTGTGGCTTATGAGCAACCGCTCGACCATGAAAGCCAAGCTTTCTCACCTTCCGCCACTCTGTAATAGTACTTGCAGTGGATCCTGATTGTGTTTGGAATTCCTGTGTGAAGGTCTGGACAGATGTCTGCCTTCTATACGTTACGACCCTCATCAACTGTCGGCGGCCTCTGTCAGTCAACAGACGAGGTCGGCTGTACGCTTTTGTGCTGTACGTGTCCCTTCATGTTTCCACTTCACCATCACATCGGAAACAATGGACCTTACACGCGTAATTGAAATGCTACCTGTCACTTCTTGAAATGTGCTCGCCGTCGGTAATTAGTGTTCTGTTTATAAATTTCCCCTCAATGGTAACGAAAATCCAGGGAAAAATGGCACCCGACATACAAGGAAAATTTTGGACCAGTGCTAATGAGAGATGGAGATGCAATTCCGTGTAAAGTGCACGATATTCACACTTGTCACGCTTCCATACAAATTGAGACACTCAAATTCTTTCTTCCCTGCGCAATTTTGCATACTTCGCCAAGAACAGTGCGCACGCTATGCAAAATAATCCTAACTGAATTGCAAAGTTTCGCATTGTGGCTCTAACAAGATAGAGTTGTCTCTGGTATGCTGAATATTAGCTCCAAAAACTAAAAACTAATAACACAGCGTTCATAGGCAATGCTCGCTACCTCGTGTTCTCTTCCGTTCCCTCTAGTATAAACGATTCTACCCATATACAAATGAATGGTAGTGAATTTTCTTCAAATGCTCATTCGCACGGGTTCGCTTCCATTCGCTCCATTGTAAACCAGGCTTTAGGTGCTTAAAATTCGTATCTGCGAACTACGGATAATTCCGCTACGCAGCGCTGCGTGTGTGATTCGCCGAGCCGCGCGCTAGGCGGGAAGGACTGTATAAACCGCTGTTATAAGCTGATTTTCGCGGGGAAAAAATGAGTAACTTTAACATTTTTTTCAAAATACTTGCAGTGAATCTTAGCACCTAAAATCTGGCAGAGCATTTCTATAGTTGTCGTCTTCCTATGTAAAAAATTGCAGGGCACGTTTATTGGACCATTCCCTTGTCAGATCATAATTTGGCTATGATGAATAGTAGGCTGAAGTTTAAGAGACTAGTCAGAAAGAAGTTGGATGCGGAAGCTATAAGGAATGAAGAGATGTGCTTGAAATTCTCTGAGGCTATAGATACTGTTATCATGAATAGCTCAGTAGGCAGTCAAGTTGGAGAGGAATGGATATCTCAAAAAATGGCCAATATATAAGTTTGACAGAATACGTAGGTACACGGAAGATAACTGCGAAGAAACCAGGGATAACAGGAGAAATACTTCAATTAACTGGCAAAAGAAGGAAGTAAAACATGTCCAGGAAAGTTCAGAAATACAGAAATACAAGCCGCTTAGGAATAAAATAAATAGGACGTGCAGGGAAGTTACGGCTACATCAGAAATGTGAGGAAATCGAAAAAGAAATGATTGTAAGAAGAACTGACTCAACATATAGATGGTGGTGGTGGTTAGTGTTTAACGTCCCGTCGACAACGAGGTCATTAGAGACGGAGCGCTAGCTCGGGTTCAGGAAGGATTGGGAAGGAAATCGGCCGTGCCCTTTCAAAGGAACCATCCCGGCATTTGCCTGAAACGATTTAGGGAAATCACGGAAAACCTAAATCAGGATGGCCGGAGACGGGATTGAACCGTCGTCCTCCCGAATGCGAGTCCAGTGTGCTAACCACTGCGCCACCTCGCTCGGTCAACATATAGAAAAGTCCATGCAACCCTCGGTGAAATTAAAAGCAAGAGCGGTAACGTTAATAGAGCAATGAGAATTCCAGTGTTAAACGCAGAGGAGAGAGGTGATAGGTCCAAAGAGTACATTGAAAGACTATGTAAGGGGAAGGACGTATCCCATGACATGATAGAAGAAGTAACAGGCGTCAATAGGGAAGAGATAGAAAATCCAGTACTAGAATAAGAATTTAGAAGACTTTTGGAAGACTTAAAATCAAACAAGGCAGAAGGAATAGATAAAATTCCACAGGAATTTCTAAAATCGTTGCGGGAAGTTGCAACAAAATGACTGTTTACGTTAGTGTGTAAAATTTATGAGACTGGAAATGTACCATCACAGTTTCGGAGAAACATCATCCATCCAATTCCCAAGATTACAAGAGCCGAGAAGCGGGAGAGTTTTCGTATAGTCATCTTAATCACTCATGCGTCCAAGTTGCTGACAGGAATAAAATACAGAGGATTAGTTAGATGATGATAAGTTTGGCTTTAGGAAAGGTGAAGGCACCAGAGAGGCAGTTCTGACGTTGTTGTTGATAAGAAAGCAAGACTAAAGAATAATCAAGGCATCAAGACACTTTCATAGATATTTCGAAATGAAGAAAACATTCGTGGAAAAATAGTGGTCATCTACAAGGAAAGACAGGAACTATACAACACGTAAAAGAACCAAGAGGAACAATAACAATGGAAGACCAAGAACGAAGTGCAAGTATTAAAAAAGATGTAAGACAGGAATGTAGCCTTCCGCTCCTGCTGTTCAATCTATACATCGAGGAATCAATGACGGAAATAAAAGAAAGGTACAAGAATGGGATTAAAATTAAGGGTAAAAGAATATCAATGTTAAGATTCGCTGATGACATTGCTATCCTCAATGAAAGTGAAGAAGAATTATAGTACTTGTTGATGAAATAAAGAGTCTAATGAGTACACAATATAGAGCAAATCGAAGAGCGACGAGAGTAATGAGAAGTATTAGAAATGAGAACAGCTAGAAACTTAACATCGTGATTGGTGATTACGAAGTAAATGAAATTAAGGAACTGTGTTATCTAAGCTACAAAATAACAATTGACGGACCGAGCAAGAACGACATAAAACGCAGACTACGTCTGGCGAAAAGGGCATTAGAAGTCTAGAGGAATCTACCATATTTTTTTTATTTATACGTCTGTTTCCATAGGGCCAAATTGAGGAGCAAATCCCAAGGTCATGGAACGTGTCAGTAAATGAAATTACAACATAAAAGTATCAACAGATGAAATAAAATGTTTATGAACCCCAAAAACGTCAGGCCATAAGTTTAAGGAAACACAGTCAACAATATAACGTAAGAACCAGCTTAATTTTTCTAGGAACTCCTCAACAGAATAGGAGTCACCCAGAAGGACACTCTTCATTTTCGATTTGAAAGCGCGTGGATTACTGCTAAGATTTTTGAATTATTGTGATAGCTCGCTGACAATGGATGCAGCAGTGTACTGCACAGCTTTCTGCACAAGAGGTAAGGAAGTCCGATCCAAATGCACATCGGATATCTGCCGAGTATTAACTGAGTTAGAGCTGCTAATTAGTGGGAAGAAGCTGATATTGTTAACAAGAAACGACAGTAAAGAATATAATTATATATTGTGAGTGCAATGTCAAAACATTCAGACTACTGTACAGGGGTCGACAAGAAGTTCGCGAACTTACACCACTTATTGCCCGAACTTCCCGTTTCTGAGCTAAAAATATCCTTTAAGAATGGGAAGAATTACCCCAAAATATAATATCATACGACATAAATAAATGAAAATAAGCAAAGTAGACTAATTTTCATGTCGAGCGATCACTTACGTCAGTTACCGTTCGAATAGTGAAAATGGTAGCATTAAGTCTTTGAACAAGATCCTGAATGCTGGCCTTCCGAGACAGTTTACAATGCATATGAACACCTATATATCTGAACTGTTCAGTTTCGCTAATCATATGCCCATACTGTGAGATTAAAACGTCAGGTTTTGTTGAATTGTGTGTTAGAAACTTTAAAACCTAAGCCTTACTGTGATTTAGCGTTAGTTTATTTTCTAAAAGCTATGTAATTTAAGTCATGAACTGCACTATTTGAAACATGGCCAGTGTTGCACACAACATCCTTTACTACCAAGCTAGTGTCATCAGCAAACAGAAATATTTTAGAGTTGCCCATAATCCTTGAGAGCATATCATCTATATAAGTAATGGATTGGCCCCAACACTGATCCCTGGGGCACCCCCCATTTGACCATACCCCACTCAGACCCCACATCACAGCCATTCTCAACTCTGTGAATAATGACCTTTTGCTGTATGTTGTTAAAGAAAGAGCTGAACCAGTTGTGAGCCACTCCCCGTATTCCGTAATGGTCCAACTTCTGGACCAAAGTTTGCGATCAACACAATCAAACGTCTTAGTTAAATCAACCTTTTATTTAACCCAAACGATACATCACAGAGAAAAGAGAATATAGCACTTCCAGTTGCTAAACGATTTCTAAAGGCGAGTTGTACGTTTGACAGCAAATCGCGTGACATAAAATGATCAATTATCCTTACATACACAGCCTTTTCAATAATTTTAGAAAACACTGACGGCATAGAAATAGGTCTAAAATTGTCTACATTATCCCCTTCTCGCTTTTTATAAAGCGGCTTTACTACTGAATACTTTAATCGTTCACGAAACTGACCATTCCTAGAGGAAAAATTACAAATGTGGCTAAATATAGGGCTAACATGTGCAGCGCAGTACTTTCTGCTAGGCACTCCACCATAACCATGAGAGTCCTTAATCCTCAGTGATTTAATTATAGACTCAATCTCCCCATTGTCTGTATCACAGAGGAGTATTTCATAAATCAGTCTCGGAAAGGCATTTTTCAATACAGTTAAATGATTCCCTGTAGTAACTTAAGTTTTTTTTGTTAATTCAACAGCAATGCTCAGAAAATGATTGTTAAATACTACACATATATCTGACTTATCAGTAACAGAAATATTTTTACTACGAACTGACTTTATATCGTTGACCTTGTGCTGCTGACCAGACAATGGTTCAAATGGCTCTGAGCACTATGGGACTTAACATCTATGGTCATCAGTCCCCTAGAACTTAGAACTACTTAAACCTAACTAACCTAAGGACATCACACAACACCCAGCCATCACGAGGCAGAGAAAATCCCTGACCCCGCCGGGAATCGAACCCGGGAACCCGGGCATGGGAAGCGAGAACGCTACCGCACGACCACGAGATGCGGGCGCTGACCAGACACTTCCTTCACAAATGACCATATGGTTTCAATTTCAACCTGTGAATGAGCTATTCTATTTGTGTCCCACATACTCTTTGCCTTCCTAATAAGATTTTTAGGCACCTTATAGTACTGTCTGTGACGGGCTACTGTTGCTTGATTGTGACTACTTATGACATTTTAATGTAATTCCTGTTTTGTTCTACATGATCTCCTTATCCCACTAGTCAGATAACCAGGCTGCCTTTCAAGCATAGGTTTTAATTTGAGGAAGCAATTTCTGAGACTGTACGTTTGGAGCACAGCATTTAACGACAGTGAGACATGGACTGTGGATGAACAGGAACAGAAGAGGATAGAAGCCTTTGGAAATGTGGCGCTACAGAAGAAATTTGAAAATTAGGTGGACTGACAGGGTAAGGAATGAGGAAGTTCTGCCCAGAATTAGGGAGGAAAGGAACTTACGGAAAACACTGACAAGAAAAAGGTTTAGGATTATAAGGCATGTGTTAACACGTCAGGGAATAAATTCCATATTACTAGAGGGAGCTGTAGAAGTTACGATATTACGAGAGGGCGTCAGTCAGTACTCGGCTAGTCGGGTACAACTTTATAACGTAACGACCGCGCCGGAGGGGCGTAAGGTGCGCAGTGCTTTCCCCTCGCTTTGTCGTCCTCATTAACGATGCCGCGCTTGGCTGGCGTGCTCCCGCTCCATGTGTGAAGAGATCCAGCCGCACGCTCCGCTAGCGGGCGATGCGCGAATGCCTACGCAATGGCGTTCCCACGCGTGCCGTTACGGATCTGGGTCACACGCTACACGATTGACAAAGGTAAATGTGGTGGGGCGGGGGATACTGGGTGGAAAGAGACTTGGTGTGGGAGGGTTAGGAAATCGACTTACACTACTGGCCATTAAAATTGCTACACCAAGAAGAAATGCAGATGGTAACGGGTATTCCTTCTTGGCGTAGCAATTTTAATGACCAGTAGTGTAGATGCTGATGATAAACGGGTATTCAGCAAAGGACTTGGAAGAGCAGTTGAACGGAATGGAAAATGTCTTGAGAGGAGGGTATAAGATGAACATCAACAAAAGCAAAAGAGGCTAATCGAATGTAGTCGAATTAAGTCGGGTGATGCTGAGGGAATTGGAAATGAGACACTTAAAGTAGTAAAGGAGTTTTGCTATTTGGGGAGCAAAATAACTGATGGTCGAAGTAGAGGGGATATAAAATGTAGACTGGCAATGGCAGAAGAAAAATTTGTTAACATCGAGTATAGATTTAAGTGTCAGGAAGTCGTTTCTGAAAGTATTTGTATGGAGTGTAGCCATGTATGGAAGTGAAACGTGCACGATAAATAGTTTAGACAAGAAGAGAATAGAATCTTTCCAAATGTGGTGCTACAGAAGAATGCTGAAGATTAGATAGGTAGATCACATAACTAATGAGGGGGTATTGAATAGAACTGGGGAGAAGAGGAGCTTGTGGCACAACTTGACTAGAAGAAGGTATCGGTTGGTAGGACATGTTCTGAGACATCGGGGGATCACCAATTTAGTATTGGAGGGCAGCGTGGACGGTAAAAATCGTAGAGGAAGAGATGAATACACTAAGCAGATTCAGAAGGATATAGGCTGCAGTAGTTATTGGGAGACGAAGAAGCTTGCACAGGATAGAGTAGCATGGAGAGCTGCATCAAACCAGTCTCAGGACTGAAGACCACAACAAAAACAACAAACGGGTATTCATTGGACAAATATATAATACTAGAACTGGCATATGATTACATTTTAATGCAATTTGGGTGCATAGATCCTGAGAAATCAGTACCCAGAACAACCACATCTGGCCGTAATAATGGCCTTGATACGCCTGGGCATAGAGTCAAACAGAGCTTGGATGGCGTGTGCAGGCATAGCTGCCCATGCAGCTTCAACACGAGACCACAGTTTATCAAGAGCAGTGTCTGGCGTATTGTGACGAGCCAGTTGCTCGCCCACCATTGACCAGAGGTTTCAAATTGGTGAGAGATCTGGAGAATGTGCTGGCCAGGGCAGCAGTCGATCATTTTCTGTATCCAGAAAGGCTCGTGCAGCACCTGCAACATGCGGTCGTGCATTATCCTGCTGAAATGTAGGTTTTCGCAGGGATCGAATGATGGGTAGAGCCACGGGTCGTAACACATGTGAAATGAAACGTCCACTGTTCAAAGTGCCGTCAATGCCAACAAGAGGTGACCCAGACGTGTAACCAATTGCACCCCATACCATCACGCCGGGTGATACGCCAGTATAGCGATGACGAATGCACGCTTCCAATGAGCGTTCACCGCGATGTCGCCAAACACGGATGCGACCATCATGATCCTGTAAACATATCCTGGATTCATCCGAAAAAATGACGTTTTGCCATTCGTGCACCCAGGTTCATCATTGAGTACACCATCCCAGGCGCTCCTGTCTGTGATGCAGAGTAAAGGGTAACAGCAGCCATGGTCTCCGAGCTGATTGTCCATCCTGCTGCAAACGTCGTCGAACTGTTCGTGCAGATGGTTGTTGTCTTGCAAACGTCCCCACCTGTTGACTCAGGGATCGAGACGTGGCTGCACCATCCGTTACAGCCATGCAGATAAGATGCCTGTCATCTCGACTGCTAGTGATACGAGGCCGTTGGGATCTAGCACAGCGTTCCGTATTATCCTCCTGAACACACCGATTCCATATTCTGCTAACAGTCATTGGATCTCGACCAACGCGAGCAGCAATGTCGCGATACGATAAACCGCAATCGCGATAGGCAACAATCCGACCTTTATCAAAGTCGGAAACGTGATGGTACGCATTTCTCCTCCTTACATGAGGCATCACAACAACGTTTCACCAGGCAACGCCGGTCAACCTCCGTTTGTGTATGAGAAATCGTTTGGAAACTTTCCTCGTGTCAGCACGTTGTAGGTGTCGCCACCGGCGGCAGCCTTGTGTGAATGCTCTGAAAAGCTAATCATTTGCATATCACAGCATCTTCTTCCTGCCGGTTAAATTTCGCGTCTGTAGCACGTCATCTTCGTGGTGTAGCAATTTTAATGGCCAGTAGTGTGTATTATGAAGAGTCAGTATCGCTCTTCATCTGCGCAGACAGCACCAAGCCTTTACACAAGCACGTCCTTAAGTTTTCTGTATATGTCTGATGGCATCACTATGAATATACAGAAAGAATCGCTGAATTTCTTTGCCGTTGCTAGTATTCTACTACGAAATTTCGGTTTATTTCGATGTGTTCACACTCCACATCAAGTGCAATAGATCCTCACTTGTTCATTAATTTGCTTTAGGTTATAATCACGTAAAGTTGTTAATATACTGTACACTGTCAGAAAAAATTGAAAACCGTCAAGGACAAAGTAATTTTATTGACAAGTGATGATCACAATTGTAGGAGTGTATGACAACAAATTCAGACAAAGTGAAACAGATTTAGTGATCAAAGGCAATTACCTGCAGCGGATCAGCGACCATCAGAAATCAAAACTGTAGAGCTACCACAAGTAGCATGTATCTCTTTGCTTATTTTACATGTTTCACTTGACCACGCGAGCATCTTCAAAACTGTGAACATGCAGTGTGTTACGCCACCACGCATTAAGATAAATTACCAGGTTTAGCTTACAACACGATAACTTACATTATGTCGTCGAGGGCCTCTCGTTACAGGTTTCGGGCTATGTATAGCGCCACCGTGACAAACAAAATGGACTATGTTGATTGTATACAGTAAACATAAAGTCCCTGGCAGGTGCATTCTAAGATCAACCATTTCTTGTTGATCGAGTAAAGGCTCTATCGATATGCGCCTTTGTTCAAATTCCTCCGTCAAGCCATATGTAAAGCTATGTACTATAAAAAATTAATATCACGAAACTAAGATAAACACTGTGCCCGCTACCTTAACGCTCGTTGAAACGGCAGTTACAAATTTGATTTTTTTTTCAAAAAACGTGTGTGAAATCTTATGGGACTTAACTGCTAAGGTCATCAGTCCCTAAGCTTACACACTACTTAACCTAAATTATCCTAAGGACAAACACACACACCCATGCCCGAGGGAGGACTCGAACCTCCGCCGGGACCAGCCGCACAGTCCATGACTGCAGCGCCCTAGACCGCTCGGCTAATCCCACGCGGCGATTATTTTTTCTATATTATGTTAAAATAGTGGTTAATTTTAGAAACCTGTCCCCATGCCCATAAGAGCGGCGATTCATTACCACCCCTGTGATGTTGTCACTAGAAACCTGAGTTGTTTGTTTGCTGTGTTGCTTAATTACGAAAAATTCAACCACCGTAATTTGGGGAAAAATATTTTACGTTCTTCCGTCTTAATAACTGTAATCTTTAGGCGAATAATCTCGCTAAGTTCGACTTCTGGAGTCATATACATTTAGCTGTAGGTGTTTTTTAATAATTTTAATGAATATTTACAAGTATGACATACGTAAGTCAACTTCTAAAAAAAAAACACAATTTTAATTTTTTTTTCTGTGTTATTTTCAAACGAACTTACAACCAGCTATCGATCTTAGAAATTGTATTCATGCTCATACGAGCGGCAACTCTACACATGTTCATGACGTCAGCAGAGCCAGCATGAACTGCCTTCCTAATTGCCGTCTGTTTTGAATACAGTAGTTCCACGCCATTTCATATTTGTTACTTTCATGGGTAGAAGCAAATATCTATACGCACCAAATACGAGGGTTGTGCTAAAAGTAACTTCCGATCGATCGCGAAATGGAAACCATTGAAAAAATGCGGTAAAGCTTTGCACACATGTGTTGGGCAGTGTCTCTAGTACGCCCGTCGATCGTGTCACGTCGCTCTTTTCAGTTTTGAGTGGACAGTGAGCACGTAAAGATGCGTAGGGAATAGCGTCTGCAGCTAAGTATGAGGGTCTGGTTAAAGATTTCGCCTGTGTCATGCAGCCCACATAACACAACTGTCGAGCAGTTCCTTCTTCACGCCAATATTTGGCGCAAATTGCAGGGGCAATGGAGACGCTCCTGCAGCGTTTCCGATGAGAAGTGCTTGATCACCCACAATACAGTCCGTAATTGGTTCCCCCTAAGTCTCATCTCTGCTGCCAAGAGCCGCTGGCAATGAAGACAAAATTTTTCCACAGACAACGAGCTGCAGACCAGTGCAGATAACTGGCCGAAAGCACAGGTGGCTGCTTTCTATGACGAGGATATTGGAAAGTTGATACAACTCTATGACAACACTCGAAGTTGGAGCAGCGACTATGTAGAGAAGTAGTTGGAAGGTGTACTTAACTGTTGCAAATAAAACGTTTCTGATTTTCACTGTGGTTTCCATTTCGCGACCGATCTTAACTTACTTTCTGGTCAACCCTCGTATGTGCTTTGTAAATAAATATGTGTGTCATAACATCTTTCTCTCCGTATAACTGCACTCGGATGATTGTAGATCTGAGTGGAATTGTGCCACTACGTATGATTAGTGTACGTTAATGTAGGTTACTTTTAATGCCGTTAATAACCTATTACATACACAGTTTGCGTATTACGCCTGTAAAAGTGGCAATTATAATTTTAATTTGTAATTTTAATATGTCCCTTAAAAATTATTTTAATAGCTGGATACATGTTTAGACTTGTATGCGTGAACACCAGAAAGAGCCGTAGGTATTTACCATAGTTTAGTGATATTAGTATTTTTTGTGTTACATACCTTTACATCAGGCTTCATGACGTAATTTCAACGAAAGCGCATATCGATATGGCTGTGACTCGCTCAACAAGACACGATATGTCTCGCTGTTTGATCTTATGCTGCACCTGTACTGTACACAACCAACATACTCCATTTTACGTGTGACGGCGGCACTATACACGGCCCGGTATGTTTAACGAGTGATCCTCGATCCCTTAATGTAAGTTATCATGTTGTAAGTAGAATCTGTTAATTTATCATATTGAGTGTGTAACAACACCAACGCTATACTATTGTACATATAATAATTGTTTTCTTCTGATTTTCGATAAATTAGGGTAATCGATGTTCTGATTTCATTTCTTTTTCTTTTCTTGCCATTACGTTAAAGAAACTGTAAACAAATTTCGATGTGACTATTAATATTTATGTCAAATTTCAAGCAATGTTATAACAAAATGGAAATGTAAGAAATGTTGAAACTGTTGTAAGATGTTAAAGTTGTAATTGTGCGCTTGGTCCATACGTAGGCAATGTATTAGGACATGTGGAGCGCAAAACCTTTGGTGAATACCCTGTCTGTAGGGGAGCGGTAAGAGGTGGATGGCAGGCGACCGCGGGAAAATGCACACGGGCGCTGCACGGCATAACGGGCTCAGCAGTAGTAGTCGGAGTTGGGCATCGGTCTGAGAAACACGCTCTGGATCGAGGAGGCTCTCCTGGAAAACGTGATTTCATTGAGCCTCGGATGTGCCGTTTCTGACGACTATACAGCATGGCTATATTCCATAGGCACTAAATGGAAAAGTATTGCGACGCTAAGAAGAAGCAAAGTGCCGATACATCAAGAGCCAAAGCTGTGATTGTATGTGTGCTTTGCGCCTCGCCATCTCGCCGTCCGCCAACCGCCGCATCGACACGAACAGGTTGAAACTTTTAGTACTGTATTCGTGTGGACCAGTGTTACTTTTGTTCCATACTGTTCAATAACAACTTAAATTTTACCAGAACTGCCCTATCAGTTAAATATCCTCACAACTAACCTAGACAGGGTCCTTTCCACATGTTGTGCAATCCGAGTGTCCCGAAAAGAAGATTTAAAGTTTATGTTAATAATACTTACCTGCAGACCTAGCTATGTTAGAATGAGGTTTAAAGAACTTTGTTGTTAATGAATATATAGGTCTGGCAAAGTTGGAAGGTAATGTTGAAATTGGTTTAGTAATGAAGTTTAATTATTTGAGGCAGATAAAATGATAATTAAATGAGCAGGAAATAAGTTAAAAAGAGTAGTAACTCACCTATTGGAAATCTTGAGTGCTTAATGAATCCTTTAATCAATATTTTCAATACAGTGATCATAACAGTTTCAGGGTCTCCCCCCACCCTTTTTTTTTCTTTTCTATTCATTTGAATTCTGAAGTGAACTGAACTGATTTGACCAGCAAAGTTAAAGTCAATATAGAACCTAAATTTATCAGTGTTTCACCCTTTTCAAAATTGACATTGTATGTGTGTCTCTAAAGTGCTATTACTAGGGTAACCTATGCCCGAATTTAATCAGATCAATAGACAGTACGAAGTTTGTAGTAAACATTATACTGTATTGTTGTGTATTTATGGCTCGTCCATATTAGTACAGAAAGTGAAATTATTAATTCAGTAGATTTTCTGGTTCTAAAAGTTACCATATTATGCAGTGTTATTACGTGTTGTTTTGTATGAAAGTACAGCAACTTGTACAGGGAAGAAACTCAGTTAATGCCTAATTAGGCTGGCGACCGTATTATTAACAATTTGGTAGCATCTGCTGTGTTGTTTCTTGTCCGTCCTAACGTGTGGTTGCACTCCGGAATTGCTTGACGTATCATTGTTATTACTGAGTGGGTGTAAGTCTGATTTGCCTCCATTCAGGTACACGCGGTCAAAATCTATACAAAAATCCTTTCTCTTAAGGTGAAGCCCGTCAACTTACCATAGTACAGGCTATAAAGAGTATCGTGTGCAGTAGCGTAGGGTTACAAGTGGTTGTGTAACATATTGTATTTCCACAGTTCTAAAATTACTCCAGTTGGTCGAGTGAAACATGTAAAATAAAGAAAAAGATGCATGAGGCTTGCCGCGGCTCTACAGTTTTAATGAAACCGAGATATCACAGTAAAGTGTACCCAGATAGTCACTTGAATACACAGTGTACTCCCATTACGCGCAACGCAGGTGTCTGCTATCGCATGTACGAGACTATAAAAGGTACCAAACAGCATTCTTGTGATACTGTCCCAAGGATCTTGCACCTTTCGTCGCCATTCGGCAATGCTTCTTGTATGTCCCATACGTATTCAGTGGGGGTAAGGAATAGGGAAGGGAAAGATTTTATTTCCTCCAGCGCAGGTGTTGAACATCAAGGAGAGTACTGTCCTGCTAACAAAGCACATCGCCTTCCTGTAACATAAATAGCAGTATACGGGGATAACGACTTCAATCTTCTTACTTTACCCTGCAGAAGCATCAAATGTCACAGCGAATTGCAACTATGACACGCGACACCATGAAGCCGGGGATGGGACCTGTGTACACTGATGAGCCAAAACGTTATGACCACCTGTTAATAGTTCGTTTGTCTCTCTTTGGAATGAAATACATCACTGATTTTGCGTATCGGGGATCCGACAGTTTCCCGGTAGATTTGTGAGCGTATGTGGCATTACACGTCTACGCACAGGTCATGCAATTCGCGTAAAGAACAGGCCGCTGATTTGCGTAAGCGATACTGCCCGGTAGCGGTTCAGATGGGTTCCATGGGATGGCCGACACGTCAACGTGAGTTCAATGTTGCGCTCCTCAAATCACTAAAGCACGGTTTTGGCTCAGAGACACGGACAGTTACACTGCAGAAAGATGACCTCAACGTCGGGGAAGCCATCAAGCATGAAGGGATGCAGGTGGTTTGCAGCTGTCAACGTGTCTTCGATTGTATTGTATTGTATGTTAACCGAGGACCTAGAAACGACGGAGAGGCTCCGTCCCCGCCGCAGCCGCAGTGGTCCACAACCCCACTACGACTACCGCAGTCCACTTCACCCCTTCGCCGCCCCACACCTAACCCAAGGTTATTGTGCGGTTCGGCCCCCCGTGGACCCCCATGGAACGTCTCACACCAGACGAGTTTAATCCCCATGTTTGCGTGGTAGAGAAATGGTGGTGTACGCGAACGTAGAGAACTTGTTTGCGCAGCCATCGCCGACATCTGAGGCGGAATAAGGGGAACCAGCCCGCATTCGCCGAGGCAGATGGAAAACCGCCTAAAAACCATCCACAGACTGGCCGGTTCACCAAACCTTGACACAAATCCGCCGGGCGGATTCGTCCCGGGGACCAGGCGCTCCTTCCCGCCCGGAAAGGCGTGCGTTAGACCGCACGGCCAACCGAGCGGGCTGTGTCTTCGATTACTACAGCAGATCCCATGCAAGCCCAGGAGAATGTCTACTGTAGCATAATTCTGTTCCCACCAGCCTGTGTGCGGGGCGTACTGCACGTTTAGAGCCCCCATTCAACTTGATGACGGCGTTTCTGGAGATAATCATCGACCTAGTGTAGCAAAAATGTTATTCCCGAGAAGAGCCGACGCATTTCCATTGATCAACGGTCAAATCCCGATGGTCCTCTGCCCACTGCATTAGTAATTGACGATATAGTTGGATCAACACGTGGACACGTAAAGTTTGTCCACTGCAGAGCTCCGTGTTCGACAATATACGATGAACTGTGTGCTTCGAAACGCTTATGCGGTGACCAGCATTATGCCCTTTCGGCAGAGATGCCACAAATCGCCATCTGTCCTACTTTACCGAGCAGACAAGCCTCTGAACACCACGTTCTGAGATGAGTCTTAGACTTCCAACTATTTAGCGCCTAGTGATAGTTTCAGCCTTTCTCTGTCTTTCTACCTGTTTCCACAGATGCTTCCGAGAGTAGCACGTGAACATTCTACCAGCTTCGCCGTTTTCGAAATATCATTCACATGCTCTGCGTGATAATCTGGCTTCTATCATAGTCGCTTATCTGAATGAATTTCCCTATTTGCAGCCCATATCTTCGCTAGGATGATCCCCCGTCCGTGTCTCCTCCTTTGTTACCGCGTCACATGCCCGCAATGCTCCCACGCGGGATCCAGTGGCAGTGGTGGTAATGTATTGACTTGTCAGTATATCATGGGGCGATTGTACTGCGGAATAGGCCGCTTACCATGTCTACTTGATACACTTGTCCGCCCATCACTCGCATACATACAGAACCTACTGTCATCTCAGAAGACAACAGAGCGCCTTTCGACTCTCCAGTCGGCTCTTTCAGGTGTGGCGAGAGTTATACGTGCTTTTAGTGCTGCCACAAGCAGATGGTTCCCAGTGGTCCCTGGTGGCAGGTGCAACATGTCCCTGGACGATGTTCGGTTGGCTACCATAGCTCACACAATTCGTCTATCTGGTCGTTCGTCTATATTACACGGAAGTTCAGAACCTGGTCTACAGGCGTGGGAATGTTCCAAAGATGAGTACTGAAAGCAGCGACACTGCGCCGATGTATTATGTCCAACATGAGCTGAAATCCATCGATACGTTTCCTGCAGTCCCACAATAAGAAACGGCTCATACGCCTGAAACTGTTCAACAGGAGTACACGCTTGTCGGTGGGGCACAGTTGTACCCTAAAATTGATGTTGCAAACACTGCTACCCTCTATATTCAGAGCAGTTACTGCCTGTAGTGTCAAAACAGACGACGGCCGAACAGGCCTCGTGATTGGTGATGACAAAAGACATGATCACCAATACCACAACCCCTCCGTATCCAAATAATATACCCTGGTGTCAATAAACACAGTCCTTGAGGATGCTGCATTTTTTCCGGCAGTATAGATCATCGTTGAAATGGTTCCCAAAGAAAATGACCAAAAACTGCTATTATTTGCTGTAAATGGTGAATCTGACTGCGACACAGATGCGCAAGTAACTTCTCAGTGCCAGAACAGATTGAACGAGCAAGAGTAACACCATAGTAGGGTGATCAGACCACGCAGACACAACATCGCAGTACAAACGCCCTCAAAATTTCGTTCCTTTCACCTAGTAATAGTTAAACGACCAGTATTAAATGTGTATGTAAGGAAGGATCGGTCTCGATATTGCATAATACACACAGCTGAGAATTTATATTTACAGAATACTGAAAGAATTAAGTTAAGAAGATGTAGTATTTCTGTAATTTTGAGTCTCAGAGAGAGATAACTCATACATAAATGTACTGCAGCTATTTCTATTTATTAACATTTTTCGGAATATTGTGATTACACGTACCATCTTTCGTGTCATAGAAATACAGGGTGAGTCATGTAATATTACTACTGGAAACACCTCCCGAACCATAACAAACACTGAATAACCAATTTTAGAGACCGAAAGTGAGGAGAGGAGCTGGTGGCATTGGTTAATACAAAGCACTGAGGAATGCACGGAAGTAGGATTTTCAACGCATACTTATGTTTCTTTAAATGGAAACCTGTTATTATTTTTAGTACAACTGAAAAAAGAAGTAAATACTTAATCAATGCCGTTTGTTACATTGTAAAATGTTAAGTACATCCGGAGTAATTTGTAACGTAAATGTGACGCTTGAAACCTCAGACGTTCAGTCGCGTGTTGTAACGAACTAGATCTGTAGGGGTATGTTTACGAAGACTACGATGTTTGCGAATCTGGCTGTCTCAGTGTCTGCATGTAGCGCTTGCTGAATTATTCCCTGTACTCACAACAACTGTAGTACCCTGTGTTGCCGGTCGTCTGTGATAGTGTACTGTACACAAGTAAACTAAGCACAGTAGGAACGTGAGAAGGTCACAAGTACAATAGTATGTACAGTGTTGTAAGAACTGCGGAAATGGTTTATTCTAACTCTGAAAAGGCAGTGATGATACTCATCTATGGAGAGTGTAGACAAAATGCAGCTGCAGCCTGCAGGTTGTATGGAGAAAGGTACCCGGACAGAGATCATCCAACGCGCCGCACATTTGAAAACATTTACAAACAACTGTATGCAATAGGTATGGTCGTAACACATAAACGGTTTCGTAACAAACTCATCAAAGGAGAAGCAGGTGAAGTTGGCGTGTTAGCTTCTGTTGACGTGAACCCACACATGAGTTCACGTGACATCGCTAGAGGCAGTGCAATGAGTCAAAGCAGTCTAATGCGCATACTTCACCGTCACAAATTTCACCCGTATCATGTGTCGCTACATCAGCAGTTACATGGAGGTGAATTTAATAATCGAGTGAATTTCTGTCAATGGGCATTCACAGAGAATGCGTTGCAGTTCTACCTGTTTACCGATGAAGTAGGTTTCACAGACCACGGTGCAGTGAATTTACGAAACATGTATTACCGGTGCATGGACAGTCCTCGCTAGCTTCGACAGTTAGAGCGACAGCGACCGTGGAATGTAAATGTATGGTGCGGAGTAATTGGCAACCATCTAATTGGTCCTCACTTCATTGAAGGCACCCAAACAGCTGCACAATACATCGAGTTTCCGCAAAATGATCTGCCAACATTGCTAGAAAATGTCCCACTGGGAATGCCTAGACGTATGCGGTATCAACGTGATGGAACTGCTGCACAATATGCAATGAACACTAGGCTACTACTTGACAGAATGTTCGATGGGCGTTTCATGGACGTGGCGGACGAATAAATTGGCCAGACCGTTCTCCTGATCTTACACCTTAGACTTGTTTCTGTGGGGTACGTTAAAGGAAAGTGTGCACCGTGATGTGCCTAAAGCCCCAGAGGACATGAAACATCGTATTAAGGCAGCCTGTGGCAACATTACACTAGATGTACAGCGTCGTGTAAGACATTCATTACGCAGTAGAGTGCAAATATGTGCAGCAAATGATGGGCACCACTTTGAAAATTTATTGGCCTGAAATCTCAGGACACACTCTTTTAGATTCTGTAATTGAAAATAAAAACAAATATGTAAGTTTCACTACATTCTCATGTAATGTACATTTTCTTCTAAAAAATCAGTGCCGTACAGTATTCTTCAGACAAAAACACTAACAAAAATGTTGGCATGTGGACGTAACGTGCTGTTCATGTCTCTTCTGTACCACGTTATCACTGTTCTTTTTGTAACCCTAATTAATTCCGTTCTGTCCGATACACACGATTGAACTGCTGAGGAGTTACTCAAGCATCGACTTTACGTTACAAAGTACTCCGGATGTAATCAACATTTTACAGTGTAATAAAGAGGATTGATTAAGTATTTTTTTCTACCTTCAGTTGTGCTACAAAAATAACAACAAGTTTCCATTTAAAAAACCATGTGCTGAAAATCATACTTCTGTGAATTTCTCAATGGTTTGTGTTAATCACTTACACCAGCTCCTCTCCTCACTTTTGGTCTGCAGAATTAATTATTCAGTGTTTTTTGTGGTTTGGTTGGTGTTTCCAGTGGTAATGTTAGGTGACTCAGTCTGTATACGATGTAGTGTATAAAGCTTGCTAACGATCATTTTGTGGGAACCTTCGTAAGTATGTAATGTAAGTACAGGCTGCTGCAATTAAATATTTCGTCATAATACATATAAGTTAAAGGAGTAATGATATCAACAAATTCAATATCAGAAGTAACAGGCGTCATCGATCATCTGCTCTGAACTTCTTCAAGTATTCCACAATGGATTAGACTAAAAGCAAATGGACTGGTATCTATTGCTCCTCACCATAACTAGCAATAAAGTGGAGTTACTCTGAACGTGTTATCTCCAGAAACACACACACACACACACACACACACACAGCCACAAACACACACACACACACACACAGCCACAAACACAAACTCAGATACACGCACGCACACACACACATCGTGTCAGAATTTCTAAATACTAGTGTGGTACATCTCATGGCAGCTGGGATGTTCATTGAATGGCGAGGAGTACAAGGGTCATTGACTCTTCAGGTAGCGATTCCGCGGAAATCTCAAGGACCATCAACGTCAGCGCTGCACTCAGTCATGCGCATAAGCAAGATTCGTAGATGTTGACAGGGTAACATTAAATAAACTTGTTCTCTTTTCTCCCGACTCTTCTTATTTTGCATACTTTTCAAGCGTCTTCATTTTATTTGTTGTCTCCTCATTTCCAGTTGCCTCATTCTCAAATGTTGAATGTTAAAGGATTATCAGGTACTTCCTTTCTGACGACCAACATGGATATCGTTTCGTCAGAAACGCTGCTTTGGTAGCCACTGTTACCACAGCTGCACTCGTCGCCTATAGCAGCACGTTTTGTCTCCTTATACTACTCTCTACAGGTTAACGTGTACCAGTAAACCCTAGAATCCTTAAAGAATCGAATTCCCTTCTATAAAGCAAGTTGAAACATCTGATTTCTTTACAAGTGAGGTAAAATGTTAAATAATTGAAGTTAGGCACGTAAGCCAGAAAAATTTATGAAAACGTTTCTAATGATGCTTCAGATTTGTTGAAAGTCGCCCATTGCTCTAATTATCAATCAATGGGTGAATATAGTCTGGGTAATTTGCGCTCAGGCTTAAGGGAAAGCCGCATCTCGATGTTCATGGCGTCATAACTCCGGAAAAATGTGTCGTTCAATTATATAATTTTGTGGCTACATTGGGTGATATATGTGGACACCGTTTAAAAATTTTGTTCCGAATAGAGTTAGTGCTAAAGAAGTAATAAATTTAAACTTCACGTCCGAAGCTGAAGTTTTACAGCAAGAACAGCGAAAATGCAAGCGATAAATTTTATCCTTTCATAATTTTTGGGGGTGTCCGAGAGAAAAAAATTCATAAATATTTGAAACTTAAGTTTGCTAGAAGTCGCTAAGTGATCTCTTTCTTAAATACTGGACGACTATAGGTAGGATAATCTGCCCGTAGTGAGTTAAGCTGCCTCAAGACATTCACAGTTTCTATCTGTAAAACTTGTCTCACTGTGTTAAAACTTCAACATAAGATTATGTTGTTTAATACTGAGTGTATTATTACAGCATTTTAAATTCTTAAATTCGGTCAGTATATACCGGGTGATCAAAAAGTCAGTATAAATTTGAAAACTGAATAAATCACGGACTAATCTAGATAGAGAGGTACAAATTGACACACATACTTGGCACAATTTTGGTAAACATTTTTGGAAAGCAGTGATCAATTAATTGTTATATTTTGACTAAAGTTCAGTCTTGATCACATCATGTATGTTTTAATAATATAGGTAACCGGTTTCGGTTCTTTCTACAAAACCATCATCAGACCCATGGCTCCCTTAGGATGATAGGCGGAGCTCTCCTCGCTGCTACGCAGTGGTGGAGAAGGCGAGTCGCTGCCGAATTGTGCAACATAAGTTTTTCCGACAGCTACCGTAAAACGTCGAAAAGGAACGTTAAGTTTACGTAAAAAAGGTTTGTGTTGAGGCACACTTTGTTGGCATGGCGTGTCGGGAAATTGATGCCATCAAATCGGTGTGTTACCCCATAAACGTTAACGTCAGGTCCTGTGGCTTTAGGTGCTGTCTCCTCTGACACTGCTTTCCACTTGAGTTTTTTGTGTCTGTAGAGTGTAGACGCTTTTATCTGTAGCGTCCACTGAATCTACCTGTGCTTTTTCCAGATCAATTTTGACTTGTGTTATCCAAGGTGTAGTGGTTTTGCGCCTCTCTCTGTATTTTAGTATTCTGTTGGCGATTCTGGTCTGCGGGAGTCTGTTGATGTGGCCGTAAAGTTTTACTAGCCTTTTTTGCCGTCCGCTGCGAGGTTGGACAACTTCTCTGTGGTGTGTCTGGAGTGAAGGCTGTATCCCTCGTCTGTAAGTTTTGGTCCAATAACTTTCCTGATAATTTTTCTTTCCCCTGTGAGGATCTTGTCTAGGTCGCCCTTGATGTGTAGCCTCAGTGTCTCGCAGGCGTATAGCACCTCAGGTTAGATTATAGTATTGTAGTGACGAAAAAAAAAAAAAAAAAGTTCCTGTCGGTTCGAGCTCTTCCTCTAGGAAATTAAAATGTGTGAAATTTAATTTTATACATGTTATATGGATGTTCTTTGAGGTCTTCGACTGTGTTCAAAGATCATGTGGAATAATTTATACTGCTGCAGTCACGTTTTACTAATATTTTACTAGAACAATGCATTTCGGCAGCATGCTGCCATCATCAGGTGCATTATACAGTTACTTGTACATCAGCTCATAGGTTAGGTACATTTACTGTGTGTGCCAGTGGGGTTAAGAATCGAAAAATAAATCAGTGTCGAAGGATAAATCTGTTACGTGTGTACAGTATGTGAATAGTATGATTAAGTAATATATTATTACGTTTACTTACGTTTCTGTTGGCGATTTCAATCACGATGACAGCATGCTGCCGAAATGCATTGTGCTAATAAAATATTAGTAAAAAATGACTGCAGCATTGCCCTGTTGATCTTGCCCTATTTTGTGTTTAAATTCAGTATGTTGAATTTCGTGCAGAAGAACCCTGATTTTTGGGAGGAGATCTGTAGCCCTGGATTTTTCTGCGCACTATTTGAGTAGTTCTACCTGCCTTATTATTATGGTATCGTTGTCTGCAAGTAGTGCCAGGTCGTCCGCGAATGCTAAACATCCAACTTCCAGTACATTCTTGGATCGTCCTAGTCGCACTGGCTTCCAGTATCCTTGTTATTTCAGCTCTTTCTCTCATTCCTTAATGACTTTGTCCAACACTATGCTAAAGATGAGTGGTGAGACCATCATCTTGACGCATGCCTGTCCTGATCTCAAAGGGTGCAGAAATTTCCCCTCTAAATTTCACTTTTGGTGTCGTGTTCGTCAGTGACTGTCTGAACAGTCTCAGTGTCTTGTTGCCTAAACCTTGTTCTTACAGGATGTTGAACAACGACTGGGGGTCAACGGGTCATACGCTTTCTTAAAGGCAACGAAAGTGCATACGACTTGGTATTTCTGAGGGTTTGATTTTCAGCGTGGTTTTCGAATTGTAGATTTGTTGTGCGCCGGAGCGATCAGGTCGGAAGCCCGCCTGGTAGTCGCCCATCTTGTGTTCCAGCTAGTCCTGTGTACTTTTGAGTAGGCGTGCTGAAAGGATCTTGTATGTGACCTGTATTAGGGAAATGCCCCTGTAACTGTTTACGTCTGTTCGGTGGCCTTTTTTATGTAATGGATGAATCAGTGCGCATTTCCAGTCATCTGGCAGCTTTTCTGATGTCCAGAGGTCTGTGATAATCTGTGTGAGATCTCTAAGTGAGTTTTGTCCGAGTTTTTCAGTAGTTCCGCCATTATTCCGTCTTCACCAGATGTTCTATTGTTTTTGAGTTTAAGGATGTGTCTATGGACCTCATCTTGTGTCGGGGGTAGTGAGTATTTGTGCTTCTCTGTCGGTTCTTCCTCTTTGAATCTCTCAGGGTTCTGGGCAATTCAGAAGTATTGAGAAATACTGTGCCAGCACCTAGCAGTTATCCTTATCTGTCAGTGCCAATTTTCCATCACTTAACTGAAGCAGAGGTTCAGTGGTGTGTATCTTCGGATTTGCACTGCAAACGTCCTGTAGAAATCTCTTGAGTTGTAGTTAAGGAAGTTGTCCTCTATGAAGTCCAACTGTTTCTTCATGAACTTTCTCTTGCCTAGTCTGATAATTTTTGCCGTAGTTTTTCGTGTTTCGTTGGAAGCCTGTAAATTTTCTGGGAAATTTTTGCTCTTGCAGTTCTGGTATGCAACTTTCCTAGTGACGAGTGCATTCTCGATGGCGGTGTCCCACCAACGGTGTTTGACGTTCGTCTTCAGAGGAATGAGGGCTCGTGCTTTTTCTGTGATTTTTCGGTATAAATTTTGCCAGTGATTTACATCATCTTTTTCCCAGGCTTCTTTCGTTCCAGATTCTCCGATCTTCTTTGTGTCAAATTTTGGTAAGGGGCTTTTCTTACTGAAAGTTCTTTTTGGGATGATTCTGACTTTGACTCTCGTGAGGTAACGATCCGAGTCGATGTTGGCTCTCCTGCGTACCCGCAGACTGCGGATCTCTTTCTGTACTGGGTTCGAGATTACCGCATGGTCGATCTGGAACTCACCTAACTGCTGGACTGCTGAGGGCCGGGTTTTCTGTTTTCCGGGGTATTTTTTGAGGGATGTCGCCATGAGCTTGAGGTTGTTCTGTTGGCAGAGTTCTATCAAACTTGTGCCATTTTTGTTAGTCAATTTAGGCGCTGGATAATTTTCAACTATTTTTCTGTGTCGTTTTTCTCTGCCGATCTGTGCATTAGAGTCGCCAAGGAGGAGTCTGACGTCATATCTGTGGACTTTGGACATCACTTTCTCGATGGTCGACCAGATTTTTTTCTGCGGCCTGTGGGTCCTTTTAATTACTCTGGTTAGTGGGCGCGTGTGCGTTGATTAGTGTGTGCTTTTTGTAGGCACACTGAAAACGCATAGTCATCAGTCGGTTGTTTACTGATGTAAGTTCTTTTATGGATTCGACGATGGTCTTGTGAACCATGAAGGCCATCCCCAGTGGTGGAGCGCCTTTGGCAACGCGGCTGTCAGTTTTACTTTTAAACATGAGTTATTTACCGAAGTCCGTGGTGTCTTCGTCTGTGATACGTGTCTCCTGAGCGCAAGGATTAGAATCTTCTGTCTATCGAGTTCTGTCACTAGGTTGTGCAGCTTTCCAGGCTGTATGAGAGGGTTGATGTTGAGAGACCCTCAGTATGTCGTCTTGAGTGGGAATTTGCCAGAGAACTCCTATTTTCTCTGTATTCGTGGAAGCCCGTGTACCCCAGAATCCTAATGCGTGGTTGCCGTCTGTTGGCGGATGGGACTGGTTACAACAACCTGGGGTATTGCTGTTATTACTTGTACGAGCCATGGTTGCTCGAAAGCGATGGTGTGCAGCGGTTGCCCACTAGGTTTGTTAGAACCAGGGATTGTCAGTTCCTGGAGTACATATTGCAGCCGCACCTCTTGGTGAACAGACGCTGACCATACTGCTGCTTGCTCCAAGTCAGACGGAGCATGGATTTTGGTTGTCATTTTGGTCCGTGGGTGATATTTTATTTCCCACTTACCTTGCATATCTGCCGGGCATTCACCTATCCGCATCTGGGGACGCGCCAAACGGGGGTTGACGACCCCACACTTGGATGGTTATTGTTGTGACAAAGGAACTTTTGGAACTGGTGCCTTTTGCAAATTGGCAAAAAATTGGAAAAATTACAAACAAATTCCATAACTTCTGCCAGAGGATAGTGCTCAATAAAAATTCGGAGGTAATTTGCATGAGTTTGTTCCTCACACGATTACTCGTGTACACGGAAAAATCGAGCTGCCCTCCATATAATGTCATACATTTCTCGTATCATAACACTGTTAGGGTCTTGAAGTCAGAGGGACAAGGAACTGACGGGTTTCCAGACCATGCCTCCACGTCACCACCCACGAGGCGACAGCGTCAATTAGATACCGCCGTTTCCAAGAGCCCTCAGTCGCACACTGGCTTCTGCCAGAAGGGCAAACATATATACACTGATCAGCCTGAACATTATGATCACCGACTTACTATCGATATAAACCTTTCCAGGTGATAGCAGAGTCAACTGGCGAGGCATGACTGCTAGTCAGACATACGCACAGTGCATGCAGCGTCACTGAACGTGCTGCCCTTGTGTAGAATGGTGAAGGCGCGTGACCTATCTGAGTTTGACTGAGGCATATTGTGATGACCTGGAGGCTCTGCACAAACATTTCTGAAACTGCGCAACTTGTCGGGTGTTCGAGGAGTGCTGTGGTGAAACCAGACGTCGTGTGGTTGAGCGGCCACCCCTCATTACAGATGTCGGACGTAGTAGGCTGGGCAGTCTGGTAAAACAGGACTGGTGGCGAACTGTGGTGGAACTAGCATCAGACATTACTGCTGGGCAGAGTGTAAGTGTGTCTGAGCACACAGTGCACTGAACACTCCTAACGATGGGCCTCCGCAACCGACGATCCATGCATGTGCAAATGTTTACACCACAACATGGGCTACTACTACGACTGAAATGGACTCGTGACCATCGGCACTGGACTTTGGCGCAGTACTGAGCGTTTCATGGTCTGATTAATCCCGAATCCGCCGTCTTCTATGGGAACATCTCCTTGATAACTGTACTGCGGGGCGGAGACAATCTGGCGGCGACTCGATTATGCTCTGGGGAACATTCACGTGGGCATTGATGGGTTCAGTAGAGCTCGTGCAAGGCATCATGACGGCTAAGGTTTATCATAAACTAGTTGCACACTATACAGGGTGTTACAAAAAGGTACGGCCAAACTTTCAGGAAACATTCCTCACACACAAATAAAGAAAAGATGTTATGTGGACATGTGTCCGGAATTGCTTAATTTCCATGCTAGAGCCCTTTTTAGTTTCGTCAGTATGTACTGTACTTCCTCGATTCACCGCCAGTTGGCCCAATTGAAGGAAATTAATGTTGACTTCGGTGCTTGTGTTGACATGCGACTCATTGCTCTACAGTACTAGCATCGAGCACATCAGTATGTAGCATCAGCAGGTTAGTGTTCATCACGAACGTGGTTTTGCAGTCAGTGCAATGTTTACAAATTCGGAGTTGGCAGATGCCCATTTGATGTATGGATTAGCACGGGCCAATAGCCGTGGCGCGGTACGTTTGTACGTTTGTACGTTTGTATCGAGACAGATTTCCAGAACGAAGGTGTCCCGATAGGAAGACGTTCGAAGCAATTGATCGGCGTCTTAGGGAGCACGGAACATTCCAGCCTATGATTCGCGACTGGCGAAGACCTAGAACGACGAGGACACCTGCAATGGACGCGGCAATTCTTCGTGCAGTTGACGATAACCCTAATGTCAGCGTCAGAGAAGTTGCTGCTGTACAAGGTAACGCTGACCACGTCACTGTATGGAGAGTGCTACGGGAGAACCAGTTGTTTCCGTACCATGTACAGCGTGTGCAGGCACTATCAGCAGGTGATTGGCCTCCACGGGTACACTTCTGCGAATGATTCATCCAACAATGTGTCAATTCTCATTTCAGTGCAAATGTTCTCTTTACGGATGAGGTTTCATTCCAACGTGATCAAATTGTAAATTTTCACAATCAACATGTGTGGGCTGACGAGAATCCGCACGCAATTGTGCAACCTCGCCATCAGCACAGATTTTCTGTGAACGTTTGGGCAGGCATTCTTGGTGAAGTCTTGATTGGGCCCCATGTTCTTCCACCTACGCTCAGTGGAGCACGTTATCATGATTTCATACGGGATACTCTACCTGTGCTGCTAGAACATGTGCCTTTACAAGTACGACACAACATGTGGTTCATGCGCGATGGAGCTCCTGCACATTTCAGTCGAAGTGTTCGTACGCTTCTCAACAACAGATTCGGTGACCGATTGATTGGTAAAGGCGGACCAATTCCGTGGCCTCCACGCTCTCCTGACCTCAACACTCTTCACTTTCATTTATGGGGACATTTGAAAGCTCTTGTCTACACAACCCCGGTACCAAACGTAGGGACTCTTCGTGCTCGTATTGTGGACGGATGTGATACAATACGCCATTCTCCAGGGCTGCATCAGCGCATCAGGGATTCCATGCGACGGAGGGTGGATGCATGCATCCTCGCTAACGGAGGACATTTTGAACATTTCCTGTAACAAAGTGTTTGAAGTCACGCTGGTACGTTCTGTTGCTGTGTGTTTCCATTCCAAGATTAATGTGATTTGAAGAGAAGTAATAAAATGAGCTCTAACATGGAAAGTAAGCGTTTCTGCACACATGCCCACATAACATATTTTCTTTCTTTGTGTGTGAGGAATGTTTCCTGAAAGTTTGGCCGTACCTTTTTGTAACACCCTGTATACACTTCTTCATGACGATTATGTTTGCCAACAGCAATGACATTTTTTAACAAGATATTTCGCCATGTCACAAGGTCAGCAGTGTGATGAACTGGTTCGAGAAACACAGTATCGAGTTCTGACTGATGTGCTGGCACCCCAAGTCGCCTGATGTGACCCGATCGAACACATCTGGGATGTGATTGAATGTGGGGTCAGAGCTCATCACTCCTCTGCCCTGAATTTACGGGAATTAGGTGACTTGTGTGTACAGATGTGATGCCAACTCGCTCCAGTGACCCATCAAGGCACGATTGCTTCCATACCATGACGCGTAGCTGCTGACTGTGGTGGACATACCGGCCATTAGGTAGGTGGTCATAATGCTCTGGCAGGTCAGGGTAAGTGGCTGCTTGTGTTACTGCAAAGAAACTGCTTTGCGGAGTTCACAAGGTGTATCACCTTCATGTGGCAGCAGTACAGCTGACGAGAAGCACAAGGAGTACAAGAGGAACATCCAGCTGAGAACTTTAGACGACGAACAGATCGTCAAAGAGTTTCCCACAGTAACTGCTGGGAGGCAGCAGCGATCGTTAAGCTGTGTGGTGACACGACGCTGCGAGTTCTGACGTCGTAACATCATTATCCGTACGCTCAATACCCTTTAGGATACCTACATCAAACCTTACCTATGTCTCGTAGTAAGGCACATCCACTTGTGAATCTCGTATTTCTGAGCGATGTAAGGAAGATTAGGGTTGGACGGCCAATGTTTAGAGAGGCCCTTAGAAACAGAGCAGAAGTTCGGACAATGACTGATAACGGAAGAGAGCGCACCCTCCACAAAGTAACAATCCCGTTATTCGTCGAAAACTATTTAGGGAAGTGTATATTTACCTGTCTGTTGATGAGCTAAGCATTATGACTACTGACAACCATGAGACTGTGACCTACTTATTGCTCATTTTAACTGGTAGTAGGTCTAACACTCACTAATGACGTAGATTCCCAAATCCACAACTCCTGTGGATATACTTATCTGGTAGTACTTTGTTGTCCAGACTTCATAGGTATGTTTCATGTGATCTTTCACCGTTATACATAACAGACACTCAGAATAATCTTACTGTATTCTTGTTTCGTTCATAAACAACGTGAGAGCGATCCACTGAAATATAGATGTACAAGGGGCGATCAATAAGTAATGCAACACATTTTTTCCTGCCAATATCCATTTAAAAATGGTATCCGAAACGAAGGCAGCTGTCATTGAGTTTCTTTTGGCGGAAAACTGGAGAATCGCATATATTCCTAGGGGCTTGCAGAATGTCTACGGAGACCTGGCAGTGAACAAAAGCACGGCGATTCGTTGGTCGAGGAGTCTGTCATCGTCGCAACAAGATTGCGGAAACCTGTCCGCCCGCACATAGCTGCGACTGCTGCAGTATGTTCCTCACCACAAAAATGCAAACAAACTTCTCCTTCTCAATGAGAACACAAGGTCTCACACAATTCGGCGCACTCAAGAGGAGCTCATAAAATTTAAATGGACTCTTCTTCCTCACCCACCTTACAGACCGCAGCTCGCAACTTCACACCTTCGAACTTCCATCTACATCGTCTAATAAACGATGCACTCCTCGGGTAGCATTGCGTGAATGATGGGGAAATTATTGATGCATCAAGACGTTGGCTCCTATTTCGTTCAGTAGAGTGGTACTATGCGGGAGTACTACCCTTCCCAGTAGGGTGGAGTAAAGCCGTCGCATTGGACGGAGATTATGTTGAAAAACAGGATTTTGCCCACGAAAGGCAAAGGTCCCGTTTCGAGTCTCGGTCCAGCACACAGTTTTAAACTGTCAAGAAATTTCATATCAGCGCACACTCCGCGGAAGAGTGAAAATCTAATTCTGGAAACATCCCCCAGTTTGTGGCTAAGCCATTTCTTGGCAATATCCTTTCTTCCAGGACTGCTAGTTCTGCAAGGTTCGCAGGAGAGCTTCCGTGAATTTGGAAGGTAGGAGACGAGGTACTGGCAGAAGTAAAACTGTGAGAAGGGGCCGTGGGTCATGCTTGGGTAGCTCAGATGGTAGAGCACTTGGCTGCGAAAGGCAGAGTCCCCTAGATAAAGTCTCAGTCCGGCATAAAATTTTAATCTGCCAGAAAGTTTCATACTCACATCTGCTGTCTGCTAAAGCGCCTGCCAAGACTCTTATTACAAGAACCGTCCATCCAAGTGCTCCTGCCAGAAAAAAACTCCCTTCAGCTGAGGCAGCTGCTTTTTTCTCTGGTGGCTAGCCCATATCCATGGTTCCAGGCAAGCTCTAGGTTAGAATTACGACGAGTCTTACAAGTCATATTAAGCAACTTTTAAATTAAAGTCGTGATGTTGGCTATGACGATGTTTGTATTGAGGAGCGCTCAAATGCGCGGTCATCAGCGGGCGTACAAATTCCCAGTCTGCACACAGTCCGTTATAGCCACTTTCACGAATAATGATGGGATGATGAGGACAACACAACACCCAGTCCCCGAGCAGAGAAAATCCCCAACCCTGCCGGGAATCGAGCCCAACACCGCGTGATCCAGAGGTAGCAACGATGGCCACTAGACCACGAGCTGCGGACTGTTGTTGGCTAGCAATACAGATCGTTCATTGCATACGTATGATATTGGGAATGCCTCACAAAGAGGCGGTTATAATCACACGAAAACTGTATGCTTGCTGATGTTTAATTTATGGGCCGTGATCCAAATGCATAATTCTGTGCCTCACGTTTCGTCTGCTGGTGCTGGAGACATCATCAGACGCCTTATCGACGCAGAAAGCTGTTACAGACTCAGAAAAATTCAGCAAGCCCAACTGTTTATATGTATCCACGCAATGGTCAGTTCGTGACGTCATCAGATCGCTGCCGAAGGCCGCAGTCACGCCTACGTTTGCTATGGAGCTCGCTGTGGGGAAGAGCTTTTTAATATTTTGATTATTATTATTATTATTGCCTTTCGGGGCTTACCCATACAGCCATCTCAACAGTGGAATGTCAATTAAAGTGATAGGAACGTGGGGACAACACAATATCCAGTCCCCGAGCGGAGAAAATCCCCTCTGAGTCAGGAATCGAAAGCGGGCCCCTTCGGATAGCAATCCACAGCGCTGACTGCGCAGCGACCGATACGGGCTTGTGAGGCAAAGTTGGCGCTCTTTGCTGTGTAAGAACCACAGCTTGACTAATTTTCATCCTTTTCCTTTCCTGTTGAAGTTGGTTTTGTTCTTTTGAATTTCGATGGCCTATCCAAACAACGTGGAGTAGTAGATATTAGAACTTAATAAAGCCACAATGTCAGAAAAATGCATTTGGTCGTCTCCCAGTCCTAGAGCATGACCTGCTACTGCTGATTCATCCGTTTTTACCACGTGACAATTGCTCTTCTCCTCCCTAGGCCGTGTATTAATGCCTCTTTGTATAGTTCCTGCGTCCACTCGGACTTCGGTCTAATGTGCATGAATCAAATATCAGTAAGAACGCAAATATAGGCAGTGAAAGACCCAATTCTGTATATATAACGTTTTAATTCAACAACACTGAAAAACGTGGAAATAGATAAAAACGTGCAAAAACAAAAATCAATAGATACTGGCAAATTAATATTTAACAGACTGTTATCATGAGCTACATCAAACGATTTCGCTTGATCTGAGTATCAGCAAGCTGTAATTTAATTTCGTCTAGATAAAGTACACTACTGGCCATTAAAATTGCTACACCACGAAGATGACGTGCTACAGACGTGAGATTTAACCGACAGGAAGAAGATGCTGTGATATGCAAATGATTAGCTTTTCAGAGCATTCACACAAGGCTGGTGCTGGTGGCGACACCTACAACGTGCTGACACGAGCAAAGTTTCCAACCGATTTCTCATACACAAACAGCAGTTGACCGGCGTTGCCTGGTGAAACGTTGATGTGATGCTTCATGTAAGGAGGAGAAATGCGTACCATCACGTTTCCGACTGCGATAAAGGTCGGATTATAGCCTATCGCGATTGCGGTTTATCGTATCGCGACATTGCTGCTCTCGTTGGTCGAGATCCAATAAGTGTTACCAGAATGTGGAATCGGTGGGTTCAGAAGGATAGTACGGAACGCAGTGCTGGATCCCAACGGCCTCATATCACTAACAGTCGAGATGACAGGCATCTTATCCGCATGGCTGTAACGGATGGTGGAGCCACGTCTCGATCCCTGAGTCAACAGATGGGGACGTTTGTAAGACAATAACCATCCGCACGAACTGTTCAACGACGTTTGCATCAGCATGGACTATCAGCTCGGAGACCATGGCTGCGGTTACCCTTGACGCTGCATCACAGACAGGAGCGCCTGGGATGGTGTACTCAACGACGAACCTGGGTGCACGAATGGCAAAACGTCATTTTTTCGAATGAATCCAGGTGTTCTGTTTACAACATCATGATGGTCGCATCCGTGTTTGTCGACATGGTGGCGAACGCACATTGGAAGCGTGTATTTTCCATCGCCGTACTGACGTATCACCCGGCGTGATGGTATGGGGTGCAATTGGTTACACGTCTCGGTCACGTCTTGTTCGCATTGACGGCACTTTGAACAGTGGACGTTACATTTCAGATGTGTTACGACCCGTGGCTCTACCCTTCATTCGATCCCTGCGAAACCCTACATTTCAGCAGGATAATGCACGACCGCATGTTGTAGGTCCTGTACGGGCCTTTCTGGATAGAGAAAATGTTCGACTGCTGCCCTGGCCAGCACATTCTCCAGGTCTCTCACCAACTGAAAACGTCTGGTCAATGGTGGTCGAGCAATTAGCTCGTCACAATACGCCAGTCACTATTCTTGATGAACTGTGGCATCGTGTCGAAGCTGCATGGGCAGCTGAACTTGTACACGCCATCCAAGCTCTGTTTGACTCAATGCCCAGGCGTATCAAGGCCGATATTACGGCCAGAGGTGGTTGTTTTGGGTACTGATTTCTCAGGATCCATGCACCCAAATTGCGTGAAAATGTAACAAAGTCAGTTCTAGTATAATATATTTGTCCAATGAATACCCGTTTATCATCTGCATTTCTTCTTGGTGTAGCAATTTTAATGGCCAGTAGTGTATTAGAAAAGTTACTGAATTGTTGGCTTTTAGTGAGTAATGCAACATCTTTCGTTTCTGAAAGTAAGTTGGTTTTATTCAGGATTCCAATACGTCATATTATTCCACACTCTTCTGTCTAGCGAATCCTGTTTTTCAACATAATCTCCGTTCAATGCGACGGCCTTAGGTCACCGTACTGGGAGAGCCTGTATGTCCCCATGTTACGCCTCTACTGGTCGACGTCATTGCATCCTTCATTAGGCCAAACAGATGGCAGTCGAAAGGCGGGGAGCCCAACGAACACACACCTCTGAGTACCACAACTGGTGGATGTATGTCAGCATTACCAAAAGAGTCGTCCAGTTGTGCAACGAGGTGTTTGATTACGTTTCGTAGATCACCTCGAGTGAGAGTGTCCGCACGCTGCAAGAGACATAGCCATGTGCGGCCGGCCTGCACGCGGGAGATAGGAAGTGTCTGTGCGACCTTCTTACCACGGTGACAGGCGCCCCGCCCAACGACTCACCGCTTTTTTGTTCAACGCCACGTCTCCGTGGACATTCTCCAAACGCCTTTAAATATCTGTGATGTTCTGGTTTTCCGCCAAAAGTAGCTCAATGACAGCTCTCTGCTTGGAACGTAAGTCCGCAACAGATGGCATTTTGAAGTATAGTGCTACCACGTTTCGGAACTGCATGAAACTATGGGAGCTCAGCCGGCCGCGGTGGTCTAGCGGTTCTAAGCGCTCAGTCCGGAACCGCGCGACTGCTACGGTCGCAGGTTCGAATCCTACCTCGGGCATGGATGTGTGTGATGTTCTTAGGTTAGTTAGGTTTAAGTAGTTCTAAGTTCTAGGGGACTGACGACCACAGATGATAAGTCCCATAGTGCTCAAAGCCATTTGAGCCATTATGGGAGCTCAAGCGGGAACATTCTTCCATGTGCAACAACAAATTACGCATTTTTCAACCGAAACTGGCCTATAAAAAATTTGTTCCTTTATTTATTGAATGCCCCTTGTAGTTGCCATAGCCGAGCGGGATGAGCCGAGCGGTCTAGGGCGCTGCAGTCATGGACTGCGCGGCTGGTCCCGGCGGAGGTTCGAGTCCTCCCTCGGGCATGGGTGTATCTGTTTGTCCTTAGGGTAATTTAGGTTAAGTAGTGTGTAATCTTAGGGACTGATGACCTTAGCAGTTGAGTCCCATAAGGTTTCACACTCATTTGAACATTTTTGTAGTTGCCGTAAGCGAGATATTTTGACCTCCTGCTTCGACTGAAATGCGTCAACTGCTTCAAAAGACATTGTAAAAATAGTTCCAAATTGAAATGAGCAGAGTTCTAATACCAGTAAAGACTGCAAAGGCTGCAAAGGCAGCATTTATTGAAGAAAACCTTAATCCACAAAACCTATTACGTCCCTGTGAATACGACGTGATCGCCTTTTCAATATATAAGTTAGTAAAGTTGGGGATAATTTGTAAAAGAGAAACCAAATACGAACTCTTTAATCATACGATGTAAGCTGGCACTACATATGAGTCCAATGATTTGTATTAGGTTATGATGAGGAAAGCAGTTTTCTTCTGAATCAGTTGATTTTGAATAGATTGACTGGTCCCAATTAAAGTTGCGCTCTGCCAAACTATGGTTCAGGGTTTTGGTACAGCGCATAAATGACGTAGTAAATCGTATGATTGCCGGTAGTGTAGAACCACTGTTATGGGAAGAAACATAACTTGAGAGAAATTGAGAGCCAAAGACTTCTCTCAGTTTTTGTTTGTTTCTTTGGCCATTGTGATTTTATATCCTTACCACTCATAAACTACAATCTCTAAGTAATAAAAATTTGTTGACCATGTAACTTCTGCGACCTTATGTAACCAAAACAATTACTTTGATACAAGTACGATATACTTGTCCAAATATAAAAAATCTGTATCATTATTGTTGCTATTTTGTAAGTGATGAGTGTGAAAGTTGTTTATGAGTAACAGAAATATGTTTTGTATAAGCTTAACGAAGTTCTGAAGCAATGTTTGATATGTTTTTGTTTTGCGTTTTACTTTAACTTTACCTTTTGCTCTAAAAATTTCGTTTTCAAACGCTATATGACAGATCTGTATTATTTCTATTTTTGCTGCGTCATCTCTCTATTTCAAGTTACAAAGTAACAATTTTCGCGAATAAAATGCGCATTGAGCACTGAAAATTTCAATTTGTTATAAACATTGTTTATTTTTGTGTAAAGAGAGGAGGATAACTATTGTAGAACAAAAATGCTGTGCAGGTTACATGGCCCATTATACACCCTCACTCAGTTTCTAGATGGTTTACCATTTCCAGTTTCCAAGGGAACCTAAGACTCTGATCGTATACGCAAACAAAGCGATTGATAACGCCTGATGGATATGCAACACATTCAACATAGATGTAATATGGTTATTATCTTAACTTAGCAATGCTACAAGGAAAGCTACTTTAGTCTACGGTAGCCTACAGTAATTTCACAATCGTTCTCGGATTTCTGGAAAGCGAGGCGAGTTGAATAGATTTGTATGACAAGACTGGATGCCATGTGGTGCTGCTATGAACATGTGACGATGTCAGGAAGGTACAAACGTTGAGCTGAACGAATGGGGAGTCATTATAGCTACGATACGGGACACAAATGTGGAACTTCATGAAGGGACTTTGAAAAAGGAAAGACTGTCATATTCCTTCGCCTGGGAACGAGCACGCCGAAAACATCGAAGCTGTTCTCCGCTCGCGTGATATCGTCGTGATCATTTGTGGAAAGTGATTGAACTACGGTGAGACTACGTGTAGGAGACATGGTGTTGAACTCATTGCAGAAAGTAGAGATCGGAAGATTGCCCGATAGGTTGTGATCTGTGGAAGATGTGCCGACTGAGTGCATTCACGGCCAAATATATGAAGTCGCGACAGTCTCTGGTGCGAAAGTTATTATCGTTTGACAGCTGGAGTGACACTACTTCATAAACGAAATAGTTATGTTTTGGTTCCATTTATTAACTTCTGTCTTCCCGCAACTTATCTCAACAACTATCGTAATATTCATATTTTCCCTACCCCTCAACCCAATAGAACGTATTCTTCCCAGTGCAGGTCCTTCAGATTTTAAGTGAAAGTGTAGTAGTTTAGTGTGCTTTTCTCCTAGAGGAATTTCACCATTCTGTAATGCGTTTCTAAAACGTATATATTATCGTTTTTAGATGTCTTCTTTGAATTTTTGATTTAAAAAAACTGAAACCAACAGAATATAAAAACATATTTCATGCTTGAGAAGCACATACATCTGTTATTGTCTGTTATTATTATCATAGAAACCTTTCTCGACAAAGGAAAAAATGTTAAGGAGTGTAATGACTCACCCATTGTTACTCTTCAGTGAATTTACTAACACATGAATGTGTTTGTAAATGTTATTACTTTTGCTCCAAAAGCGAAATCGTAAAGATTGTTGCGTTTGTGATTTAGATGTAGCAACTACTGTGGAATTGGTTTCATTTGTGATGGGAAACAATTTTATTTCCTTTGACGTTTTATTATCACGTCTATGTGGCTTTTCCTTCAGTTGCAGGTGTGGAGGTTATTAAATAAGTAGGTATAACATTCCACACAGGTTTCCTACATTCCACGTTCACTGATTTGGATGAAACTTGAAAGGTGGCTACACTGAGCAACTGCGCCAGAGATTGCGCCAAAGAGTATTATTCAGCCGCCTCCACAGTGCTTGTCGAGAGCTCGTGGTAGTCGGTGCCTGTCGAGGTCTCGTAGTAGTCAGTACTTGTTAAGAACTCGTAGCAGAGAGTGTTTGTTGAGATGTGCTAGTAGGCAGTGCTTGCTGAGATGTGATATTGGAGAGTTCTGGTTGAGATGTGGTGGTAGCGAGTCGGTGTGGAGAGATTGTAATGTTTAGAGTGCTTTTCATCAATATAAATTAAGGTAACAAACTACTTTTCTTTTTTTTTCTCATTATTTCAATGTCCTGAATAATGTGTCATTACAGGTTCAGTCAACAAAGCATCTGGCTTGTGTTCTTGTATTAGAGTGTAATTCTGGGTTTCTTGCGCAATTATAGTATTTCTAATTTTTTTTATCACGTCAGTATAAATGATATTTAAAATTTCTTGTCTTGTTGAAGAAGAACCGTGCCAGATGTGTACGTTGAGTCACACTCCCTCGCACAGAACAGTTACTCTTGTGCTTGTTGTTGCGTTGGTTTTATAGTTGCTGGGGACTTAATTAATTAACTTTGTTAACGAAAATTTTCTTTCATTCTTTGTTGTTATTCTAAGCAGTCAGATTGCGTACAAATACTAGTCAGGGCCAACCGTTTACGACACTTGCGTAATCGGACACACAGCTACCAAAAACTAAATATATTTGCATTTTATTTAATTAAGCCCCCATGCACGTGGCGACCGCTGCTTCGGATCGTCCCTTGGAATTCTTCTGATTGTAAAAATAGTAGACAGTAGTATTGTTGTAGTAATCTGTAGTTTAGTAATTGTAGTCTATTTTGCATGTGTAGATTTGGTAATTGTCATTCTTCTAATGGTATTTTTTCTCAGAATTGATTTGTTGTCTTGTATACGCGTTTGACAATTTAGTGCAATTATTTCAATTGTTCGATTGATCGTGTTTGAGGGAGACATTTCAGGTAAATGGTATTGTTGGAGATAAGGAGGCATTGTGTGTAATTTTCGCACAGTGACGAGTTTTGTATATTTTGTAAATGATTACGAGATCGATGAAAAAGGCAAAAATGATGAATAGTGAGAATGATGAAATTGTTAATATGGCGAACTCGCCAACAGGGGAAAACAATATGATGGATAATGAAGTGGAAAACAATGTAATAAGTCGGGAAAATAGTCCGGAACCATTTCAAAATTTTTCTCAATTAGAAAATTTACAGAATACGAGATTAACGATAGAAGATTCTGAAATAGTATCGAACACAGATAGCTTTACAGCTATGACGAAAGAAGTTGGTTTCGCGGGAAATGTTAGGGGCGAAAAGAATTTCGAACAAGTTAATATGGAGCAGTTGATGGGTGTAATATTAAATTTGGGATCTGAATTAAGAACATGGTTAGACTCACACGGATCACAAATAGGAACAATTAAAACTGAGATAGGAACAATTAAAACATAGATGGGAACAATGGGATCACAAATAGGACCAATTAAAACTGATATGGGAACAATGGAAACACGGTTAGACTCATTGGGATCACAGTTAGGATCTGAATTAAAAACAGAGATAGGGGCAATTAAAACTGAGATGGGAACAATGGAAACACGGTTAGACTCACGAATAGGGACATGTTTCAAAAACATGAAAGATGAATTAAAGAAAGAAATCAGAGAAGAAGTACAACCGATTTTGAATGCTCACAATAATAGATTAATTGCAGTAGAGATTAGACAAAGGGAACAGGATAGAGAACAGGAAGAAAGAGATCGCGTGATAGTACAGAAATTTTCAGAGTTAAATTTACAACGTGCAAAGGATAAGGAAGCAATATTTGAGAGAATCGAGGAATCCGTACCAAATGACAGATTAAATAACCTAACACAACAATATGAACAGCTAGCTACCAAATGTGTCAATACTGAAACCCGAGTCGCGACACTTACGGAAGACGTAAATAAACAGAAAGAACAATTAGGTGACTTATCGGAAAGAGTTGAGGAAATTTCAGATAAACTGACAAATCTTAGTTTACATGGGGACAGAGATTCGGATGATACAGCACCATTGCCATTTGCAGAAACCGAAGAGTATCAGAACATAAATAAACATGTTGAAAATCAGGGAAAATTTAATGAACGCGTGAAAAGGGAATTTGAGGCTTTAAAAAAGCAAGTCAAACAGATTGAAGGCGAAATCGTAGGAAATTTAGAATCACAGATACCAGACGGGTTTGAAGAAAATAATTTGTTTCATTTACGAGATGCAACAAGAGAGCGCCAGGTGCGTGAATTTAACAATAATCGTCATTGGGACTGGGACAGACGCGGTAGATCTTTGTCGCCACGAGGCGAAAACTTTGACTATAAACACTTTTTGACTGTTCGGAAATTTAAGATCTTCCGCAATTCTAAGAATGACATACATCCATGTGCATGGTTAGATCAATTTATGTACGCACTTCCACCAAATTGGCCACTAAGTCACAAACTGGAATTTATGTGTGGATATTTAGAAAACGAACCGGCGACGCGGATGCGCGCACCCATTAGAGATTGTAATAGTCTAAATGATTTTTATCATGCATTTCTATCGGCATATTGGTCCGAAAACACACAAGACAGAGTCAAACATAGTCTGATTATGCAGCGTAATTTTAAACAGTCTGAGTTCCGCAAGCCGGCAAAGTACTTTGAAGACATGATTCGAAAGAATCAGTTCCTGTCCAACCCTTATAGCCCGACTGAATTAATTCGCATTTGTTTAACTAAGTTGCCACAATCCATAAGACAAATTGCTTTAGCCGGAAGATGTAAAGACGACATTGAGTCTTTTAAGACTTTGCTACAAGAACTCGAGTATGACAACGACGATGGGACTTCCTGTAATTTTTTCAGTAACAGTAATTACAATAGATTTTCAGAGAAAAGGGATAGTGATCGGAACGGGCGTTATATGGGTAATGTTGAGAATGACAGACGTAACAGACAGGACAATAGATACAAGCCCTATGACAATAACAGACGTTCTAACAGAAATTACACAGACAATTATAATAGCGGTAATTCGTACCGGAATGATCAATCATACGGAAACAGTAATCGGTATCATCAGGACAGAAATTATTCATACTGTAATAGAAATTCTTACTACAGAAATAACCAGGGTAGTAGATACAACAATAATTTCAGAAGTGACAGTCGAAATTACACAAGAAGTAGTTATGCAGACAGACAGGAAAACAGAAATTTTAATAACAGACACAACCAAGAATTTGCATCTAACAGACAGGAAGGACCTAATTGGCATCCTCCACGTGACAGAACTTCGGAGAGACAAGTGCAAATCGTAGAAATTGATCCGCAAAATGACGCGAATAATCAAAGACGTGACGCAAACAATCGACAATGACTTGCAGCTTCGGCTTCTGGCAGCAATATAGACGGTTCAGAAAGTAATGACACTACGACTTTACACTACGTACGCCTGGAAGACATGAGATACATTTTGCTAGATGAAAAGGAAAATAATGTAGACGCGTTTTTACATCCTGTTATTGAAGTATGTGTGGGTAAGAATAAGTTCACTGCAGTTTTAGATTCTGAGAGCCCATTGAATGTCATTAGTGAACCAGTTTTTCGTATATGTGTAAGAACTATTGCTTGTCCTGTGTTACCTATTTCAAAAACTACAATTCGAGGAGCGATTTCTGGAAAAAGTGTGGAAGTTAAACAACAGACCAACTTAAATTTCATTTGTCAAGGATACGAATTTTCTGCTAATTTTATTATTGTTCCATTACGCAGTACACAAATTATATTAGGTATGGAGTTTCTTAACGCACATAAGGCAATTTTGAACTTTAAAGAAGGAAGTGTCAATTTGACTTTTGCCGGAATGCCGAAATGTTTGAAATTTTTCGAGTGTTTAACAAGATATCAGTCAGATACAAAATGTTTAAGGTTTCTTACTTCTGATGTTTTCGTTGAGCATTATGACGACAGTGTGTTTATTCATGACAATGACAATAGATACAGAGGCGCGATGGATGATATAATTAATAGCGAAGAATTAATTAATGAAAAGGTTAAGAAATCTGAAGTGCCAGATGACGTTGCAAGAGAAGAGCTGCAACACATTTTGACTTCACATGCTACAGTATTTAGTCATCACACAGGAACTATACAAGGCTTACAATACTTATTTAAAGTAAAAGAACACACACCATTTCGAGGAAAAACGTACGCTATTCCTTTGGCTTACACAGACAAGGTTAAGAATGAACTTCAATACATGTTAGATCAGGGCATTATTGAGCCAGCAGTCAGTCCTTATACCAGCCCATTACACGTTGTTCTTAAAAAGGATGGGTCAATTCGTTTGGTTCTGGATTCCAGACAGATAAATAATATCATCATTCCTGAAACTGACCGTCCACAAAATTTAGATGAACTTCTTCAACATTTTCATGGAATTAAAGTTTTATCCACGATTGATATGCGCGCAAGTTTTTGGCAAATAGAACTCCACCCTGATTGTAGAAAATACACTGCCTTTTTAGCCTTTGGTAAGTGTTACCAGTTTCGGAAATTACCGTTTGGACTTACTGTATCTTCAGCAGCATTCATTCGTTGTTTAAATGAAATTTTACCTGTTTATCTTCGTAACAATATTACTTCATATGTTGACGATATTCTTATTGCTAAACGTTCTTGGAGTGAGCATAACAGAATTTTGGATTCATTATTACGTATTTTTGCAGGAGTTGGCATTACAGTGAACTTAGAAAAATCTGAATTTGGTCGTTCTCAGGTGAAATTTCTCGGTCACATTATTTCTACAGAAGGTATTCTTCCTGATCCAGAGAAAATAGACGCTATTCGTAATTATGCTGTTCCTACCACAAAACGTGATGTTCGTAGTTTCCTTGGTGTCTCTAATTTTCTTAGACGCTTTGTTAAATTGGACGATTTGGCCACACCTCGTTTATGTGAACTATCCGGAAAGAAGTCTAATTGGTGTTGGGATGATGAAGCTCAGTCAGAATTTGAACAACTCCGTGATGCTTTAGTTGCTGCTCCACTTCTTTCACATCCGGATCTATCTAAAGATTTTTGTTTGGCGATGGACTCATCATACAAGGGCCTAGGGGCACACTTATTTCAAGAAATAGAAGAAGACGGCGTTGTAGTACAGAAAACTATTGCATTTGGAAGTCGTGTTCTTTCTAAATCAGAAAAGAATTATTCGATTACGGAACTTGAAGCTTTGGCTGTTGTTTGGGCTTTCACAAAATTTCGCACATTTTTGTATGGCAGACATACTAAGGTTTACACCGATCATCGAGCTCTGGAATTTCTTATGTCAACAAAATTAACTCACGGCAGATTGTCACGATGGGCGTTGTACCTACAGGAATTTGATTTTAGTATTGTTTACATACAGGGTTCTTCAAATATTATTGCTGATGCTTCATCACGTGCACCTATGGGTTTGAAACAAAGTGCTGAAGAGGACTGCAAGGAAAACAATTATTGTTTGATGTATATTCAAGGTGTTGCGTTTGAGAACTTTATTTCGTCTTCGCTCCAGGACATCGCTAAGGAGCAAAATAAGGATCCAATCTGGAAGGACATTAAGGAGAAGTGAAGGAAAAAGGAAAGCGTAGCGATTAGACAGCATTATTTAGTTCGCAATGACATTCTTTTTAAACGAAAATCGGTCGACAACTGTGTTTGGTTAGTTTGTATTCCTGATGAGTGGGTTAATAAGCTGATTTGGTATACGCATTTCAGTTATGCACACTTTGGTCCCAGAAAATGCTTTCATAAATTACGGGAAAATTGCTACTTCAGTAATATGGAAAAACGTATTCGATCTGTTCTGGCCAAATGCAAATTATGTCAAAAGGCTAAGCCGCCAACAATTTCTCACAGAGCACCGTTGTTTCCTATCATTCCAGCGAAATTAAAGGACATGGCTGCAGTCGATTTGTTCGGTCCAGTGGTTCGTTCTACTAATGGTTTTGCGTACATTTTCGTAGCAGTGGAGTTGACATCAAAATATGTGTGTTTTACACCTTTACGCAAAGCAACAGCTCGTTCAGTATCTAATGCTTTCATTAACCATTTTCTTAAAGAAGTGGGTCATGTTGATAAGGTTTATCAGATAATGGATCACAGTTTCGTTCTAAAATTTGGCTTCGTACTCTACAGCGTCGTAAAATTAAACCAATTTTCATTTCACTTTTTCACCCCCAATCTAACGCTTCAGAGAGATGGATGAAGGAAATCAATAAATTGTGTCGTCTTTATTGTCATCAGAATCACAGAACGTGGGATCAATATCTTCATATTTTTCAAAACATTCTGAATGAAACCCCCAATGATTCAACTTCTTTACCGCCTATATTGATATTAAAAAACAAAGCACCGACAAATCGCATATCTGAAATCGTTCCTTTTCCGCCTACACGGAAACTGCGGCATTCTGAAGTTGTGAACATGGCTCTGCAAAATATTGCATCTGCGGCTGCTAGAAGAGAGAAATCAGCTAAGCGTCCTGGTCGTTTAAAAATCTTGTCAGTTGGTCAAAAAGTGTTAATTAAGTCTCATCGTTTGTCTCATAAAGGAAAAGGCTTGTGTCGCAAATTTTTTCTGCTTTATAACGGCCCATATAGAATTCGCAAAATTATTCATGATAACACTGTCGAAGTAGAAACTCTTAAATCTCGGCGCTCTAAGGGAATACATCATATATCTAACGTTAAAATTTTTGTGGAATGATATACTTTTGAAAAATTTTTGTAGAATGACATACTTGTGAGAAACTAACAGCTACATGTAAACATGCGGAGAGTACAAGGATACCGCGCTGTGTTTTGGCGGCGGCATATACTCAAAGCAACAGTCAAGTCTGCGCGCCGCACAAGGCAGTCGTTGACCGAAAACAATTACTTCCTACGTCACGCGCCTACAGCTGATCGAGCGCTCAGTGCGAATGCACTGACAGCCGTAAACAAATACACAGTTTAATTTCTCCGATTAAATTCAGTATAAAGCTATAGTGACTTGATGAATTATGTTATTAACATTCAGTATTTTTGAGGATACGGTTCTATAAAATATTTAAGAACTTCAGGTAAATTCTGTGCGTGTCCGACTTGCTATCGAGAAATTTTCAGGAAGAATGTAATTTCGAAGAAGAAACTAATAAACTAAAAAAATGTAACTGTTAATTGAGTTCATTTCTCAGGTAACATATTTCCACTTAGGTACGTACTTTAGACGTAATTTGCTGCTCGCGATTACGTGATTCATACTTTGTGCTAATTTCATGTTCTATGAAATTACTTGTGAAGCGACGTGCTTGCGTACGTGAACTGATTTTGACAATGATTATTAATGAACTGGGTTCTAACTTGTGTATATTATGCATCGCTTGGCTGCACTGCTTTTTCACTGATGTCATATTTTTTAATTATGTGCCTGCTGTGCTTATTTATTTAAATTATAATTGTCACCTGATTTATTGTGCTGATGTGGTTAGGTATGTAAGTTATACTTTGTGATTTATCTGCTTGCGCCTTCATGTTTACTTATTAAGATTACATATGAACATTTATTTGCTTATGCTGATATGATGCTAATGACCTGTTTGCTGCTATGCGTATGGATTGCATATTTATACATTTCTGTTTGTTGTCATAACTACTCTTTAATTTGGTGTATAGAAATGCTGATATACTGTGTACGAACATAGAGTTTAGGTTACACTATGGTATAGGTTACAGATTGTTCGCTTGGCAGAGCCTCGTTGTAAGAATTGTGCTGCATTCACTTGTTGACATTCTGTTCTCTACTGGTATATTTACTCGCTATTGCATGTTTTGCTTACGCTCAGTGCCTTATATTTTTAAGATAAGAAAATGAACTGCTATAATCCGACGAACGACATTAGTACAAGAAACTTCATAGAAGTCACATGAGCTGGAGGTTTTATGAAAGCTGTATAAATTTATCCTAATAGGAAGGAAGCTAACGACATGACATACCGAAACTAGGTTTAGACCATTAACAATTATTACACTGCATTCTTCGTGAGCAATTGAAATAGGAAGTGACACTTGACACAAGAAATACTCCACATGTTTGCTTCTGTTTGCCATAATTCTTGATGTGGTGTACACACTGTGAAATATTATGATCATTCATACTCCGTAATCGTACTTAATTGCTGAGAGTTATTCGAACTAAGTCTGTTAGAGGTCATGTATGCATTTCTTTGTTTATAATTCATAATGAGTAGAAGATTTGGCTCAGATGGATTACACAGAGGTTGTGTGTTGACAGTGTGTCTTCGGATTGTATGGGATGATGAGGTTTGCATTAAGTATTTATCTGTACTTGTTCGAGGAGACTGACTAGAGGAAAGAGTTGTTATGGAAGTGAAATGATATTGGTAATAAGGTTTATATGTATCGACGTATTGAAGAGGTATTATTGAGGTATTATAGAGATTATGTGAAGTTGATGATTATTGGAGTTTTGGTGGACAAGAGGTAACGTAAATGCTATTAATGATAAGGTTTATATGTATCAACCTAAGAGGTATTATTGAAGTATTGAGATTATGTGATGCTAATGATTATTGGAGTTTTGGTGTATAAGAGGTAAAGTAAGTGAGGAGCATATTTTTTTTTTTTTTTTTTTTGTTGGTCTATATGGAACAAGGAGGATGAAGATAGCAGACTAGAACACTCAAGTAGAAGGAAGATTGTCTACACACACTTTGTTAAATCACTAAGCAGTATATAACTTTTTTTTTTGGAGAGAGGAAGTATTTGCATATCTTGGCTCACTGTCAGTTGTTCAGCAACCGTACATTTGATTTGGCTTGGCAAACATTGGTCTTGACATGATGACTATGGCGTTGACTTAACTATTATTGACTGTTATACATTGCTGCCACTACTACTTGATACACATGATGAACATCAAATTTTGACAGAATTGCATTTACACAGTTAACACTATTCAATTACACAGTAGTACTTAATGTGGATGAAAGATGAGTGAGTGTGTTTCGTGTGTTTTCCTTTCCTAATCCTACCCACCTATCTCCTAAATATTATTTTATTTGTTTGTAGTGGCTTGCACTGACACCCATAAATATTATAGGTTTACTGATATTTGAGTATTTGTAATAGTTAATATGACAATTATCTGATATCATTTGTGTGTTTATTAGAATTTGTATGTTTAGTGTAAGAGCATTGTAAAAGCATTTGTATGTGCATTCAAACTATTGTTCATGCCTGAACTGTCTGATTAGTGATGGTGAATATTATGAACTGTTACCTGCACTATTCAACATTGCTGGGTGCCACTAATGGAACTGCTTCTGCTGAGAAATGTCACCTGTCGCTGTGTGTACCTGCTCAACACTACTGGGTGCCACTGATGGACTGCTTTTTACTGAAATAATGTGACTTGTTGCTGTGTGTACCTGCTCAACACTACTGGGTGCCACAGATGGAACTGCTTTTACTAAAATGTTGTCACTTGTTGGTGTTTGCACCTGTTGACCATTGCTGGGCTGGAATCATCAACTATTTGTTTTTTTTTTTTTTTTTTTTTTTTGAATAATTAAAAGTATTTTATGTGAACATTTGTATAAACTGATTTTTTGTGTATTGTGTAAACTATTATGTAAAGCCACATGTATGAAAGAATTTGTATTGCCTACTGTATTTTATATATTAGGTTATTGAAAGGTCAGTGCAAAGCCAAAATTTTAACTAATTATGTGATATTTACGTATTAATATTATCTTTTATTTTTGTCTGTATTTTTGCGGACGAATTTGGTGGTATTTTCACCACCGATGCTGGCAAAAATACCATTAAATTCTGGCCTGTGGAGGAGGGGCATATATTAAGCCGCCTCCACAGTGCTTGGGGAGAGCTCGTGGTAGTCAGTGCCTGTCGAGGACTCGGGGAAAATGAAAAAAAGAAAAGGAATCTCCCTTGTTCTATTAAAAAAAAAAACAAAAAAAAAAGAAAAGTAGTTTGTTACCTTAATTTATATTGATGAAAAGCACTCTAAACATTACAATCTCTCCACACCGACTCGCTACTACCACATCTCAACCAGAACTCTCCAATATCACATCTCAGCAAGCACTGCCTACTACCACATCTCAACAAACACTCTCTGCTACGAGTGTTTAACAAGTACTGACTACTACGAGACCTCGACAGGCACTGACTACTACGAGCTCTCGACAAGCACTGTGAAGGCGGCTGAATAATACTCTTTGGCGCAATCTCTGGCGCAGTGGCTCAGTGTAGCCACCTTTCAAACTGTAGCGAACAGTATTTCGCGCTGTTGGGTAGATGTATGGCGTCATTCTGCAAAAGGTCAAGTCTTCTGGTGTTGACTAGCAATTTCTTGTTACTAAAGTAGAACGACATTCTTCAGTGAATATCTGTACCTTACAAGAGAATCGGGAACAAACTGTCCTGTATGGTGTCATTTCATACCTCCCAGAATGGCAACTGGGCTGTAACTTTTTAGTTATTGTCGTTATTGATTGCATTACATACGCTCCTCCCTGTTGGTTATAAATTAATATAAGCGATTCTATTTGCACTCTTACGATAGTTCATTCAGAAGTGTTGATTTCTGGCCGTTTGGCGCGCTGCTATCGTAGTGGGTAACAAAATACAGTCTCGCGACTGTTACGTTAGACGGTGGTACAGTACTGAACGAGGCACAAGTATTCCGGAGTACACAGTTCTACGCAAGCTGTTGAACATGGGGTTCGGCAGTAGTAAAGCCCTACGCAGTCCCATGTTGACCGAATGACATCGTCAGTTACGATAGTAGTGGACACGGGTCATCGACATTGGACTGCGGATCAATGGAAATGTGTCACCTTGTCGCATGAATCACGTTTCTTGACACACAAAGTCGATGACTGTGGGTTATCATTGACGTCTTGGGAGCAAATTCGCCTGATCCGATCCCGATGAAACACTATTCGCCACAAGTTTCACGCCCACAAATCACCGTCCCGTAATTTACGGGAACTCCGTGCGTACACATGTGGTGCCACATACCTTCTGAATCCTCGTAAGGACAATCGAACTTACACCACGCAGAATTTCTCTGTACTGCGTTCCAAAGGTGCACTAACACGATACTCCCTTAGAAAAACTCAAGTGATGTGGAATTTATGGCTTTACACACAGCTTGTCTGAATACTACTTCAGACACAGAATGCAAAAAGTTCCGCTGAGTACTTGCGACAAGTCCGAAAATTTTACTGATGGAGGTGAGGGAAAGAAAAAGCAGTAAGAGACTCCCACAGGGTTCAATTTTTGGTCCATTCTTGTTTCTTATATACGTGAATGACCTTCCACTTAACATTCAACAAACACAACTGGTACAATTTGCAGACAACACTAGTGTTACAATAAATACCATCAGAGAGAAAGCGACAGAAGAGTTAGTAAACGATATTTCCTAAAGACTTATTATGGGTTCTCTAAAATTGGACTCTCCCTAAAGTTTGAAAAAAAAAAGCACAGTACATTCAGTGCTGTACCCAAAGAGTTATACCAACAATTGATATGGCACATGAGAAGGAAAAAATTAAGGAAATAAGAAGAAGAAGAAAACAAAAATTTCGAAAAATCATTTTGGTAAAATTACAGAAAAGTCACTGCTGTATCTTTGCAGTCTGCAGGTTTTCTATCCTCGAAGGAGCAACCCTAAGATGAGAGCCGTGGTACTGCTCATACAAACTCTCGTCTCCTCCTGATTCTGCCTCCGTAGCGCGCGACGTCAGAACTGGCTGTGTGACCTCGTCATCAGTTCGGTTAAAGGCAAGGCCACAACGTGTCCAACAAGACCATGCCTTTTGAAGCAGAACAGCAATTGATGACAGGTTTACTTTTTTAACTCGTTGTTAAAGCAAAATTCGACAACATTATGCTAATTTTCCTCCACCCTAGATAGTGAAAGCGTTTCCCTCTTCATCTTAACCTAAGAACTGATTTAAAGCGTGAGAATATGTGAGGAAACCTGTTTTCGTGTTAGGCAGCGAAGTTATGCAGTGCTCGTAGATAGCGATAAGTCGCTACCTTTCCTGGCACTCTCCAGCCCCTACATCACATTCGGAAAGAATTCTGAAGTGGCAAATATATCTGAATAATCCAAAATGAGGAATGTAACTTGTCGAGATAATCATATGTCCGGAGAAGTGGATCGCGCAACGTGATTACACATCCACTAAGCATGGTCTGTCGGTGGTAATTTCACGCATCTCTTCACTGCAGCTCATTCCTCCACGCCTTTTTATTTTACGCTAGCCTTTGATTAACCCTGCTCCTTTCTGCTCAAAATGGTAACGGATTATCAGATTGCTCTTCAGGTAAGTGAGCTTGCACTTTCAAAGTTATCCGATTAACATGGCACGTCGCCTCTAGTAAGAAATTGGCTTTGCGCAATCACCAAAGCTCTTAAACCTATAATTTGTTAATAGCTACAAATAAGAGGTAGAGACGCATTGCACGAAGACAAGGTTTGTTTCACAAAAGGCAGATTTAGGCCATGGAAGGAAGAATAAAGAAAACGCGTAATATTTCAAAAGATTTGTGGACCTAGAGGAAGTTTGCAATATTGTAACGTTGAATAAAATTTTTAAAATATAGTGACGAATAACGGTGAAACATTTAAAGAAGCAATTACAATACCTGCATAAATCAAGTGTGGAGAATAAAATTGGCATGAGAAGAAAGGCAAACTTCAGTTCGGAGTCATGGAAGGCTGAATTACAACTCGGAAAGGTTACAATAAAGTAAAATTAAGTTTCAGAAGAGGAAGACTAAAGTAAATACCAACGATTAGGTGTGCAGTCGACTAGTATTTCTAGCCGAAAGAAAAGACGGTACAGGCCGGCCGGGGTGGCTGAGCGGTTCTAGGCGCTACAATCTGGCACCGCGCGACCGCTACGGTAGCAGGTTCGAATCCTGCCTCGGGCATGGAAGTGTGTTATGTCCTTAGGTTAGTTGGGTTTAAGTAGTTCTAGGGGACTGATGACCTTAGAAGTTAAGTCCCATAGTGCTCAGAGCCATTTGAAAAGACGATGCAAGAAGACGTTTTTAATGTACCAGTCACAATATTTGATGAGTTATTGCTACATAAAGCTAATACGAATATGATAAGAACTATTACAAAGGATAATATGGAGACGCTTAACATTTAAATACAGAAACACATGGAAGAAGAAAATGAAAGAGTCCTGTTATATAGGAATCAAGATTACACAAGATTGCTGTAGGTAGAAAGATATAATAATATAATAAGCTGACTGATACAGGAAAAATAACTTAACTTAGAGAAAAAAACGTTAAATATACAGATCGTACTGGAGAAAACGTACCTGAAATTTAATATCAGGACCAAAGAACTAATAGAACTATACCCAGACAATGCGAAAAAAAGTAAGAACAAGCATTTTAAATGTGACAGTGCAGAAGGGTGGTGACTGCTAGGTGGAGACATGAAGTATTTAATGAAGAGCTGTTGAAAAGAATAGGAGAGGAAGATAGACACTGGAAAACCTCTCAGAGAATAAGAGACAGATTACATCTACATCTACATTTATACTCCGCAAGCCACCCAACGGTGTGTGGCGGAGGGCACTTTACGTGCCACTGTCATTACCTCCCTTTCCTGTTCCAGTAGCGTATGGTTCGCGGGAAGAACGACTGTCTGAAAGCCTCCGTGCGCGCTCTAATCTCTCTAATTTTACATTCGTGATTTCCTCGGGAGGTATAAGTAGGGGGAAGCAATGTATTCGATACCTCATCCAGAAACGCACCGTCTCGAAACCTGGCGAGCAAGCTACACCGCGATGCAGAGCGCCTCTCTTGCAGATTCTGCCACTTGAGTTTATTAAACATCTCCGTAACGCTATCACGGTTACCAAATAACCCTGTGACGAAACGCGCCGCTCTTCTTTGGATCTTCTCTATCTCCTCCGTCAGGCCGATCTGGTACGGATCCCACACTGATGAGCAATACTCAAGTATTGGACGAACGAGTGTTTTGTAAGCCACCTCCTTTGTTGATGGACTACATTTTCTAAGCACTCTCCCAACGAATCTCAACCTCGTACCCGCCTTACCAACAATTAATTTTATATGATCATTCCACTTCAAATCGTTCCGCACGCATACTCCCAGATATTTTACAGAAGTAACTGCTACCAGTGTTTGTTCCGCTGTCTGAAAGCCTCCGTGCGCGCTCTAATCTCTCTAATTTCACATTCGTGATCTCCTCTGGAGGTATAAGTAGGGGGAAGCAATATATTCGATACCTCATCCAGAAACGCACCCTCTCGAAACCTGGCGAGCAAGCTACACAGCGATGCAGAGCGCCTCTCTTGCAGAGTCTGCCACTTGAGCAGATGAGGACAGAAAGTTCTGTCACTACTCAAACTGTGCGCATACCGTTGCTACGGTCTTCAGAAATAGCTAAGCTGACGCTGGAAGGACCAATAGAGAAGAAAAATTGTAGAGGTACACAGGTTCAGAAACTGCAAAGCATATTACAAATGTAGAGAGCGTAGTAGAGACGTAGAGATGGAAATAAGGACTCTGTATATATGATGTAGGTACTCTTCACTTTTCTTCCGGTAGATACCTAAAAAGTAAATTTGTCTTCATTTCTTCTTTCTTCACAATCTGCGTAAAAAAAGGCAGTAGCAGGACTAACGCTTAATGCATTCTGACCATATGTACCACTACCGTGCGGGTCAGATGATGTCATCAATAGAAGCAGCCTTTACGAAACCCACTTTTATATGTTGTCGTGTTGCTGTCAGCCGTAAGCAGAACCACTAAAATAGCGACGACCAGTGTGTAGCACTGCCATTCATTCAGAAAAGTGTACAAATGAAATAAACACAGTTGTGAAGAACCATTGAAAAGTAACGACGACAGGAGCATACGCAGTATCTTTGCAAATATGTGACTGGGTGGAGCAATATTTGACCAAGAGAACCCAGCACGTCACCTTGGAAGGCGAATGTTCCACAGAAACGGTGAAATATTGAATGTACACCAAGAAGCTTAGTAACACCTCTAATGTCACTGTTGTCGGCTGTCAGATGGCGCTTAGGAGGCCAGTCTGGGACCCTCTGTTTTGATGCTGCAGGCAGTAAATGTGCTGAGTTTAGATGTGAACAGTTTTGCAACATTCACTCCAGAATACAACCATGCCCCGTACTACTGTTACTAGGTCTCCTATTTTTTTTATAAGTACATAGATCTCTTTATTTCTACTACAGTTTACAGATTAGACATTTAGCTAGTTCGCTGATGCAGTTGTGTGCGCAAAAGTATTGTCGTTGGACGATCGTAGGGAACTGCAGTAAAACTTGGACAAAATTTCCCCTTGGTGCAACAAATGGTAGTTCTACACACATCAAAAAAAGTTTTGCATCACCCCGGTTCCCAGAACTCCTGAAGGTAGACTTTGACTGTGAATATTGTATCACAGACACAGACCCTTTGACTGTTCAGAGATGTCACTAAACCTGCCCAAAGCTGCATGAGCAGCGCCTATTAGACGGAGGGGGTCGGACAGGCGATCACTCCCACTCATTCCACCAGGAAGGAGGTACATTGCTCGTGTTGCCTGTAGTTCAGCCATCCCTAGACGGCCAATACCGTGGTTCGATCGCGTGCACATTGTTACTTTGTGCCAGTAAGGACTCTCAACAAGGGAAGTGTCCAGGAGTCACAGAGTGAACCAAAGCGGTGTTGTTCAGACATGGAGGAGATACAGAGAGGCAAAAACTGTCGATGACATGCCTCGCTATGGCCGTCCAAGGTTGGAGTGGATGACCGCTACTTACGAATTGTGGCTCGGAGGAGCCCTGACAGCAACGCCACCATGTTGCATAATGCTTTTCGTGAAGCCACAGGAAGTTCTGTCACTACTCAAACTGTGCGCAGTATGCCGCATGTTGCACAACTTCACTCCCGACGTCCATGATGAGGTCCATCTTTGCAACCACAACACCATGCAGCGCGGTACAGATGGGCCCAACAACATGCCGAATGGACCGCTCAGGATACGCATCACATTCTCTTCATCGATGAGTGTCGTGTATGCCTTCAACCAGACAATCGTCGGAGACGTGTTTGGAGACCACCATTCAGGCTGAACGCCTTAGACACACTGCCCAGCGAGTGCAGCAAGGTGGTACTGTTTTGGGGTGGCATAATGTGTGGCCGACGTACGCCGATGGTGGTCGCAGAAGACGCCGTAACGGCTGTACTATACGTGAACGCCATCCTCCGACCGATAGCGCAACCATATCGCAGCATATTAGAGAGGCATTCGTCTTCATGGACGACAATTCGCGACCCCATCGTGCACATCTTGTGAATGACTTCCTTCAGGACAACGACACCGCTCGACTAGAGTGGCCAGCATGTTCTCCAGATATTAACCCTATCCAACATGCCTGGGATACATTCAAAAGTACTGCTTATGGACGACGTGACCCACCAACTACTCTGAGGGATCTACGCCGAATCACCGTAAAGGGGTGGGACAATCTGGACCAGCAGTCCCTTGATGAACTAGTGGATAGTATGCCATGAAGAATGCAGGCATCCATCAATGCAAGAGGACGTGTTACTGGGTGTTAGAGGTGCCGGTATGTACAGCAGTGTGGACCACCACCTCTAAAGGTCTCGCTATATGGTGGCACAACATGCAATTTGTGGTTTTCATGGAGAATAAAAAGGGTGGAAATGATGTTTATGTTGATCTCTACTCCAATTTTCTGTTCAGGTTTCGTAACTCTCGGAACCGGCGTGATGTAAAACTTTCTTTGAAGTGTGTATTTAAGTGTGGATAAATACGTGATAATGCCCATAACAAAGAGGAAGAACAGATCGTTTCTGATTATAAGATAAATGGTGAACATCTTGAGCATCTGACACAGTATAATTATTTGGGGGTAATACTAAGAAGCAGACATGAAATAGGCAGATAACGTGAAACCACTATAACGGAAGGCGTATAGTAGACTTAGATATTTTTGGAGGGTTCTGCGAAAATGCGGTGTAGCTGCAAAAGAAATCGCATACAAGGCGCTAGTGCGACCTATTCTAGATTACTGTACCAGTGTTTGAAAGCCGTATCAAGTAGGCATGACAACATGCACAGTACAGATTCTTGGGCACGCTGCTAGCCACCGGAACAGTCGCTACAGTTCATACGGAAGTGTAATAGGAATCCTCGGGTAACTTAAATGGGTATCCTTGGAAGAAATCGTATTGGGCAAATTTAAAGAACCTGTATTCTTGTTATCGCTGTGCTAGTATGTAGTATATCTCACGTAGATGTTGTGAGGACTGGTAAGAGAGACTCGAGCAGAGATATTTAGACAGTTAATTCTCCCTATCTCGAGACAGAAAGGGAGTGGGGTAGAAAATCGATAATACTGGTACGACGCATCCACCGCCACAGGGCTGCAGGAGAATTTATGTAACTGTAAATGTGATAAAAGAACATTTTGAGGCATTTTGTGATAACCAGTGACATTGCCTTCAACGTCTCACGAATCTGACATCTCGCTGTTGGTGAGTTTGTACCATACCCGCGCCTATTTCGAAATACTTGCATGAACTGTGGAGACCGCCCGCTGTGGTCGAGTGGTTCTAGGCGCAGCAGCCCGGAACCGCGCTGCTGCTACGATCGCAGATTAGAATCATGCGTCGGGCATGGATGTGAGTGACGTCTTTAGGTTACTTAGGTTTAAGTAGTTCTAAGTCTAGGGGACTGATGACCTCAGATGTTAAGTCCCATAGTGCTTAGAGCCATTTGAACCTTTTTTTTTTTTTAACTGTGGAGCTACGGAAACTTCGTTACATAACGCTATTGTACTTTCTCTTTTAAAAGTGTTACGACATTTTATTTCCGGTAAATAACATCCTGTGTGCCTATCCTATTTCCTGTCTTCAATTTTATTACTATAAATATTACACTGAATCGCCAAAGAAACTGGTATAGGCATGCGTATTCGAATGCAGAGTTACGTAAACAGTCACAATACGGTGCTACGATCGGCAACGCCTACATCAGACAACAAGTGTCTGGCGCAGTTGTTAGGGCGGTTACTGCTGCTGCAAGTTATCAAGATTTAAGAGAGTTTGAACGTGGCTTTATAGTCGGCGCACGAGCGATTGCACAGCATCTCCGAGGCAGTGATAAAGTGGGGATTTTACTATACCACCGTTTCACAAGTGTACTGTGAGTATCAGGTATCCAGTAAAATATCAGATCTCCGACATCGCTGCGGCCGGGAAAAGATCCTGCAAGAACAGACACAACGACGACTGAAGAGAATCGTTCTACGTGACAGAAGTGAAACCCGTCTACAACTTGCTGTCAGTTTCAATGCTGGGCCATTAACAAGTGTCAGAGCGCGAACCATTCAATGGACCATCATCGGTATGGGCTTTCGGAGCCCGAAGTCCACTCGTGTACCCTTGATGATTTGGTGACACAAAACTTTGCGCCTTGATTTGGCCCGTCAACACCGACATTGGACTGTTCATCTAAATCTACATTGATTCTCTGCAAATCACATTTAAGTGAGTGCCAGTGGGTTCATCGAACTACCGTAAAGCAATTCTCTATTATCCCAATATCCTACAGCGTGCGGAAAGAACGAACACCTATGTCTTTCCGTACAAGCTCTGATTTCCCTTATTTTATCGTGGTGATTATTTCTCCCTACGTCGGTAGAGGTCAACAAAATGTTTTCGAATTAGGAGGAGAAAGTTGGTGATTGGAATTTCGTGAGAAGATTCCTCCGCAGCGAAAAACGCCTTTGTTTTAATGATGCCCATCCCAAATCCTGTATCATTTCAGTGACATTCTCTCCTCTATTACGCGCTAATACAAAACGTGCTGCCTTCTTTGAAATTTTTCGATGTACTCCGTCAATCCTATCTGATAAGGTTCCCACACTGCGCTGCAGTATTCTAAAAGAGGACTAACAAGCGTAGTGTAGGCGGTCTCGTTAGTAATGGCTCTGAGCACTATGGGACTCAACATCTTAGGCCATAAGTCCCCTAGAACTTAGAACTACTTAAACCTAGCTAACCTAAGGACATCACACACACCCATGCCCGAGGCAGGATTCGAACCTGCGACCGTAGCAGTCCCGCGGTTCCGGACTCCAGCGCCAGAACCGCTAGACCACCGCGGCCGGCGGTCTCGTTAGTAGATGTGTTACATTTCGTAAGTGTCCTGTTAATAAAACGCAGTCTTTGGTTAGCCTTCCCCCAACATTTTCTATAAGTTCCTTCCAATTTAAGTTGTCGTAATTGTATTTCCTAGGTATTTAGTTGAATTTGCGGCTTTTAGATTTGAGTGATTTATAGTGCAACCGAAGTTTAACGGATTCCTTCTAGCAATCATGTGGATGACTTTACACTTTTCGTTACTTATGGTCAATTGCCAATTTTCGCACCATACAGGTATCATTTATAAATCGTTTTGCAATTTGTTTTGATACTCTGATGACTTTACTAGTTGCTAAACGACAGCGTCATCCGCAAACAACCTAAGACGGCTGCTCAGATAGTCTCCCAAATCGTTGATGATTGGAAACATGTTGTCTGGTCGGACGAGTCTCATTTCAAATTGTATCGAGCTAATGGGCGTGTACGGGTATGGAGACAATCTAATGACTCCATGCACCCTGCATGAAAAGAGGGAACTGTTCAGAAGCTGGCGGAATCTCTGTAACGGTGTGGGAGATGTGCAGTTGGAATGATACGGAACCCCTGATACATCTAGATACGAGTCTGACAGGTGACACGTACGTAAGCATCCTGTCTGATCATCTGTACCCATTCATGTCCATTGTGTATTCCGACGGTTTTGGGCAATTTCAGCAGGACAAGACGACACCCCACACGTGCAAAATTGCTACAGAGTGGCTACAGGAACACTCTTCTGAGTTTAAACACTTCCGCTGGCCATCAAACTTCCCAGACATTAACATTATTGAGCATATCTGGGATGCCTTGCAATGTGCTGTTCAGATGAGGTCTCCACTCCCTCGTATTCTTACGGATTTATGGACAGCCCCGCAGGATTCATGGTGTCAGTTCTCTCCAGCACTACTTCAGACATTAGTCGAGTTCATACCACGTCATATTGTGGCACTTCTCCGTGCTCGCGGAGGGCCTACACGATATTAGGCAGGTGTACCAGTTTCTTTGGCTCTTCACTGTATAGTAAGCCTCTTAAAATAGAACGTCAATGTAAGGTGTAAAAAGGCTGTTATAGTAGAATGTAATTAATCGTTTATGCTTTCGCCAAGAAACAGAGAGGTTGAACACTGCCATCATCTGGTAGCATGTGTTATATTATTTTATATGTGACTGCTCTGATAACACGAACTTCAGAGTGCATATTTTTCGTGATGTCACACACAAGTTGACACAGTTTTATTTACACAACAGGCTACATATTGTATTAGAATAACGTAAGACAAGTCACAGCCATTCAATCCTAACAGAGGTTTATCTCAGTAGTTTCAAAAATAGGTTTAGTATGCTCATAGCGTTATGCACTTTAATTAGTTGTTCGATGTATGTTGACGACATATTCTGCTGTCAGTACCTATGTTAAAATATGAGGTACGCCCAATTGTAAAGGAAAGCATCGTTGTAGAAGCGTTTCATGTAATCCCAGTTGGTGATTGTGCTTGCCGAGAGATGACATAGTGGTATTACCAGTTTCACAAGCGGAGTTAACGACTATGTATCATTTTCCAAATTTGTGGAGAGTTCTTTCCGAGTTAAGTTGCTTGATGGATTCCTTCCGATAAGCACAAAGAATCGTTGTCCAGTTTCCTCTCACAAAAAGGGAGTATACTTCTTCTATCTATCGCAGAATGAAGGAGGTGTTCGGAGAGCAGTGCTTCCACAGTGCATTATATCCTTGCGGTGTCAGCGTTATGAGGCGGAACGTGTAAACGTCTAGTACAAACCGCGACCTGGGCACGCGGAAGTTGTCACCACCATTACCACCACTTTGACTGTGGAGGATCACATACGAACTAGTCGTTGGATCAGCACATTCGATACTGCTGTTGAACTGTCCGCAAGCAAAGGAATTGTGTATCACATAATCCATGGAAAGCGTCGTTGTCGCAAAGCGCGTGCACAGTATGAAGACGGTGAGAATGGTTGTTTCCCCTGACCCATCTGTTGACCTACATGCAGCAAGAAACGGGTTTCAATGCTCAGATTGTGGCGGAAGAGCATGGAGTGGCTGCGTCCTGGCTGCCCTTGTCTTTAAAAAAAAAAAAAAAAAAAAAAAAAAAAAAAAAAAAAAAAAAAAAAAAAAAAAGCTCACTCTGCCCCGAATGGCGGAAAAGTGATGCTCAGTTTCTTTTTCGACGAAGAAGGACCACTATTCATCGACTGGCTACCACAGGGTGGAAATTAACGCTGAGAAGTATCACAATACTTGGCTGGGGCCATCAAGAACAAACTCAGGCTCAGGGACAAGCTCGCGAATGGGATACCGCTGCCCTAGGACATGTGATCAAGAAAACGCTCGAGTTTCTTGCAAAATTTCGACGAGAGGTCCTCGAACATCCTTCTTGCAGCCCCAATACCTCCCCCTGTGAGTTTCCTTCCTTTGCCCCTTAAAACAATGTCTGAATCGTCAGCTATTCACCTATGACAAGGAGTTGTAGGACACCGCGATAAACTTGATCCGTCGGTGACCCAAGAGTCTTTGTACGTAAGCAATCCTTTCACTTCCTACGTGCCGGGATTGGTATACCAGTATTAATGACCATTATGTATAGTTGTACTGTTCCACATGAAGTATAATTTTGTTATTAAAATTTCGTTAGATATAACTGTAGTCTCCTTTCTATTTGGACACACTTGTATTTTGCTTTTTCTGCACTTGAAAACCTCTGTTAGGTTACAATCCGCCGTCTTGCACCTATACCTTTATTTTCTGCACCTACGTGTGGCCATTCAATACCTACATAACATCGGGCACATTATTTTCTGTACGTAATGAACGCTAGGAAATGGAATATTACTCTTTCAATTAGAAGTACTTATCTACTACGCACGTATTCATAATTAAATTATTATTTCATAGCTACTAAACAGATTACTGTCGTATGTGGTGCCACGTACTACCGGGTGATCAAAAAGTCAGTACAAATTTGAAAACTGAATAAATCACGGAGTAATGTAGATATAAAAGGTACAAATTGACACACATGCTTGGAATGACATGGGATTTTATTAGAACCAAAAAAATACAAAAGTTCAAAAAATGTTCTACAGATGGCGCTTCATCTGATCAGAATAGCAATAATTAGCGTAACAAAGTAAGACAAAGCAAAGATGGTGTTCTTTACAGGAAATGCCCAATATGTCCACCATCATTCGTCAACAATAGCTGTAGTCGAGGAATAATGTTGTGAACAGTACTGTAAAGCTAGAGATGTCGGTCGATCGCGATACACTTGCGACTTCAGGTAACCCCAAAGCCAATAATCGCGCACGGACTGAGGTCTGGGGACCTGGCAGGCCAAGCATGACGAAAGTGGCGGCTGAGCACACGATCATCACCAAACGACGCGCGCAAGAGATCTTTCACGCGTCTAGGAATACGTGGTGTCTTTTTTTTTGTTCTAATAAAACGCCATGTTATTCCAAGCATGTGTGTCAATATTTACCTCTCTATCTACATTATTCCGTAGTTTATTAATTTTTCAAATTTATACTGACTTTTTGATCACCCGGTACATCATATCGACTCAGATTACGCGTGAACGATGCAAGCGTTAGTTGCATGTTTTATAAATGTCTTGTTTTTACTAAATAATATGTTCATATTTAAATGTCAGGTTAATCTGTGACATCGTTCACGTTGATACAGTTTTATCTAGCTTTGCCAATCAAGATCACTATACACAACATAAAGCGCCTCTACAGGGCGTTTCACTAAATGTGTTTCCCTCTGTAAGTTACGAAGTAATAGGCGGCGGAAACAATTACTGCAGTGTCTCACCATAAGTAACGCTACACTGTCTGCGGAGCTATGAACATAGTTTATTGTGTTATTATCCAAAGAGTTACAGAAAAAAGATACAATTTTTTTTTAATGGAACAATAGTTGTTTCTATCATGCACTGAATCAATAACACCAGTTGTGTATACATCAATTTAAATTACTTTCCTATCACTTTTAGTCTGGGAGCTACAAGCCTTCAAAGTTTCAAGGGCAAATACCACACACCCTGCGCTTTTTTAAATGTGGTGCGGCTGAGTTGTAACGTCGCCAGTGTGACGGAGCGAGAAGCTTCCTCGATGCGCTGTTAGACTGCCGTCTGTCGCCGTACACTGCCGTATACCCGACAGTTCGAGCCCCACAAACAAATGGGGCTCAATATCCCACAGTTACTGACGTCGGATTAAGTCGGCGAGTGCCGACACCATGCCGCTGAAGTAGCCATGGCGTACGCCGTGAGATATCCTAGGCGAAGAGCTCCGGCAGGCATTACGTTCTTACGTGCCGAACAACGACTTCGGGAAACAGGCAGCTTGGTAATGCCCCATAGGAACAGACGAAGAACTGCAAGAAGTGAGGAGACGGAGGTGTTTGGTTTAGCTGCAGTACACCACGATCCCCATGTCAGCTTACGAGCCGTTGCTGCAGTCGCTGGTGTCAGTCTCACATCTGGAGTACACGGCCACAGGTTTCACCCGTACCGCATGTCACTGACCCAGGAGCTGCATAGGAACGATTTCCGTGCGAGAGTTACATTCTGTGAATGGGCTATGCGTAATTTCACTAGGTTATGTTATGGTATGTTCTCTGATGAGTCCACGTTCACAAATTATGCTGCAGTGAATCGCCATAAAGTACACTACTGGGCCGCAGACAATCCTCGGTGGGTACGACCTGTCGACCGTCAATGTAGGTGGTCTATTAATGTATGGTATGGAATCCTTGGGGATGAAATCATCGGTCCACACTACTTCCCAGGTACACTGACAGGTGAGTTATAGAGCGCGTTCATAGTCAACAGTTTGGTTGGACTCCTTGAACATGTATGTCTACACCCAAGTGTCCATATGTGGATGCAGCACGATGATCACCCAGCTCATTCTGCGCGTGCTGCTGTGGAATAACTAAACAACAGGTTTGCAGGAAGGTGGTTGGGGCGCCATGGTGCTCTTTCATGGCCCGCAAGGACGCCCGATTTAACACCATTGGATTTCTTTTTGTGGGGATATCTAAAGGATCGTGTTTATGTCACTAAGCCCACATGCCCAGACGATCTAAAACGGCCCATCGAGGACACATGTTGCTCCGTGACACTGGCGATGTTACATGTCGTCCACAGATCCTTTAGAAGGCGCATTCCATTGTGCATTCAGGAACATGGACACACATTTGAACATCTCATTTAAATCAACTTCCCTCCGTCAGAACATCCATCACCTACAAAACGGCCATGTATTACGTACAGCGTGTGGTATCTGCCCCTGAAACTTCGTAGGGTTGTAGCTCCCAAACTGAAAGTGTTAGGAATTTAAGTTAAATTGATGTATACACACCTGGTGGTATTGATTCCAGGGCATGATAGAAACAACTATTGTTCCATTTAAAATTGTGTCTTTTTGCTGTAAGTCTTTGGATAATAACACAATAAACTATGTTCATAGCTCCGCAGACAGTGTAACGTTTCTTAAGGTGACCTACCGCAATAAATATTTCCGTCGTCTATTACTTCGTAACTTACAGAGGCAAACACATTTAGTGAAACACCCTGTATATTCGAGAAATTAGAGCCAACACAGAGGCTTACTGACAATTATTCTTCCCAGGCTCTATTCGCAAGTGGAACAGGGCTGGACGGCTCTGTTAGTGGTAGGTAAAGTACCGTCCACCCCACACCATTAGGTGGCTTACGGAGACAGATGTAAGTAGACAGATAGAGCATGGAATATCCCCCTCCTAATCCCTATAGTTTCATGAAGTTTCGACATGAGGTGTTATTGTATGTAGCCTTCAAAATGGCGTCTTGAACGGAGGTACGTCCCGAGCAGAGAGCTGTCATTGAATCTCTTTTGAGGGAAAACCAGAGCATCGCAGGTATTTGTAGGCGCTTGCAGAATGTCTACGGAGACCTGGCAGTGAATCAAAGAACGGTGAGTTGCTGGGAAAGGCGTGTGTCATCATCGCAACAAGATCACGCAAACCTGTCCGATCTCCCGCGTTCCGGCTGCGACTTCAGCAGTGTTGGAACGTGCAGACACTCTCATTCGAGATGATCGACGGATCACAGTCAAACATACCGCTGCTCAACTGGACGTCTCTCTTGGTAGTGCAGACACTCGTGTCCACCAGTTGCGGTACTAAAAGGTGTGTGCCCTCCGGGTTCATCGCCACCTAACAGAACACCATGAAGAGCAACGGAGGACCATCTGTGCGGTACTGCTTGCGCATTAAGTGGCTGACCTTGACAGTTTTGTTGAATGTCGTAACCGGCGATGAAACATAGGTTTATCACTTCGAACCCACAACAAAGCGGCAGTGTGTGGGAGTGGCGCCACACGACCTCTACTCCGTAGAAAAGCTCAAAGCCTCACCCTTAGCCTATAAGGTCATGGTGACGGTCATCTGGTTACGTGAAGAGATTATTCTGGTTGATGTCCTCCCTCATGGTGCAACGACCAACTCAAGTCTATTGTCCTACCTTCAGAAAATTCAAGAAACAGCTTCATCGTGTCCGTCGTCACAAAAATGCCAACTTCTCCTTCTCCAAGACAACATAAGGCCTCACACAAGTCTGTACACCCGAGAACAGCTCACAAAAGTTCATTGGACTAGCCTTCTTCATCCACCCTACAGCCCAGATCTCGCATCTTCCGGCTTCCATCTGTCTGGACCAATGAAGGATGTGCTTCATGGCAAAAATTATGTGGATTACGAGGAGGTTACTGATGCAACTACTTGATGGCCAAGACATCGACCAGTAGAAAGGTACCATGCGGGCATATAGTCCCTCTCAGAAAGATGGCTTACGGATGTCGCACTGTACGGAGTGTGAATTCCTAAGGGACCAAACTTCTGAGATCTGCATCTACATCTACATCTACATCTACATCTACATGGTTACTCTGCAATTCATACTTAAGTGCCTGGCAGATGGTTCATCGAACCATTTTCATACTACTCCACATCCTTTCCACTCTCGAATGGCGCGTGGGAAAAAGGAACACCTAAATCTTTCCGTTCGAGCTCTGATTTCTACTATTTTATTATCATGATCACTTTTCCCTACGTAGGTGGGTGTCAACAAAATATTTTCGCGTTCGGAAGAGAAAGTTGGTGATTGAAATTTCGTAAATAGATTTCTGCCGCAAAGAAAACCGCATTTGTTTCAGTGACTGCCACCCCAACTCGCGTATCATATCAGTGACACTCTCACCCCTATTGCGCGATAACACGAAACGAGCTGCCTTCTTTACACTTTTTCGATGTTCTCCGTCAATCCTACATGGTAAAGATTCCACACCGCGCAACAATATTCCAGCAGAGGACGAACAAGAGTAATGTAGGCTGTCTCTCTAGTGGGTTTGTCGCATCTTCTAAGTGTTCTGCCAACAAATCGCAGTGCCGGCCGTTGTGGCCGAGCGGTTCTACGCGCTTCAGTCTGGGACCGCGCGACCGCTATAGTCGTAGGTTCGAATCCTGCCTCGGGGATGGATGTGTGTGTTGTCCTTAGGTTAGTTAGGTTTAAGTAGTTCTAAGTTCTAGGGGACTGATGACCTCAGATGTTAAGTCCCATAGTACTCAGAGCCAACAAATCGCAGTATTTGTTTCACCTCTCCTACTATATTGTCTATGTGGTCTTTACAATTTAAGTTGCTCGTATTTAGTCGAATTGACAGCCCTTAGATTTGTACGATTTATCGTATACCCAAAATTTATCGGATTTCTTTCAGTACCCATATGGATGACCTCGCACTTTTCTTTGTTTAGTGCCAATTGCCACTTTTTGCACCATACCGGAATTCTCTCTGGATCATTTTGTAATTGGAATTTATAGTGTGATGATTTTACTAGACGGTAAATTACAGCGTCATCTGCAAACAATCATAGGGGCTGCTCATATTATCACCTAGACCATTTATGTAAATCAGGAGCAGCAGAGGGCCTATGACACTCTGTCACTGTACGGAGATTATGTTGAAAAATAGTAGCCAAAAGAGTGGGGGATAATACTGTGTACTGGAATCCTGAATAAAACCAATCTGCTTTCAGAAAAAAATGTGTTACATTCCTTTTTGAGTGCCCCCTCGTATTATCTGATGAAAGTTTAGGTATCTGTTAAACTACAAAGTAAAAGTAGGTAAAATTTTACTCTTGAATGTGTCTGTAATGCTTTTCGGTGACCCAGATATTCTCCTGTAAAGGGAGAGGGCACATTTGCCCTTTGCCAAGTAATGCTCATATTTTTCATAGCCCTACTTCTTCTGGTGTTACCACAGTTGTCCTTAACTATTGGAACTTGTGTTGAAAACAGACTGAGAAATGTCTCCTTTGCTGAAAGGAAAGCCACGTTTCCGTAGCCCTGACGACAATAGCCGGGAGACAAATGCACCGTGGCAGCGCCCATTACCGTCCTGAGGACGCCGTAATGGCTGCCTCGGGTTGCTGCGAGGTCAAAGGTGTCACGGCCGGCCGCAGATCCGAGCCGCACGATCGTCCCGCCGCCTCATCATTATCCTCTCGAATGGCAGATGACAGCCGATTACTGGGAGCGAAATACAAATCACACTCCTCCACGGGATAAAATACCAGCAATATTCCGAAATTGACGTTACGCTGCTGTACCCATCTTCTGGAAAGTATTACTTACATCATGAGTAAGTAATAAAAGAGTTAACGATTGTCTGAAAAAGACTTTTGTTGAGGTTAATAGTAAGCTTTATATTACTTATTATTGAATTGTATATGTTGAGAAAATACGGAGCGTAGTAAAGAACAGAAGCGAACATCACTCACACAAATTTGCGTCACAGTTGATTCACTTTTTTAAGCTTTAACTCTTCCCCCTCCTCCTTTTCTCCTATCCTGTTTCATCTCTTCACTTCCTCTTCTCATTTTCTTCATTTTCCTTTATCCATTCCTCTGATTCTCATTCTCTATTTCTTCTTCTCCTCTTATTTACAGTGATGACCCAGAATGGTGTGTTCAACTGCATAAATGTGTGTTGACCCATCTTTGAAATACAATATTGCAGCGATACTGGATGGCATGGATCCTACAAGTCCTTTGCAGGTTTCTGGAATTACGTGACTGTGGTCACGCAATTCTTGTAAATTACCGGCCGATGGTGTGTGAGCGTGGAACTGACGATCGATATATTCCACCTGGTTTCAAGTGTCCCAAAAATTGAGAATAGGAAGCGCTGTCACTTAAAACGTTTAGTAACACAAAATTTAAAAAGACTTTGAACATAGTGATTTGATGCCTGAATCGAGAAAGGAAAAGAAATGATAACTTCTTCAAGAAGTGACCATGTCCAAAGAATTTGTCAGTTGCTAGAAGAAAACTCAAACAACAACAACAACAAAAATCGTTCAAGTGGCTCTGAGCACTATGGGACTTAACATCTGAGGTCATTAGTCTCCTATACTTAGAACTACGTAAACGTGACTAACCTAAGGACATCACACACATTCATGCCCGAGACAGGATTCTAACCTGTGACCGCAGCAGCCTTGTGGTTCCGGACTGAAGCGCTTAGAACCGCTCGGCCACAGCGGCAGGCCAAATTCAAACAACACATGGAAGAAAACAAAGAAAATCACAACCCTGGTGTGTAATATGTTCCATCTTCGTTCTGAGCTAAGGTGCGTGTCCAGCACAGGATATGAAAATTTGTCCAAGTTCAGTAGCCATCACCGAAAACCTCTCCAAGCCCCAAAGAGTCTTGCTAAACAGGATCCGTCCCCAGACGTACGGCGTCGAAGGCGGATGGCGACGGCTGGTAGCGGTGGACTGGGCAACAGAGGTGGCGGCGACATCGGAGATACATAGCTGTCTTCAGCGGATGGATGGATGGCCAGAGCGCGGCCTTAAAGCCTTGCCGAGCGATAACTACAATTTTGTTATTGGTTGGTTATCTTGTTGTTTGATGCATAACGTAGTCCAATCGGCGCTCGCCACTGGCTGACGCGAGCGTTCAATGCTCGCTTGGTGTCACCGCTATTATTGCCCGCTGACGACTTGTTGTTGCGGTGCCAGTGTCGGCTGCTTGTAGTGCAGAGCCACGGAGCTTAAATGCTGCGGTTCGTGAACGGTCAGCTATCGGCACTTTACGAAGGGCACGCCACAAGAGGCTTCATATCAGGCGAGTTTGGTTGCCAAACGCCAAAGTGAGTCCTCTGTTACGTTCCTCAGACTACCGAAGCGCGATTCTGCCCTTGGGACACGGACATTTATCCTGCTGGAAGATGACTTCGCCTTCGGGGGAGCCATCGGATGCACGAGGTCTGCAGTAATGATCATGTAGTCCACAGCTGTCATGGTCCCTTCGGTTACTATCACATATCTCATGCAAGTGCACGTGAATGTCTCTCATGGCACAATAATTTCCTTGTAAGCCTGTGTGCGTGGCATAGTATATGTTTCAAGTACCTGTACATGTGGATGACTGCATATATGTACACTACTATTCACATGGCGTCACAAGAAGTGTGAGTGATCTGATCAGGTGAAGCGATTTCATTGATCCACGGTCCTATCATGATGATCCTGTGCCCATTACAATCAAAATTTATATGTTGTCGGGTCAATATGGGAACACATACGGGACGCTCTACTGCAGAACCTCCCATTCAGCAGTATGAACCAAACAGTGTGGCCCAAACACTTGTGCCTGCATTACCAATGTTCTGCACTGTTGTCAGATCTATCACAGGTCGCTGGCTAATGTGCTTTACAAAGCGGGCATGTCTCCGACCGACACTCAGTCCTGTAGTCGACAATGCTCAAAATATTTTGACTCATCATTGTATTGCTTCACATCCGCTCTGTTTTTCTCTTCAGTATGTCTAATTACTCTCTTCTACTTCATTTCTTTTCTTCCTCTTCATTATATTCCTTCTTTATTTTTTCATATTTCTTCTATATTTTTTTACCTCTCTTTTTTCACTTTCATTCTTTTTTTTTCACTTCTTCATACCTTCCTCTTACATACATCGATTTTACTCCTTGATCCACACCTAGTTTTATCATATTTTCATGCACCATTTTCACTTATTTTTCCAAACTACCAATTATCCAACTTCCACTAATCTTCTACCTATAATACAAATTATTTTTTGAAATTTTTTCCCTTATTTATTCATCCTATCCAATTTACAGCCAAAGGCTCTGCTTATATACACTGTACAACTTAAGTTAGATAGTACAACATTCAAAGATGAAATATTTCATGTAAAATTTAGTGGGGAAGTGGATAAGCGGCGATTGGAATATTATTTCTATATTACATCAGTTCCAAAAGTTGGTGCACTATAGATAGATACTAATCGCCTTTTTGAGAACAGCAGAAAGATGAAAGATTGGAGAGGATGGGTAGAAAGAGAGACGAGTGAATCAGCTGATCCTGATCAGATAGAAAGGATCGAGGCTAACAAACTATCGTTAATCACATTTTGTGATAATAATCGTTACATTAAATTACGAAATATTATTGCAGGTGACAAGTAATAAATACACACAGAATTAAAGAAAAGGAAGAATATGTCTCAGTTTTATTCAAAGATTTTATGTTTTAGTTTTTTTCTTTTTCTTTAGATAGTACATACAAAAATGAACGTCTCCTGCTGACTGAAATCCCAAAAATTATGAGAACATTTATGTTGCAGCATTTCTAGAGAGACCCATAAAAGTGAGTTATTATGTAGGCCTTCCTGAGTAAACCCATGCTCTGTATCTAGTTAAGGTCGAAAACTATAGGCTCTGTTGAGAAATATGTGTCTAAGTCACAGACGTTCAGTAATGTTATTGTCGTGGATCAGTAACTAAATAATTAAATACAATGATAAGCAAAAAGGCCACAACTTTTGTAAGACAAGCAAATTAATTATCCTTTACGGGTTTCAGAACTAAGCCCATCACCTAACGACAGCATATCTTACTCGTGCAAATTATGATTTGCTGCTTCTATTTTATAAACAAATAAGAGTGTTTAGTAGTATATACATATAATAAATTCACTGAATTGCGGTGGTACTCCTCTTTTAGCAAGTCAATACGCATTGTCTTCCACGAATCATGCTGCCTTGAGAGACACACTGAGGAAATAATGGCAGATATTTTAGTTTGTATCAGTTGTGACGACTGTTGCATTCGCGTCAAATTACGTCTGAGAGCCCTACAGGAAATAAAAGATCTACTGGTTGACACTTGTGTATGATTTACAAATGAAACTAGTTTTGATCTTATTTTACATATTACTGTCAAATACAGATAACTTAGAATACAAGGTAAGTCAAGAAGGACTGGAATGATATACAAATTTATTGAGATAAATTACAGAATCGGTAGACGGACAGTTTGTAGCAAATAACATAAAGTTTCAAATGAAAGGGTCAAGTGTCATTTTGGTTCGGTGTGACTACCTTTTGTGATGCGTAAACATCCCACCGGCAATTAGTTCCTTCTCACACTCCTTGCTGCAGATCGGGCGCAATTTGCGTAACGGCAGCTACATTCTATTTTTCAGGTAGGCTAAATTGTTTGGTATGGGAGGAACATACACACGATCTGTATGAAACCCCAGACAAAGAAATCCCTGGGGAGCAAGGTGGCCATGCGATTGGCTCTTCGTGGCCAATTCACTGACATAGGAAGCGGTTATCGAGGAAAGCTCGAACTTACATGAGGAAGTCAGGCGGTGCACCATCTTGTTGGTAGTAAGCCATCCCACCTCGATCATCTTTAATTAAAAAGTTTTCAAGCATATCCTGATATACAATACTAGTGACAGTTTTCTCCATGAAGAAGAAAGGATTGTACACTTTTGATGTGCTAAGGACACAAAACACATTAACTTTCGAACTGTCACGTCCGTGTTCCAGAGTTGCATGTGGATTTTCGCGGTATAACTGTTGATGTTCAGCACGCCACTGACATGAAATGTTGACTCCTCGCTGAAGGTTATTGTTGTATAATTGCACTGCATATTGTATGAAGTCTCGACTTCCTCTATCCGTTGCAACAGTTCCACACAGAATTCCCCAAAATAAACCTTATCTGCGTCACTGTTGTGCTGTGCCGCTGTGGATCTGTAAGGTTACAAGTGTAAACGTCAACACAGTACTCACCAAACACTCTTTTGTGGAATGCCAGTCTCGTGAGATGCAAGTCGTGTTGATTTTTGTGGACTCCGCCAGATGCTCTCCCTAAACTCTTCGGCATAATCATCCATACCGCGTGTCTTGATGATTTATCATGCCACAGTGAACAGACCATCTCAACAAAATTCTTGTGGAAAGAGTAAATTGCATACCTGCCTGGAGGTTCTTTAGTGTATTCTGTGCGAAGCTTATTCCGAACAGCTGTTGCATAGTTCGTTTCATGAAACCGAAACACATCGAGCACACTCCACACCAGTGAAAGTAGCCAGTTTAACTGTCTAGTACGATGGCGCCTCTGGTGGCGACATGGAGTACTGATGGACTACGTGAATCAAACTTGAAGTTGTTTGCTTCAAAGTGTGACATGTACTGATTCTGCAAGTTATCTCAATAAATTTCTATATCACTGCAAAGTTGTATAGTCCTTTCTTGCACCCTGTATGTGCTCTGTTATTTTAAATATTTTTGGAATATTCCGTCGGTACATGGAAGAAAGACATTAGAAACTACTATAAATGTTCCACAATGATGTTTATTTAATATTTCGTTATGGATAGAGTTTCAGCTTCCTAATCCATCATCAGATAACTTACTACTAAACAGATAGTCCACACTTTTTCAGCATAGTTATACAAATATAAATTTTCAAAGAAATGTGATATCTTAAGACTATATCGATACAAAAATATAAGCATAAAGTAATATCAAAAGAATTTCTCAACAAATAAATCTTATATTGCAGTATGCTCAAAGATTAAAAGTACAGAAATGTATAAGCCAAATATGTGGTACAAGTGAGTAATGGTACAGACTAAAAAGCTGTATTGACAAACTAGTGAAAGTGATGAATAGGCCAAAAAAGAGTGGGGCAGGGGAATGGATTCGTTGGAATGTGGACGTATAATAGTTATAACAATAATATTATTTAATGGTGAGAGAAATACCAGCTGGTTGCTGCTGCTTCAGTAAGCATGAGCAATGGGACAGCTATTGGTCATTAAGGAAAAGGTCAGGATTCTTTGATTGGTGTTTATTAATGGCTAGAATTTAGAGTAATGTTAGTTTTCTGCCTTTAGTTCCTCTTTGGAGAATATCACGTTAAATACCGTAAGAATGACATTTATTCAGAGTATGTTGACCAAAGGTGGAATTGTTCTTTTTCAGTCTCCAGTTCCTTTTATGCTCAATCAGTCTTGTACTTATGCGCCCACTTGATTAACCTACATGTAATTTGGCACACAGATTGCACGAAATCATATTAATTCCACTCTGTTCTGAGGATGGAATCTTATCTTTACTGTTAAACAGAATGTGAGCAACAGTATATCTAGTGTAAATATCTGGAGCATATTTCTTGGATTTTAAATTTCTGGCACGTTCGTCTGAATTCTACCTATTCTACCCACATATAGCATAGTAGCCATATGTTATCAGTGTTGTTTAATGCTGTCTGAGTAGGATGAAGAGGTGCTGTTATGTTATGCCTCTTCTCTCTCCTGGGTGTATTATCAGTTAGGGCAGGACTATAACCATTACTGTATGCTGTATCTTCAATCATTTTCAATTCATTTTCAAAACCTGTTTTGGTTTTCGTTATTTTATTTTTTTATACGCTTGGATAATAAAGATATCTCCCACCTTTCCCAATGCATATAGTCACACATTTTATGGATTTGCTTCTAAGCTATCGAGTGACAGACTTTGATGATTACATGGTATATGCAGCTGCAAAACAAATCTTAGAGTGTATACGGACACTGCTTTTGAATTATTTTTCCTATTTCACAAGCTTGTTCGATGAAATAAGATTTTACAGTAACAGATAGTAATGCAATGTTCAAAACAGTGTCACTCATGATATTATATCAACAGTTCTTATTCTAGTTTATGTAGTTTACTTGTAAAAGTGAACTGGAAGAGCTAATGAAAATTTCATATTTGCAGCTTTGAATCAGCTTTCAAGTTTTGAGATTCTATGTTCATCTTGAATGAAATCTTACGCATACAGCAGTTTAGCTCTTTACTTACAATTCCACAAATAATCGCGAATCTCAAAATGTGTCTTGTGATAAGTAAGTTGCGACCTATAGTCAATATATGCTGAACTGAATTTCTCGGTCCTGGAAAACCAACATCCTTTTACGCTTCTTCCACAAATAGTTTTGCTAGCTACAACACGTCTTCTAGTTCTCACCAATCTCTGTTAATATATACTTCAGTTATCTTACTGGTTGCATGCTATTTGTTAGGAATACACTACCTAATTATTCCACAGGAAACAAAAATGCTTCCATTAAACGACGCACGCAGAACAGATGAGGACTTGAAAAATTCACTGCAATACTGAGAAAACAGCATACGAAAATGCAAAATAATTAAAAACTGTTATCATTTTTTTGCTTCAATTTACTGAACAATACTGCTAGCACCTTGCTACAAATATGAAATCATATATGTAGAAAAATCACTATATAATTAGTATAAACAACTATTTAAAATTATTTTACAGTGTCTACAAAGAAAAAATACTTACAGATAAGGACTCCTCATACGGCAACTAGAGACAAATTATAATATAAAAAAGAAATCAACAAAACTTGGTGATTACAGGTGCTGTGCGACCACAGATAGTACCCATATTTCATGTATACACGTCACTACCTCACACAAAATAAAAAAGGGCTTTGTATACTTGAGTATTTTCATAACGAAATCAAACAAGAGGACTTGTTCGAAGGGGCATGTTCAATTTCACAAGGTGTTGTAGCAAACGGTTTTGCTGTGCTTCGGAGAAAGTGCAGGGTAACAACAAATGGCTTACATCTCCTTCTTTCCTGTCACCATAACAGAAACGGTTATAATTCACACTTCCTTCTTTTTCTTGTGCCTCGGTCGGCGCGGACTTGACGCGCTTAGTAACAGATTTTTCACGATTTATTTAAGGATGGCCAGATGCCCTTCTCTCGCCATCCCCTTACCCACCCATGACGGCATATGTGTACACCGACTGTCTGCGTGTAACGTTATTCATGCGGATGTGTGAGAAAGTTTACAAAATGGTTGCGAATCGTTTAACTAAGGTTTCTAGTTGTGTACCAGGCCAATATTCACCTTGTCGGCTGTGGAGAAACTGCCTAAAAACCTCATCCAGGCTGGCGGGCACATCTATCCGTCCTAGAAGCGGCGCCTTAGCTCTTACGGCTGTCCAGTGGTGGTTATCGTTAATTCCGATGCTATTTAAGTGGGAAGGAGTTTAATCATGGTTGTTACGCTTTTGTAACAAGATAGTTATCAGCTTCCTGCTCGCCTGGATTTTCGAAACCAGATATAGCTTCAAATTAGCGATTAGGTCGCAGTATAGTATTGACCATCATAACACATTGCAAGGCGCCAATCTTCTGTACTTCCTTGCCCGGCCAGGATCCGAATCCATAGCTCGAAACAAGTGAATAGTAACACGACTTTAAACACTGGCCACCTTTACCATCTGATCTGCGGTCCATAGAAAGAAGATTCCCTCATCTCTTTGTTTATTTTTCAATGATTCTCGTACAATTTTCAGTATTTGAATAATCATTTTATTGTTATACGATACGTTTTCAGTTGACTGCAATATTCCTTTCGAGTCTGACACTGTTAGGAGGTCCTTGAACGCCGCATGACGACCAAATTTGAGAGCCTCTCGAATCGCTAATATTTCATCGGTGAAAACTGAACAATGTGGGACCAGACTGACGGGGATATTTCTGCTTGAAGGCAAGAACTGCACTTCTTATTGCTGAAGTGCAAAAATGGTTTAGATGGCTCTGAGAACTATGGAACTTAACATCTGAGGTCATCAATCACCTACAACTTAGATCTACTTAAACCTAACGAACCTAAGGGCATCACACACATCCATGACCGAGGCAGGATTCGAACCTGCGACCGTACCGGTCGTTCGGTTCCAGACTGAAGCACCTAGAACAGCTCGGCCACATCGGCCGGCGCGGAAGTGCATGTGGGAAAAAGGCGCGACCGATAAAGATGAATGTAAACTGATGTGTCGAACCCATTTTTCATTAAACTGCAGTACAGAAATCAATGTTTTCCAACTGATATCTGAATGGCATTCTTGAATCATACGGTCGATGGTACGCACTGGGGTTATTACTGCCGCTAGCCGACAGCATTTTCAATGCAAGCCTTAAGAACGGAAGATTGACTCGTCAGAGTGTGGTTAACCAATTTTAGGCTTATTGAGTCCTATGTCAAATTTTCTCGCCAAGTACTGACGTCAAACACACAACTGATGTTGAGCAGCTGTATCTGGTGAAGCGTCGAAGCGTCGATTGTGTTGCTCCAAAGCATATCTGCAGCCATAGGATCCGAATAGTGTCAAAACATGTAGTAAAAATTTAGCAGCGTTGTAAAATAAGAAGCAATTATAATCGATAACTGAGCGGACGATATCCTTGTACATTGTCAGTAGAATTTGAGGGCCTGTATCCCGTCAACTTACAGATACAGATCTTACTGCGTTAACTTTTTTTCCGTTTTCTTGATCAGATGAGAAATGTGGTCAGAACATGTTAAGCGCATGTATGATATCGTAACACAATGCTGCTGCATCTTAACACGCCAGTCCCACTCCGTGCAAGTAGTAATTCTGGTAGTTTCTGCTTCCACTCACTACGCAGAGGATTCCCTGACGATATGTAAAAACGTTCACTCATATTTTTAACTTCTTCTAAATGATCAAATATTGTAATATTCTGTCGGTGTCAGAGCGCAGTGGACATCGCAGGTTTTCTCTCTTTTCCACCTACGCCAATCTACTCTTTTAACTTTAGTTTTGTTTCTGAAGTGTCGTGATGGAGCTTCATCTCATCTACAAAATGTACATCGAACCCAGAAATAATTAAATAAAGCATAAATTTTTGCAAGCACGATTTTCGAATGTTATTCGTCATGCGTTGTCTTGAGTCAACAAACATCCTTCACCTAATCTACTTCTTCATAAGCAGAACTTCACATGACGTTACATAAAGGTTTATCTTCATATTCGATACCTACAACACTAACGATTTCACGAATCTTAATGCAGTCGTTTCCTACTACGCTGCTATGAATTTTTCCAGTAGTTAACGAACTGTAGAAGAACTTCCAGAGCCTGAAACTGGGAAAGCGAAGTAAGAATATGAATTAATCGAACAAATCTGTTCTTCATTTGCTTTGCCCGTAGTGCAAATAAACTTCATCAATGAAAGGAAGAACTTAACAAGAAGTTTCCAAAGAGGCATGAAAATCAATTATAATACGGTTAAAATAATGAGCAAAGAACCTTTCGAAAAAAAGATGGTAAAGATGAAAGTGAATTCGTAGAACCAGTCAACAAGTTTTTGTATATAGAATAATTGAAGACCACGATGTGCTAGACTGGAAAAGCAACAAAGGAGTGAAAGTTGTGTGGAGAGCTTTCAGTAAACGAAATAGAATTTTGAATAAAAACTGAGTTTCGTTTACAATCAACGTGTATTAGCAGTCTCGATTTATGTTAGTGAAACGTGCGATTTCTAAAACAGGCTGTCAGAGAGCAACGGAAAGACGAATGTTGGAAATTACTTCGAGAGACAGCAAAACTAATAATTAGATCTGAGAACAATCTAGAGTGAAAGACGTTATAAACTGTAATAGAAATGAAATTGGTGTCAATATATTTTCAGAAGCTGTTCCAAATTTTGAAACTGATGTCGTCAGGACGTGTATGAATCAAAGGAACTGAATTCCAAGAGGAAATAAAACATATGGAAGATTGCCTAATGTAACTCGAGTGGATGCAATTACAAAACAAGCAGGAGCAAAATGGACAGATGTAGCAGGAGACCACACTGCATGGAGCACTCTTTATCCTGCAGTAACGTCAGATAACTGGCGGTGATTATGATAATGATAATGATGATGAAGGCAATACATATAATGGCAATGAAACGATCATTGTTGCAGGGTTCCGTAAACGATACTCTCCTCTCGTTTTTATTTGGACTGGAGACCAATTCTTAAATAAAAATATTTTATTATTCCTCGATACTTGTCTGTATAGTACTCCGTCAGGCCACATGCGGCCCACCGGGACCATCCGACCGCCGTATCATCCTCAGATGAGGATACGGATAGGAGTGGCGTATGGACAGCACACCGCTCTCCCGGTCGTTGCGATGGTTTTCCTAGACCGGAGCCGCTACTATTCGGTCGAGTAGCTCCTCAATTGATATCACGAGGCTGAGTGCACCCCGAAAAATGGCAACAGCGCATGGCGGCCCGGATGGTCACCTATCCAAGTGCCGGCCACGCCCGACAGCGCTTAACTTCGGTGATCTGACGGGAACCGGTGTATCCACTGCGGCAAGGCCGTTGCCTACTTGTCTGTATACATTCTGCAAAATACATGTCATTGTACATTTGAGATAATTGTGAACAAACTTATTTTATTCATATTTTATTTAGGTTCAGTTCAGTAATGGAGAAAATGGGTGGGGGAGGAGGGGGGGGCGGGGTTAGGCAGGTTGGCAATGGATCTACATACTTTGAATGGAGTAATAGAAAATTTACTGCCTGACTAAACAGTCAAACAGTCAGATGGGAGAAGGAAACGAAATGAAACTTCATGTATTCATAGGATATGTGACGTTAATTTAGTGATTAAAAAGTCAAATCAGATTTACAAAGAACTTTGTACTAAAAGCCTACTTATCAGTGTAACATCGCAGCCCCTACGACGTAGATGCATGTCCAGATTCATTTGTGATGGGTGTGATAAAGCCAGTGTAGCCTCTTCTGAGGCAAGCGGGCCCACTACTGTTGTAACTGGTCGTTGATTTTCTTGATACCAGCACTGGGACAGAGTTGACATATGAGCTGGTGCAACACATGTTCTATATGGGAGCGATGTGGAGATCTTGCTGGTCACAGGAGCAACTAGGCATCAGGCAGACAGTTCATAGACAAATGCGCCATGTGTTGACGAGCATTTTCTTGAATGGCACCACATTACTGCCACGTAAGGGGTAACACATGATATAGGATGTCCATGACATACTGCTGTGCCGTCAGAGTTCTCTCAGTCACTACCGGCTATGGCTGGAAATCATACCTAGTGACTCCCCACACCATGACCATGGAGAGAAGTATAAAACCATTGTGTCTCTGCAGAACATAGGATGAATGAGGCCCCTCCCCAGGTCGCCGTCATAACCGCCAGTGATGGTCATCCAGGATAGTACAGAACCGTGATTTATCACTGCACATAGTGCGCAATGTTATTCACTAACGGTTAATGATTCCTAGTCCTGGCAGTTCTCCAAAGGCAGCCATTAGTGTTGTTGTGTTAACGGCAACTTAACGCATGGAATGGCCGCAGCTATTCTCCAAGCAATGATGCGGGACACTATAGAACATTGCAAAAAGACCATTATTTGTTCTCTGACGGTAGACATATATGTGAAGTAGTTACGATTTGCATTGTACACAATATGGGGTTCTCCCTGGTGGAGCTCAGAGGTTTTTAAGCCCTCACGTTGTCATGCAGTCTAACACTGGACCACTGTCACATCCGAATGCCCCACAAATTTCGATGATGCGCGACTCGTCTAGTCAGTAAAATGGGACGCCTTCCAAAATCTCACAAATGTTGATATTGCTGTCCCACATAAGTGCCTGGCATCTTTTGTGTTCTTACAGTGATCAGTAAACATGCGACGCTACACACGCCCCATATTTACCTTACGAGTATTGGTAACAACACCGAACAAAAATAATAGTACTGCAGTCCGATGGCTGGTATTCCTATCGCAGAGAATTATGACTTCAACATTTCCATGGTGTTTGTACGAAGTTACGTTGACAACAAACTACTTCTCCTAGGTGGTTCAATTTTTTGTCAGGTGGTATTGTCGAGAAGATTAACTTAGGCATGACGAGAATGTAACGTTAGTGATCTTAAAAACTGTGTGCGTGGTGATGCTAAGGACTCATGTAACATTTAATAGGTTAAAATATGGATGGAGATGTGATCTGAGAGGAAATAATATGAGAAAAGATGTGGGATGGATATTCTGAAGGATCAAGAAACTGGATGCTGGTGGGAAGAGGAGGACAGTACTGCAGGTTATGGCAGCAGTTGCTTAGGGAAAAGGTGGGACGAAGCCTGCATTTGGAACAGGGCACATAAGGTAGGTTGTGATTGACAGCACGATTTTATTTCTGTGGTGAATCAATACTGAGGGACTGTATGGAGACGTAAAGGTGACGGAATGCTAAGTCGGGTGTCTCTTTTTCTGTACACATAGGTCATTTTTCAAATGTGTGAGATGGTGCGGAAAGTTGATAGCTGGTACTGCATAGCGTTGGGAGAGAGTAAACGGAAACGAAATGCAAGTTGAAGTGCATGACGTACTAGGATTTGGAGGCAATGGTGACACTTGGGAGAGGTAAAGATCGGCGCAACATGTTTTCCCGTTGTTGATGGTTACAATGTTTGTGTTTATATTGTGTCTGCGTATTTTCAATACAAAATCCTTTAGAACATGCATGCATGTCTGGAGGAGCAGACGCTGTCACTGACAACTATAGCTGTGGTAAGCTTTGCGAAATACTTTTCGCATTCTGCGCCTACGCATTGACGTCAACTGTTTGCGATTCACAAAAACTTGTGCTGGACAGGGACACGGACCCTGATATCCCACTTATCGTGAGAGGCCACCTGAACCACTTAAGCTGTTCGATCAATCTTCCAGGACCGATCCAGAGTTGCACATGTCAGGTAATCACATTAGCTTGTCGACCAATCGCAATAAGCGGGATATCATGGTTCGAGTCCTAGTCCAGTACAAATTTTCATGTGTTTGCATACAGCTGACGTCAAAGTATAGTCGCAAAATATGAAACTACATTGATGAACCAAAACATTATTACCAGCTGTTTAATAGCTTGTTTCTCTGTCTTTGTAACGAAATACGTAACTGATTCTGCGCATCAGGGATCCGATAGTTTGTTTGTGGTTCAAAATGGTTCAAATGGCTCTGAGCACTATGGGACTTAACAGCTGTGGTCATCAGTCCCCTAGAACTTAAACCTAACTAACCTAAGGACATCACACACATCCATGCCCGAGGCAAGACTCGAACCTGCGAGCGTAGCGGTCGCGCGGTTCCAGACTGAAGCGCCTTGAACCGCTCGGCCACTGCGGCCGGCCAGTTTGTTGGTGGGCTTGCGCAGGTATGGACATTAGATTTTTGCGCACTGGTCATGTAATTCGCATAAATAACGGGGCGCTGATTTGCGTACGCTGTGATGGCGCCGGATAGCGGCCCAGGTCGGTTCAATAGGATTTACATGAGCCGAATTTGATCGCCGATATATCAACGAGAGTACACTATAATGCTCTTCAAACCATTGTAGCATGGTTTTGGCTCCGAGACACGGACAGTTATGCTGCTGAAAGATCGGACAGTTATACCGCTGAAAGATGACATCGCCGTTGCGAAAGACATCAAACCTGTAGGGGTGCGTGAGCTTCGCAGCTGTCAGCCTGTCTTTGATTACTGCCACAGATCCCATGCAAATGCAGGAGAATGTCTGTCATAGTTTAATACTGCTCCCATCTGCCTGCTTCCGTGGCGTGCTGCGTGTTTCGAGCCGTCGTTCACCTCGATGACTGCACTTGTAGAGACCATCGTCGACCTAGTGTAGCAAAAATGTGATTCACGCCAAGAGCCGACAGGTTTACATTGATCGAATCCCGAGGTCCCATGCCCAATGCAATTGTATCTGATGATGTCATTGGGTGAACATGAGAAGACATAGGAGAACCTGCCGTGGAGGTCCACGTTCAACAACATATGATGAATGGTGTGCTCCGAAACACATGTGCGTGCACTAGCATTCTGTTCTTTCGGCAGAGACGCCACAGATCATCGTCTGTCCTGCTTTACAGAGCAGACAAGCCTCAGAACCCATGTTCTGAGAAGAGTCCTGGACGTCCAGCCACTTAGCATTTTGTGGAAATTTCACTGTCCTTCTACCTCTACCAGTAGGTTCTCACGACAATTTGTCAGCAGATGGTGTCACTTTGGCATCGCCGCTGGTCTTTCTTTCATGGGAACAAGCTCAGGGGAATTAGACCTCTCCCAACAACACAATCTGTCAGCAGATGGTGTCACTTTGGCAACACCACTGGTCGTTCTTTTATGGGAACAAGTTCTGGGGAATTAGACCTCTCCAACAGCTCGAACGACCTCCTCTCGGCACTCTCTCAGCGAAGAGATCATTTTACCCAGGTTTGGTTTTGGGAAATGTCTTTTTAGCCAAAGTCATTAGTTAAGTGGAGAGCCCACACTACTTCATACTCATTGCCGTCAACCTGTGACGGTTCGCCATTTCCAGAGGGAATACCCGTTTTTTTAACCACTTACGTTCTCGTTTATGTTTGCCGTCTGAGTTATCGGCCATTTTAGCGAACGAAGCGCGGGCTATCGACCGCGTTTTACTTTTCATCCGTCGTTGAAATGTTGCGAAGGAAACGTAATCTTTAGTTCCGGACCTCCATTGTCTCTCTGGCGTATATTATGGACCTTTCTCCAAGTCCCCGTTTTTAGCTGTCTTTCCTTCCGTCGATTGGACTTAACGTCTAGTCGCTTTTAACTCATTTTTCGTCTTCCTGTTCTACGGGACTGACATGGGCGCGTATGACCTTGTAGTTTTTGCACGCTAAAACATAACGAAAACGAAAAAACCACAGTAGCACGCGAACATTCGACCAACTTCGCCGGTTTCGAGATACTCTTTCACATGCTCTGCGTAATAGTAATCTACACGTTGTGCTGTCGCTTATGTCACTGGATTTTCCCATTTGCAGCCCATATCTTCAACATCGCCCATGTCTTCAACGTGGCTTATCAGCGTATTTCGTAATTTTTTCATTGGTGAGAAATGGACAAATGATGGACTTGTAGGTAGGTATTATAGTTTGCGAACTAAAAACTGAGCGCAGTATTGTTCAAAAGTCTGCCCTAAGCTGTTAACAGAGTCACACACACTAACCGTCACACAGCCCGTGACTCTACATCTACATCTACATACATACTCCGCAATCCACCATACGGTGCATGGCGGAGGGTACCTCGTACCACAACTAGCATCTTCTCTCCCTGTTCCACTCCCAAACAGAACGAGGGAAAAATGACTGCCTATATGGCTCTGTACGAGCCCTAATCTCTCTTATCTTTGTGGTCTTTCCGTGAAATGTAAGTTGGCGGCAGTAAAATTGTACTGCAGTCAGCTCAAATGCTGGTTCTCTAAATTTCCTCAGTGGCGATTCACGAAACGAACGTCTCCTTACCACCGGAGACTCCCATCCGAGTTCCTGAAGCATTTTCGTAACACTCGCGTGATGATCAAACCTACCAGTAACAAATATAGGAGCCCGCCTCTGAATTGCTTCTATGTCCTCCCTCAATCCGACCTGATAGGGATCCCAAACGCTCTAGCAGTATTCAAGAATAGGTCGTATTAGTGTTTTATATGCGGCCTCCTTTACAGATGAACCATATCTTCCCAAAATTCTACCAATGAACCGAAGACGACTATCCGCCTTCCCCACAACTGTCATTACAATCTTGTCCCACTTCATATGGCTCTGCAGTGTTACGCCCAAGTATTTAATCGACGTGACTGTGTCAAGCGCTACACTACTAATGGAGTATTCAAACATTACGGGATTCTTTTTCCTATTCATCTGCATTAATTTACATTTATCTATTTTTAGAGTTAGCTGCCATTCCTTACACCAATCACAAATCCTGTACAAGTCATCTTGTATTCTCCTACAGTCACTCAACGACGGCACCATCCCGTACACCACAGCATCATCAGCAAACAGCCGCACATTGCTATCCACCCTATCCAAAAGATCATTTATGTAGATAGAAAACAACGGCGGACCTACCACACTTCCCTGGGGCACTCCAGATGATACCCTCACGTCCGATGAACACTCACCATCGAGGACTACGTACTGGGTTCTATTACTTAAGAAGTCTTCGATCCACTCGCATACTTGGGAACCAATCCCATACGCTCGTACCTTAGTTAGCAGTCTGCAGTGGGGCAGTGAGTCAAACGCTTTCCGGAAGTCAAGGAATATGGCATCCGTCTGAAACCCTTCATCCATGGTTCGCAAGAAATCATGTGAAAAAAGGGCGATGCTTTCTGAAGCCGTGCTGATGCATGGACAGCAACTTCTCTGTCTCAAGAAAATTCATTATATTCGAACTGAGAATATGTTAGAGAATCCTGCAAGAAACCGATGTTAAGGATATTGGTCTGTAATTTTGAGGATCCGTCCTTCTACCCTTCTTATATACAGGCGTCACCTGCGCTTTTTCCCAGTCGCTCGGGACTTTACGTTGGGCAAGAGATTCGCGATGAGTGCTGGCTAAGTAAGGAGCCATTGCAGTAGAGTACTCTCTGCAAAACACGCTATTGTGCAGGAATTTATTGTATTGGTCAATCTAGCCTCGTGCCCTTGCTTTCGAGTGTGTCATAGAGACTGCCCATTCAGTAGTGTGGTAGGTTGCTGGGAGGAGTCTGGCATCGAGCACCGGCGCCAGACGTGTGACGTAGCGGAGCTGACCTCACTGACCCTGCGCAGCCGGCGTGGGCGGGCCGCGCCCCGGTTTCGGCGCCAAGTGGGCGAAGGCCTCCCCCGGCGCGGCTACCTGGCGCGTGGCGCGTGGCGTGGAGCGTGCAGCGTGGCGTATCTCATCTGCCGAGAGAAAACAAAAAGGCGGCGCGCAATTAGGGCCGGCATTGTGTGCCCGCTAACAATGCGCCTCTACTGCGCCTGCGCAACGCTGCCGGCTGAATAGCCGTCTAGCCTCACTTTGCGGTTTAGCGCGCTTGGGCGTCCTCGCAAAGTGGTCAGCGAGCGCGGAATAATGGCAGGTTTCAAAAATCCGGAATAAGTGATGAGTGCTATAGTGCTAAGGGGCTCCTAGCTTCCGTACACTGAGGAGAGGAAATAATTAGCGATAACTAGGTAGAACTTACTGACATACGAAAGACAGAAGTCAGTGAAATAATCATTAGAGTAGTTTAATGTTTTCCATATTATTCAATGGGTTTAAAAGGGTCACATGCTTCTACAGGAGATAGTACTGGTCAAAACTAGAAGAAAAGTTCTTTAATTATGCAGGGTATAACTGGTATAAGAGCAGATATTTCTATTGGTGACAGGGAAAGGGTGCTCAACAGCATTGGTTCAAATGGCTCTGAGCACTATGGGACTTAATTTCTGAGGTCATCAGTCCCCTAGAACTTAGAACTATTTAAACCTAACCAACCTAAGGACATCACGCACGTCCATGCCCGAGGCAGGATTCGAAACTGCGACCGTAGCGGTCCCCCGCTTCCAGACTGTAGCGCCTAGAACCGCTCGGCCACTCCGGCCGGCGCTCAACAGCATTATATCAGTATGTATGTCATTTGCAGACTAGTAATCATAGCTATTACATGTCGCATGGTTTTAGGTTGGTTAGTACCTCCAACCACATGCGGCAAGAGCAAGCCATAAATGCTTATTTTCCCCTGAGCAACTGGTCAGGTGTTAAAGTGTGGACGTGTCTAAATTACCGTGCGTAGTCCACTTAGGTAGGATCGTGCAGAAAACATTAGGTCGTATTTGTGGGAAGACTATTCTACGCAGTGAAAAAAGAACCAGCATCCTGTGTACACATTAACTGTACCACACGTAAAAATATCTCCACTTATATGAGTTACATCCTTTATGTCAGGAAACCAACATCTGTGGTAGAGATACGGCCCCATTCTCTTGTGCCGAGTACTGTATAGTATCTGGTGGTGTAGGCGTATTGAATTACCACAGTATGTATGCATCGGCAGATGTCAAACCTCGAGCAATCATGGAGAGGAGGCATCAGTATCGCTCCAGTATCAATGTATGGGCAGTAATTACGACAACAGTCTCATAGCACTACACATTATCCAAACAGATTAACAGATGCTGCGTATCACCGATTTCTGCGCAGTCGGTTATCAGCACTAATGGAGAACGTTACTCATGCAGAAAATCTATCTGGTGGTGTAGGCGTATTGAATTACCACAGTATGTATGCATCGGCAGATGTCAAACCTGGAGCAATCATGGAGAGGAGGCATCAGTATCGCTCCAGTATCAATGTATGGGCAGGAATTACGACAACAGTCTCATAGCACTACACATTATCCAAACAGATTAACAGATGCTGCGTATCACCGATTTCTGCGCAGTCGGTTATCAGCACTAATGGAGAACGTTACTCCTGCAGAAAATCTATCTGGTGGTGTAGGCGTATTGAATTACCACAGTATGTATGCATCGGCAGATGTCAAACCTCGAGCAATCATGGAGAGGAGGCATCAGTATCGCTCCAGTATCAATGTATGGGCAGGAATTACGACAACAGTCTCATAGCACTACACATTATCCAAACAGATTAACAGATGCTGCGTATCACCGATTTCTGCGCATTGGGTTATCAGCACTAATGGAGAACGTTACTGCTGCAGAAAATCAACGACTGTTGTTTATGAACAACGGGAACGCCAGCGCCTTTCATGCACAGTGCATTGATCGTGGAGGTCCGGTAGCAAGGCCTCCGCATTCACCGCACTGAAACCCTTGCATTTCTAGCTGCGAGAACATCTCAAGCATTGGTGTATCCCCAACCCATCGGCCATGTGCAGACCAATGAATGTAAAGCAGTCCGCAAAGTGTATGTAAAAGAGTGCGTAGTTCACTGCTGAGGACTGGACGTCAGACGCATTTCAACTTCACTGTATGCCGACTACAAACTAGTCGCCCGCTGTTTTGCTGTTCGCCTAAAAAACGCGAAGATGAAACTCTTTAATCTCAGGGTCCCAACAAAATGAATTTTTTAATTTTTTACAAAATTAACTTTTATTACCACAGTAAGCAACGATACGATAAGAAAACATTAAAATGAAAATCATCAATCGTTTAAAGGAGACGGATTCGCTTCGGAACCATTAAGACCTACAGTCTTTAACCATCCATCATTTCATTTGTTGATTGCAAAGCAAATTCACCTTTTTCCTAGACACAATCCCACATCTTGAAACTTCAATGAACTCATAATGCCTAAAATAAATTATAGTTCTAAATAATAATCAAAATTGGGCTTACAATTTAACAATGTATCAAAACTACATACGGCCCCCAGTAGCTTCATTTCGAAACCACTCATAAAAGCAGTAGTACAAATTCAAATTTACTTTGCAATTGCTTAAGATATACTTAATTCCAATGATCTCCTCAATATGACAACTACGAAAAACCGCATGTACCAATCTCCTGCAATTACGTAGCACAATCTCCGGGCCGACTGCTGCCTTGAACGCGATTTGTGACTGCCAGGACGTACTACATTCGTAGAAGTACCTCAGTGTACCACTAGCTGTCTCTGTCTTGCAACAGCGTCTATGGTTTCATGCTAAAGACACTAAAAACTAAACTCCTCCCTAACAGGCCATGAAGGCCCAACGGTACCAACCAGCCGCCGTGTCATCTTCCGCGCACAGGCGTCACAGGATGCGGATATGGAGGGGCATGTGGTCAGCACACCGTTCTCCCGGTCATACGTCAGATTACGAGACCGGTGCCTCTCTTTCTCAATCAAGTAGCTTCTCAGTTTGCCTCACAAGGGCTGAGTGCACCCCGCTTGCCAACAGCAGTCAGCGGACCGGATGGTCACCCATCCAAGTGCTAGCCCAGCCCGACAGCGCTTAACTTCAGTGATCTGACGGGAACGGATGTTACCACTGCAGCAAGGCCGTTGGCTTTCTTTCTTCATTTATTTTATGTGGAATGCTTCACAATTTTGCGTGTTTCAGGCAGAAACCCCTAGCTGTACCGTCTGCTTGTGCATAGAAATGCAATAGCCAACGGCCCAAGTATAGGATCACATCTGAAAATCCTTGTAGTGGACTTTACCAAAGCATTCGACAAATTCAATGACAATTACCTGAAGAAAATTATGTTGAAATTTGATTTTGGAACCACATTTACTGATGCAGTAATGAACCTGTTGACCAAGTCAGAGTCAAGGATTATGATTAACGGAAAGCTGTCGGAGTATATAAAGTCACAAATTTCAGTAATCCTCGAGATCTCCCTGGACCCTTTGCTGTGCAAACTGGTTTTGTTAGTAACAGGGAGGACATCGATGCGGCATACTCCATCTTACAGATGTACATTCGAAAGTCAGGTCTGACATCAATCGGCGTAAGACTGTTCTGATCTTCATACGAATCAGTACGCGACAAACTGAATGGTCACGTTTCCTAATCAATGATCAACACAGTATCTTATGTGACTCTTTCAGGCAAACTGTAGAAATCGATAAATCGATAACTTACAATTGGTATTTGCTTCCAGCTCCAATAAGGCTGCGGTAAAAATGTATTTCAACAACCAAGAGCGAGGTGGCGCAGTAATTAGCACACTGGACTTGCACACGGGAGGAAGACGGTTCAAGCCCGCATCCGGCCATCATGATTTAGGTTTTTCGCGATTTCCTTAAATCGCTTCAGGCAAATGCCGGGATGGTTCCTTTGAGAAGGGCAAGGCCGACTGCCTCCCCCACCCTTCCCTAATCCGATGGGGCCGATGACCCCCCCCCCCCCCTTCCAAATCAACCAACCAGTCCAACAAAACCCTTGCATTAGTACAAAAATTCCGACTGATCAACGACTTCCTTCTGTCAAAGACCTGATTTTTAGCAAAAATTATGAACTTCCCGAAGGATATGGCCAGGGCCATTTCGCAGGCTGTTTACTGGATGTTGTGGAGGGATGAGGTTTTTAAATTGTCTTAGCCGACGTGCATGCTATCACGGGAAGCGAGATGATTGAGGACACACCCATTGGCCAAATACGCTGCACTTTAGATGAACATAACAACGGTCATATATGAAAAGCATCCGAACAGTCCCGCAGCTGCACTGTTCAGGAAGTACCAACTGGCTTCTTAGGTAGTTCGAATCGACTCGTCGACGATCTCTTCTCAAATAGCGTTTGTATGGCATTTCTACATGGAGAAGAGCTACAGGAAGATTTAGAGCCATGCCCCAGAATAGAAAACAGGCTCTGTAAGGCTATTATAGACAAGTCTACGAGGAATAAGCACGAAACCCGGAACCCACAACACCACTGGAAAGAAGTGCGACAGAAAATCTCCACTCGTTACCTTTCACCACATTCGGTGTAAGATGGAGAGTAAAATTATGCCAAACACCGAACGGTAGCGATCAACTTCACAACTCTGACCTGTGCAATACCTGTGGTGAGACAGACATCGGTGCACCGTGTCTTCTACCCCACGTCCAGGTCGACGTTGTATACTACAGAGAAATATTACCATTTTCAACTGCACTACGGTAAAGAATTTTGACACTACCACAATGGCGATCCCGGACTTCGCCCAGTTTCCTAACAGCAAAAGAACGGCAACTCACTGGATTGTTGCTAATGCAATCCACACAATTTTTGGTCTGGAAATAATAGTTGCGGCCTAGTCTGTAATGCATGTTCGGAAGTAGCAACGGATCCTAGAGAGACACATTCGATATGAAGACACCTTCCAAAACTTTTTAAAAATAACTGATCAACCTGCCTTCAGCAAAGTTATGAATTGCAAATGGGGAATGCGAGGAAAAGTAAAACATAGAAACATAAATCTTTTGATACTCAAAGATTAGCATCTTAAACTCTGTACCACGGCATCTGCAGGGTTTAGAATCCTACAGAAGAAACTTTCTTTAAGAAAGCACTTCAAATTTCAGAAACATACAATTTCTTACAAGGAGGTAACTACCTTAGTTTCGTTGATATTAATTGCTATAAAAGAACAATGTAGTTTTCCCCGAGGGATTCGTTTGTAGAGAACAGCCGTTTTTAGGAAGAACGTTGCATTTAGTTCAAGAGACAAAATCTGTATGGTTTTATAATTTCCCCACATCATTCAGGAAGATATTTATTTCCGTTTGCAAACATATATAAGATTTCTTTTTGCCATTCAAGAAGAAGGAGCTATGCCGGGAATGAAGAGGCACTTTTCTTTATTTTTACTAATAACATTAAGAATTCTAAAAATCACTTTACTTTTCTCTGTAGTAACAACGAATTTTTCTTGAAAAAATGATAATTATATTACGTAATCAATGGTATCGAATAGGACTGGGGGAGAAGAGAAGTTTGTGGCACAACTTGATCAGAAGAAGGGATGGAAATGGAAATGAGCGTTTGGCGTCATTGGCCGGGAGGCCCCTCGCGGGGCAGGTCCGGCCGCCATATCGCAGGTCTTATTACATTCGGCGCCTCATTGGGCGACCTGCACGCCGGATGGGGATGAAATGATGATGAACACAACACAACACCCAATCCCTGAGCGGAGAAAATCTCCGACCCAGCCGGGAATCGAACCCGGGCCCAGAGGACGGCAATCCGGCACGCTGACCACTCAGCTACTGGGGCGGACAGAAGAAGGGATCAGTTGGTAGGATATGTTCTCAGGCATCAAGGGATCACCAATTTAGTATTGGAGGGCAGCGTGGAAGGTAGAAATCGTAGAGGGAGACCAAGAGATGAATACACTAAGCACATTCAGAAGAATGTAGGTTGCAGTAGGTACTGGGAGATAAAGAAGCTTGCACAGGATAGAGTAGCATGGACAGCTGCATCAAACCAGTCTCAGGACCGAAGAAAACAACAACAACAACAACAATCAATATTTTATTCTCACAGACGAGTGCAAGTGAAAGTTGAAATTTTCTAACATTCTGCGTGGTGTCTGTTTCTTCTATATCGTGTCTCCCTACCACTTTCGCGCAACGACGCTCTGAGCGTATTTTTTAGGGAATTGACTAGTTTCAACCTGGGACCTGTTGCTGGTAAGGAGACGCCAGACCTCACATGACATGTAGAGTTCAGAACAGTTCAGTGAGACTAGCGGTGATATAACCAAATACTTAATGATTTCAGCATCAGCTCCACTGCACTCCCTGTAAAAGAATCTTAATACTAACTAAATTTAGTGGAAGGGGTTCAAGGCTTTCCTATTTTTAGTTAGCTGGTAAAACAACGTCGAAAAAGCAGTTAAGTTTACCATTGGAAATTTTATTCTACTCACAAAACATTGTTTATATATTGCACTATTGATAAAAGGAAATGTTTTAATATAGGAGGATAAAAACCAACTGCGTTCAACAAAAATGTGAACGAATATTCCCTGAATGGGTTTCCAAGTTCTACAATGGATCGAAGGATGACCTATGCCATATCACATCTATAATCTAGGTTTAAATTAAGTTTCACAAAAGAGAAAACTATCAAAATGGTCTACAGAGACCCTCAATTATCTTTAATTACTTATCTAACTTGTCGTAAATTACAGTGGCTGATGTGGCTTCTCAATAACTATATAACAGAAAAATCATCACGTTTCAGATTTTTACTTCAAGTGGCAAATGTGAACACCATGAGCTTAAATGACGATCGACACTAGTATTACGCAAAAAGGGGGTGTAACAGATGAGACTTCTGCAATTCTGAGTGAAGCTTTATGCGCTGTAATGCGGTATCGCGTGCGTTCATTACCTTGTCGGTGTTCGTCAGGGGGCAGCGGGCAGCACAGCTCCGCTCACCTCGCCATCTCGGAAGCAACTCCCTCCTAACTTCTCCTTACTACAATTTACCGAAGTTGGTTTAAAAAATCTATCTGGCTGTGTTTTCATCTGACCGATCAGGATCTCAATGTTAACCTTAAGCTCTGCCTACAAAAATTCTGTCCATCCAATGAGAAACGTTATACTTTTCGTGGTGGGGCAACGTTTTTAAAGTTTGCAACGTAACAGAGACGCGAAAAAGTCTCACGCTAAAACTTGCAGCTGGGGTGGCCCTTTTTGTGTTATCGTAAGATCTATACTGTTCTTCTGGAGGGCTCTAGCTCTTAACATGGGCTGGGGGTGGTCCTAGCGGTTAGCTGGCGACGTGGGTGTCCGTCCCTTATCGTAGGGCCTTCCAGCTTAACACGGTTCTGCTCTCGGCTTCTGTTCTCGTTTCTCCCCTCGGAACTGCGTCTGTCTCATGGTGGGAAGGTATGACATGCATTTAGGCATTCTTGTGTTGGTCTGTGGTATTCCATTTGCTCACTCGTTACTCATATTACTTTGGTTAATTTAATGTCACGATTTATTCGGAGCTATGTGACATACTACTGGATTTGCTTGTCATGTCAGGGTTTTCATGGAAGGTGTTGGATTTGCCTGACACCTTACAATTTATATCGCGTACTAAGACCTGTGGTCCCTTGACGATATAAAAATTAAACCTTGTACGTGAGTGCAATAAAAAGATAAGGCCGTTATCTTATTTTGACACTTACAAACTCACTCATCACAACCTACAGGGTATTTCCCGTTAACCCAAAATCATAAAATTTGGCACGAAGAAATGCTCCACTGGTGAGTAAAGCAAAAGAACTGAAAATTGTTAATTATTAACACAATAAACAAATCTTTTGTTGCTTGTTATGTGAATGTCTATCTCTCCGTCAGTTAAGACCACTTTTTCTCAGGAATGAGTGAACGTATGAAGTTAAAACTCTGTCACATATTACGGTCTATACTCCCTCGGCGGTGTAAAATATTTAAGCCTGTAACTCAATGCAATGTAAAGATACAGACATTTATATCACTTATTTCGATACTCTAAAAGTTACTCATCAAAACCTGTAGGATACTTCCCGTTGACCGAAAATATGAAATTTGGCGAGAAGCAAAGTTTCAAAGCACAAGTACAAAAAAATCCGAAAATCGTTAATTTGAGATTATATCACGTGAAAAAGTAAACAGTTTTTGGTCATTTTTGTCCGCCTGGCTGGTTGTCCGTTCATTAAGACTCTTTTATTCAGGAACGAATAGAAGTATCAAACTGAAATTTGTGCCCTTTACTGAACTGTAAGGCTCCTTGGCGGAGTAAAATCCTTATACTTCTCCGTTCTTGTAGTACGGCTATTTATGTCACAAATCTTGATATCCTACCAGTATCGATATCGATAACAGGCAAAAATCACCGAAATTCTCGATTACCAGGGTGGACGAATTATCTGTATACGTATTTAAATGTGTAAGGAACCCTCAGCCCTCAGTGCGCAAGTCATATTCTGACTTACTCTTTTTCTTTTAAGTATGTACCTATTATGTCAGTCCCAGTAAGGCACAATGGCCACTTGGTCATTGGTTGTTTCACAGACTATTGGTTATTTACGTGCTTTCCTTTTTTCCAACGAGAATGAAAGAGACCGGCAGCTAGAAAGATACCCTGACTATACACCCTACGATTTTCGAGTTTCTAGATCAGTCGTAATTTAGCTAAAAAGATGCCGTTCCCCTGCAGGTGATGAAAGCATATTCCAGCACGACAATTTGTAAACACTACCATTGTGGAAGATAACTGTGGTAGGAATATGGTTAGTTTTGTGTTACTACTGTTTCGCTTCATTTATGTAGACGTACGAGGGTCACTCCAAAAGAAATGCACACTATTTTTTTTTTAAATGGTTCAATTGGCTCTGAGCACTATGGGACTTAACATCTGTGGTCATCAGTCCCCTAGAACTTAGAACTACTTAAACTTAACTAACCTAAGGACATCACACACATCCATGCCCGAGGCAGGATTCGAACCTGCGACCGTAGCAGTCGTGCGGTTCCGGACTGCGCGCCTAGAACCGCTAGACCACCGCGGCCGGCTATTTTTTTAAAAATCCATCTTTTATTCTACATGTTTGAAAGCTTTACAGTGTGTAGATACATCCTTTAGGAACAATATTTTCATTTCTCCACATAATTTCTGTCCCTCTCAACTGCCTTACGCCATCTTGGAACCGGCGCCTGTATACCCGCACGGTAAAATTCTGAACCAACCTGTTGAAGCCACTGTTTGGCAGCGTGCACAAGGGAGTCATCATGTTCAAACCTTGTTCCACGAAGAGTCTTCCAGTTTCCCATAGAGATGATAGTCACATGGAGCCAGGCCAGGACTGTGAGGCGGGTGTTTCAGTGTTGTCCATCCGAGTTTTGTGATCGCTTCAATGGTTTTTTGACTGACATGTGGCCGTGCATTGTCGTGCAACAGCAAAACATCCTGCTTTTGCCGATGTGATCAAACACGACTCAGTCGAGCTTGAAGTTTCGTCAGTGTCATCACATAAGCATTAGAATTTATGGTGGTTCCACTTGGCATGATGTCCACAAGCAAGACTCCTTCGGAATCGAAAAACACCGTAGCCATAACTTGTCCAGTAGATGGAGTGGTTTTGAATTTTTTTTCTTGGGTGAATTTGCATGATGCCACTCCATTGATTGCCTCTTCGTCTCTGGTGAAAAATGATGGAGCCATGTTTCATCACCTGTCACAATTCTTCCAAGAAATTCATCTCCACCAATCTCGTACTGTTCCAGACGTTCTTGTTTCATTGTGAGCCACTGTCAACATCCTGGGAACCCACCTGGCGCAAACATTTTTTAACTCCAACGCTTTCAGTATTCTGCAAACACTTCCTTCCCCTATCCAAACGTAGCGTGAGAATTCGTTCACTGTGATGCATCTGTCAGCAGTCACCAATTCATTAACTCCCTGCACATTGTCTGGAGTGTGTGCAGTACGAGGCCTGCCGCTTCGAGGACAATCCTCAATATTGCCGTGCCCGCTTTCATCACGTAACCTGCTTGCTCACCAACTAACTGTACTGCGATCGACAGCAGCATCTCCGTACACCTTCTTCAACCTCTTGTGGATGTTTCCCACTGTCTCGTTTTCGCAGCATAGGAATTCTATCACAGCACGTTGCTTCTGACGAACGTCAAGTGTAGCAGCCATCTTGAAAACATGCTGTGACGGCGTCACTCACGGGAAGAGTTTGAACTAATTTTGAAAACAAGCGGTAAGGATGTATCTACTCACTGTAAAGTTTCACACATGCAGAATGAAAACCATATTTTTACTAAAATCGTGTGCATTTCTTTTGGAGTGACCCTCGTACATATACCTGTAAAAGATGCAGACATACTGGCTGAGAGGATGTGTGATCGTGAATTCTATTCTCTTCGTAGTGTCCTCGTCCTTCCTAAGGATGCAAAACAAAACTTAACAACAATATTTAGGTGTAACTAAGTTGACGGGCTTCTCTGCCCATTATTTGATTGCTAGCGCCCTTGCATCTGCAGGAGACATGGGTTTTCGTTTCAGGAATGGGGGACCGTGTACGTACGGTGGGACTTCTTTTAGGGGTCACAATGGCGCGCACCTGCCGTGAAGGGAAGGCTCAATTGGCTACGCGCCTCAAGGCCGTCGCACTACGTGCATCTACTGAGAGCCCCAGGGGACAGCCCTTTAGCCCTTTCGCTACGTGGCATTTAGGGAAATCTGTAGTGCTTAGGGCGTTCCGCTGCCTTCACAGCTACCGGCCCTATGACGCAAGTCAGCTGCCGTTGTTTCCTCCTAATGCACGACACGGATGACTTAAGCAACGCTATTGCGCCAGTGGCAAGGATATACCGCACTGTGTGGTTTGAGCGCGGTACTAAACATCCTTAGAGGCACAGTAGTTAAGAAATATCTAGTGTCAGGTAAAGTTGTCCACAACGCCATGGTTGGTATGAACACTGCAAAAAAATGGCTCTGAGCACTATGGGACTCAACTGCTGAGGTCATTAGTCCCCTAGAACTTAGAACTAGTTAAACCTAAGGACATCACAAACACCCATGCCCGAGGCAGGATTCGGACCTGCGACCGTAGCGGTCTTGCGGTTCCAGACTGCAGCGCCTTTAACCGCACGGCCACTTCGGCCGGCCCTGAACACTGCAGTAACTTATCAGAATTGGTCCTATAGAAGATGGTATGCCTTGACCTTCCTTCAACCTTTGATGTAACCTATCCAGCTAGTTACAGGATGACATGAGGTCGTATTTTTGTTCTTGTACAAGGTGTAACAAAATAGTACCGCAAAAATTTGCTGGAGACATTCCTCACATGTAGACGAAGAAATTGTTGTTGTTGTTGTGGTCTTCAGTCCTGAGACTAGTTTGACGCAGCTCTCCATGCTACTCTATCCTGTGCAAGCTTCTTCATCTCTGAGTGACTACTGGAACCTACATCCTTTTGAATCTCCTTAGTGTATTCATCTCTTGGTCTCCCTCTACGATTTTTACCCTCCACGCTGCCCTCCAATACCAAACTGGTGACCGCTTGATACCTCAGAACATGTCCTACCAACCGATCCCTTCTTTTTGTCAAGTTGTGCCACAAACTCCTCTTCTCCCCAATTCTATTCAATTCCTCCTCATTAGTTATGCGATCTACCCATCTAATCTTCAGCATTCTTCTGTAGCACCACATTTCGAAAGCTTCTATTCTCTTCTTGTCCGAACAGTTTATCGTCCACGTATCACTTCCATACATGGCTACACTCCATACACATACTTTCAGATATGACTTCCTCGCACTTAAATCTATACTCGATGTTAACAAAATTCTCTTCTTCAGAAACGCTTTCCTTGCCAGTGCCAGTCTACATTTTATATCCTCTCTACTTCGACCATCGTCAGTTATAATGCTCCAAAAAAAAGCAAAACTCCTTTACTACTTTAAATGTCTTATTTCCTAATCTAATTCCCTCAGCATCACCCGAGTTAACTCGACTTCTTTCCATTATCCTCGTTTTGCTTTTGTTCATCTTATATCCTCCTTTCAAGACACTGTCAGTTCCGTTCAACTGCTCTTCCAGGTCCTTTGCTGTCTATGACAGAATTACAATGTCATCAGCGAACCTCAAAATTTTTATTTCTTCTCCATGCATTTTAATACGTACTCCGAATTTTTCTTTTGTTTCCTTTACTGCTTGCTCAATATACAGATTGAATAACATGGGGGAGAGGCTACAACCCTGTCTCCTTCCCTTCCCAACCACTGCTTCCCTTTCATGCCCCTCGACTCTTATAACTGCCATCTGGTTTCTGTACAAATTGTAAATAGCCTTTCGCTCCCTGTATTTTACCCCTGCCAACTTTAGGATTTGAAAGAGAGTATTCCAGTCAACATTGTCAAAAGCTTTCTCCAAGTGTACAAATGCCTTTCCTTAATCTGTCTTCTAAGATCAGTCGTAAGGTCAGTATTGCCTCACGTGTTCCAATATTTCTACGGAATCCAAACTGATCTTCCCAGAGGTCAGCTTCTACCAGTTTTTCCATTCGTCTGTAGAGAATACGCGTTAGTATTTTGCATCCGTGACTTATTAAACTGATTGTTCGACAATTTTCACATCTGTCAGCACCTGCTTTCTTTGGGATCGGAATAATTATATTCTTCTTGAAGTCTGAGGGTATTTCGCCTGTCTCATACATCTTACTCACCAGATGGTAGGGTTTTGTCAGGACTGGCTCTCTCAAGGCTGTCAGTAGTTCTAATGGAATGTTGTCTACTACCGGGACCTTGTTTCGACTCCAATCTTTCAGTGCTCTGTCAAACTCTTCACGCAGTATCTTATCTCCCAATTCATCTTCATCTACACCCTCTTCCATTTCCATAATATTGTCCTTAAGTACATCGCCCTTGTATAGAGCCTCTATATACTTCTTCCACCTTTCTCCTTTCCCTTTTTTGCTTAGAACTTGGTTTCCATGTGAGCTCTTGATATTCATACAGGTGGTTCTCTTTTCTCCAAAGGTTTCTTTAATTTTCCTGTAGGCAGTATCTATCTTACCCCTAGTGACATAAGCCTCTACATCCTTACATTTGTCCTCCAGCCATCCCTGCTTAGCCATTTTGCACTTCCTGTCGATCTCATTTTTCAGACGTTTGTATTCCTTTTTGCCTGCTCCATTTACTGCATTTTTATATTTTCTCCTTTCATCAATTAAATTCAATATTTCTTCTGTTACCCAAGGATTTCTACTAGCCCTCGATTTTTTACCTACTTGATCCTCTGCTGCCTGAACTATCTCATCTCTCAAAGCTACCCATTCTTCTTCTACTGTATTTATTTCCCCCATTCTTGCCAATCGTTCCGTAATGCTTTTCCTGAAGCTCTCTACAACCTCTGGTTCTTTCAGAAGAAATTATGTGATATGAACATGGGTCTGGAAACGCTTTGTTGCCATGTTGCAACTAATTTTCTCCAACTCATTAATCGTGAGAAACGCACAAGGGGACGTTAGAATCATTCGGAACGTCCTCTCTTGGTGACGTCAGGCTAAATTGTGCACCACCTCTGTTTTGTTTTACACGTCCCTGTTGCCATGCGACGTACGTCATGGTTGTTTATAGGTAACATCAGTTCTAGCGATCAGTACGACGGTTGCAAGCACACGGGTCACTATGTGGAATAAATCACAGACTTTCTTCGTGCGATGGCAGTGTACAGAAACGCAGAGACGGCAGATGCCCATTCGATGAGTGGATTAGCTGACGGCAATGACGCTCGCGCTCAGCGTTTGTACCGGGAGAGATTTCCAGGATGAAGGTGTCCCGAGAAGAAAACGTTTGAAGCAATTAATCGTCGGCTTGGCGGACATGAGGCATTTAAGCCTGATATTCGAGAGCGGGCCAGCAAGTGATTTTCCTGCATGGATACTCTTCTCCAAATGTTTTATTCAACAATGTGTCAACCCCAATGTTTGTGCAACGGTGCTTCTCAGAGGTGAAACGTCGTTTCTACGAGATCAGATTGTAAATTTTCACAACCGGCTTATATGGGAAGATTTCAGTCCTCAAGCAACTGTTGAAGCAACTATCAACAATGATTTTCTTGCAGTGTTTTGGCTGGTTTTGTTGGTGATTGGTAGAGCCTCACTTTCTTCCACCCTGGCTCATCGGACAAAGCTATCATAATTTCCTAGAAAATGTTCTAGCTTATCTATCAGCAGAAGTGCTTTTAATTGTGCAACAAAACATGTGCTTCGTGCACGATGGAGCACCTCCTCATTTTAGTGTTAATATTCGTCAGCATCTAAATAACAGATTCGGTGACAGACAGATAGGCAGAGATGATCCAGTTGCCTGGTCTCCACTCCCTCCGGACCTAAACCCATTGGGCTTTTATTTGTGAAGGCATTTGAAAGCTCTTGCGTATGGAACCATAGTACAAGATATTCAGAGTCTCCGTGCCCGTATTAGGGAAGGCTGCGAAACCACACGCAATATTCCGGTGATACATCAGCGCATCTGAGATTCGCTACGACTGCGGGTTGATGAATGTATCAGTGCCCAAAGAGGACGTATTGACATACCTTGTGTTAGAAAGAGTTGCGTGTGGTACGCTGATGCGTTCTGTTCTTGTGTGTTTCCCACGATTAATGAGTTGGAGAAAATTAGTTATAACATGGAAGCAAAGCGTCTTTAGGCCCATATTCACATAACATAGGTTTTTTGTCTACGTGTTTGGAATACTATAATACAAACGTGCCGTGAAGCACGCTAATGTTACCCTTTGAGAGAGTTTCGAGTTTTTTACCGCACATGTGCCTAATGGACAAAGGTATCGGACAATGTTTTTGAATATGGTGAAATTAACAGAAAAACTAAACGGACTTTAACCTTGGGAGTTAATGAAAGTCGTAAAAACATAAGTGAATCAAAAAAAAAAAAAAAATGAAAGCTCGCCAGCCCAATAAGGCACATTAATTTGGAAACATATGTTTAAGAAAATTGAATATTGGTTATTGAAGTTACTTTCGTTGAGATTTCCCTTTGAATAGCAAACAGGATACAAACTGACACACTGCACTCTGAACTGTGCGCAGCAGCAGTTACCAGTAACACACGCACCAGTAAATTATATGGAGCAGATTTGCACCAAGCTCATACTAAAGACAGCTACACGCAAAAGAATTACTCAATCAAATACTGAAATCTTACTGCATGAAGAGCAGAACTAAATTTGGACATGAGGGGCTTTTATCTTAACTGACATGAAAAAGAACAAATAAGGATGAATAATATCACAAATACACTGTTTAAGCTCCTCTACATATATTAGTTTTCCTTAGCAACAGTAACAGTTCGATTTTCTTTCTAACAGGTGGAGAATATGATGGGCACCCATAAACTAGTGTAGTTTCACTAGTCAACGCCATCTGATTATTACAGTATAAAAGTATACTTCAAAAAGCTAATCATTCACTTCACTTGGAGCACTTCATAATTTACTTTGCAAGGCAATGAAATACAATACTGCGCTCAATTAACTTCAAAAAAAGGAACCTTTCGTGATAGAAATCACATTCACACTATTTTTAAAACAAGCTTAACTTATTTGCCTTTTTATCACCTGTGAAGCAGGTATTCTAGACAATAATATTTACACAATCTTGCACTGTAACTCTACAAAAGTAAATCTTGTAAGAAACTAAGGATACTTTAGCAAAAACCTATCCAACTTCACTTTTGTGGTTTTAACTTTAACTTTTACGAATTCTTTTATATTAGACAAAAAATCACTTTCAAATACTTGAATGCAAGAATTTTTATTTATATCAGGATACTCGGTTGTAGTAGCACTTAGGTGAGGACCCTGCATTGGCTCATGCTCAGGATAGAAAATATGGTTCCGGACATGGATTTATAATGTTGTGATTATTATTAAAACCACACACAAATTAACTGGTCCATGCCCATATACGTTACTGAACGTATGAAGTTAGTGAAGCAGTGGCGAAGATTCGTGGCAAGCGACATGTCGGCTAACTCTACTAACGGCTCTTGATATTCGAAACTCCTATAAAATCTCTTCTCGGCGTCGGATTTTCAACATATTAGAGCCATTCCTATTTGCCGAGAATACCAAATAATAGCCAGATCCACATCCGAGGCAAATCCTTTACAAAGAAGCTTCCAATTGCCTGTCTTGGCACCGTCGATGTGTACAGTGCTGCGGCTAGCCACATACTCCGTACCGTTCACACAAAGGAGCCGCTCAGTTCGACCGCCAAAACCACCTTTTAAATCACGCCATTACACTTCCGTTTCGGGGGGGGGGGGGGGGGGGGGGCTTCCCTACAGCTTTTACATGTTATAAATACAAGTGCCCTAAGCATGAACCAGCTTCCAATAAACATTTTCTTTTTATGAACATACACATATTACAATAATTTATCATTTTAACATATACTTGTTTCATATGTACATTACAAAACTCTAATTTTCTTGCCACATAAATAAATCAGAATACACACTCCATAATTTCAGATACACAGTTACATAATATAAACCTACTTCTAATCGATATAAGTATTACAATGCGCCTGGCAATTTGAGCTGTACATTTTTGTTACATCCTGTATAAATATGGGATTAAATGCATCAGTACATGGAATTCGAATCTGCTTACACCAGACACAATTTGACTAATTATAATTCCATGATTTTCGTTTGAGATGCAATTAAATAAATTCTCCTTATTCCTTATTTCTTCGTTTTTCTCGCATATGAAGCGTCTTGTAACTCTCACGAATTCTTCATGATTTCACTATGTCCATTCATCCATTCTTCTGACCATTTCTCGTCAGTTTTCTTTTTAAGATTCCCCGTGTATCTGTGTTTCGAAACTAGTATTACAAATGCTAGACGATTTGTTATGTTATCTTCTGCGATGTCCACGCCTTGTAGCTCTTACCGAGTTTCTCTCACAAAGCGACGAGGGGATGTGTTTAGAACACTGGACTCGCATTCAGGACGACTGAAACCCGATAGCCAATGGTGGGCAAGACTGGGTTACGATTGTGGACGGAGCCGTAATCCGTTACTATTGGTTGCCTTTTACAGTTACACCCAATTTATTTTAAACCAGTAATTCCAGGCTCCACAATAAATAGAAATACCACACTTTATTAATGAAGGAATGAACAATTGTGTAAATAGTAGTGTTTTCAGTGAGTTACAATTCAGCAAATCACCATTAAATACAGATACAGCAGACAATGTTTTAAAAGAAAGCCACTGTGATCTGGGCAGAATACCTTACACACCAGGAATGGCAACAAATTAGGAATTGTTTAAAACTCGCTGCAATTTACAACTTACAGGTCTTGAAATATTAAAGGAAAGTGGCCACAAACACAGCAGAAAGCATCAGACGCCAGGAATGGCAGTAAATAATGTTTTAAGGCTTACTGCTAAAATACAAATACCAAATTAGAATTTTAAGGCAAAAGACCACAATCACGGCTGAAGGCCTTACACGCCAGGAACGGGAATGATATAAAAAATTTAGAAACCTGCTGTAAAACAGCAAATACAATAGCAAAGGTTAATTAAAAGAGCAAACAACTGGTCACCAAACGGGTGAAATAAGATGATAGTAAACCTAGTAACACAACCCTTAACATCCCCTGAACACTACACTGCTAGATTTATTCCTGAAGGCGACCAGAATAATAACTACACATGTACAACCTTTAATGAAGGGATTGCAAGGTATTGTAACAAATAATACAATAATAAAACACAAGGAACAGTGCATAAGTTCCTTAAAGGGTACTGAGGCAGATTATACCCGGAGAAGGCGTAGACTCAAGCAGCGATACAGTGAACTACTGACCATCAGATCACCTTTTAGAACGTACATGTCTTACAAGGACCAAGAGGCCACAGACAGTGCTCCAGGAATCGACATCTGAGAAGGTCCGGCAACAAACACTTTCGCGAGCGATGAGATAGCCAGCCAAGAGTTGCATTCACTTCACAAGATGCTAACTCAGACTAGTGTCAGTCTAACGAATGACTAATGGTAAACTTGCGGAAGCTACCTGACGTCCGATAAACCAAATGCAACCATGGAACAATACGCCAAAGTAGGAACCGGCGGTCTGCACTACGTCCCAAGAACTGTGCTTAGAGCGCCCAGAACTAGAAAGGAATCACTACCACCAGAGTAAAAGGATCACCAACCGGCCCCCAGGGCAGGTAACTGGGGCGTTAGCGGCCACCAAGCAAGAAAAAATACCTCTGGTTGAACTCAGCAAATTGGAACAAGTTGAACGCAGTAAATAGTAACAAGAAGTCGAGGAAAGCTAATCAGATCCGCCTTCCCCAACCACTCCACTCGCTGCTCTTCGCCTCGGCGACACTACGAGTAGCAACACAAGTCACTGGAGAATCGCGAGATATCACAATGGTGGAGGTTTCTCTACTTGGATTGAAATGCACTCATCTTAAAGCTTGCTGGATCCGGTTTTCGACGAGGTGGTGCACCCTCGTGACCACAGCCCTTCCATTCGGCAGTCCACGCGTGCCGCCAACGGTCCCGGCGTGTTCTGGCACTGCGCGGACCTGGCTCCTCCTGAGTCCCCAATCGGACTGGCCCACTCACACGACCCGGAAAAACAAAGACGTCACCCCAAAGATAGGGCAACAGTTACTACATATCGATAAGCGCCGCTGCTGCCACTAGCGAACAGGCAAAGCTTGCGAAACCGAGTGGCGCCAGTCAACACGAGAAGAAGACAAACAACTGCAACCACGCCAACTAAACAGTACCGTCTGGTTTCCAACAGAGAGCGGAAACCCACAAAGAGCACCAACGCGAGCCGCAGCACGGCTCAAGGAAGTCGGTTCGAATCAGTGTCCGACCGTGCTGATTAAGTGTTCCGTGATTTCCTTAAATCTCTCCAGGCAAATGCCGTGATATTTCCTTTGAAAGGACACGGCCGCTTTCGTTCCTCAATTTTGACACAATCCGAGCTTGTGCTCCATCTCTAATGCCCTCGATGTCGACAGGACGTTATACCCTCATCTTCCTTCTTCCTTCTATGGCGTTTCTTCTGAATGTCGTGTGCCGTAAACATCTTTCATCTTATGTGTTCATATGTGCATCTATAAGCACCTGAATGTCTCAAAGAACTTTCTTCCATCTGCTAGAGTAGCTTTGTCTTTGGCTGGTATGTGCGAATTCGACGCTAGTCACCCATTCGTATTGCTCGACGCTGTGATCAGTTAGAGAGGGCCGCATGATTCGCGGAAAAGGGAGTCTTTACTCTTCCGCTTGCAAACGTGAACATACTCTGCTATCCTGATTTTTGCTGCGTGGACGTTGGTTGGTTGACTTGGTGGGACGTGATCAAACTGAGCGGTAATCGGTCTCATCGGATTAGGGAAGGATGGGGAAGGAAGTCAGCCGTGCCCTTTCGAAGAAACCATCCCGGAATTTGCCTGAAGCGATTTAGGGAACCCACGGAAAACATAAATCAGTATGGCCGGGCGCAGGTTGAGCTTTCATCCTCCCGAATGCGAGCCCAGTGTGCTGCGCCATCTCGTTCGATGCCGCGTGGACGTTCCGAACGCTTTAGTATAGGCGCTTTGTCCTGTGATACCGAAATGGCCACATTGAAGCAACATCACTCTGGATTACTGTGGATTACTGTCTGATGGTTGACTGCTTGTGTCGTCTTAGCGAAATTACATTTTATGTAATTTTACAGATTTATTTATGTGAGATGATTTACAGCCACTTCTTCGTTCGAGTGCACAGCTTAGTTCCATGTCTTGTTCAGCCATAAACGACTGAAAGTTGTTTATCTCATTGCTTTTCCAATCAGGGAATAATATTATGGGTGTTAAATTGAATATATAGCACTATTTCTCAGTTTTAGTTTTTTTGTAAATGTGTGTTCGTGCCAAGTCGCGTGGTCCGTTGAAGGGCATTTGCATATGTTTTTCATGATATTTTCAATTCATGGTCTGCACAAAATCATCAGCATCAGATGACGTGGAATTCTTGTGATGTTATTTTTGCTCCTCTGATCTATATTCAAACACTCTCGTGTGTTCATTTAAGAATTTAATGAAATAGCTACGATCATTCGAAGCAAAATAGTCCAGTAAACATGAACCCCATAATACATACACTACTGGCCGTTAAAATTGCGACACCAAGAAGAAATGCAGATGATAAACGGGTAATCATTGGACAAATATACACTCCTGGAAATTGAAATAAGAACACCGTGAATTCATTGTCCCAGGAAGGGGAAACTTTATTGACACATTCCTGGGGTCAGATACATCACATGATCACACTGACAGAACCACAGGCACATAGACACAGGCAACAGAGCACGCACAATGTCGGCACTAGTACAGTGTAAATCCACCTTTCGCAGCAATGCAGGCTGCTATTCTCCCATGGAGACGATCGTAGAGATGCTGGATGTAGTCCTGTGGAACGGCTTGCCATGCCATTTCCACCTGGCGCCTCAGTTGGACCAGCGTTCGTGCTGGACGTGCAGACCGCGTGAGACGACGCTTCATCCAGTCCCAAACATGCTCAATGGGGGACAGATCCGGAGATCTTGCTGGCCAGGGTAGTTGACTTACACCTTCTAGAGCACGTTGGGTGGCACGGGATACATGCGGACGTGCATTGTCCTGTTGGAACAGCAAGTTCCCTTGCCGGTCTAGGAATGGTAGAACGATGGGTTCGATGACGGTTTGGATGTACCGTGCACTATTCAGTGTCCCCTCGACGATCACCAGTGGTGTACGGCCAGTGTAGGAGATCGCTCCCCACACCATGATGCCGGGTGTTGGCCCTGTGTGCCTCGGTCGTATGCAGTCCTGATTGTGGCGCTCACCTGCACGGCGCCAAACACGCATACGACCATCATTGGCACCAAGGCAGAAGCGACTCTCATCGCTGAAGACGACACGTCTCCATTCGTCCCTCCATTCACGCCTGTCGCGACACCACTGGAGGCGGGCTGCACGATGTTGGGGCGTGAGCGGAAGACGGCCTAACGGTGTGCGGGACCGTAGCCCAGCTTCATGGAGACGGTTGCGAATGGTCCTCGCCGATACCCCAGGAGCAACAGTGTCCCTAATTTGCTGGGAAGTGGCGGTGCGGTCCCCTACGGCACTGCGTAGGATCCTACGGTCTTGGCGTGCATCCGTGCGTCGCTGCGGTCCGGTCCCAGGTCGACGGGCACGTGCACCTTCCGCCGACCACTGGCGACAACATCGATGTACTGTGGTGATCTCACGCCCCACGTGTTGAGCAATTCGGAGGTACGTCCACTCGGCCTCCCGCATGCCCACTGTACGCCCTCGCTCAAAGTCCGTCAACTGCACATACGGTTCACGTCCACGCTGTCGCGGCATGCTACCAGTGTTAAAGACTGCGATGGAGCTCCGTATGCCACGGCAAACTGGCTGACACTGACGGCGGCGGTGCACAAATGCTGCGCAGCTAGCGCCATTCGACGGCCAACACCGCGGTTCCTGGTGTGTCCGCTGTGCCGTGCGTGTGATCATTGCTTGTACAGCCCTCTCGCAGTGTCCGGAGCAAGTATGGTGGGTCTGACACACCGGTGTCAATGTGTTCTTTTTTTCATTTCCAGGAGTGTATTATACTAGAACTGACATGTGATTACATTTCCACGCAATTTTGGGAGCATATATCCTGAGGAATCAGTACCCAGAACTACCACCTCTGGGCATTGAGTCAAACAGAGTTTGGATGGCACGTACAGGTACAGCTGCCCATGCAGCTTCAACACGATACCACAGTTCATCAAGAGTTGTGAATGGCGTATTGTGACGAGCCAGTTGTTCGGCCACCATTGACCAGACGTTTTCAGTTGGTGAGAGATCTGGAGAATGTGCTGGCCAGGGCAGCAGTCGAACATTTTCTGTATCCAGAAAGGCCCGTACAGAACCTGCAGCATGCGATCGTGTATTATCCTGCTGAAATGTAGGGTTTCGCAGGGATCGAATGAAGGGTAGAGCCACGGGTCGTAACACAGCTAAAATGTAACGTCCACTTTCAAAGTGCCGTCAGTGCGAACGAGAGGTGACCGAGACGTGTAACCAATGGCACCCCATACCACCACGCCGCGTGATACCCCAGTATGGCGATGACGAATACACGCTTCCAATGTGCGTTCACCACGAAGTCGCCAAACACGGATGCGACCATCATGATGCTGTAAACATAACCTGGATTCATCCGAAAAAAATTACTTTTTGCCATTCGTGCACCCAGGTTCGTCGTTGAGTCTGTGATGCAGCGTCAAGGGTAACCGTAGCCATGGTCTCCGAGCTGATAGTCCATGCTGCCGCAAACGTCGTCGAACTGTTCGTGCAGATGGTTGTCGTCTTGCAAACGTCCCCATTTGTTGACTCAGGGATAGAGACGTGGCTACACGATCCGTTACAGCCATGCGGATAAGATGCCTGTCATCTCGACTGCTAGTGATAACGAGGACGTTGGGATCCAGCACGGCGTTCCGTATTACCCTCCTGAACCCACCGATTCTATATTTTGCTAACAGTCATTGGACCTCGACCAACGCGAGCAGCAATGTCGCGATACGATAAACCGCAATCGCGATAGGCTACAATCCGACCTTTATCAAAGTCGGAAACGTGATGGTACTCATTTCTCCTCCTTAAACGAGGCATTACAACAACGGTTCACCAGGCAAAGCCGGTCAACTGCTATTTGAGTATGAGAAATCGGTTGGAAACTATCCTCATGTCAACACGTTGTAGATGTCGCCACCTCAATAGCCCCATGGCCTAGCAAAAATGAAGAGCAAAACCAAAAGTTATCACTTTCATTGGCTTTCAAAAAGCATACAATTCATCAGATCAGCAATCGCTCTGTACTAAAGGAACTAAACGTAGACAACGAGGCCACAAAGCTGATCAGAGAAACCACGTACTCCAAAGTGCATCTCAAAGAGGGACTCTCGCACCCTGTTGAGGTAAAAATTGGTGTGCGGCAAGCGGATGGAGTGTCCCCATTACTGTTTAACTTTGCCCTGGAGAAATAAGTCAGAGACTGAAACACGAAGACCCATAGTGTAATCCGACTAGGAACAAAAACAAATGTATAAAAGTCAACTACCTGGCCTTTGGAGATGATATGTCCCTACTAGCCGAGTCTTGAGAAAAAGCCAAAAAACAGAACCTCCCACTACAGAAACGAGTAGAAAAAATTGGTCTCAAAATTTCCTTCAAGAAGACCAACAAAACGAAAAACATAAAAAAACACCAAAATACCTTAAAATGAGAGAATAAAAGGAATGAATTCCTAAATAATTAAAATATCTCGAAGAATGGATCAGCTGGAATGCTCTAGAGAAAAATGCTATGGAAATTAGGAGAAATATAGTTGAACTGGCCTTCCAAATCATCAAAAATGCGTATAGCAAAACGTCCATCTCTTGGAACGCAACAATGAGGCACTATAACACAGTAATCAAACCAGAAGCCCTGTCCGCAGCCGAAATATTGTCCAGCACAAGCTGTGGCCGCCTTGGCAGAATGGAGATCAAAGAAAGGAAGATATTAAGAAAAATCCTAGGCTCCAAATTCCGTAACAATAAACTAATCCATATCAGACAAGAAACACTTTGCCAAGCAACCGAAAAAGTCTCAGATGCAGATAGGAGAGAAGAATTCATTTTTGTGAAAATATCCTCAGACTGGATCGATAGACTCTTCAATTTTTTTTTACCACTTCCGTAAAAAAAAAAAAAAGTAGATAAATAAACCAAAGGAAATATAAGGAAATGGATAAGGACAAGAAGAGAGAGATACGCGAAAGCGACCAGTATTGTGATAAAATTGCATTGGCTCTTAATTTAACCCGTGGTACTGAAATTTCAATTCCTGAATATTACGTTCCAGTTATACTACTAAGTATGATAAAAATAATAACAGGTAAAAACCTTGCACAGGGTCATGTCCCTCTGTTGCTCAGTATTTCCTCACATTATTTATTCAGTTTTATGCAATCACGACACAGGGAATGTTTGCGCAGTACGTCAAGGAGGTTGTTAAATAGGATCACAGCCACTGATTTTGTATTCTTCGGCTTATGGTGTTTACTTACAAGTAGTTGTAAGGGAGTAACTTTTCTGACAGTTGTGTATGGATCTGTTACTGCAATCTGCAGCGTGCTTCCATCATTAAAATGTTTAAAAAGGTTAGGAAGTGTTTTTCTTCTCTACGCCATAAGGGCAAATTGAGAACTAGCTTAATAATAACGAATGAAGACGTATCTTCAACCAGGAAACAAGTGCTTCGAAGAGGAAAATTGATGGTGACATGTCACACGATGAGTGTGGTTCAGACACTCAAGCTACTTGATGTACTAGGTTTACTGATTTGAATATATTTTCCTGTATTAAACCAACTGCCTGTCTTTGTGTTGACTCTGATGAAAGAACTTTGAAGTTATATGACGTAGAAGTGACAACTGGAATAGCGTGTAAGTTGCATCTCATTTGCGACAATGGTTATTTAAGCACAAGCAATTCCAGCATCAGGTAACCGGAGACATGGAGCAAATATGCAATTACTATACACAGTGTTCCACAAAAGCGTTCAAAACTGTATTAGCACATAGAGAATGTTGCACTGGACAATCTGAGGCAGAGAAACTGTGGTCTCAGAAACCAGCTTAAGGAGACATAGAAGTAAAATTGTATACCGTTTTATCTATCATTACTGTTTTCCAGCTTACTTACAACTAACATACGTACAGGTTTACACGTACTATGCTGTTTATTTACATGTACGTTCTTTATTTCCTAGAAGAAAACGAGAAGGAAGAGCCTCCATACATTCTACCTGGTGGTCTGACTGGCCACCTGTACTTGAGGTTCATGCAAAGAGTTCTCCATGAGTTGTTGGAGAACGTATCCGGGGCTGTTTGTGAGAGGATGGGGATCCAACATGACGGTGCACCATCTCACTTCAGTGTGGATGCCAAATGGTTCAAATGGCTCTAAGCACTAAGGGAGGTCATCAGTTCTCTAGACTTAGGACTACTTAAACGTAACTAACCTAAGGACATCACACACATCCATGCCCGAGGCGGGATTCGAACCTTCGACCGTAGCGCCAGTGCATTTCCGGACTGAAGCGCCTAGAACCGCTCGGCCACAGAAGCCGGCAGTGTGGATGTCCGCAACCATCTGAATGTTGTATTTCCTGGTCGCTGGATTGGAAGAGGAGGTTGAATTCCATGACCTGAAAGGTCACCTGAGCTGAATTCCCTTGATTATTTCCGATGGGGGTGTCTAAAGTCACTTGTGTATGAGATCCCAGTGGATAGGAGATGAATTAGCTGCCAGAATTTTAGCTGTCTGTGACGTGATTCGAAACGCATCTGAGATACGGTATTTGTCAAGATGCCTCAGGACCTTGTTCGCCGATGTCACACTTGCATTGAGGTTGATGGCCGTCAGTTCCAGCACATTTTGTAGGATACAGTACAAATGGTGCGTTAATTGCGTCAGTGATGTATTTGTAGTTAACTGAAACTAATGAAAGTAAAAAAGTACACAGTAATGTGATTTTTATTCCTTTTATCTTGTTAAGCTGGCCTCTCCTCCCCCAGGTTCCCTACCTCAAATTGTTCAGTGGGGCATCCTGTTAAACTTTTGCAAGCTCTTCGGAAACACCCTTTATAGTATGAGATTTCCAGATAAGGACAGACCCCTTTGTGGAATGATGAACATGACACAACCCAACGCAAGGTTCACCAATGTAAATAAAGAACTTATAATTGCTCTTGAAGAGGAAGTGGAGAAAATTTAAAATATTCTTCACAAGAAGCTGTGAAGATAAATAGCGACGTGAAGGCAGAAGCATATAACACAAGACGTGGATTTGTTTGTCCCATATGACGGAACATGGATGAAGCGTGGCCTTACATCGCTGTACGGAGCGTCTTCCATCATTAGTATTGATACTGGAAAAATTATGAACATTCAGGTAATGAGTAAATATTGTAGTAGCTGTACGCTCAGATGGAAATCTGATAAGACATTAATTGGCAAGTCGAACACAAGAAAACGTGCAGTTGAAATTATTTTAGATCTGGTGGTGGAATGGAACCTTTAGGAATGGAGCTTACGTTTCATCGAAGTATGGGAAAATATGGTGTTAGATATACACAATTCCTACGTGATGATGTCACCGGTGCATTCAGAACTGTTCTGGAAAATAAAGGGAGGAAAACTTTCAAAATTAAAACCTGAACTAAAAGTTAAACTTGAAAATGAAAAACCTGTAGGTGGTGCTAGCAGGCTCATGAACAAAGAAATCCATTCTGTACATGTGTACTATGGCAGGTCCATAATAAACATAGGCTAAAATGTGAATAAAATGCAGAGAGCTGTGTGGTCTATTTATTTTCAAAAACTGTTTACTGATGTCAAACCTGTGCATCCCATGGTGAAAATTCGAGAAAACTGGGCATGATGATACCAGCTATTCACATAAACTCAATTTGATTGAGGCTGTATTAAATAAAACAAAACAAAAATTTAGATGTTTAGCAGACCTAGAACTTCTACAAAAATGTACACATCGAAAAACATAAAATTCTAACAAAAATTACAACTGTCTAATATGGAAACGATGCCCCAAGACAATATTTGTTTCCACAACAGTTGTCGAAACTGCGGCATATGATGCTTGATTAGTTTTTAACTGCGGTAATCTTGTCAGACTACAAAGTCTACAGAAGATAGGATTCCATCCAGTAGCTTTCACAATGTCGACATTGAAGGAAATCGATAAGAGAAGAATTAGTGTAGCTGACATTACCACTACTCAGTTCGAAACTGAGGTTAACCCAAGAAGACAAGCAAAGGAAGGTCTGCTTGAAGATGAAGAGTAGTAAGTGTGGTTGCACTGGGTCACCCTGATAAAGTAAGGCCTAACATAAATACTGTCAAATCTTTGATTCAGGTTTCCAGTAATTTAAACTCTGGAAACCTTATGTACGTTTTCATCACGTACCACTGACGTGACAGTACTTAAATTTGGCAAGCAGCTAGTCAGTACTACAGTGAAACATTCTATGGAAGGAATTTTCATTTAATACAGCGTATGGTATTTATATAAGATAAAAGACCTAAAATTTGGTGCACTTTCTTCCACAGACATTTGGAGAGCTGTAAAAATCCAGTGAAAGAAAGCACCAAAATTCTATTCCATAGATATTTCTTTTAATCGTATACCAAACGCTGTACAAAAATGTATTGCCTTCGTTATGACAGATTTTTCAGAAAAGCAACATTTTTCTCCCTTTGTTGAAAAAATTTCAGTTGTTTATAATTAAAAACGTATTACGTCAAAAAGTACGAAAACTTATTTGTGTATGCATATAAAGTTTCTTAACAACTGCGCCAAATTCAGTAACATCATCCTAAAAACTTTGAACAATATAAGGTTTTCTTCGAAGTATTGCTGTTCCGCATACGTCCCCACTTGAAACGGCTCCAAATCAAAGAAAATATGGTCACAGGGGGATAAGACTGCAAAGAAAAAAAGGGAAAATTAAAATAAAACGAACGACCCAAATCTCTGAAGAAGAAAGGAAAGCAAGTTTAGAAAGGATGAAACAATATGGGGCCTATAAAAAGGAACAGAACATTAAATAGTGTTTGATCTAACGTACCGCGAAGTCGGGTCACAGGAAAGAGGAAGAATGACGTAGTTAGCTGCTCAAGATGTGATGGTACTGTCATTTCTTTCAAGTTTCGTGAAAGCTCGTCATGTATAGCGAAATTTTCCATTCGCACAACAAATAAAACGTACAATAAGACTGTTCTCTAGCTACGCTATACACAGTCTGAGCTCAGGTTCTTGTCGTCTCCAGAAACTTGTCGATGGTTCTGGCGTGCAAGTAAGGTGGCGCTGCGGAGTAGAGCGGGGTGCAAATCGACGTCCGCCCATCCAGATTTAGATTCCCAGTGAATTTTACAAAATGCCTTCAAACGAATGACGGAAGGGAGGATGATTATGATTTAACGTACCACTGATGACGGGGTCGATAGCAGTGGAGCAGAAACTCGGTCTAAGCAAAGGCGGAGAAGGAAATCGATTGTGTCCATTTAAGAGGGACCTTCCTAGCATACCAGTACCGAGATATTTTCATCTACAAGGTCGTGACTCATTCCTTTTCTCGATGTTCTCCAGTAACTGCACCGCCCTTCTCTAATACCAGAAAGAACGTCAAGGAAACATGGGATCTAAAATGCTTATCTTAACAACTATGAATACTTGTTCAGCAGAAGAGATGCGCTTCACATTACCGCAGCTGAACAAGTGCTCATAGCTCTTAAGACATGCATTTTAGGCCACAAGTTTATTAAACATTTTTTCTTGTTTTGCTTAATATCTCCTCTTTCCAGAATATGGAAGGCAAAGACTTTGCAATGTAAGAGATCTGTTTCATAGTATCGAAGATGAACACAAGTACTCATACCTCTTAAGGTAGCCATTTTAGAGCACATGCTCATGTATAAGAAACTTCTTATTTATGTATAAGAAATCTGTCCTACGTTGTGTCTTTTCTTGTGACATGACGCCGTAAGGACCAAAGCTTGGATTACAGATATGGGTAGGTCACCCCTTTCCGCTTCTATTCTATGAAGATTGCATTTACCATAATGGTTAGCCAGTGGTGGCCCGCCGAGAAGATGTTTTTAGTAAGTGAGAGACCTGAAGAACGTCCTGACCAACAAGTGAACACGAAATACCCTAAAGTAGGTCAAAACAACATAGATTATAGGCGGTTTTGCATCATCTTGTTGAAAGATAAAGACTTGTAAATTTCGACAACAGGCTACCGCCACCGGTCTTAACAGAAATGTAGCGATTGCTGCCCAAAGTACTAGCTATGCGAAGCAGTGTAAACATGTCGAGTATCAACTGGTATCTCATACTATCACACCAACTGCTTGGTCCATATGGGGAGGAATAATTCAATGTGACAATTGTCCTCCTTGGATACGTTATAACTACTGCTGTACGCAGAAGCGGGACTGGCCAGAAAACGTGACGCAGCACCACTCGAGTTGTCGATGAGCGCGCCAGTTTTGGCGCACATTTTTATATTATTTCGACGAGAGAAGCTACAAAAATGATCGCCGTGCTACCAGATAATCGTTATAGAGAATGATGGCACAGTTCAAATATTCGTTTTAACGATTCAACATAAGTTTAACATGGTTTTAATGAGTAGTATCAGAAGTTGCGTGAAAACGAAACTCCAGGGCGACATTCGCTAGACAAAGAGATAAAATATGTGCAGAATTTGTTCAGTATAGGTGACAAGCGAAATTTGTTGAAAAAAGCTTCTCCTAATTGCCTGGATCTATTCGAGACAAACTTGGTACATCCGTTACTAATTATCTGGAAATAAATACTGACTTGGAAAGGGGGGGGGGAGATTTAATAACGCCCAGTCTCCTATTGGAGCTGGGGCAATGGACAGAGAAGGGTGGAAGAGGAGAAGATGGAGAGACAGAACATAAAGGGGGAAGTGGGACATAGACACAAATAGGGATAAGTTGGATATGGACAGAGAGAGGGGGAGCAGGGGATGGGCAGAGAATGAAGGGAGGAGGAGATAGGCAGAGAGTGGGGGAGGAGGAGAGCGACAGAGAGAGGGACGGGAGGCAACCGTCAGAGGGTGGGGGGAGGAGATGGGCTGAGAGAGAGGCAGTAGGAACTGGACAGGGGGTCGGCAGAGGAGGAGATGCACAGACAGTGGAGGAGGAGGGACAGACAGAGAGGCGGGAGGAACTGGACAGAAGGTGGCAGAGAGGAGGAGATGAACAGAGAGAGAGGCAGGAGGGTGGGAAAGAAGGAGATGGAGAGAGCTCAGGGGAGGAGCAGATGGACAGAGAGTGGGGGAGGAAGAGATCAGAAAAAAGGGCATCAGAAGCTGGACAGAATATGTGGGGAGCAGGAGATGGACAGAGAGAGTGGCAGAAGGAACTGGACAGAGGTTGAGGGGAGGAGGAGATGGACACAGAGAGAGGCAGGAAGAACTGGACAGAGGGTGGGGGGGGGGTGGAGGGTGAGATGGGCAGAGAAGGGCAAGAGGAACTGGACAGTGGGTGGGTGGAGGAGGAGATGGTCAGAGAGTGAGGGGCAGAAGGAAATGGCCAGAGGGTGGATGGGGGTGGGGGGGTGGGGGTAGGATGAGATGAACAGAGAAAGGGGATGGACGAACTGGACTAAGGGTGGGGTGAGGAGGAATGGACAGAGAGAGCAGCAGGAGGAAATGGACAGAGGATGAGGGAGAAGGAGACACAGAGAGCTAAGGGAAGGAAGGGCTACACCAAGAGTGGGGGAGGAAGAAATCGACGGAGAGAAGTGCAGGAGGGACTGCACAGAGTGTGGGGGAAGTATGAGATGAACAGAGAGAGTGGCAGGAGGAAATGGACAGAGGGTTAGGGGGGGGGAGTAGGAGATGGACAGAGAGAGGGGCAGGAGAAATTGGATGTGGAATGGGAAGAGAAGGAAATGGCGAGAGAGAGGGGCAGCAGGAACTGGACAGAGGTTGGGGGGCAGAAGAGATAGAGAGAGGAGAAGGATGAACCAGTTTGAGAGTGGAGGGGGGAGGAGGAGATGGACAGAGAGAGGTGCAGGAGGAGATTTATAGTGTGTTAGTGCTGGTGATGATAGACAGTGAGAAGCAAGAGGAGGAGATGGATAGGGACAGTGGGGAGTGAGAGATGGACAGAGACAGGGGTAGGTGGTAATAGACAGATAAGGGAAGGAGGGGATGGATGGGTGGAGGGGACAGAAAGAAAGGGAAGGAAGGTAGAGGATGGAGAGAGATCGGAGGAGTACTAACAAAAGACTGTAATAGATACATATCCGTACAACACTGAGCTTGGATTTTTATGAAACAAACGAAAGTGAGATTATTTGCACATTATACTGCTGATACGATTGATCTAACTGAATAAAAATAATTTCTGTATTGGGAGTAATGTCAGCTTATTTTCGAAGCAGAAAAAAATGGTTCAAATGGCTCTGAGCACTATGGGACTTAACTTCTGTGGTCATCAGTCCCCTAGAACTTAGAACTACTTAAATCTAACTAACCGAAGGACATCACACACATCCATGCCCGAGGCAGGATTCGAACCTGCGACCGTAGCAGTCCCGCGGTTCCGGACTGCGCGCCTAGAACCACTAGACCACCGCGGCCGGCTTCGAAGTAGAGATGCAATGTTGACGCACTATAAATTCTGCTGATATCCTTCATGGCACTGAGTATGGCCCTCCAGAACTCATGCATACCATATACGCATATCTGTCGTGGGATCCGATGAACACGATGAAAAATATCGTGGAGTGATAAACCCCCTTGAATATATGTCACGATTCCGTTGCTATCGAATTCTGACACGAGCTGGTTGATGTTTCTCCTTCCTACACGAGGAATGACACGACCTTCTCAGAGACAAATAACAGTCATCTAAATACGATTTCTGAATGAGAAACCTGCTGCTTAATCTTTCCTCATGCACAGAAGGTAGTCATCTTCAGTCCTACCTCCTCTGTGCAGTTGCACTGAAATGCCAATCATTTGCATGTTCCAGCATATTGTACATTTCCTGCCCAATTGCTGCTTGTTACCTGTTGCCTTCCAGCAGTGTGTACAGTGATGGTTCAATGAGCGTGGAGGTGAACTTACGCTAGTTTTTTAGTTTCCTCAATTTGTACACTGTGCAGTCACATTAGTGTGAAAAACCATCTTTTTCAGTGAGGACCGCTTCGGGACGTACAAGAAGAGAATCAACGAGGTTCTCGAGGGTACAGACAGGGATGCGGAATTAGGCCAACTCCAGCACCGTGGCCAGCTGCGTTAGATGGCGAGAACAGCCCGATCGAGGTGATACCACAGATTCTCGAATGGGTTTTAATCAGGAGAGTTTCGTGACCAGGGGAGTACAGTGAACTCATCCTACTGCTCCTCGAACCACGCACGAGCACTGCGAACTGTGTGACACGCTGCACTTACTGGTAGATGCTGTCGTACTGCGGAAACACAAACTGCATGTATGGATGGACATGATCCTCAACAATAGATAAATACTAGTGATGTTCCATTGTGACTTTCAGAAAGACGCAGAAAAACGAAGTCACTCAGTGAATGCCACTGAAAACATTCCCCAGACCGTAACACTCCCTGCTAGTTGGTTCCAAATGTTTAACGCCGTGTACGCCAAGGGGTATATGTTCAATGAGGCATAAAATGTGATTCATATGAAGAGGCCACCTGTTACACTGAGTGAACGTCCAGTTGCTGTACTGGCGTGCAATCTCCAACCATCATCGTCGATGAACAACAGTCAGCATGGATGCACGAATCAGGTGCCTACTGTGGAGGCCCATACGCACTATCGTTCACTGACGGTCGTTGAGGAGATACTGTTGGTAGCGCCTTGGTGCACCTCGGCTGACAGTTGCAAGTCCGTTCGCCAATATGGGTGTCCGCAACCGCCGTTCAGCCCTCTCATCTATGGCCCGTGGAGCACTGCCGTTGCCTCGGCGCCGGTTTTGGACAGTGCCATCTTGTTATGCACGGCGAGACGTGAAAAGTTCACAAACGTTTGCCGTATTGGAAATAGTTCCACCCTTGGCCTGAAAGCCAATGATGATGCCCTTTTGGATGTCAGATAAATTCCTCCTTTTCTGCAGTGCGACAACGATTGACTTTTGTGCGCGGCCTCCCGACAGACTTTATGTAGTCTCCACTGCTAGTTGTACCACCTACCGTCTGAGAGTGGTTATTGCAGGTCGACATCCAACATTGGCGTAGATATTAACGATACACTGTGGTGTCTATTAGAATAAGAGTTAAGGGTTCCAGTGTCTCTGAAGGAGAAGAAATAGGTTGAGAGTGGGGAGAGGGTGGAGGGGCTATGGTAGAAAATGCCGTTAACTATAATCCGAGTCTTATATACGTCGACTCTTAGCCCGATACTAGCAGTTCTGCATCAGAAAATTATCGTTCTTATTAGGTCATCATATTTTGTCGAATTCCTGTACCTTAATAGGGAACAAAATGCGAAAAATTGGTCTAGAAACGTCAGCAGTGTACCTCCAAACTTGTGCTGTTTAGAATAGTTTTTGTTGAAGCTTTGTAATTCAATAATATCGTCAAGCAGTTCTCCGAAAAACAGAAGATATAAATTCTTAAAACGGTTATTCGCTAGCATTACCAGCCTGGAACTGTAGCCGCACATATCACAGGTTCTCTCGCGAAAGTGCAATGACACAATATATATATATATATATATATATATATATATATATATATATAAGAGAGAGAGAGAGAGAGAGAGAGAGAGAGAGAGGGAGGGAGGGAGGGAGGGAGAGAGAGGAGAACGGCTGAAGTTGTATACATACTTGTCAGAGACTTACTCAAACAGCAGAATACCGCAGGTGCGATAACCTCTCTCCCGTCGCGTGGCTCATCTCGTTAAGGGAATCCTCAACGTCCAGAGGACGTAAAGTTACTAATGAGTTCTCAGGAGCGTAGATTTCCCGGAACACGGAACACATCGTTCGCTCCTTACACGTTCCCACGTTGTTCCGCACCGAATAACGTTGTACGTGTTGAGACCTCTCTGTGTTCTCACATACGTTTTCTTCCGCCGGTCAAGGACTGCTCGTGTGTCCTTCTGCAATTCTAGAAATCTACAGAAATATCTGGCCTTGTCGGTGAACAATAACATGAGCGAGAGTTTCAATCAACCTGTGAGGTTAGAGAGATTTTTAAGTTTCGCGGTGACGTAACCTGAAGTCTCGTCGTGTGTAGAATCAATCAATTTTAAAGCAGCAAAGCGGTGGAAAAATACTTAAACTCTTCGGTGGTAAACATCATACAACCGTTTGATGTTATTCTGCCCTCAGCATGCTTTGATTAAGAAATGTATAAATTCTGCTATAACGTCAGTGTAGGGAGGTAACATCTAATTCACAAAATAGTATTATTTTGAAGTATAGTACACTCTAACACGGAAAACGACACGCCACCAAGGAATTATCAGAATGGGACGGAAATGGGTACACATCATGTACATGTACAAAAAACAAAGCCGGCCGCGGTGGTCTAGCGGTTCTAGGCGCTCAGTCCAGAGCCGCACGACTGCTACGGTCGCAGGTTCGAATCCTGCCTCGGGCATGGATGTGTGTGATGTTCTTAGGTTAGTTAGGTTTATGTAGTTCTAAGTTCTAGGGGACTGATGACCATAGATGTTAAGCCCCGTAGTGCTCAGAGCCAAACAGAACAAATGATCAGAGTTTCAGAAAAATTGGATGATTTATTCCAGAGAATGAGCTTCACATATTGAGAAAGATAATAATGCACTGATCCAATTCTGACCCTTATGCAAGGAGATATTCGGATTGGCATTGATCTAAAGAGTTGCTGAAAATCCTTATAAGGGATATAGAGCCAAATTCTGTCAAATTGGCGCGTTAGATCGTCAAAATCCCGAGGTGGTTGGAGGCCCCTGCTCATAATGCTCCAAACGTTCTCAATTAGGGAGAGATCCGGCGACCTTGCCAGTGAAGGCAGGGTTTGACAAGCATGAAGATAAGCGGTAGAAATTCTCGTAATTTGTGCGCAGGCATTATCTTGCTGATGTCAGCCTCCATAGCGTAGCGGTAGCGTTACTGCCTACCACGCAAGAGGGCCCGGGTTCGATTCCCGGCAGGGGACTGGGTGTTGTGTGTCCTTCATCACCGTTTTCATTATCATTGACACGCAAGTCGCCGAAGTGGTGTTAACTAAAAAGACGGCGGCCGAACCCCGGAGGGGATATCCCGGCCAATATATGCCGATCTAGCTGCTATGTAAGCCCTGGATGGCTTACTATTAAAGGCAAAAAAAATTAAAAAATACTGGGCGTAGAATATCGTCAACAAATCGCTGTGGTATAAGGGTGCCATGGCTGACAACCAAAGGGGTCCTTCTATAAAATGTAATGGCATGCCATACTATCACTTCTGGTTGTCAGCGGGCATGGCGCGCGTCATTCAGTTTGGTATCCCACCACCGTTTGGTGCCTCTTCAGACACGTCCTCGGCCTTTGATCTCATTGACCGGAAAAGAATTGTCTTCAGTTATGAGTCCTGCTTCTAAATGAGCTCCGATAGCAGTGATGACGTGTCTTAATGCGTTCCAGTCAGCAACGCGATGCCAACTTGACTGTGCCCACAATACCGGGCCAACAACCGGGAGGGATCGTCTGGACAGCCATTTATTTTCATAGCAGGACGCATTTGATTGTCATCCTAACAGCACAGCGGTACGTCGACGATATACGACGCCCCATTCTGTTGCCGTTTACTGCAAGCCATCGTGAGATTAAATTTCAGAAAGTGAATGCCCGTCCCCACGCGGCAAGAGATTCTACTGCTTGTCTTCGGGCCTGCCAAGCTCTACCTTGACCAGCAAGGTTAGCGGACACCTACCCAATCAAGAATGTTTGGAGCATTATGGACAGGAACCTCCAACCACTTAAGGATTTTGATGTACTAACGCGCCAGTTGGACAGAATTTGGGACGATATCCCTTAGCAGGAGATCCAACTAATTTATCAATCAGTACTAAGCCGAGTCACTGCTCGCAGATGGGGCAGAGGTGGGCCAACGCATTATTGACTTCCTCAACCTATGAAGCTTTGTCTTGAATAAATCATCCAATTTTTCTGAAATTGTGGTCATTTGTTTGTCTGTACATGTACATGACATTTTCCCGATTTCCGTCCCATTCGAATAAATGGATATCTTCTTCGTTGTGCATAGTTTTCTTTTTGTCTTAGACTGTAGCTACGCAGCTTTCTAACTTTCATATTCCTTGACAAAAATACAGGGTGATTCACGGAGATATGCAAATATTTTGATATGTTATTCTACAAGTTAAACTAAAGAAAAAAAGTTCATATAAACATAGGTCCGCAAATGTTTATTTACGAAGTTTTGGTTAGTAAAAGATTTTGCCTGAAATTTAGCAACTTCGCTAATATGAAGCCAACGCAAAACTGTACAAGGTTAAAGTACAGCCCGATTTCCATTTTTTGTTGTTATTGGTCTGGCGAATCTAATAAAGCACGTCCCCGAGGTTTATCTGCAGTGCAGTGCAGTAGACCATCCAGAGAAGCAATGATTATTATACACGTAAATTTGTTTACTTTCCATTAAGAATGTAGAAACGTTTATGTCATTATTGGCAGTCGTTAGTGAGTTGTCTCAGTCGTTCCCTAGCCTTCAAACGAGTTAGTTTTCCGTATAGTTCAGTGAAAGAACATAATAAAACGGTGTATTTAAGTGAAAGCACAGAGTAACTGTTTTAGTTTCTAGATTATTTATGAAATAGGGATGCCTTTTAAATTTACGGCAGAGGAATATGCGGATATGGTGTTTGTTTATCACAAATTTGATTGTAATGCTCCGGCTGCAGTTAACGAATACCGCGTACGTTACGCAACTCGGAGGATTCCGAATGCACTACTACTGCAGATATATATCTGGGACATGTTTTATTAGACCCACCAGATCAATAACAACAAAGTAAATGGACATCGTGCTTCACTTTAACCTCGTACAGCTTTGCGATGGCTTCATATTAGCGAAGTTGCTAAATTTCAGGCAAAATCTTTCATTAGCCGTAAATCCGTAACTAATCATTTCCATATGTTTATATGAGCTTTATTTTAAATTTTACTTGTAGAATAACATATTAAAATATTTGCATATCTTCGTAAATCACCCTGTGTTATGTAGTATTATGTAAACTCTTCAGTTTCTACCAAAGTAACCACTCCCATTAAATTGACATTCGCAAGTTATTGATAAAGCTCATTGGATTAAATATTAATCATCCACTGGAGCGCTCTGTAGGTGACGTGTAACTGGTACCAGGTGGTAGTAATCTTTCAAGGCTGACGCAAGTCATGGCGGTGAAGCTTTGTATGTGTGCCGTTGCTTGGACGGAATGAGCACAGTTAGACGGGTCGACGTGCAGACCTGACAGATTGACAAAAAGCAGCTATCGCGATCGAACGTTCTCAGTAGCACATTGAGAATGAAGTGGTCAGATATGTTGGTGTATCAACGAGAGCTGTTGAACATGAGAACAGGTTATAGAGTACCAGTCGCTGTCATTTAATATCATATATGAGCAGTGTTCATAGAAAGATCGTAACTGGCATGTAGTGGAGACGAGTGTCACGTCACAACCGATTTCAGACCCTACAGAGATTGCTGCTGTCAACGAATGGTGATCCATCTCAAACAGTTTCCAAGCGAAAACGGCGAAGAGAACTGCATGCATTGGATATTTGCACTCTGGTACCTCGCAGGAAGCCGTTCCTCATGTCAATATACCGTGCTGCACGTCTTCACTGGGCGAAACGCGATGGTAAGCATAGGTGGGCTAGAGGGTGAAGCGGCAACTGTCGTTGTAGGAAAGATGGACAGAAGAAGAACTGATTAGCGAAGAAGGTAACACAATAAACATAAGGTTTACTCAACTTGTATTTCTCCAAGCGTACGAAGATTCATTACAATTAATGCAAGAAGAAATAGAGTCCAGCTCTCAATGTTAACAATGAAGAGACTCTCTGTACTGAAGCACCAACGATGGAGTCACAGCCGTGATTAGGTGGCGACTGTGTAGCATCAAAAAGTGAAGAGGCTTGAAGTCTGAGTGGCTGCTGCTGGCCGTTCTACACTCATGCTTATAAATTAAGGATAATTGCAGAATGTGGTGCGACACAACGTGGCACTATACAAAACTGGCCCTAATAGCATAGGCACACAGGGAACACACACGACACAGATCTGTAAGTCCATGGTATTGGTGATAAGTTGAGAAAACCGTCCCGAAACACATGTGCTACAAAACGCCACTGTTTCGTGTGCAGGTATCCCAACATCACTATAGGATATGACCACCATGCACACGTACACCGGCCGTACAGCGAGTTGGCATATTCTAGATCAGGTGGTCGAGCAGCTGCTGGGGTATAGCCCCTCCCAATCTTGCACCAGTGCCTGTCGGACCTCCTGAAGTGTACTAAGGATGCGAAGACGTGCAGCGATTCGTCGACAGAGAGCATCCCAGACGTGATCGATGGGGTTTAGGTCTGGAGAACAGGCAGGCCTCTCCATCCGCCTGATGTCTTCTGTTTCAAGGTACTCCTCACACGATGGCAGCTCGGTGGGGCCGTGCGTTATCATCCATCAGGGGGCAGGTGGGACCCACTGCACCCCTGAATAGGCCGACATACTGGTGCAGAATGATGTCCCGATACACCTGACCTGTTACAGTACCTCTGCCAAAGACATGCAGGGGTGTGCGTGCACCAATCATAATCCCACCCCACACCATCAAACCACGACCTCCATGCACGTCCCTTTCAAGGACATTAAGGGGTTCGTATCTGGTTGCTGGTTCACGCCAGATGAAAACGCGGTGAGAATCAGACTATATCTGGACTCGTCCGTGAACATAACCTGGGACCACTGTTCCAATGACCATGTACTGTGTTCTTGACACCAGGCTTTAAGAGCTCTCCTGTTACCAGGGGTCAGTGGAATGCACCTTGTATGTCTCTGGGCGAATAAACCATGTCTGTTCAGTTGTCTGTAGACTGTGTGTCTGGAGACAACTGTTCCAGTGGCTGCAGTAAGGTCCCGAGCAAGGCTACCTGCTGTACTCCGTGGCCGTCTGCGGGCACTGATGGTGATATATCGATCTTCTTGTGGTGTTGTACACTGTGGACGTCCCGTGCTGTAGCGCCTGGACACTTTTCCTGTCTGCTGGAATCGTTGCCATAGTCTTGAGATCACACTTTGTGGCACACAGAGGGCCTGTGCTACGACCTGCTGTGTTTCACCAGTCTCCAGTTGCCCTAGTATTCTACCCCTCATAACGTCATCAATATGTCTTCTTTGAGGCATTTTCTACACACAGTCAACATTAGCACGTCTGAAAGCGTCAGCACACTTACTGGCTGGACCGTACTCTGATATGCACCAACACACCTCTGCGTATGTGGACTGCTGCTAACGCCACCGTGCGACGACCGCAGGTGAAATGCACCGCATGGTCATACCCCGAGGTGATTTAAGCCCGCAAACCAGCCACCACAGCGTTGTTTTACCATGTAATCAGCATTATCCTTAATTTATGAGTACGTCTGCATATCACAGCGCCAGAGGGCACTCATAGTACAGAGCCGCTGGAGGTGTGGCGTTGTTTCACCTGTACCAGCATTATCCTTAATTTATGAGTGCATATCGCGGCGCCAGAGGGCGCTCATAGTCCAGAGCCGCTGTAGGTGTGGCTCAGCAAAGGCGCCCCATTGGGTCCCCCCGATCTCGCACGACCACTGTCATAGTCTGACGGAAACTTGCAGTTCCGTTGACAACTGTGACGCCCATCGGGTGGTACCAATATGTGATACCACAGAAACCGTACAGTAGCTGACTGGATGCATAGGGGGTCTACGAGTCGCCATTTCATCTGTTTCGAAATGAGGCACCAACAGTCCAATAATGTGTTAATTCATAGAGTGTGGTGGATGTACGAGAAACGTTCCTAAAGAAAGATTCATCTACATCTACATCTACATTTATCCTCCGCAAGCCACCCAACGGTGTGTGGCGGAGGGCACTTAACGTGCCACTGTCATTACTTCCCTTTCCTGTTTCAGTCGCGTATGGTTCGCGGGAAGAACGACTGCCGGAAAGCCTCCGTGAGCGCTCGAATCTCTCTAATTTTACATTCGCGATCTCCTCGGGAGGTATAAGTAGGGGGAAGCAATATATTCGATACCTCATCAACAACCCTCTCGAAACCTGACGAGCAAGCTACACCGCGATGCAGAGCGCCTCTCTTGCAGAGTCTGCCACTTGAGTTTGCTAAACATGTCCGTAACGCTATCACGGTTACCAAATAACCCTGTGACGAAACGCGCCGCGCTTCTTTGGCTCTTCTCTATCTCCTCTGTTAATCCGATCTGGTACGGATCCCACACTGATGAGCAATACTCAAGTATAGGTCGAACGAGTGTTTTGTAAGCCACCTCCTTTGGTGATGGACTACATTTTCTAAGGACTCTCCCAATGAATCTCAACCTGGCACCTGCCTTACCAATAATTAATTTTATATGACCATTCCACTTCAAATCGTTCCGTACGCATACTCCCAGATATTTTACAGAAGTAACTGCTACCAGTGTTTGTTCAGCTATCATATAATCATACAATAAAGGATCCTTCTTTCTATGTATTCGCAATACATTACATTTGTCTATGTTAAGGGTCAGTTGCCACTTCCTGCACCAAGTGCCTATCCGCTCCAGATCGTCCTGCATTTCGCTGCAATTTTCTAATGCTGCAACTTCTCTGTATACTACAGCATCATCCGCGAAAAGCCGCGTGGAACTTCCGACACTATCTGCTAGGTCATTTATACATATTGTGAAAAGCAATGGTCCCATAACACTCCCCTGTGGCACGCCAGAGGTTACTTTAACGTCTGTAGACGTCTCTTCATTGAGAAGAACATACTGTGTTCTGTTTGCTAAAAACTCTTCAATCCAGCCACACAGCTGGTCTGATATACCGTAGGCTCTTACTTTGTTTATCAGGCGACAGTGCGGAACTGTATCGAACGCATTCCGGAAGTCAAGGAAAATAGCACCTACCTGGGAGCCTGTTCTAATATTTTCTGGTTCTCATGAACAAATAAAGCGATTTGGGTCTCACACGATCGCTGTTTCCGGAATCCATGTTGATTCCTACAGAGTAGATTCTGGGTTTCTAGAAATGACATGATACGCTAGCACAAAACATATTCTAAAATTCTACAACAGATCGACGTCAGAGATACAGGTCTATAGTTTTGCGCATCTGCTCGACGACCCTTCTTGAAGACTGCGACTACCTGTGCTCTTTTCCAATCATTTGGAACCTTCCGTTCCTCTAGAGACTTGCGGTACACGGCTGTTAGAAGGGGGGCAAGTTCTTTCGCGTACTCTGTGTAGAATTGGTATCCCGTCAGGTCCAGTGGACTTTCCTCTGTTGAGTGATTTCAGTTTCTTTTCTATTCCTGAAACACTTATTTCGATGTCAGCCATTTTTTCGTTTGTGCGAGGATTTAGAGAAGGAACTGCAGTGCGGTCTTCCTCTGTGAAACAGCTTTGGAAAAAGGTGTTTAGTATTTCAGCTTTACGCGTGTCATCCTCTGTTAAAATGCAATCATCATCCCAGAGTGTCTGGATATGCTGTTTCGAGCCACTTTCTGCCAAGTCGGTACATAGAATTTTACTTTCGAATTCACTGAACGCTTCACGCATAGCCCTCCTTACGCTAACTTTGACATCGTTTAGCTTCTGTTTTTCTGAGAGGTTTTGGCTGCGTTTAAACTTGCGGTGAAGCTCTCTTTGCTTTCGCAGTAGTTTCCTAACTTTGATTTTGAACCACGGTGGGTTTTTCCCGTCCATCACAATTTTACTCGGCACGTACCTGTCTAAAACGCATTTTACGATTGCCTTGAACTTTTTCCATAAACACTCAACATTGTCAGTGTCGGAACAGAAATTTTCGTTTTGATCTATTAGGTAGTCTGAAATCTGCCTTCTATTACTCTTGCTAAACAGGTAAACCTTCCTCCCTTTTTTTATATTCCTATTTACTTCCACATTCAGGGATGCTGGAACGGTCTTATGATCACAATCGTTTTACAAATGTAAACTTTATTGCCGAAAACAAATACACCATGACGTCATGAACTATACATCTTGCACTGACTCTAGACGTAATGGCCACCAACACTGAGATATCTGTCTTTGCATGTAGTTAGTTTGAAGAAATCACTCTAGTAAAACTTGTTGCCTGTGGTGCAAGGAACTGCTCCACCCCAGCATTGGTTTGGGAGAGACGTCGTGAGAGTGCGGCTTGCAATGCAGGAAACAAGTGAAAGTCCATAGGGGAGGATGAGGGTTGTAGGCTGGGTGATCCCCTGTGTCCCATCCGAAGTGAACGAATCTCATCCTGTGTGAGCCTTGCTGTGAGTGGTTTTGCGTTGTTGTTCAAGAGCACAACACCTACACTCAAGAGCCCTGGTCTCTTTTGTCGAATGACGAACCACATTGTCAGTACACGTCGGTCTGTTATTGCGATTTGTACTCGAATAACCTTGGGTATTCCTCTCTGCTGCTACTCTCCCTTCTACGGAGCTCTACGCATGCAACAATATGTCATTCTTCCACCGCTGAAGCCCCTTCCGTCATTGCATCAGCAGCTGGTATGGATTCATAAGGCGTTTATTTTTGTCACCTGGTGTAACATCTTCTCTCTCAATAACAGTGACGAAACTTACTTTCGGAACGTCCCACATAGTTCAGATTGGAGGTAGTAATGTGATACTTTGATCATATTTTAGGGCCCATCATTCTGGTTACCATGATCCTAAATCAGAATTTTTCTTACAAAGTACTTGGTGATGAAGTATTGCCTTTTTTGCCAATCTTCATGCTGAGTATGCTCTGAACTATTTCGTCATCAAGATGACAACAACAGTGTTCATAGGGCAGCTCACATAGGATCCTGTTTTCACGAACGCTCACGCAGCTCATTATACCAGATCTTTTTCACAGTGAGTGAAACGAAGCAATAAACATCTCTGCAGTGTGCAATCTCTACATCTACATCTACATTTATACTCCGCAAGCCACCCAACGGTGTGTGGCGGAGGGCACTTTACGCGCCACTGTCATTACCTCCCTTTCCTGTTCCAGTCGCGTATGGTTCGCGGGAAGAACGACTGTCTGAAAGCCTCCGTGCGCGCTCTAATCTCTCTAATTTTACATTCGTGATCTCCTCTGGAGGTATAAGTAGGGGGAAGCAATATATTCGATACCTCATCCAGAAACGCACCCTCTCGAAACGTGGCGAGCAAGCTACACCGCGATGCAGAGCGCCTCTCTTGCAGAGTCTGCCACTTGAGTTTGCTAAACATCTCCGTAACGCTATCACGCTTACCAAATAACCCTGTGACGAAACGCGCCGCGCTTCTTTGGCTCTTCTCTATCTCCTCTGTTAATCCGATCTGGTACGGATCCCACACTGATGAGCAATACTCAAGTATAGGTCGAACGAGTGTTTTGTAAGCCACCTCCTTTGGTGATGGACTACATTTTCTAAGGACTCTCCCAATGAATCTCAACCTGGCACCTGCCTTACCAACAATTAATTTTATATGACCATTCCACTTCAAATCGTTCCGTACGCATACTCCCAGATATTTTACAGAAGTAACTGCTACCAGTGTTTGTTCAGCTATCATATAATCATACAATAAAGGATCCTTCTTTCTATGTATTCGCAATACATTACATTTGTCTATGTTAAGGGTCAGTTGCCACTTCCTGCACCAAGTGCCTATCCGCTCCAGATATTCCTGCATTTCGCTACAATTTTCTAATGCTGCAACTTCTCTGTATACTACAGCATCATCCGCGAAAAGCCGCATGGAACTTCCGACACTATCTACTAGGTCATTTATATATATTGTGAAAAGCAATGGTCCCATAACACTCCCCTGTGGCACGCCAGAGGTTACTTTAACGTCTGTAGACGTCTCTCCATTGATAACATGATCTCGTTCATCCACGAGTGGCTTTGATATGGCTTAGCTGAACAAATTTGTGGACGCTCTTCTTTGCCTGCTTAAGGCAGTGTCACATGATATTCACGTGATATCTCCCACAGGTGACTAATTTCTTGTCCGGTGTACTTAATCCAATGTATGAACGCTACGCTACGGCACAAAACAGCAACATCAGTCACCGTTAATCGGATCTCCAATGGCAGCTCTCAAGAAATCACATGGTGGCACATTTCAGTTCAACAATTGCGTACAAAGTGAACACTTCTCGAAACAAAATTATCATTATTTCGTTTTCCTATAATAATTATAACATACACTGAAGCGCTAAAGAAACTGGTATAGGCATGGGTATTCAAATACAGAGATATGTAAACAAGCGAATACGGCGCTGCGGTCGGCAACGCCTATATAAGACAACAAGTGTGTGATGTAGTTGTTAAATCCGTTACTGCTGCTACAATGGCAAGTTATCAAGATTTAAGTGAGTTTGAAATGGTATTATAGACGACGCACGAGCGATGGGACACAGCATTTCCGAGGTAGCGAAGAAGTGGGGATTTTCCCGTACGACCTTGTCCCAAATAACCGTGAATATCAGGAATCCGGTAAAACATCATATCTGTGGTGTCACCGCCAGACACCACACTTGCTAGGTGGTAGCCTTTAAATCGGCCGCGGTCCATTAGTATACATCGGACCCGCGTGTCGCCACTATCAGTGATTGCAGACCGAGCGCCGCCACACGGCAGTTCTAGAGAGACTTCCTAGCACTCGCCCCAGTTGTACAGCCGACTTTGCTAGCGATGGTTCACTGACAAATTACGCTCTCATTTGCCGAGACGATAGTTAGCATAGCCTTCAGCTACGTCATTTGCTACGACCTAGCAAGGCGCCATTATCAATTGCTATTTATATTGTGATGCATGTACCGTCAGACCGATGTTCACCAATTATGGATTAAAGTTAAGTATTCCAGCAGCTACGTACTTTTCTTGAGGGTATAATTACTTTACCTGTTCCAGACCTCACGCCAGCCTGCGTGAGTTAAACGCGTGCCTTTCGGCTTCCTCCAAACCCTGTGAATGGGCTCCTGCCAATTCACAACGTATGACGACGAGGATTTTGCGTTCGTATTTGTCCTGATTTAATTGTGTCATGGCTTCGCCACAATCTCCAGATGTACTGTCCGAATTTTATCGCTTACAGAATCAGTAGACGCAGGCCCTGCTGGATGCCCTTGGACAGCTTGTCCAGGGTCAACGTGCACTGCAAACCGATGCGGCCGCCGCCGCTCCACCGCTCACGCAGCCACAACACGCAGTTGCACCACCTTTTCGTCCTTTTGATGCTGCACTGGAAAGCTGGACGGAGTGGTCACGCCAATTTGGATTCCATCTCGCCGCCTACAGAATTCAAGGTAATGAGCGGCAGCCGTTTCTCCTTCCTTGCGTCGGCGTGGCCACGTACCATGTGATAGTGAAATTGTTTCCCCAACGCGACATAGCAACTCTGTCCTACGACGAAATTTTGTCTGCATTAGATGCATATTTCAAAGAATCAGTCAATATAGTTGCAAAAGGGTATACCTTCTTTCGTACAAAACGTACGGAGGGTCAGACTAATAGAGAGTGGGTTGCAACCTAGCAAGGCCTTACTAGGGATTGTGCTTTTGAGTGTGAATGTGGACTCCCTTATTCCGATACAATGGTACGTGATGCTATGCACAGAACGTTTCTGATGCTCGTATAAGGGAACAGATTTTGAAACTAGTCAATCCCTCCCTTCAACAAGTGATAGACATATTGGATCGGCAGGAATCATTTGCAACTTCGCCAGCCGTGTGTCATGTTAACCGGCCCGCCGGGTGAGCTACACAGAATAGTAAACAGCCCTTGCGCCAGTCCGCGCAGCTGCTGCCAAGCTCTCCGCCACGTGTGCCGCGCAAGCAAGCAAATGCAGTGCTCAAATCATGCCCGCGGTGTGCTACTAGACATTCGCGTGAGAATTGCCCGTCACGCCAAGCTATTTGCTTTTTCTGTAATAGAAAAGGACATGTTCAGAGTGTTTGCCAGAAAAAGCTCAGAACGGACACTCACAACCATTCCAGGCCCTTTGCTTCGCGCCGGAATCGGAATCGAACCCCGAATACTCAGGCTCGTGAACCTTCGCTCATGGACATTCATGTATGTGATTCTGTATTTGCACGCAGACAGCTGCCACCACCCTTCACAGAGGAATGGGGTACTTAAAACCCTAGTACACAGGGCGCACACTATCTCTGACACAGAGAGTCTACCCCAGGAATTGGAACATCTGAGAACTGTATTTCGAAAGAATGGGTACTCAGAGTGGCAGATTCAACGTGCTCTCCGCCCAACCACTGCAGCACAACCTGTTGAGATGGATGAAGTCATGAGGGAGGAGGTAGGCACTGCATTTATTCCATACACAGGCGCACTCTTGGGGAAAATCCCCCGCATTCTGAAGAAACACCGGGTTGGAACTGTGTTTTGTCCTCCAAATAAAACTTGTGCACTGGTGGGGAGCGCCAAAGATGACCTCGGTTTGAGGAAGGCCGGCGTGTACCAGATTCCGTGTCAATGTGGCAAGTCGTATATTGGTCAGACGATGCGTACCGTCGAGGATCGATGCCGTGAACACCAGAGGCACACTCGACTGATGTATCCGAGCAAGTCGGCGGTCGCTGAACATTGTTTGTCGGAAAATCACGCCATGGAGTATGACCACACGAGGATTCTGGTACAGACGTCGAGATACTGGGACAGCGTTGTTAGAGAGGCCATCGCAATTCGCACCAATGACGACCTCATAAACCGTGACTGTGGCTATAATCTTACCAAGGCTTGGGAACCAGCGATCGGGTTAATCAAGAGTAAATCGAGCAAACGTATAGTTGTGACGACCACGGCGGACAGAGCCATCACACCGACGTCATCTCAGACGCCGTCGCAATCTGTTCCACCGCGCGACCGTGGCGCGGGGCGCGGACGGCGGAGGGAGCGCGCTGCGGGCGGAGGGTATTTAAATCGGCCGCCGCCGCGACCGAACCCAGTTCCCTCTGAGCAGCCATAGCGTACGGATCTCCGTGCCGGCACGTTCACAGGAGCTCAGTCTGTCAGATCACCTGACGATGGCGACATGTATGATCGCCGAAATATTGTGCCCATTGGACACTATAGACCGGCAGCATACCCGTGGATATTTTGACATTCATGTAGTTCATTTCACTCCGCCCAGTGCCACTCTCTCTAACAGTGACTGTGTTCGTCCCACAAATAGTGTGCGTCGACATCGCCGGAAATCCCGTCAAGTCGCAAGTGATTCTGTACCGGTGTCAGTTCACGTTGCACGAGACAGTCGCTCTTGTCGTCAGCAGGACAATAAACTTTTTGTAGACTTGGCCATTAATGGCAACGTGATACCATTCCAGCTCAATACCGGAGCTGCAGTTTCACTGATCAATCACGACACGTACAAACAGCTGGGCACACCTCCGTTGCTTGCCGCAAATGTTAAGCTAACTACATGTTCAGGTCACGGGCTCCCTGTGTTAGGATAGTGCAGCCTTCTTGCAACATACAAGGGACAAACAAAACTTGTGTCATTTTATGTCCTTCGTTCTTCTTCTGCAGTGAACGTGTTTGGTTTCGATTTATTTCAGTTGTTTAACTTGTCTATAGTCAGTCAGGTCCTATCAGTGAACCAGACTGTGCCTTCAGACAGTGTTTCTCGTCTATGTGAAGAATTTGCAGACATTTTTGCACCGAGCCTTGGTTGCGCTAAGAACTATAACGCACATTTGCAACTGAAAGTAAACGCGCAACCGAAATTTTTCAGAGGCGCAATGTTCCCCACGCCTTGCGTGATGAGGTCGCAAGAACATTACACGATTTGGAATCACAAGGTGTAATTGAACATGTGCAGGCTTCTCTCTGGGCATCACCCTTAGTAATTTTGCCAAAACCTTCCGGAAAATTGAGACTTTGTGTGGACTTCAAGGCAACAGTGAATCCCCAACTAGTGATTGCAACTTTTCCTTTACCCCGCCCGGAAGATCTTTTTGACACACTGTACCCGGGTAAATATTTTTCGAAGTTGGACCTAGCAGATGCGTACTTGCAAATACCGGTGGACGAAGAATCCCAGCGCGTTTTGGTGGTTACCACGCATTTTGGTTTGTACTGATTCAAACGACTGCCATTCGGGTGTGCATCTGCCCCTGCATTGTTTCAGCAATATTTACGAACTGTTTGTGCGTCGGTCCCTACTGCAGCAAACTATCTCGACGATATTGTGATCTCCGGAAAGACGGAAGAAGAACATTTAGCCAATCTCCGAACATTATTTCAGGTCTTGCGACAAAATGGTCTTCGTTTGCGGAAGGACAAATGTGTGTTTTTTGCTCGGACTTTCCCTACCTGGGCCATGTACTCAATGCCCAAGGCATACATCCCAGTCCAGAGCACCTCCGTGCCTTGCAAGACTTGCCTTCGCCGCAGAATTTGAAGCAGCTACAGAGTGTGCTGGGAAAAATCAATTATTATCATCGCTATGTGCGCCACGCCTCTTCCATTTCAGCTCCGCTTCATCGCTTACGCCGCAAAGGTGTTCCGTTCGTCTGGACGACGGAATGCGAACGCGCCTTTCGCCAGTTGAAATCGGCGTTGCTTTCCAGTACTCAGAAACCCCTTTTGTTGATGGTAGATGCATCGGATTTCGGGATCGGTGCTGTGCTTGCGCACAAAGATGGTTCGCACGATCGCCCTATTGCCTTTGCGTCGAAATTGCTCTCGTCTTCGCAACGAAATTATTCACAGCTCGAAAAAGAAGCTTTGGCTCTCGTATTTGGTGTTACAAAGTTTCATGATTTCTTCTATGGTCGTCACTTTACCATCATCACAGACGACAAACATTTGACATCGCTTTTTCATCCGACCAAACCTGTACCACCACGTACAGCGCAGAAATTCATTCGCTGGTCTATTTTCCTCTCGCAGTACCGCTACGATATCTTGTATCGGTCCACTGCTAAGCACGGAAACGCCGATGCGTTGTCCCGTTTGCCTGTTGCTGAGGATAGAGCATTCGATTCCTCCGAACTTGCTTGCATGTTCACTGATTCGGAAACCGATGACGTGGTCGAATCGTTTCCGATTGATCTTCATCGTGTAGCTACAGCCACAGCTGCCGACCCTGTTCTTGCTACCGTTTTGCGTTTTGTTGCTACGCAGTGGCCCTTGTCAAAGTCACGGATCGAGGATCCGTTGGTTCGCCGATTTTTTGCTCACAAGGAGAGACTTTTTGTACGACGTGGTGTTTTGCTGTTGCGTTCTGATAATGATCAGTCCAGGGTCGTGGTCCCACGTTCGTTACAGTCCTCTGTCTTACGGCTTCTCCACCAAGGACATTGGGGTATAGTGAGGACGAAACAACTTGCTCGTCAGCACTGTACTTGGTTAGGAATCGATGCCGCGATTACGCATATGTGCTCTTCTTGCATGGCGTGTGCCGAACAACAATCCGCACCGCCGCGGAAATTCTTTGCATGGCCGAAAGCCACTTCCCCTTGGCAACGCTTACACATCGATTTTGCTGGTCCATTCTGGAATGCTCGATGGTTGCTTGTTGTCGATTCCCTCAGTACTTTTCCTTTTGTTGTCCGGATGTCTTCCACGACGTCATCTGCCACCATTCAAGCGTTATCCGCTATCTTTTGCGTTGAAGGTCTTCCACAGACTATTGTTTCCGACAATGGCCCACAATTCGTGTCTGCAGAATTTCAGTCATTCTACAAGGCCAATGGTATTCAACATCTGACGTCCGCGCCGTTTTCGCCACAGTCAAACGGTGAACGATTGGTCCGGACTTTCAAGTCACAGATGTTGAAGTTGAAAGAGTCGCATTCTCGGGAGGACGGGTTATTGCTCTTTTTGTCCTCGTATCGCTCTCAGCCTCGAGATGGTCGCTCGCCGGCTGAGTTGGTTCACGGTCGCCCTCATCGAACCTTGATGTCTTTGCTACATCCGCCGCATCAGGTTCCTGTGCAGCGGCAGACTCCTGCTTTTGCTCCAGGCGACGTTGTATTCTATCGCAACTTTCGCGGTTCACGGCGTTGGCTCGCAGGGCGCATTCTTCGCTGCCTCGGCCGCGCGATGTATTTGGTTTTGGGGGACTCTGGTGAGGTGCGTCGGCATCTCAATCAGCTGCGCCTCTGTCGTCGCACGGGTTCTGCCGCTCCCCGTCTGCTTTCAGCGCAACCGCCGTGCACCTCCCTGGGTCACGCGCCGCCGATCGCTTCCTGTGACCAGTTGTCCTCCGCCATGGAACTCTTGCCCGCTCCGGACCACATGGCGTCTTCGCCCGTCGGGTGCCCCGACCCGATGGAGGTCGACCCTTCGGCCCTTCCTGTATCTCTGCGGGCGCATACACTGCATGTTGACGTGAACCCTGGACTAGGTTTTCAGGTGTTTCCTAGCTCCCCTCGGACCGAATGGCCAGGTGCAGGTGGCACAGCCTCGCCTGTTGTTAGGCTCCCCACCTCGTCGCATACGCCAACATGAGGTCCTCTCCACGGCGGGCGGAAGCCTTATACCACAACCGTCCGCCGATTTGCGGGGGAGGAATGTGGTGTCACCGCCAGACACCACACTTGCTAGGTGGTAGCCTTTAAATCGGCCGCGGTCCATTAATATACATCGGACCCGCGTGTTGCCACTATCAGTGATTGCAGACAGAGCGCCGCCACACGGCAAGTCTAGAGAGACTTCCTAGCACTCGCCCCAGTTGTACAGCCGACTTTGCTAGCGATGGTTCACTGACAAATTACGCTCTCATTTGCCGAGACGATAGTTAGCATAGCCTTCAGCTACGTCATTTGCTACGACCTAGCAAGGCGCCATTATCAATTGCCATTTATATTGTGATGCATGTACAGTCAGACCGATGTTCACCAATTATGGATTAAAGTTAAGTATTCCAGCAGCTACGTGCTTTTCTTGATAGTATAATTACTTTACCTGTTCCAGACCTCACGCCAGCCTGCGTGAGTTAAACGCGTGCCTTTCGGCTTCCTCCAAACCCCGTGAATTGGCTCCTAGCAATTCACAACAATATCTCCGACATCGCTGCGGCCGGAAAAACATTCTGCAAGAACGGGACCAACGATGACTGAAGAGAATCATACAACGTGACAGAACTGCAACCCTACCGCAAACTGCTGCAGATTTCAGTGCTGGACCATCAACAAGTGTCAGCTTGAGAACCATTCGACGAAACATCATCGATATGGGCTTCTGGAGCCGAAGGTCCACTGTAAGACACAAAGCTTTACGAGTCACCTGGGCCCGTCAACACCGACATTTGACTGTTGATCACTGGAACATGATGCGTGGTCATACGAGTCTCGTTTCAAATTGTATGGGTATGGAGACAACCCTATGAATCCATGGGCCCTGCATGTCAGAAGAGGACTGTTCAAGCTGGCAGAGGCTTTGTAATGATGTGGGGCGTGTGCAGTTCGAGCGATATTGGCCCCTAGATACGACTCTGACAGGTGATACGTATGTAAGCATCCTGTCTGATCATCTGCATCTATTCATGTTCATTGTGCATTCCGACGGACTTGGGCATTTCCAGCAGGACAATGCTTTGGCTCTGCAGTGTAGATGGCTCTTGTTCAGAACGAGAACTTTCTGGCAGATGGCGCTGCTCATAGTTTGGTGCAGTGTCTGTATGGGTGGATGCAATGCTCCTTTGCAGATGCGTGCATATACGAAGGAACAGGCACTGCTGACGATAGATAGCCGTATTAAATTATGAATCTGTTTACAAATTCCGAATACGATAGCACAACACTCATACAATTTGCTGGAAACATATAAAAATTTGTGCTGGACTGAGAATCCGGATTTCTCGCTTGTTGTGAGCAGTCGCCTTAACAAATCCCGCTTTCAGGACCGATCCAAACATTCTTATGTCCCAAGGTCTCTTTCCCCTAGTTCTCGCACAATTATGTGATTACCGCAGAGGTAGAGACTTATTTATTTGTCTTGTCAGGTTGCCTTAGCTTTGGCGAGAAATACATTAGTGTCATGTCTGTATTTGACAGTGTTTGTATAGTTCAATGCAATGTTCCTTCGGCAACCTGACGAGAAAAATAAATACGTCCCTCCCTCTGCGGGAATCACATAATGGTGCGAGCACTGTGGGAAGCATACACCGGGCTTGGATCGGTCCTTAAAGTGTGCTCGGGTAGCCGAAATGGTTTAGACAACCTGCTCACGACAGACAGGAAATCGCGCTCGAATCCTAATCTGGCAGAAATTTGCATATCTTTTCTGTAGATTATGTAGCTGTTGCGGTACTGTATATGAAATGTGCAAATACATTTCTTGGCTTAAAATAGCTGTCGCTCGTGAGCAGTGCCTGCTCCGTTGGACATGCATGTAACTGCGAAGGAACATCGCTTCGAACTATAGAGTGTCAAATAGAGATACTGCGCTACTGTATTTCATACCACAGCCAAGACAACCTACAAGAAAAATAAAGAAGTTTCGTCCTGTGCGAACCCGACTGGGACACCCGGCCAACAATACCATACGATCTTTTCATTTTTTTCACATAATTGTGTGAACATTATTGGAAGCAGACATTGGGATATATTGAGATCTGAGTCGGTCCCTAAAGTGCGCGCGGATAGCCAAAGTTGTTAAGATGACCGCTCCCAACAAGCAGAAAGTCTAGGTTCGAGTCCCAGTCCACAAATAATTTTCATATTTCCAAATTGTATGACTGTCATGGTACCCTATTCGCAATTTGCGAATGCATTTCACGATTGCATTGTTGTTCTCCCGTCCTGATGAGCCAGATGCCCTCTTACTGACCGTCTCGACAAACAAAACATGAAAAGAAGGCGAATAGTAAGAATAAATACCTGAACATAACAATTTCCCCATAATCGATATTCCTGGTCTTCCTAAATTTGTAATGGAACTGTAGCAGATGACTGACAGAGGGAGGCACTATCGCCAGCCTTCAGCTGCGAAGCGCAAACGGCTGCTGACAAAAACAACAGTCTTCCATGGAGATGCGCCGACACAGAGGAGCTGCACAGAAACGTGTATAAGATCGCGTTACGCGATTGGTTGAGGTAGGTGCACACACCGCCGTACCATGTTCCGCTGCAACCGTCAGGGATCTTCTTTCACCGACTCTGCTACAAGCAGCTGACAAATACCAACCATGCCCACTGAATACATCTTTGCAACCTTACCTTACGCAGCTTTACGATGAGTGTCGATGCAAATGGTCGACATCTATAACATTCCTGTCCAGAAGATGCGTGTCAAACTTACTGAAACTTGGCCATCATGAAAGAGGGAGTCTTAGCACACATGTATTCATTCTATTGTATTGCACGGAGATTAACCAGTTATAAAGATTTAGCAACTAGCTGTATGTCATAATACGTTCATGATGCGTTATTAATTACTAAATAGTGTGTAATTTGATTACAGAGCGATAAAAAAGGTAAGAAAATCTTCAACTTCCCTGATATAATGGATCCTTTAATAGTAAACCGAACACAGTGGTTGAGACACTGGGGTCATACCCCTGGTAGCCTAGGTTCAAACACCCTTCCAACCGTAGCAGAAATATTCCATGATATGAACAAACAAGACCGCTGCTGCTGTCAGAATTCTTTATAGGAGAACACGATCGGTTTCGCAAATTAAAGTTGTATCTTCTAGTGCATCAAGTCAAAACATTAAGGTGCTTTTTAAACCGGATCAAGTCATTCCCGACATTTGTATCCAGGTATTTAAAACTTTCACTCACGAATGTACGAGCGACCATGATAAAACCTCAATTGTAGACAGCCTTGGGAGGAAGCGTTGCTGTTGCCCGCAATGGCTTTATCCGTTTTAAATAGAACCTTATGGAGGGCCAGAAGATACAAATTTAATTTGCAAAACCGGTCGTGTTCTCCAATAAAGGATTCTAACTGTAATAGCGGTCTTTTTTATTCGAATCGTCCTAATATAAATATTCTGTGATTTCCCTAAATTGTATTATGCGAATGCTGGTACGGCTGCTATAACGAGAACACGCCCAGTTTCTTCCCTCACTCTTTCCCACTGGGCTGATTCCCAGCCTCTGAGTTCTCAGGTGACAGCCAGGACAGTGAATTCCTAGCTTCCGCCCTTCTTTCATTTTGGAAGGTTGTTATGTATTTAATCAAATCTTGGAGTCACCACTATTAGGATACAGAAATAAAACAATAAAAATATTCACAGCAACTGCAAATATTACGTCGGAATCCGGCCAGAGCACCTCCTGACTGACTGATTCGTGCATTAATTCCTTAAAATATCAATCAGAGAATTGAGATTTAATCTAAAAGGTCCAGTTTCAATAGTCCTTTTCATTGCGATAATTCCATCCTACGCCTGTATTCAATTCGAGTGCAAGTATTTCAGCATAACTTAACAAACTCATGAGTGAAACATTCAAGTTAGAGTCACTGCTTTTCTACCGTCCATTTGTTTCTGAAAGCATAATGTACATGACCTGAAACAATAGCCAGGCGGGTATTATGAGTTTTTTTGTAGACGTTGGAAGAAAAGACGGAAAAAATCTAGCGGTTGACAATTAGAAGTCGCACCTATGTAAGTCACACGCCTCTCGTCGCTAATGAAATGCAGTTTTTTTGGACTGTGTGCTAATTGCCTATTGTTTGTAAGAATAGATATAACCAGACTCCATATGCTTCGCTACATCCATTCATATTCTTTCATTTCCTTTTGTCAGATTTTCTTCTTGGCTACGAAAGTAGACGGCATTAATTTCACAACGAGTAGCCGCGTCATTCAAAACACGGATGAGTCTACAACACCTTAATATGTTCATATAATCTATGACTCAGACAGTAAGGAATCCTGACAGAAAGCAGGTTTGACAGACAAAGAAGTATAGGAAGAAAATCCACTTAAAATCGTTATAACCATGTTTACTCAGCAGGCCATTAATGTGGCAAACATGTCTGTTTTCAGAGTTGTGATTGCGGAGAGGACTGGGGGAAAGAATTATAGAAAATGCGTCTAGTTTTTGGACTAATCCAGGTGAGAACTCAAGAAACCGAAAATGGATCGACTTGGTCAATGTTGGTGAAGGCAGCGTATTAAGGCATTACATGATTGGTGCTGGTGGTGGTGATGGTGGTGGTGCTGGTTGTAGTGGTAGTGATAGGGGTTGTGGTGGTGGCAATAAGCAGTTTGTTACGACATCTTAAAATTAATGAGGAGTCCTGGGTCAGATATATGTCCAATACACATGATTACAAATGTAGGCCACTTAAAAATGCAAAAACTCGTATATTCGGCATATTTTACTAACAAATTAATTATATAATTAATTTTTTGAGGAACCTAAATATACAGGGATAATACTTCCAGAATAAAGAAGTCACTTAAGAAATTGTATCTGATGCTGGTTCCAAAATATCCTTACACACCTTTTCAGAAACGTCATGTTTTGGCAGCTAATTCACAATACATATATTTATTAATGTCTTTCATTAAAAAATGTCTCTTTTCGCCAAAAATGCGAAAAGTAAGAACACAATACTACTGACAAAACAAAGTTTACAGGGACTTAAAGGGTGTAACATCTTTGCAGTAAGTAATCATATAGACGTGTTCGTACTTATGCAACAATCTTCCAGTACAATCTTCACTCTTGTGGATAATGTGGTGTAGTTTAAGACTTAATTAAAGAACGTCTCTATTTCTTTGAATATTACCATTACGTAAACTCTTAAAGTTAAGGTACAATACAAGGAATATTAGCAGTTTAGTTAAGACTACGGTGTTTCACTAAGTTATATGAATTCCTTGTTCTGCACTCAAATAAATTGCTTATCCTTGACGTCATCCTATGTTCCGGAGATTCCACCCCTTGAAATCGATGGAATAATATTCATGTATTGTTCGTTACAAAAATTAAGAGATCTTCATGAAGCGTTTTTTTAATTTTCAAGTTGCGTTATTAGTATTTGGTGATACCACGTAAAAAGCTAATGTCCAGAGTGGGACCAGAAACATAGGAGAAGAGTAAGGTGATGTCGATGGCCTAAGAACTCCGTCCCTACCCTTCGTAAGGTGATGTCGATGGCCTAAGAACTCCGTCCCTACCTTTCGTTGCAATATCCTCATCTTTGGGAGGGACAGTCGATGTTGCGTTTGTCGCACTGAAACATTATCAGTTAAACGAATCCTGTACTGGATTTTGTCCGTTACCCCCAACTGATAGTGAGGACGTCAGGGTAATTCCTAACATGTTCAGCAGCTACCTAGCCTCAGCTTCCCCAAATGACTCACATTAAACTCGGAGTGAGTGCTCTGAGGGAACTGTTGCAATCGGAATGACTTTTATTATGATTAGCTGATTGCGGTGTGCTTAAAGGGCACCTCTTTCCTCTTGTCGAGCCATGTTGTGTGATCTAGTTTGACGTTATTAACAGGTTTTGTTGTCACTGCCCTGCCCTATATGATTATCCCCTGAGATGTGAATTTGTGCTTTCCGGGAAGTTTGGATCAGCCGTTTGTGTGGTCTGAATCGCTTACAGAAACTGTTTGAGCCAGCCCAACTCAGTGTTCGTTGAGAGCTCCGTGTTGTTTCCCTGATAAGTAATTTAGTTGGAATCTGCGTGTATAATGATTGTGATGATAGTTTTTATTGTTTGATTTTAATAGTGTTTCCCCTTGCCAAATGATACCTAACATTTTTACTTTCATCGTCTGTGCAAGCAGTGGGAATATGCCAGTGGTCACGGGTGCTGCTGGTGCTATAATGAACGTTTATGATTAGTGTATTCTTTTAATTTTGTTTTACATTTTGATCTGGCCATATCTATTGGTATACCAGGTGCACGGCCAGAGAGCTATGAAATTTTCTCTGTTAGCATCCTTGGGTGTTGCGAGGCGAGTTCCTTACCTAATCCTTGGTGCCTTATTGACCGTATTGTACTGGTGTCTTAACGTTATATTATTAATAGACCCAGGATTTCAAATTGGAAGGAAAGTTGGAAATTGTTATTTAACATCTACGTAAACTTTTTTGTAGCTTGGTTATGTTGATACACTAATCATTGTTTCTCGCCAGTATGTAAACTGCGTTAGTCTTTAAATTCTTATTTTAGTCTGTTAACCACCGGTTTCTGGCTGTTATAGTACCTCATTCTGGGCTGCTTGTTCAGGCAACTAATTGCTGAAAGTATGTTATCGTACTAACTGACCTCTTGGTGTTTCTAGGCATGCTTGTTTTACGAGCGCCCTGCTGTTGCCTGGTGGTTCAATTACTGTTTCTGCGGTCTGTGCGTGCAGTTAGACCGGCCTGACAAGGGTGAGTGCAATAGCGGCGCGATAGTACTGGTCAGCATTTGCGATTCGCCGCTGCCATTTCCTTGTGTGAAGCAGCTCTACGTTACGGTGACTGTTGTTTAAGTTTTTTTTCACTGGTTCGCGTGGCCTGAATCTTTTAAGTGTTTCCGTACTTTCGTCCCTTGGCCTGAATCCCTTTTGGCGCCGTGTCCTTTCTATCAAGTTTTCCTTAGTCAGCCGGGCCAGTTACTTAAATTTGTTAGTTTTCTCATAGGACTGTGTTAAATTTGATCCGTAATTTAAAACCACACCGTTAGCTTGGACAGTTAAATTTTTCTGAACATTTTAGCCATTACTAAATTTGCACCAGTCATTGTTACATTTTACTTTTAAAACCCTTGCTTTAAATTTGCTAGGTTTCTTAAAGGACCATGTCAAAATTTGGTCTGTACTGTAAAACCATTAGTATGGACATTCAAATTTGCTTAAACATTTTAGCTGTTACTAAATTTGAGGTAGTCGTTGTTACATTTGACTTGCTTTAAATTTCTCAGTTCGCTTAAAGGACCATGTTAAATCTTGGATCTGTAATTTAAAACGATTGAGTGGTGTCATTTTGCTATCTTTGTTAAATTGGTTAAGCGTTGATGCTCCTTTATTCAAAGCATCCCAGTCATGGTTTAAGAACTGCTGATTTCTGAAAGTTTATTTCATTGTGTTGTAGTATCGTTTTTTTGCAAAAAGTTGATTAATAAATGTGATTCACTTGGCAAATAATAAATGAACTCATTGCCTGGAGCTTAGTCCTTCCATGAATTCCTGTTAATCTGACTTGCTGGAGCTCAATTTTCTAGATTGTTTGGCGACCAGAATTCGTCAATAACCGGAAGTGAAGCCCACAGTACTAAGGAATGTAACTGCTAAAATCTCACTAAAATTTCTTCCATAGACAGTGATCGATCTCCTTCTTCCAAAACCTGGTTTAATGTACACACATTCGGAACTAGTCGAACACCCATATTAGGATTTTTTAACATCTACCAGACGGTTACAATATTAACTATTGAACCTCGCTATTATTCTCCACTCCATTTCAGTTACCTCTTTTCTCATAGCACTGTACTGTGCATGAAGCTTTGAAAAATGGGATATATCTTTAGTCATAAAACATTTCCCGTAATAGTTTCTGAGTTATCTGAAATCACTGATTAATGTTTCATCAGTAAATCTCTTAACTGACTCTTTTCTATTTCCTCCAGCACTTGTGATTCTTCATACTTATTTTTAACTTCCTCTTTCCATTCCATATTTTCTTTCTTAAGGTCAAGTAGTATACCATTAGATACCAGCCAATTAAGATTCAGTTAAATTCTCGGATTCAAATCTGCTACCACTAACACTGATTGCTGGAACTGCATTCTATCAGCGTCAAAGCTGAGTAAAGTTTACTCCCCATCATTCTTTCTTTTGTAACCCGTGCCCCCTGTAAGGTAAATACTGGTGACTGAGAAAAAAGGACATTTCCGTTTTTCACGGTTTTCCTCCAAAAATAACTTGATTATCTTACTGCCTTCACTCCCAGTATCTACAACCATATCTACTCTTTTACCCATAACTGTTCCCGTCACACATCACATATATCAATTACCATAGGTGGTTCATTCTTGACATTTTCCAAAAACTCGTACTTTAACAACTGATTTTCTTGGAATCTTACTAAAGCTGTTTTATATGACTGGTTGACATTTGAAATACTTTGTTGTTATAAATGATTCTTCATCTTTGCTCTTTCTTAATTTCTATTATTTGTTGTGTCAGTTTTCTTATAGTTTTAATAGTTATAATTCTACCTGTTCGTATAGCGACTGTTTTCCTTCTGTTAAAATTATTTCAATATCGTGCTGTTAAGAATATGGTTTCCTTCTCTCCCAACATCCACAGAGTCTGTTCTTTTGGATTCAACCTTTTCTCCAGAACTGAATAAATTATCTCTCCCATATAGAAAATCTAACTTTTGAGTCTTATTCCTCCTCTCTCCAGCCACTTTGTCCTCACTCTGTTAGGCACATGATGGATGAATATTTCTAATAAATTGATTCATTACCTGTTTCCCTTACTTATCTTCTTTCAATCAATATTCTGCAAAATGTCATTAGCCACACGTTCCTTCTCTGTATGTGGTCAAGCTGGAAAGTTCAGAGCGTAAATTTCTGTGTGCTCCTTCTGGTCAACGACGTGAGTTAAATATCTCTGACAGTTGTTCAGTTCAGGCAGAACTCTCTAAGTTCATCATACTCCGTTGGGAGGTATCTCTCTCCGGATGACTCACCATAAAGTGGGCACTTTTCTGAAGGCCCAAGGTTTTGGTATGGCATTCTGAACAGATCTTAAGAAAACAGCAGGCTGGGCATCACCATTTGGCTAAACATGGGAAAGTATATATATCCGTTCGTTATTTCCTATTTAAAGTCGTCTAACAAATGTTTGTTGTCAGTATTATCTTTATTTCTTTCTAAAAGACGTGGAAAATAAACTTGAAAAGTAGTTCTTCTTACTTCCCCCATTGAACAGTACATATCTTCTTAAAATTTCTACGTTCCTCATATGGATAGCACTCTAAAAGCATTGAACCAACCACTGCTGGCAAACGTATGAGTTCATTTCTCTGAGAAACACTCAGACATCGATCATAACTTATTGAAGAATCCACCTCTGAGTTTTGGCAATTTTTCCATCATATATAAGTCTGCAATCATACTCCGCAAACCACTGTGAAATGCATAGCAAAAGGTACGTTCATTGTGCCAGCTATTAAAGCTTTTTTCCCTGTTCTCCTCTCAGCAAGTTGTATTTAATTCAAACTTGTCCTCATGATGCCTGTTTGAGCGATATGTAGATAGTTGTAGTATATTCCCAGAGTCCTCATTTAAAGCCGGCTCTTCGAATTTTGTAAGTAGGCTGTCCAGGGAGAATGTGCCAGTTCGGTTCCTTCTCTGTGACAATCTCTGGAGGACCAAGCTAACTTGTGACCATTTACGCTGCCCTTCTCTGCATACATTTAATAGTCCCTGTTAGTCCTGTTTGATACGGGCCACACACTTGAGCAATATTCTAGGATGGAGCGCAAGAGTGATTTGTAAAATATCTCCTTTGTACACTGATTGATCGTTCCTAGTACTCTACCAATAAACCGAAGCGTGATACATGCTTTGGCGGCTGCCGACCCTATGTTACTGTCCCATTTCATGTCCCTACAAGTGTTACACCAAGTCATTTGTATTAATTTGCCAATTTCGAGTGCGGATCAGTGATATTATAGTCATAAAATCTTCGAATTACTGAACATTTGCTATGACATGTTGTTCCTTTTCATTAATGTTATATATTTCTTTCACTATCGATTTAACTCAGACAGAATTCTGATCTCCCTGCTGTTTCACTTCAGCTGTTACTTTGGTAAACCTGCACTGTCTCACCGCCATAATGTTTATGTCCATATATCTCGCCATGTACTATTCGTATCTAATCCTCAACAGCCAATCAAAAAATTGTCGTAGTTATTTCACAATCATCACGCACAGCATTTATTTCTCTCTTTATTGGGGACAAATTAGGTAACTTCCCTTTTAACAGAGACAAATCTCTTTTTAATTCGTTCTTTGTATCACGCTGCGACTGCTTAAGTTCATTCTTTAACTCGTACATGTTTTCAATGAACTGCCTAAACGTTTCACTTATCTTCCCTTCCATGTTGGTTGTTGTCATAGCTACATCGGTTTTAGTGCTTTCTACTTCCTTGACCGTTAACACCGAACGGAATAGATAGTACCACACTTCAAAGTCGGCTCACTGAAGTTCATTACAGTGCACAAATTGTTTACTCACAGTCTTTCACTTTTTCTACAAAGCCTCAACGTTCTGTACCGCTATGAACGCAAATAAAATTGTTTATCACAGGTCAATCTATCATACTCTGTAGCAAAGTGCATGTAAAACCGCATTCGACTTTGGGTCCTTGCTTGTAGAGTTCCCTGCACAAACTCTCAGAGTTTCTAAGATCACGGTAACGACAAAATACTGGGTTAGCTGACTCATCGTTTTATAGGTCAAGCAAGATTTTGATTTTAAAATATCAGATTCTGAAATACGCTTCTAAATTCTTTGAGTTGTATATCCACATTCTTTTCGGAAAAACTGTGAATTATATTGGCTAATATTTCCTATACTGCGAGGTCAGAGTCGCTAATTCTGTGAGATATCCTGGTTTTCCTTTATTTTCCTGGCAAGATGATGTGGCAGTGATGACAAATATGTGGCACCATCAGTTATTACTTTTGGCTGTGTATAGTTTTAACCATCGGAATACCAAGAGAGGCAGCAGAGGGTGGGGGAGGGGGGGGGGGGGGTACTTTGTGCCCACCATTTGAAAATATTGTAATCTTGTCACTTACTTTATATTTCAAAATTTTAAAAAAGATCATTCGTTATAATGAATTCTTCTACCTGACTCCATAACAAATTTTTAAGTTGAACTTAACCCAAAAATAAGCCTTAGTAGTAAACGTCACTTTTTCCATTGAAAGTCATTGTTAATATTTTCAGGTTTAGGGCGTTACTTACACAGCAATATGTCTTTAAAAAGAATATTGTGAGTAAAACTCAACAATAATTAATGAATTTTTTTACAGAAGGTACGGTCAGTAGTACACGTTGTTGAAAGTGCGTTGATATTGCTACAAGAGTGCGCTAAAAGATATTTTCATGTTATGGACCACTCTTTCACATCAGTATCTGTTTAAAAAGTATGTTTTTAATATAAGGCGACACCAATTGACAAATTTTGTTTCTTTTTCGATATTTTTCATGGTGGGCAGAAAGTACACTCCCGCGCCCTTGGTCATGCACCTCATAACAGGCGTTAGTCTTGCTAGGCTTAAAATAATGGTGTCCTATATGCACTGTGGTACTATTACAACCGTATCTGATAAAACGTTGTGGTTTCAAAAGAAACTCCAAGCATTAGTTGCTTTATGATACTGTGAAAAGCCAACCCGAGATATCTTATATTGTTGACGAGCTACTCTGAGTGCAATGAATTCTCTTACTTATTCATTAAAAACATTAGTGTGATAATAAATATTGCTTTTCTTGGTAAGGTAATAAGATTACAATTTTATCCTTAAAAAAGAATGAGTAATCAGATTGTGAGTGGCGGTAATGTGTTAATGCTGTTCTAGTACTATCTTTCCTTCTTAGATATCGCAGCGTAACCAGTCGCACAAGAAGGAATATTTTTATTGTTTCAAAGGAACTACAACTTTAAAAAAGCTTCTGTTTTCTTTTTTGAAACCCCATTCTCATGTTACTCAGTACACTTTAATGCTGTTGCTTGACCTATGTATTCGTTAGGTGTCGCCAGTTAGAACCAGTTATCGATACTAAAATCAAATTGATAGTGATTATAATAACTTTTCTAGCTACTGATTTGGAACACACTATTCTTGACAACACATATCATTTTATACATCCAAGGTTGTACACTGGCTGGCATGGTTCTGAGTCAGAAAAGAATCTTATATTCCCACTAATTCTCTAACGATTCCATTCTACGCTTTGTACTCAAAAGGAATAAAATAAAAATCGGAGCCAATCATACCAAACAAAAACAGATTTGTTTCCTTTCCAGGAGTTGCTTCTATCATGAATTCAGCACTCCCACTGCTATATCGTTCAGCGTTTTTCCAATCATCATCAAACAATATGTCGCCGACTGAGAATCAAAACATACTGCTTTTGCTACCTCTCCGTGTATTACCGTAAACGTAGAAAAGATTATACATCGCTGTGTTCCAAGAGCGAGCTCATACTTCATTCTCTCGATAAAACTTGCATGCACTACTTAACATGGACAAAGGAACGGTGCTCTGATTCTTTACAATAGTTATAATGGTCGTGGCTTTCGTCGTTTTCGGCCTTGTGGCCTCTGAGTAATAGTGTTGGTCCTCACCATCGTCTCAGCTCAGTCAAATAGCGCAAAAAGTATAGCAATTACAACCGGAATAACATACGCTATAAGATATTATCATTAAAAAAATCACTGCGATTTTCTGAACAAAGTGGTATCTTAAAACATGACGCCTCCTCCGTAGAGTCAGGTATCGCGATCGACAGTTCACAGTGAGTCAGATCACTGCCGATTTGAATGCAGGACGTCAGAAACCCATTTCAACTAGGTCTGTAGAGAAACTCACCGCACAGACTTCAGCATCCGATAGCCAAGACGTGTCCCATTGCCGTCCGATGATCTTTGGCAGTAAGTACAGTACAGTGGCTCTAAGCACTATGCGACTTAACATCTGAGGTCATTAGTCCCCAAGAACTACTTAAACCTAACTAACCTAAGGACATCACACACATCCATGCCCGAGGCAGGATTCAAACCTGCGACCGCAGCAGTCGCGCGGTTCCGGATTGAAGCGCATGGAACCGCTCAGTCACTGATCTTTGGCCACTCAGTGTAAGTACACGATACCCACGATAAGCGGATAAATGTTACTGCGTCGTGAAACTTTTTTTAAAATTATTGCTGGGACAGTGGTTCCATCCCTTCTTCCATCATTGCCCCTGGGGTAATAAGATGTCAGCTAGTACCACGCCCTGCTCTGCGCCACCCAGCCATCACCAACATCAGCGCCTTACTAAACTTTAAAATGAAAAGACTTTCTTCGAACAATTACATTTTTAAAATGACAAAATATAATTGATACTTATTTTGGTAGGTGTTTCACTAAACCACGAACTAATGAATCAATGAACAATTGTTGTTGTTGTTGTTGTTGTGGTCTTCAGTCCTGAGACTAGTTTGTGCAGCTCTCCATGCTACCCTATCCTGTGCAAGCTTCTTCATCTCCCAGTACCTACTGCAACCTACATACTTCTGAATCTGCATAGTGTATTCAACTCTTGGTCTCCCTCTACGATTTTTACCCTCCACGCTGCCCTCCAATGCTAAATTTGTGATCCCTTGATGCCTCAGAACATGTCCTACTAACCGGTCCCTTCTTTTTGTCAACTTGTGTCACAAAGTCCTCTTCTCCCCAATTCTATTCAATACTTCATCATTAGTTATGTGATCTACCCATATAATCTTCAGCATTCTTCTGTAGCACCAAATTTCGAAAGTTTCTATTCTCTTCTTGTCCAAACTATTTATCGTCCATGTTTCACTTCCATACATGGCTACACTCCATACAAATACTTTCAGTAACGACTTCCTGACAAATCTATACTCGATGTTAACAAATTTCTCTTCTTCAGAAACGCTTTCCTTGCCATTGCCAGTCTACATTTTATATCCTCTCTACTTCGACCATCATCAGTTATTTTGCTCCCCAAATAGCAAAACTCCTTTACTGCTTTGGGTGTCTCATTTCCTAATCTAATTCCCTCAGCATCACCCTACTTAATTCGACTACATTCCATTACCCTCGTTTTCCTTTTGTTGATGTTCATCTTATATCCTCCTTTCAAGACACTGTCCATTCCGTTCAACTGCTCTTCCAAGTACTTTGCTGTCTCTGATAGAATTACAATGTCATCGGCGAACCTCAAAGTTTATATTTCTTCTCCATGGATTTTAATTCCTACTCCGAATTTTTCTTTTGTTTCTTTTACTGCTTGCTCAATATACAGATTGAATAACATCGGGGAGAGGCTACAGTCCTGTCTCACTCCCTTCCCAACCACTGCTTCCCTTTCATGCCCCTCGACTCTTATAACTGCCATCTGGTTTCTGTACAAATTGTAAATAGCCTTTCGCTCCCTGTATTTTACCCCTGCCACCTTTAGAATTTGAAAGAGAGTATTCCAGTCAACATTGTCAAAAGCTTTCTCTAAGTCTACAAATGATAGAAACGTAGGTTATTTCTAACAACCTCTTTTATAGACTTATGGAGCAATTATCAGTGTCTCAGAAAAGAAAGCTAACTCTCCACCTTGAGGATACGCATTCTACACAAAACATGATTCCTCTGCATCACTCTTCTCCCCAGCGGCATTTGCTTCACTCATACCATGCAGGTTTATTTAAAATCTGCCAAATTAAAAGATGTTCAAGAATACAGAGGTCTCCAGTTTATAAATCACCTGAATTCTGGACTCCTAACTTCTGAATTACCAGAGTTTGGCAGACTTCAATTGCCAATGCTTTGCGTCTCACCACTGGCACCAATAATAATAATAACACAGTATAGACCCTACAGAAGTGTAGTAGCAGTGTTACTGTTGTATTGTTCTGTCAATTAGTTCCTTTATTATTTAGAAGTGAATAATGAAGCAATCTCTGGTCTATTGGGAACCATGTACTATTTGAGAAAGGTATTTTCATGAGTTCAAAAATACACATCCATGTTCGAGGCAGGATTCGGACCGGCCACCGTAGCGATCGCGCGGTTCCAGACTGTAGCGCCTAGAACCGCTCGGCCACCCCGGCCGGGTTTTCATGAGTTATTTAAGCATATGTGATATATATGTCTCTATTTTACTGTCATAGGTGTATGGAACATAGTACCAAATGTGTGTTTAGAAGGTGTATTTGTGAGGGAGGTGTCAATTACACATTTATTTCACCAACTGTAACATCACAGTGTGTCAGGGTTTAATCCTATTATTTGAAAAAAAATAATTATTGGCAAACTTTCGTAATCAGTATTGTGGTCTTACGAAATAGTGATAACAGTAATCATATTTTAAAAATAATTTAGTTTCATGACGAAATGCAATTGAACTGTTCTGTTTTAACCCTCCTCCCACCAGAAAATAACATTTTACCCCTCAGGGAGTAATTACCCCCGGTCCGGAAACACTGCTTTAAGACAACGTAAAAAAACGCAAAAATGGTTGACTCGTCAATAATCTGTGAGATCCCGTACAGTCGTTGTTGGCTGCCACAGTTGTTAGTAGCGTGATGGGATGATGAAGGAACCCTCTACTATGGATTACTTCCTAGGAATAACTACTGGCATCTAAACTGATGTGGCAAAAGTTATGGGATACCTCGAGCGTGGCATGGACTCAACAAGTCGTCGGAAGTCCACTGCAGAAATATTCAGCTTGCTGCGTACATAGCCATCCATTATTTTGAAAACGTTGCCGGCGTAGGATTTTGTCTACGAACTCTCGACTATGTCCCATAAATGTTCGATGGGATTCTGGTCGGGCGATCTGTGCGGCCAAATATTATTCGAGTTGTCCAGAGTATTCTCAAACCAATCATAAACAACTGCAGCCCGTTGGCATGACACCCTTTGTTTGACGACGTCAACTTCATGAATGGCTGCAAACGGTCTCCAGATCGCCGAACAAAACCATTCAAAGTCAACGATCGGTTCAGATGGACTATAGGACCTAGTCCATTCCATGTAAACACAACAAACACCACTAAGGAGCCACCACCGGCTTGTACATTGTTTGTCAACTTGGGGCCGGTCATGGTGGCCGAGCGGTTCTAGGCGTTACAGTCTGGAACCGCGCGACCGCTACGGTCGTAGGTTCGAATCCTGCCTCGGGCATGGATGTTTGTGATGTCCTTAGGTTAGTTAGGTTTAAGTATTTCTAAGTTCTAGGGGACTGATGACCTCAGAAGTTAAGTCCCATAGTGCTCAAAGCCATTTGAACCATTTTGTCAACTTGGGTCTACGGCATCGTGAGATCTGTGTCAAATTCGAACCATACCATCAGTTCTTACCACCTGAAATCGGGACCCATCTGACCAGGCCACGGTTTTCTAATCATCTAGGGTCCAAACGATATAATTACAATCCTAAGAGAGGCGCTGTAGGTGACGTAGTGCTGTTAGCAAAGACACTTGCGTCGGTCGTCTGCTGCCAGAGAACATTAACGAAAATGGCTCTGAGCACTATGGGACTTAACTTCTGAGGTCATCAGCCCCTAGAACTTAGAACTACTTAAACCTAACTAACCTAAGGATATCACACACATCCATCCCCGTGGCAGGATTCGAACCTGCGACCGTAGCGGTCGCGCGGTTTCAGACTGTAGCCCATTAACGCCAGATTCCGCCGTACTGTCCTATTTGATACATTCGTCGAACGTCCCACATTGATTTCTGCGGCTATTTCACGCAGTGTTACTTGTCTGTTAGCACTGATAAGTCTACGCAAACGTCGCTGCACTCGGCCGTTAAGTGAAGACCGTCGGTCACTGCATTGTCTGTGGTGAGAGGTAGTGTCTGAACTTTGGTGGTCTCGGCACAATCTTGACACTGTGGAGCTGAGAGTATTGCATTCCCTAGCAATATCCGAATCGGAATATCCCATGCGTCTAGCTCCAATTAGCACTCAGAGCTCAAAGCCTGTTAGCTCCCGCTGTGCACCCCTAATCAAGTCGGAAACTTTTGCACATGAATGACCTGGTTACAAATGACATCTCCGGCAATACACTGCCCTTTTGTACCTTTTATACATGATACTACTGGCATTTGTATATGTGCATATCGCTGTCACTTGACTTATGTCATCTCTGTGTATTACGCAGGGACTGCAGAATGCAAGTTACACACGTCGTCCCACGCTAAGACCTCTACGCCACAAAGATGGCTCGTTATCAGAAAAGAGTGCAAGTTGCGAGTTTCCTGCAGACATAGTTCTTCTTCGGTACGTTTAACGGGTGCATCACAGTATTCAAGTGAAGTGGCGGGCAAACTGGAAACTCAGTCCAAAGCTGAAGTACGCGCAGAGTGTGATACTTGTATATAAAATGTACACTGATTCACCGTGAAACTCTGGTCACATATGGACCAAGTGCTACGTCACGCCCAGCAGTAGTCAAATGGTGCCAATAGCTTGAGCAACTCGGCACAGACGTGGGTGATGCTGATCCCCCATACAGTCCAGGTCTTGAACTGTACGATTTTCTTCTTCTCGACATCTAGTGGGAAAGGGATTTTCCAATGATGAGGACTTTCACAAAGTGATTCTGAAACAGCTCCGTGACCTGAGAGCTGATATCTGCCGTCTAGGAACGATTGGTAGAACATTTTAGCCGTTGTTTACAGACACTTGCATGTTGATAAACAGTGTCGCTTTGAAATATTGTGGAGCTTTCAGTTAAATTAACTTGGCCTACCACGCAAGGCGTAAATTACTTTCTGCAGTCGTCTCGTAACAGTCAGTTAGATCCTTGAAACTTCCTGGCAGACTGAGACTGTGTGCCGGACCGAGACTAGTACTCGGGACCTTTGCCTTTCTCGGGCAAGTGCTCTACCCATTGGGCTACCCAAGCACGACTCCTTTTTACAGCTTTACTTCTGTCAGTAACTGTTTTCCTACCTTCCAAACTTCACAGAATCTCTCCTGTGAAACAGGAGTGCTAGTTCTGCAAGTTTCGCAGGAGCGCTTCTGCGAAATTTGGAATGTAGGAGACGAGGTACTGGAGGAATTAAAGCTATGAGGAGGGTTAGTGAGTCGTGCTTGGGTAGCTCACTTGGTAAGGCTCTTGCTCGCGAAAGGCAAAGGCCGCGAGCTCGAGTCTTGTTCTGGCACACAGTTTTAATTTGCCAAGGAGTTTCATATCAGCGCACACTCCGTTGCAGAGTGAAAATCTCATTCCAGTTAGATACTTGTCGTAGGAATGAGAGTGCACTAACAAACAGGTCAACACACAGATTTAGCATTCGGGAGAATGGCGCTTCAAAGCGATGGCCACCCAACCACATTCAAGGTTTACCGGGTTATCTGCACAGGTTATGAGATACGCCGCGTCGTTTCGTTTCAGCAGGACTCGTGTTTCTCCAACTGGAGCTTCAGTTTTATGTCTAGCGGCATCAAAGTGGATGCGATGTCAAACCTTCATCTCCCTTCGTTCCTTTTTCTCTCCTTTTTCTTTTCTGTAGGAACAGGCGAAAATAACCGACAAGCTTGCATAAAGTGTTATTGCAAGGCAGTAATTTATACCCACGCTAAAAAAGGTAAAGCGGTCATCAGCTGGAGTTTCTGACTTCAGATCTAGACACTGTAACCATCGTCAATAAAGGGAGTCTTCGGTGTCTATGCTATTTCATATGACTTGACAGGAGGTGCAAGCTAATACGGAAAGTTTCTCCACAGGCCCTGGCAAGCCCATCGATACCAAATGGCTACCGTTTCATCCACTGTCAACGGGTCATGGCACGCGCTACGGAGGGGCGTGGGGTCAGTGCACTGCTCTCCCAGCCGTTCTCGGTTTTCGTGACCTGGCGCCACTACTATTCCGTCAAGTAGCTCCCCAAATGGCATCACGAGACTGAGTGCACTCCGTTCCAGTCCTCTCTCCAAGGAAAAATCCCTCTTAGTACCGGGAATCTAACCCGTGTCCTTCGCATAGCAGTCAGTCGTTCTGAGCACCCAGTTACGGAAATAAACGGTAGAGGCAACCACTGTGAGTTAAATAGAAGGACAAAGTCATCGTTCGGATATTTAAAAGTTGGGCTTGGATTTCATCTAATGAGATTGTCGAACGGACATATTCAATGTTGTCATAATAGTATACAGTACCGAGTAATGGATCGGAGATAGGAGAAGAAGGCTAAACCTCCTAATAATACGTATTGTTACTCGGAAAGGAGTCGAGGAGAGAAGAATTGTCGAAACATTCAAGGAATAGATAAATGTAGGCAGTGAATACGAGAAATATAGGAACATGTGAGGCGATATTCACCACCAAGTTCTCGTGGAAGTTATATTGAACGAAGTCAAACCTACGTCTACAGTATTTGTAGATTTAGAGAAAGATTTCTTAAGGCGGCAGGGATAAAATGCGGGGAGCAAGAGTTTATTTGCAGATTCTACAGGTATCAGACGACAATTACAAGTTTCAAAGGACACAAAAGGGAAGCAATCATTGAGAAAAGAGTGAGACGTGGCTGTAGCATATGACCGTTATTATTCAGTCTCTACATCGAGCAATCAGTAAGAGATACCAAGAAGATATTTGGAAATGTAATTAAAGTTCAGGGAGAATAAACAAAAAAATTGAGTTTTACTACCGGCACTTTAATTCTTATACTTGGAAGAGCAGTTGAACGAAATGGACAGTCCTGAAAAAGAGTTTATCAGATGAATGCCAACAAAAGTAAACGTAATGCCTACAGTCGAGCTAACTCAGAAGACATTGATGTAATTACACTGGAAATAGTAGACGACTTTTTTGTTTGACAAACAAAATAACTACCGAATTTCGAAGTGGAGAGGATTTAAAATGCAGACTGACAGCAACAAGGCAATCATTCCTGAAAAAGAGGAATCTCTGAACATCAATTTAAGGGTTAGGAGATGTTTCTGAAAGTACCTGAAGTGTAACCTTCCATGGGTGTAAAACGTGGACAGCAAGCAATTAAGGTAAAAAGAGACGAAAAGCTTTTGAAATGTAGTGCTGTAGAAGAATGCTGAAGATTATATGGATATATCGAAGACCGCTACGGTCGCAGGTTCGAATCCTGCCTCGGGCATGGATGTGTGTGATGTCCTTAGGTTAGGTTTAAGTAGTTCTAAGTTCTAGGGGACTTATGACCACAGCAGTTGAGTCCCATAGTGCTCAGAGCCATTTGAACCATTTGATATATCGAAAAACAAATGAAGAGCTATTCAACTGAATTTGACAAAAAATAAATTTAAGGCACAACTGGACTAAAACAAGGGAGAGGTTAATAGGACACATTCTGTGACATCATAGGATCATCAGATTAATATTGGAAGGAAAAGTGTGTGTTTTTGCGAAGGGGGGGGGGGGGGGGTAATGTAAGACCGCGGAGGCCAAGGCTTGAATACAGTAAGCAAATTGGAATGGATGCGGGTTTCAGTTGCAATGCCGAGATGAAGAGACTTGCGTAGAGAGCTTGATCATACCAGTCTTAAGACTGAAGACTGCAACAGGTACAATCGGAGAAGTCGGACATTGTAAGCATGCAGAATTGTAGAAGTGCAAAAAGTGTAATACAAGAAACAAATGTAAGACAATCTCAGTGTCCTAAAACACAAATTAAGAGGAAAAATACAACAAACAGAGAAAAAGTACTGGAAGCGAAATAATCCAACATGATAACGCACCCATGGGTTAAAGTACAATCTGGTCTCATAAGGGTGTTATAAATACAAATGGTCTTTCTCGTATCTGAACTTTACACACACAGAAGACAGATAACAGTACGCAATATTAATTATGTTTGATATTTTATAAACTTTGCTTTTTTATGTGCTTGGGCAAGGCATCTTTGTCCGTTATGTTAATTATGACCGTGCTCTTGCAGATTCACCTTTTATCTTTTATATCGGACTTCGTATTTTAGATCACACCCGAAGACGTCGCCGGCCGGAGTGGCCGTGCGGTTCTAGGCGCTACAGTCTGGAGCCGAGCGACCGCTACGGTCGCAGGCTCGAATCCTGCCTCGGGCATGGATGTGTGTGATGTCCTTAGGTTAGTTAGGTTTAATTAGTTCTAAGTTCTAGGTGATTGATGACCTCAGAAGTTAAGTCGCATAGTGCTCAGAGCCATTTGAACCGAAGACATCGATGGTTCGTGCTGGACGACTATTTTTTCAATTTACGGATCCTTTCTTTGCCAAGCCAAGACACTCAAGAATCTTACAAATAACTAGTGGCACAAAATAAAAGATACATGGATTAGTAATAATTATATTCTGAAATAGAAACATAGTTTAAAAATACACTTACATCATGTGACTACGAGTGCCGGTGATTGCAACTCGTGAATCAAATATTGAAATAATACAATGTTAATGGCGGTACGCCACACACGTCCGATCTGTACAGGACCTATCCAACCAAAAGTAACCTATACTTTTGTCATCTGACGATCGCAATTCTTCCTCTGTTTTCCAGCGGCTGCAGGCAGTGCTTACATAGCCGTCGATTTCATCTGTGGTTTTTTCTGCATCTACATCTACATCCATACTCCGCAAGCCACCTGACGGTGTGTGGCGGAGGGTACCTTGAGTACCTCTTTCGGTTCTCCCTTCTATTCCAGTCTCGTATTGTTCGTGGAAAGAAGGATTGTCGGTATGCCTCTGTGTGGTCTCTTCGCGAGATATACGTAGGAGGGAGCAATACACTGCCTGACTCCTCGGTGAAGGTATGTTCTCCAAACTTCAACAAAATCCCGTACCGAGCTACTGAGCGTCTCTTCTGCAGTCTTCCACTGGAGTTTATCTATCATCTCCGTAACGCTTTCGCGATTACTAAATGATCTTGTAACGAAGCGCGCTGCTCTCCGTTGGATCTTCTCTATCTCTTCTACCAACCCTATCTGGTACGGATCCCACACTGATGAGCAGTATTCAAGCAGTGGGCGAACAAGCGTACTGTAACCTACTTCCTTTGTTTTCGGATTGCATTTCCTTAGGATTCTTCCAATGAATCTCAGTCTGGCATCTGCTTTACCGACGATCAACTTCATATGATCATTCCATTTTAAATCACTCCTAATGCGTACTCCCAGATAATTTATGGAATTAACTGCTTCCAGTTGCTGACCTGCTATATTGTAGCTAAATGATAAGGGATCTTTCTTTCTATGTATTCGCAGCACATTACACTTGTCTACGTTGAGGTTCAATTGCCATTCCCTGCACCATGCGTCAATTCGTTGCAGATACTCCTGCATTTCAGTACAATTTTCCATTGTTACAACCTCTCGATATACCACTGCATCATCCGCAAAAAGAATCAGTGAACTTCCGATGTCATCCACAAGGTCATTTATGTATACTGTGAATAGCAACGGTCCTACGACACTCCCCTGCGGCACACCTGAAATCACTCTTACTTCGGAAGACCTCTCTCCATTGAGAATGACATGCTGCGTTCTGTTATCTAGCAACTCTTCAATCCAATCACACAATTGGTCTGATAGTCCATATGCTCCTACTTTGTTCATTAAACGACTGTGGGGAACTGTATCGAACGCCTTGTGGAAGTCAAGAAACACGGGATCTACCTGGGAACCCGTGTCTATGGCCGTCTGAGTCTCGTGGACGAATAGCGCGAGCTGGGTTTCACACGATCGTCTTTTTTCGAAACCCATGCTGATTCCTACAGAGTAGATTTCTAGTCTCCAGAAAAGTCATTATACTCGAACATAATACGTGTTCCAAAATTCTACAACTGATCGACGTTAGCGATATAGGTCTGTAGTTCTGCACATCTGTTCGACGTCGCTTCTTGAAAACGGGGATGACCTGTGCCCTTTTCCAATCCTTTGGACGCTACGTTCTTCTAGAGACCTAATGTATCTTTCTTTTTAAACTTATAACTACGACTTTTCCCTAAATAACCGCTCAGCATGCAAATTTGCTTTTAAAGTGTGTGCCCGATAAAACCCTTTCGGATTCCATACACAGTTTGCAGCTTATCCTAAAACATTGCGGATCCCTCAGACAAAAAGCTTTCCCATGTCTAAGAGAAAGATAACGAAGAAGATAAACAAAAATACCATGCAACTTCTGTCATATCCATCTGTTGTAGAATCTATGAAGGTATTAGACCAGAATGACCTCCTCCAAGACAATAGTTATAGAGTTTGAAAAGATCGGCAAAGCAGAAATGACACCAATTTCCTCAGAAAGTTACCTCAAATTGGCTCATTTTAACATATGGGGGTCACTTTGCGTTTGTGTCCCCTTAGTCCGACGTGTCGGGGATACCAAAGACTCAAGAACGGATAGATTTGTGTTTTATACGCAGTCTCCTTTGCAGATGAACCGCAACTTCCTAAAATTCTCCCAATAAATAGAAGTTGACCATACACCTTCCCTTTCATTATACGTACACGCTCGTTCCATTTCAAATCGGTTTGAAGCGATACACATAGATATTTAATCGATGTGACTATGCCAGGTAGGGCACTACCAAATGTTGTATTCGAACATTACGGCATTTTTTCTACTTATCTGTATTAACTTAAATTTTTCTTCACTCAATGCAAGATGTCATTCATCACACCAACTACAAATTTGGTCTAAGTATCTCGTACTCTCCTACAGTCACTTAACTTTGAGACCTTCCTGTACACCACACCATCATCAGCAAACAGCCGCAGATTGCCCTTCAGCCTGTCCGTCAGATAAATTATGGATATAGCAAAATAAGGAAGGGCCTATCATACTTTCTTGGACCACACCTAGTGCTGCCCTCATCCCTGCTGAACATTCGTCGAAAATCCAAGGATCAAGGTAAGTCATTCTTTTCGCCACCAACGCTTATTAACGAAATTATGATCACATAGAGTATCAAATGAAATTTTTAACTGGACTGACGATTTACTGGTAGGGAGGACGTGATATGCTACCTTACATGAGATGCCTTCTGCCAACTTCAAGCATGTCCCAGGAAAGTGTAATGGGGCCCTTGAGGCTCATTTGTATATTATTTGTATATTATTTGTATATTTGTATATTAACTACAATATCAACGAGCCACATTTGCGATTAGCGGACTGAAACGAATACCTGGGTGTAGCAGTTTGAGAAATTCTGAAACTGAAGTTCGATCGTCGGTAAAGCCCGTGGCAGACTTCAGTTTCGTTGGTGGAATACTGGGAAAATGCAATCTATGCACAAATTCTTGAGCCCAAACTTATGATGTTGCCAAAGTGTATGGAACACTCCACTCGTTCGCTTGCATCGTGACCTTCACAATAATTTCTGATGTCACATTTGCGAAAGGATTAGTTTAGCGTCGTGTATTCATAGAATGTGGGTCTGTAAATTTGTATATACGTCTGGGAGCGATCACGCGTTAGTATGTTCCCATACGGCAGACAGATGACAAAATATTTTGGAAAGTGGTAATATACAGTGGAGAGTAAAAAGTACCACGGTAGGCTATGGGGAAGAAAACACTGTGACGCTCTAGGTAGGTGGTAGAGCTGATGCCCGATAATGCTGCTAGCTGCAGAAGTTTACGCATGGGGGCAAGCATATGACAGAAACGAGAGAATAACCGTTGTTGATGGATACCGACGTCTGCTGTGCTAGACGTAGTGATCTTGATCTTACAATAAGTCACAGTCGTAAGAGTGGACAATTTGAGTATAAAATCGGCCACTCGGTTTACGTCATCATGCGGGTTTTGTTTGTCATTTACGAGTCTTGAGCTTCCCAGTGACAGTTCGATGCTAGACTGTATAACTGTGTTTTTAAGCCAGTCAGATTGACTGAAATACAGTGACTCGCCGGTGTCTCGTTGTCCAAATCTCTACTAAATAGCAGTAACAGCGGATATTGCATGTGCACAAAGTAGGGCACCTCGAATGATCATAAGTTTGTTTGACTCCCAGGAGAGTATCCCGGGAATGTTGAAGGATCTGAACAGACATATGACTAAAAAAAAAGCCAACTATCCATCAAAAGCCTGCTTACAAGCCTCAAGAATAAGTACTAAATGAGGACTACGAATTTACTACAGCCTCCTACGTATCGCTCCGGTAGAGACGCCAAAGACAAGGACACATGAAAGCTGGCACAGAGGCATTTAGCACTCATTTTTACAGCGTTCCATCCACAAATATAATGATAATAAACTACTCATACAAAGTTTAATGATAAGCATCTTCTGCCTTGCAGTTCACAGTGGTTTTTTAGATGTATTCCTGCGAGTGGGCTAACATACGGAAACAGCAAAACAGGCTCCAATACCGTGCCCATTACGGTGTCGGAACACCGTTAGCATTCAAAAGCTTCCAGGCATCCAGAACTGTATAAATACGCTACTGGCCATTAAAATTGCTACACCAAGAAGAAATGCAGATGATAAACGGGTATTCATTGGACAAATATATTATACTAGAACTGACATGTGATTACATTTTCACGTAATTTGGGTGCATAGATCCTGAGAAATGAGTACCCAGAACAAACACCTCTGGCCGTAAAACGGCCTTGATACGCCTGGGCATTGGGTCAAACAGAGCTTGGATGGCGTGTACAGGTACAGCTGCCCATGCAGCTTCAACACGATACCACAGTTCATAAAGAGTCTTGACTGGCGTATTGTGACGAGCCAGTTGCTCGGCTACCATTGACCAGACGTTTTCAATTGGTGAGAGATCTGGAGAATGTGCTGGCCAGGGCAGCAGTCGAACTTTTTCTGAATCCAGAAAGGCCCGTACAGGACCTGCAACATGTGGTCGCGCATTATCCTGCTGAAATGAAGGCTTTCGCAGGGATCGAATGAAGGGTAGAGCCACGGGTCGTAACACATGGGAAATGTAACGTCCACTGTTCAAAGTGCCGTCAGTGCGAACAAGAGGCGACCGAGACGTGTAACCAATGGCACCCCATACATTCACGCCGGGTGATACGCCAGTATGGCGATGACGAATACAAGCTTCCAATGTGCGTTCACAGCGATGTCGCGAAACACGGATGCGACCATCATGATGCTGTAAACAGAACCTGGACTCATCCGAAAAAAATGACGTTTTGCCATTAGTGCACACAGGTTCGTCGTTGAGTATACCATTGCAGGCGCTTCTGTCTGTGATGCAGCGTCTAGGGTAACCGCAGCCATGGTCTCCGAGCTAATAGTCCATGCTACTGCAAACGTCGTCTAACTGTTCGTACAGATGGTTCTTGTTTTGCAAACATCCCCATCTGTTGACTCAGGGATCGAGAAGTGGCTGCACGATCCGTTGTAGCCACGCGGATAAGATGCCTGTCATCTCGACTGCTAGTGATACGAGGCCGTTGGGATCCAGCACGGCGTTCCGTATTACCCTCCGGAACCCGCCGATTCTATATTCTGCTAACAGTCATTGGATCTCGACCAACGCGAGCAGAAATGTCGCGATACAATAAACCGCAATCGCGATAGGCTAGAATCCGACCTTTATCAAAGTCGGAAACGTGATGATACGCATTTCTCCTCCATACACGAAGCATCAGATTAAAGTTTCACCAGGCAACGCCGGTCAACTGGTGTTTGTGTATGAGAAATCGGTTGGAAACTTTCCTCATGTCTGTACGTTGTAGGTGTCGGCACGGGCGCCAACCTTGTGTGAATGCTCTGATAAGCTAATAATTTGCATATCACAGCATCTTCTTCCCGTCGGTTAAATTTCGCGTCTGTAGCACGTCATCTTCTTGGTGTAGCAAATTTAATGGCCAATAGTGTACGTATCCTGCGTGGTTTCCTTCAAAGTTATTGCACGTTCAGGTAACGATGACGGAGACAGGTATCGATTAAGCACACTTCTCTCCAAAGTAGACCACAATGGGTCAATAATACTGAGATCTAGCAACATTTCATCTTCGTGCTCACAAAAGCATTCCAGGACGACCTTAGGAGAGTGAAAAGGGACCTTGTCGTCTTGTAACACAGCACCGGCATTGATGAACAAACATTGTAGTATGTGGGACGGACCTGATCAGCCAAAATGGACACATCATCCTTCGCAGTAACGCGACCTTGTAGTGTGACCGTGGGACGCATAGAATACCATCCTCTGCCTGCCCAAATCATAACCGAACGTCCGCCATGTTTCACTCTTAGGACATAAACTCAGACAGAAGTTTGAAACAGTGTGAAGCAAGACTCATCCGATGAAATGACATTCTTCCATTTGTCCACAGCCATATTTTATAGCTTCGGCACCAGGTTTGTCCCATTACTGATGAGAGGTTTTGGAATTCCAGTTCGCCCTGCAGTTTCAAATTTACGAAGCATCCTTGGCGTTGTTTTGGTGCTGACAGCGTTCGCAAATTCTGCAATAACTGTTGCAGCTGTTTTTTGTCAGCAACTTCTTCAATTATGATCTACCACGATCACTCAAAGAACACTTTCGTTGACGTTGCGACTTAGAGGATAATATATTCCAGCCTTTCCTGTAAGCGGAATAAATCTTCGATACAGTGCCTCTAGAAACACCAACACTTTGTTTCCCACGGTTAGGAAAGCAATCACCATACGACCGCCAACCATTTTCCTACGTTCGAATTCACTTCGATCCTAAGTAATGTATTCGTAACGACACAGAACATTATTCATACATACATACATAAATCCTTGTTCCATAGATCATGAATATGACATTTCGTAATGATGTGGAATGTGTCACATTAACATAAGTTTTATTTGCACAAAATAGTTAATTAATTCATTAAATACTTTTTTACAGTTATTACTTCATATCTAGCAATTCATCTATTGAGTAGAAGGAGTTGTCATTCAGAAATTCTTTTAATTTGCTTTTAAATGTTGATTGTCAATCTTTCAGACTTTTAATGCTATTTGTCAAATGACCAAAGACTTTTTTTGGCAGCATAATTTACCCCTTTCTGTGTCTAAGTGAGTTTTAATCAAGAATAGTGAATATCATCCTTTCTTCTAGTGTTGTAGCTATGCACTTCGCTGTTATTTCGGAATTGGGATGGGTTATTAATGACAAATTTCATAAGTGAATATATGTATTGCGAAGGTACTGTGAGTATCCCCAGTTCCTTAAATAAATATCTGCAATGTGGCCTAGGGTGTGCTCCATCTATTATTCTGATTACACGATTTTGAACAATGAATACTTTCTATCTTAATGACGAATTGCCCCAAAATACGATGCCATATGAAAGCAGTGAATGAAAATGGGCATAGTAGGCTACTTTACTGATATGTTTATCACAAAAATTTGCAGTAACCCAAATAGCATAAGCATCTGAACCTAATCGTTTCAGCATCTCATCAATATGTTTCTTACAATTCAATTTCTCATCACTGCACACACCGAGAAATTGAGAGTACTCTGCCTTAGTGACAGACTTCCGTTCATAGTCTATATTTATCAATGGTGTTATGCCATTTACTGTACAGAATTATATAAACTGTGTTTTCTCAAAATTTAGTGAGAGTCCATTTTGCAGAGAACCATTTCATAATTTTCTGAAAGACATTATATGCAATTTCCTCAGCTGATTCTTGCTTCTTGGGTGCGATTACTATACTTGTTTCATCAGCAAAAAGAACTAAATTTGCATCTTCGTGAGTATAGAGTCGCAAGTCGTTAATATATATTAAGAACAATAAGAGACCCAGACTGAACCCTGTGGGACACCATTCTTGATACCTCCCAGTTAGAGGACTCTGCTGGATTTTGCAGACTATCTGTACTGTTAATTTCAGCCTTCTGCATTCTTCCAGTTACATATGAATTAAACCATTTATGCATTGTCCCACTCATACCACAATACTTATCTAGAAGAATTTCATGATTCACACAATCAAAAGCCTTTGAGAGATCACAAAATATCCCAATGGGTGATGTTCGGTTATTCAGTGCATTTAATATTTGATCAGTGAAAGCATACATAGCATTTTCTGTTGGAAAGCCTTTCTGAAAACCAAATTGATGTTTTTTTTAGTACTTCGTTTTTACAAATATGTGGTGCTACTCTTGCAAGAGAGAATTTTGGATAAAGCTGTCAGAAGTGAGATTGGGTGGTAGTTGTTAGTATCAGATCTATCCTCTTTTTTATGCAATGGTTTAACAATAGCATATTTCAGTCTATCTGGAAAAATTCCCTGTCTGGAAGAATGTCCTGACCACGACTGACACTTGCAACTTTTTGAGGACACTGCACAGGTGCTGTACGTGGTCAAATACAACAGCACAACCTTCAGGCTGGGCTAGTATCTTCATTTATACAAGCATGTATTTCTCGCGGTGTTTCTGTACTTCTGTTCGACTGCGGAGCCCCTGCAGGATATGCAAGCCCGCCGGGCAGACCCCGCTCTTGGCCATTCATCGTGGGGCCACCCGGCGCGGTGAGGCTGGGCTAGGAGCCGGTTCCGCGGCGGATATTTCAAGAGCGTCGGGTCGATAAACCCCGCCAAACGACACTACGCGGCGCGCAACGGCCGCCGAGGTACTACGTCCGCACCGGTTCGCCAGCGTCGCAACGAACTGACCAAAAGAAAACTTATTTCCCGGATGTGCGACGGGCCTGCCGGGAATGTACACCTCCCATGCTTTTTTTCTCTCGTTTTTCCTTACCACAGACTGAAATTCGCAAGAAACCAGATGCTGTGGGCTCGGGCGTTGTGACGAGTCACGAAATACGACCACAGGTCAACATTCCAGGAGTTCTACAGCATGTTTAATTTCTCATAAATTCTAAAAATAAGAAACAGAATCATCTTCCAAGCTACGACGACTTATACTGGTGCAGTCTTTCTGCTTTTTTTGGTTTAAAAATACACCTCACTGAAAAAATGATTGAACGAAGACGCCAGAATGTATTCAGCTTATTTCGTAAGACAAACACCATACATGAACGAGACTTGTCGTGTATGATTTAAGTAATAATCATCACGTTCACAGTTTCTGCACACACACACACACACACACACACACGCACGCACGCACGCACATACACACATACACGATACGATTTAATGTATTGGTAACTACACAGAACATTGCTCTGACCATATAGACAAGGGGAACTGAATGACCCTGTAATACACACTATATATATTATATACAGTACAGGGGGTGATTCCGCTCACGCTATCTTTAGACGTTATGCAACACCGACACCTCATAAAAAAAGCTACGTGCAAACTATTAGTCCAACAGAAAAAATGAGCAGATCCTTTTTGTAGGAAATTTCATGTAGTTAGATTTTTTGACAATACACCTTTGTTCGTGGTATTTGAAGGTGCTGTAGTTTGCTTAAACCTCAAAGCTAGGATCAGCTGAATTATATATATTGTGTATGTGGTATCTCTCCCTAAAGCTCCTAAGTTGCCAGGGCCTAGCACAACTGTACACTGTGAAATCATCTCTATTGATGTGTTCGTTGTGTGAGTTCTGCGCCCCACACCATTCAGTGACTGTGGGGAGCTCCACATTGCAACCGTGTTTACGCTCCCTTTTGTTTGCTGTAATGGAAAGATGACACGTTACTCACGAGTTTACGCATCAAATGACGATACCAAAGAAATTACAGAAATACCAGGATCTCGGTAGCACAATAAGATGACATTTAAAAAACAACTGAAGACGTACATGGCCTCAACTACACAAAGTAACAACGGCACTAACTTCTTGCATGAATGTGCATGTTGGACACTTACTAAAGGATAGATAAACAGGATTTCTAAAGATGAGATTCCTGAGTACAGTAGCTTGCTCCACATTACCTAGCTGAAAGAGAAATGAGGACATATCGATTAGTCGTATTGTACCAGGGGAATACACGAATTGTTTTGTAAAGAAATTCTTTCGTTGCATTTTTCAGCATCAAGTAACACAAACACATTGGTATGCAAAACTTAAGGGGGGACGTTGATGAAAAACACACACCGTTTCAAAAATGCACCAAATCCACAGTTTTGGAAATATGGCAATGAAATTTTGTACCTCGCTTTATATGAAAGTAACACATTTAAATATAAAATCATTTGATTATATATATTCAACTTTTTAATGAAATTTGAAGTTTTATTTTCAAAAAATAAAGTATGTTCCTTTTTCTCAGAAAGTATTCGAGAGATTTCTACAAACATTTCCCTGTTTCATCTCTTTACATGTTGTAAGCTTCTCCCATGAGGTTTTTGGAATAGGTCAAATAGGAGAATTTTCATAATTTTTAATTATAATTTCACAAGTACAATCTTAAATTCATGCAAAATTCCAAAGACTTTGCCCCATATCTCAGCTTTCAATCATAACTTCAAAATTTTCTCTTGAAACAACATTCATTAGGTTTACAGAAATATGTGTACAAAATTTCATAATTCTAGCATTCATAGAATCTGAGGAAAAGCTACATGACTTTTGAAAAGAAAACTTTTCAGGAGACCAAATTTAAAGTTCAACCTAACTTTTTTCCTTATGTCACTTCTTCATAAGGCACCACATTGTACTCTAGGTCGTCTTTCCCTTCAAGGCTTCTCCTCTGGTTTATTGTTGTTTGTCTTCTTTCCTTTACCAGGTTTTCAACTGACTTTTCAGTTGCAGAGACTTGCTGTAAATCTATTTTTCACAGGATGTCTTGAGTAAAATTTCCTATCTTGAAGCCCATTCTTTCTAATACCTTCAACCTCCCGACGTTCCCATCATTAAATACAATAACTGCATCATAAGTTGCAATTCTGCAAACTGCAGCAAATGCAAGTGTGTTCTTAGGGCATCGTTTCCATATGAGTGAATTTAGAGACTCTTTTGGATTTTGAGTTTTGCCACAAACACACTTTTTGAGAAGTGCAGGATCGGCCAAAGATGATCTATAAAACTAAAGAGTATGTAACACGGCCTTCTAGGTGTATCCCGCACGCGTTTGGTTGAAAGTAATACACAGCATCATTGTTCACTGAGCTGGTACTGAAGTGCTGCTTCAAGACGTGGGCGTGGCAGGGAGACCACGTCACACTTTTAATTAATTTTCAGGCACTTCGAATGCGATTTCAACATTGAAACTTTGGGAACTTATTGTCCTGAGGTGTACTAACAAATAAAAACTAAATCGAAAATTGACATTTTTGGTCAATTTCATCAACGCCCCCCCCCCCCCCCCTTATGGACGAAAGTAACTTCCGCATAATATATCACTGCCAAGGAAAATAGCTCGAGGAAACTTGGACCACACATAGTAAGAACTGCTACAGTAAGGCACAGTAAGTAACTACAAGAGACGCGCAATGAGACGAACAGAGTTCGTGCATTTATAAAGACAACAATTACACTGAAGTCACCGCGTTTCATGATGGTCCCTTGGACATTATAAAATGCGAGACATGATAATTAATAGGATGCATGTGATAACCATGGACGGCAGTGAATGTTCTGCAACGTGCTCCGACTCTGGCCACAAGGTTGATAGGGAGTTCCTGTGGGGTGCCATTCCATGTCACCACCAGCGCGGTTGACAACTGTTGGATTTTTTTTTTTTTTTTTAGTTACATATCAAGTTCCTTAGGACCAAACTGAGGAGCAAATCTCCAAGGTCATGGAACGTGTCAGGACATGAACTTACAACATAAAAGTAATAACAGATAAAAATAAATGTTCATGAACCTGAAACAAAATCAGTCCATAAGTTTAAGCAAATGCTATCAGCAATACAATGAGAATCAGCTTAATTTTTCGAGGAACTCCTCGACAGAATAGAAGGAGTGACCCATGAGGAAACTCTTCAATTTCGATTTGAAAGCGCGTGGATTACTGCTAAGATTTTTGAATTCGAGTGGCAGCTTATTGAAAATGGATGCAGCAGTATACTCCACACCTTTTTGCACAAGAGTTAAGGAAGTCCGATCCAAATGGAGGTTTCATTTCTGCCGAGTATTAACCGAGTGAAAGCTGCTTATTGTTGGAAATAAACTAATATTGGTAACAAGAAACGACAATAAGGAATATACATATTGAGAGGCCAATGTCAAAATACCCAGACTCGTGAACATAGGTCGACAAGAGGTTCGTGAACTCACACCACTTATTGCCCGAACTGCCTATTTCTGAGCCAAAAATATCCTTCTAGAATGGGAAGAGTTACCCCAAAACATACCATACAGCATAAGTGAATGAAAATAAGCAAAGTAGACTAATTTACGTGTCGAAGTATCACCGTTCGAATAGTGAAAATGGCAGTATTTAGTCTTTGAACAAGATCCTGAACGTGGGCTTTACTATCTATCTGAACACCTAGGAATTTGAACTGTTCAGTTTCACTAATCATATGCCCATTCTGTGAGATTAAAACGTCAGGTTTTGTTGAATTGTGTGTTAGAAACTGTAAAAACTGAGTCTTACTGTGATCTAACGTTAGTTTATTTTCTACAAGCCAAGAACTGAGGTCAAGTACTACACAATTTGAAACCGAGTCAATGTTCCACACAACATCCTTTACTAGCAAGCTAGTGTCATCAGCAAACAGAAATATTTTAGAGTTACCCATAATACTAGAGGGCATATCATTTACATAAATAAGGAACAGGAGCGGCCCCAACACTGATCCCTGGGGCACCCCCCCCCCCTTTCACAGTATACCACTCATATCCCACATAACAACCATTATCAACATTGTGAATAATGACCTTCTGCTGTCTGTTGCTAAAGTAAGAGGTGAACCAATTGTGAGCTACTCCCCTTATTCCGTAATGGTCCAACTTCTGGAGCAATATTGTGAGATCAACACAGTCAAATCATCATCATCATCTTGGACAGTTTCCAGCCACTGGCTGGGTCTGTCGGGAACACAAGCCTCTCCATCGTGTTCCGTCTTTCCACCATTCCCCCTCTTCCACCTTCGTCCAGTTCTCTCCTCTTCTCGTCACACATTCCTTCACTCCCTTCACCCATCTATATCTTGGTCTTCCTCTGGGCCTCTTCCCCTCCAGTTGCAGATCAAACATCCTCTTTGGAATTCTTCCCTCATCCATTCTCTTCATGTGTCCATACCACTGCAGTCTTGATTTCTCTATCCTGTCCTGTACTGGTTCCTCCTTTAGTCTTTCCCTCACATACACATTTCGCAATCTGTCTCGTCTTGTTACACTCAGCCTGCTCCTCTGGAACTTCATTTCACTAGCCTGTATTCTACTTTTGTCGCTTTTGTGCATTACCCATGTCTCACTTCCGTATGCCAATATGGGGAAGTCAAATGCCTTTGTTAAATCAAAAAATACGCCAAGCGTTCGGAACTTTTGTTTAGCCCATCCAGTACCTCACAGAGAAAATAGAATATAGCATTTTCAGCTGTCAAACGACTTCTAAAGCCAAACTGTACATTTGATAGCAAATCGCGTGATATAAAATGATCAATTAACCTTACATACACAGCCTTTTCGATAACTTTTGCAAACACTGATGGCATAGAAATAGGTCTAAAATTATCTGCATTATCCCTTTCTCCCTTTTCATAAAGCGGCTTTACTACTGAGTACTTTAATCGCTCAGGAAACTGACCATTCCTAAAGGAAAAATTACTAATATGGCTAAATACAGGGCTAACATGTGCAGCACAGTACTTTACAGCACAGTACTTTAATATTCTACTAGACACTCCATCATAACCATGAGAGTCCTTAGTCTTCAGTGATTTAATTATTGACTCAATCTCCCTCTTGTCTATATCACAGAGGAGTATTTCAGACGTAAATCTCGGAAAGTCATTTGCTAAGAAATTTATATGATTTCCTGTAGAAACTAAATTTTTATTTAATTCACCAGCAATGCTCAGAAAATGGTTGTTAAATACTGTACATATATCTGATTTATCAGTAACAGAAATATTACTGCGAACTGACTTTATATCATCAACCTTGTGCTGCTGACCAGACACTTACTTCACAACTGACCATATGGCTTTAATTTTATCCTGTGAATTACCTTTTCTATTTGCATACCACATACTTTTTGCCTTGCTAATAACATTTTTAAGCATCTTACAATACTGTTTGTAATGGGCTACCGTAGCTTGATTGTGACTACTTCTAACATTTTGATATAATTCCCGCTTTGTTCTACATGATATCCTTATCCCACTAGTCAGCCAACCGGGCTGTCTATTACTGCTAGTACCCCGTTTAGAATGTTCTAATGGAAAGCGACTCTCAAAGAGCATGAGAAATGTGTGATGGAAAGCATTGTATTTATCATGTATATTATCGGCACTATAAACATCATGCCACTCTTGTTCCGTGACAAGTTTTGAAAAACTCTATTGCTGTTGGATTAACTTTCCTACGTTTGTTATCAAATACGACGCTGGTTTTAGTACAAAAATCTTTTAATGTTAAAATTTGTGCCTCATGGTCTGAAAGGCCATTGACCCTTTTACTAACAGAATGCCCATCTAGTAATGAAGAATGAATAAAAATATTGTCTATGACTGTGCTATTGTTCCCCCGCACCCTAGTTGGAAAAAACACAGTTTGCATCAGATCATATGAATTTAGGAGATCTACCAACATCCTTTTTCTTGCACAATCACGTACAAAATTAATATTGAAGTCACCACACATAACTACTTTCTGGTACTTCCTACAAAGTGAATCAAGAATCCTCTCTAGCTTAAGCAAAAGTGCTCTGAAGTCGGAGTTAGGGGACCTATAAACAACAGCAATTAGAAGTTTAGCTTCACTAAATTCAACTAATGCCGCGCAACTTTCAAATATCTGTTCAGTGCAGTGTCGTGATGCGTCTATGTACTCAAATTAGATACTGTTTTTTTACGAACAGAGCCACTCCCCCACCCCGCAAGGAACTCCTTGAGAAACAGCCAGCTAATCTGTAGCCTGGTAAAGGAAGCCTCTGAATTATCAAATTATTTAAGTGGTGCTCTGATATACCAATAATTTCAGAGTTAACATCTATTAGCAGTTCACTTACTTTATCTCTAATACCTCTTCTATTTTGATGAAATATGCTAATTCCTTCTCTACTTGGAAACATTACATCCTCTGGAGGTGAGCCCTTAGTTAGAGGCACTTGCTTTATGCAGGTATACCTATCAGCTGACTTCAGTCTAAAAAAGGTGCAGCTCTAACACCAACTACTACAGGAATTTTTCCATGAGTGATACCACTACCACCACCACCACCACCACCACCACCACCACCCCCCACTACACTGTCACCTATAAGCTTAGCCAGCCTCCCCTTCCCATACCTATTGAGGTGCAGGCCATGCCTAGTGAACCACCATCTACTGATAGACCCAACTGGCACCACTGAGATGTGATCCATGCCCTCCGCCATCAGTTCCCTCCCCAGCCACACATTAACGCGCCTAACAGCCGCATTAAGGTGAGGCCGATCATGACGCTGAAACAGTTGCACGAAATTCACAGTAGTGCCACCAGTTTGAGTAGATATCGAGACTGTTCCCTGCTCCACCCACTATCACTACCTGATCCTGTTTCGTAAAATTCTTACATAACTCCCCTATGCTTTCAGTCACCTGAGCCAATCCTGCACTAGGCTTCACAATGCTGATGACCTGGTACTCACTCCCCAACACTTCCTGCAACTGCTGGCCTACACCTCTACCGTGGGAACTACCTAGCAGCAGAACCTTCTTTCTGCTAGACTTTGCAACTAACCTAGGCCTCCTAATTGCTGAGGACTGCTGCAAGTTACCTACATCTACGGCTACACGAGGCTCCTCTCCACTCAACTCTGACAGTTGGTCGTATCTATTGCATGTATGCAAAGTAAAACTGTCTGAATACCTCCTCTTCCTAGCTACCTTCTTGCCAACTGCCAGTTCCCATTCCCCACCACCCTTCACCCTCCTCAACCTATCTAGGTATCCTTGGCGCATTGTAACTGCACCTGAAGGGCACAGATCTTACGCTCCTGCTCCTCTATTAACTTGTTTCTACTACAGATTCTACAATCCCAGGATAGGATCTCCCTAAAATGACCACTGGCTTCTCCATTGCATTCCCCCCAATGAAAATACTTTGAACAAATCCCACACTGTAATCCACTACTCACAAACCTACGACAGAGCCCACACTTTTCACTCATGGTAAAAATTTTGCAGTTACTGAAAAAAAAAACTATACGTCTACGTTACCAAAGTTAGTTACACTAGTAGAACTATTTAAGAACTAACAATAATGGTCTCGAAATTCTCTGTCTACTAAGCAAGCAGCTACTTGTATTAATACTACTACAACACAGCCGATACCAATACCAGCAAAACTTCACAAAATTATTAGTTAAAACCAAAAAATTAAAACGACCACTGTAACACTAAACGAAAATTTTACTGAAATATTTCACTAGAAAGAATAATAAACGTCAGTTGAAAACTAAAGCACGAAATTTACTAAACGACTTCAACACACTGAAAACTATAAAACACAGCGAGCGAACGATTACAAAAGTTTTATTAGTCGTTATTTCGCCACAAACGGCACGCAACACCGCTGAAATCTATTAAATTTGATAACTGTATTACAGAGCACAAATAAGTTTGTCAGTACTTAACTTATATCCGCTACAGCTTCAATGCACGCCGCAAAATGTAAACGCACTACTGAGGCACGAGGCTTAGACGAACGACGAAAGCAGACTCACAAATAATAGACCACTCGAGTCAATAACACAGGAAGAAAGACTGAGATTAATGAAAATCCACTAATAAGTTACTTTTACGGCAAATATTAAAACAAATAAACTTTAAAATAAGTAAATGAAGTCTAAAATTTATAAAATATTAGCGAGCTATTTCAACAGCAGTGCAGCACACGTGACGTGCTGAAGTACGTCTTCCAAATACATCCCACTCCTGCTCTATGGTATTTAAGTCTCGGGAACGGATTAGGCCATTCCATTCATCGAATATCCATTTTTTCGAGAGCTCCTCCACCTGCATAGTTTGATGCAGCAGCACATTGTCATTCATAAAAAAGATGTCAGGACCGAATGCAACCCTCAAAAGACACACAGAAACATATTGACGCTGTCCGGCGGGTAAACTGTGATCAAAAATCTTGCAATCATTACGCACGTACAACATTACGCCTCCCCACAGCGTAACACTTGGACCAGCAAAACGATCATATTCCACAATGTTTCTGAGTGCATTACGTGTTTCCACTTGCCTCCATATGAGGGTACATCCAGCAATGACCGTTTGAGTGTCTCGATATAGCACCTGTAGCTTGTTAGGAGCCATAAAGTTGCATGGGCATATTATGAAACATGTTCCAATTTTTCTAATGCCCAGTGGACCATCATGAATCGCAGTGACTCCAGTATAATTATTGTCTTTCAATAAAAGTGTCATTTCTGTTCGTCTCATTGCGTATTTCTTTCCGCTGCCTTCTGTACTATACTGTAACATATCTTTCTGTGTCAGGTCCAATTTCGATGATGATACTTTCCAGTAACATAACATGCAAAATTACTTTCAGCCTTAGTTTTTTCATAACATTGTTGTGTCATGACCGAGTTCCACTTTCTAAGAGGTTTGTTTAATCAGAAAGAAGACGGGGGATGTGCACTACCGATACAGGGAAACAAAATTAGAAATCAAGATTTCTCCTGTAAGAGAGATAAAAATAAAGTTATAATTGCGACCTCGTAAAAATCAAGCTGTGACCTTGAACTTGGTGACGGTAGGTAGTTCTCCTCTAAATGGTACTTAACATCTGAAGTCATCAGCCCCTACACTTAGAACTACTTAAACCTAACCAACCTAAGGACATCACACATATCCATGCCCGAGGCAGGATCCGAACCTGCGACCGTAGCAGCAGCGCGGTTCCGGACTGAAGCGCCTAGAACCGTTCGGCCACAGTGGCCGTCCTGGCCAAAAGTCGAACAATAAAGTTCAAGTTCCGGTAATATCTAGTTATAGGTTAGTTTGAGTAAGGGTCCGAAGGTAGAAATCCGGTCGCCAGAGCCTCCTAGCCTCTATACCTGCTATCGTAGGAGGACAGTTGATAGGGAACCCTTCAGCAAGCTAGACGCGTCGCGCAGTGAGCAAATACACTCCTGGAAATGGAAAAAAGAACACATTGACACCGGTGTGTCAGACCCACCATACTTGCTCCGGACACTGCGAGAGGGCTGTACAAGCAATGATCACACGCACGGCACAGCGGACACACCAGGAACCGCGGTGTTGGCCGTCGAATGGCGCTAGCTGCGCAGCATTTGTGCACCGCCGCCGTCAGTGTCAGCCAGTTTGCCGTGGCATACGGAGCTCCATCGCAGTCTTTAACACTGGTAGCATGCCGCGACAGCGTGGACGTGAACCGTATGTGCAGTTGACGGACTTTGAGCGAGGGCGTATAGTGGGCATGCGGGAGGCCGGGTGGACGTACCGCCGAATTGCTCAACACGTGGCGCGTGAGGTCTCCACAGTACATCGATGTTGTCGCCAGTGGTCGGCGGAAGATGCACGTCCCCGTCGACCTGGGACCGGACCGCAGCGACGCACGGATGCACGCCAAGACCGTAGGATCCTACGCAGTGCCGTAGGGGACCGCACCGCCACTTCCCAGCAAATTAGGGACACTGTTGCTCCTGGGGTACCGGCGAGGACCATTCGCAACCGTCTCCATGAAGCTGGGCTACGGTCCCGCACACCGTTAGGCCGTCTTCCGCTCACGCCCCAACATCGTGCAGCCCGCCTCCAGTGGTGTCGCGACAGGCGTGAATGGAGGGACGAATGGAGACGTGTCGTCTTCAGCGATGAGAGTCGCTTCTGCCTTGGTGCCAATGATGGTCGTATGCGTGTTTGGCGCCGTGCAGGTGAGCGCCACAATCAGGACTGCATACGACCGAGGCACACAGGGCCAACACCCGGCATCATGGTGTGGGGAGCGATCTCCTACACTGGCCGTACACCACTGGTGATCGTCGAGGGGACACTGAATAGTGCACGGTACATCCAAACCGTCATCGAACCCATCGTTCTACCATTCCTAGACCGGCAAGGGAACTTGCTGTTCCAACAGGACAATGCACGTCCGCATGTATCCCGTGCCACCCAACGTGCTCTAGAAGGTGTAAGTCAACTACCCTGGCCAGCAAGATCTCCGGATCTGTCCCCCATTGAGCATGTTTGGGACTGGATGAAGCGTCGTCTCACGCGGTCTGCACGTCCAGCACGAACGCTGGTCCAGCTGAGCCGCCAGGTGGAAATGGCATGGCAAGCAGTTCCACAGGACTACATCCAGCATCTCTACGATCGTCTCCATGGGAGAATAGCAGCCTGCATTGCTGCGAAAGGTGGATATACACTGTACTAGTGCCGACATTGTGCATGCTCTGTTGCCTGTGTGTATGTGCCTGTGGTTCTGTCAGTGTGATCATGTGATGTATCTGACCCCAGGAATGTGTCAATAAAGTTTCCCCTTCCTGGGACAATGAATTCACGGTGTTCTTATTTCAATTTCCAGGAGTGTATTTCAACGCTACATTCAACAGGACGCCAAATCTCTAATAATGAACCGATTAAATAAACAGCCGTAAGTAAGTAGAAAATCACTATATAACATAAAATTAATAATAGTAGTCTGCACAATAATAATAAATGAATCATTTACGCCCAAATGAACGGAAAATTGCAACGGAAAATTTTAAACACGAAGAGAAAAGTTTATAAGTTCTGAGGAGTTCAACTATCTGACCGATCGCACGTTGTAGATGGAACTATAATTGAATGAAAAAAAAAAACCTACGGCATCTAACTGCAACTGTGTCATTGGTACGAACCCTTGCAACGTAAAACATTATTTCCTCTATTTCGTACATCAACGAAGCGGAATGTTGCTCTTTTTCTTGAATTTATTTGCGGTCTTCATTGTATTTAGAGCTCTATGATACGCAGATCACTTTTATGAATATTGTATGTATTCTGTTGTTGTTACTGTTGTGGTCTTCAGTCCTGAGACTCGTTTGATGCAGCTCTCCATGCTGCACTATCCTGTGCAAGCCTCTTCATCTCCCAGTACCTACCGCAACCAACATCCTTCTGAATCTGCTTAGTGTATTCATCTCTTGGTCTCCCTCTACGATTTTTACCCTCCACGCTGCCCTCCAATACAAAATTGGTGATCCCTTGATGCCTCAGAGCGTGTCCTACCAACCGATCCCTTCTTCTAGTCAAGTTGTGCCACAAACTTCTCTTCTGCCCAATCCTATTTAATACTTCCTCATTAGTTATGTGGTCTACCCATCTAATCTTCAGCATTCTTCTGTAACACCACATTTCAAAAGCTTCTATTATCTTCTTGTCTCAACTATTTATCGTCCATGTTTCACTTCCATACATCGCTACACTCCATACAAATACTTTCAGAAATGGCTTCCCGACACTTAAATCTATACTCGATGTCAACAAATTTCTCTTCTTCAGAAACGCTTTCCTTGCCATTGCCAGTCTACGTATTATATTCTCTCTACTTCGACCATCATCAATTATTTTGCTCCCCAAATAGCAAGACTCCTTTACTGCTTTAGGTGTCTGATTTCCTAATCTAATGCCCTCAGCATCACCCGACTTAATTCGACTACATTCCATTATCCTCGTTTTGATTTTGTTGATGTTCATCTTATATCCTCCTTTCAAGACACTGTCCATTCCGTTCAACTGCTCTTCCAAGTCCTTTGCTGTCTCTGACAGAATTACAATGTCATCGGCGAACCTCAAAGTTTTTATTTCTTCTGCATGGATTTTATTACCTACTCGGAATTTTTCTTTTGTTTCCTTCACTGCTTGCTCAATAAACAGATTGAATAACATCGAGGATAGCCTACAACCCTGTCTCACTCCCTTCCCAACCACTGGTTCCCTTTCATGCCCCTCGATTCTTATAACTGCCATCTGGTTTCTGTACAAATTGTAAATAGCCTTTCGCTCCCTGTATTTTACCCCTGCCACCTTCAGAATTTGAAAGAGAGTATTCCAGTCAACATTGTCAAAAGCTTTCTCTAAGTCTACAAATGCTAGAAACGTGGGTTTGCCCTTCCTTAATCTAGCTTCTAAGATGAGTCGTAGGGTCAGTATTGCCACACGTGTTCCAACATTTCCACGGAATCCAAACTGATCTTCCCCGAGGTGGGCTTCTACTAGTTTTTCCACTCTTCTGTAAAGAATTTGCGCTAGTATTTTGTAGGTGTGACTTATTAAACTAATAGTTCGGTAATTTTCACATCTGTCAACACCTGCTTTCTTTGGGATTGGAATTATTATATTCTTCTTGAAGTCTGAGGGTATTTCGCCTGTATGTATTCTATTGTAATATATGTCAACCGGGAGCCTAGAAACGACGGAGAGGCTCCGTCTCCGCCGCAGCCGCAGTGGTCCACAACGCCACGACGACTACCTCCGTCGACCCACCCCGAACCACTCGTCCAAACCCTGCAATTTTGATAAGCTAAAACTCGGCTGAATGCCACACAGAGTACTTAAGACTAAAAAGGAAATCACTATGTAAAACACAAGGATTGGCGTTCAGAAGGTTCCAAGATAACACTAACGCACATTAAGGTGAGACAGGCAGCCAGACTGACAACCTCTTAATCGGAAGACAACCCAACCGAAAGCCAGCCAACGAACCAACCAACAAGATCAGTTCTGCTCCACTCAACCAGCAAAATGGCAACAAGATGTCAGTACCACAACGTTTTGGATACTGCTGTCCAATCCAGCCAAGTCAGAATAAACGCGCAAATATACCTACAACACCTCAGCTGTCGAATTGCACGCCGTGCTGGACAGCATCAACACGACAAGGAAAATACACTGCCAAAAACTACGTCAACCACCAGCACAGGGCACCGGAACGTCAATGGCCACAAGGCAGAAGATACCGCTGGTACACTTCATTAATGAAGGAACGATTTAAATCAAGTTAAACACCAGACAGGAAGACGGCTGCAGTTCTAGCCGACTTTAATGCACACACATCGTTGCTCGGGGGAATCTCCCAGAAAGCGACAACCAGAGTCAAACGAAGAGATGTGATAGCAGTTGAGGCTTGATAGTAGGTCAAGTGAGCACTCAACTTTAGTGTCCAGGATAGGTGGGCGACGAACTTCGTAACCCTCGCAAATAGCGCCTCACAACTCCAACCGCGCGTGCACGCTGCCAGAGGCTCTGGCCTGACTACGCGCCACGGAGACTTCCTCACTGCTCTGCCCCAACCAGCCGACTGCCTAGGCCCGGAAATGTTCAAACGACCAAGTACACGTCGGCCGATGAGACGACTGACCGAACTACCAACCAACGGTCGTTCCCACTCCAGTCTCCTTCCGTCTGGCAGTTCAAGTGTGCCGGCAGCAGTCGGCGAGCACTGGCCGTCCGCACCTCACCGGCGGTCCGTCCCCGACTTCATTTCTGCTGCATCCCGACTCCCTTCGGACGGACAAAGTCCCAGAGACACTGGTTCGGACCCAACCATGCAGAGGGAACACCATTGCATGGGCCACCCGACATCTCTGCACAAGGAAGGAACCGACCAAAGTCCCACAAGATCCTCAATTGAAGGGGCCCAGAAACGATCGGAAGACCAAATACACGTCGCCCAATGAGATGACTGACCGAACGACCAACCAACGGTCGTCCCCGCTCAAGTCTCCTTCCGTTGGACAGTGCATGTGTGTCGGGAGAGTACAGGCTGTCCGGACCTCACTGGCGCTGCGTCCCGACTGCTGCTCCGTCCCCGACTGCTTCATCCTACCGACTGAACTCCAGACAAACGACGACCCGGAAATACCATCAGTTACTCCAGAGATGGTACGACAGTCAACTTATAGATATGCGCTGCTGCTGCCACTCACGGTAGGTAAGGCAGGAAGTTAGTGAGCCAGTAAATGGAATAAGAAAACGAGGCGGCAGTACCGTAAGAGAAGATGACAAACAATAAATGGCATGATCACGGGCCACGCACGGCTCAATATCAAGCTAAGCTCAAATGTTATCCGCCTAAGTCAGATATTTCTGTTACTGAATGTAGTGCTGAGTTCAAGTTGCAGGGTTTGCTGAATCACACAGCCGATAGGATATTATTGACACAAATGGATGTTGTTAAAAGTTTGTCTGCTGAAAATGTTTGCAAGTGGAGCTGCTGCGCACTTCTAGCCAAAGTACGTACAAATAAAAGTTCACCAATGATGATGGAAGGAAGTCTGATGCTAATATTTCTTTACCTCAATCGTTCCACTGCAACTTGTATCAGACGACCAAGAAACAAACGCGAGGATAGTTGTATGGAAAAATCCGAGGCCGTCATCTCCTCGTTTTTGCAGACCAATTAGAATCCAATTTTTTCACAAGAGTCTTGAAGCTACTCGTGAGGAAAAGGAATACATTGAACAGGAGAGAAAAATCTTGCCCTTTTCGAAAAGATAGTAGATGGTTGCTCCTTGAAGCAGTTTCATTGTTAGTTGCGCCACGTATACCAGCAAGTACAGTAAGCTCCAGCGATTCAAAAGTTGAATCAACTTATTGTGAATCAACTTATTGTGAAGAAACTTATTGTTCGGATGACGATCTATGAACTTCGAATCAACCGATTGCATGTTTTATTGTATTATACAACATACGAATATATTTTGTATTTCATATATAAAAGTGATTAATGTAAAATTCCCCATTCTGTTTTTATTTCAAATTTTGACTTCGGGTTCATAATCAGCGACCCCAAAACCCACAAGTACTCGCTTTCAGCCGAATTTATAACGTTCCCGAATTTTGACCAGCTTTTTGGGATTTGGCCCTACTGTGTGTCACCCGCCTTACTGTCCAGCAACCAGGGGTGATAGTCTGGGGTGCCATTCCTTTTCATAACATGAACCCTTTTGTTGTCATCCGCGGTAATCTTAAGCATAGCGGTACGTCGACGATATTCTACCGTTTTTTTTTTTTTTTGTTACCCTTCACAGCAAGCCATCCTGGGGTTATATTTCAGCAAGACAGCGGCCGACCGCACATGTCGAGAGTTTTAACTGCTCATCTTCGTGTTTCCAAAAGCCTACCTTGGCAAACAAAGTCACCGAATCACTCCCCAGTTATGGAGCTGAGAATTTTGACGACCTAACACATCAATTGGACATAATTTACCACGACATCTCTGAGGGGGACGGTCAACATCTCTATGAATCAATGCCAAGTCTAATAACTGCTTGCTCAAGAGCCAGGGGAGACCAAAGCGTTTCTGACTTGCTCAATTTGTGAAGCTCTTTCTCTTGAGTAAACCATGCAATTTTTCTGAAATTGTAATCATTTGTTTCTCTGTAAATGTACATCACACATGCCGATTTATAGAGCGTTTTACCCTTCAGTGCGAAACATTTTTTCCACTGGATGACTTGGGCCAGATCTTGCTTGTAGAAGTGTGCTTTTGCTTGCTCTTCAGGAGGCATTCCACCTTGACATTCGTCTCGTCTTCATTCTGGAAATGTCTGCCACGTAATCGTTCCTCCATCTGATGGAGGAGGAAAAACGCGCTACCGGCCATGTAAGGAGAATACGGAGAGTGAGCCACAATTTCATAGTCTGAAGAAGAAAAATGTGTGAGTGTCCAGTGTAGAATGACCAGAGGCGCTATGGTGGTCGGCTACCTGCGACGCTTAGTCTCGACAGCCACGTGTAACCTCATCAGCAGGCTTCACTCATATGTCGTTGTGACGATTTGACGCTTATGAGCGTTAGCACTACACCATGGCACCATGGCCCGATGATGGCTGGGTCTTCGCCTTTTCTGGCCGCGGTGAATCCTCATGTTTCCACTGATTGCTTTGCACGCGTATGTGGCGGTTATTGAGATAAACCGAGCAGCCATCTGTGATGACTACAGGGCTACAAGAATCATATGCGTCATTTGGTAGTTTGTAGTATTAGCGTGTTCCGAAGAAGGCGTGGTTATCGGTGCCGAAACCTAGGTCAACATCCGGCTTCTAATTGCAGTCGAGACGGATTCTTTATAATCATTCAAATGGATTAGCCTTCACATTTGTAACATTCCCTCTGCGGACTCAGTTCGGCGGCTTGTTGAATGGATATGAGCAGCCGTAGAATTCAGAGGCCGTTTACTTTTATGATGTTCAAAATATCGTTTAAGATGTTGAAAATTGATGCATGGCGGATTTTCACATTATCCCACTATCACCTCGTTGTGAGCTCTCTCCTTCGAGTACCAGAGTCTTCATTTCTCTTGTGATTCGCCGTTCTTCACAGAAAGATTGTCTGGCACTTCGTTCTTCGCCGTCCTGATTTGATTGGCCACACTGAAAGCATCTGCGCCATGTAACCACTGTATCACATGATCATGGGTGCCACCAGCACTAACTATTTGGGTGGGGGGTTGGCGACTCAGTAGTATAGATTACAAGGGGGTCTGAATCGAAAATTACGTTGAAAAAAGTTGAAAAATTTAGAACGCAAGTCCACTTTTTGAAGCATTCCGGATTCCTCAGACCATATATTTCAATAGCATTTAAAACTGCCAGCTTAAGCCTAGAAGAAACCCTGTTTTTTGACTATAAATGTGACAGAACAACGACCTCTAAAATTTAAATACTGTGTTAGTTTGAATATTAAAACCACTTTCAGAAAGTGAAAATAATTCGCCAGAAAGACAATGTATTTCGTAGTTTGAAGTACAAACCTGTGTGTTTAAAACCATAGAGCACGATGGAACGCTATTACTTTACAAGAACATCCCCCAAAAACTTCACACTTCGTAGTTTCCTTTTAGTGAGTATGTAAGCTGGGCGACGACGTGCAAATTGATAGTTTATTATAAATCCTATTGTAGGGAACAATCGAGGAAGAAAAATATGTATAGAATATAGTAGGCTATACTCGTATGCTATATTCAGATCAATTTCAAAAACAGCTGATAAATTCCTATAAGTTGTGTGTTCTACTACACTGTAGTGGTTAATTTGAACAAACTGGAATATATTTTGTAATAAATAATTACTCGCTATCATTCTTTCGCCTTCAAAACGGAAGACAATATTGGTAATATCGCCATGATCTCTCTTCATAGCAATTCCTCTTGAAACATGCACTGACTATAACTTAGTTGTTATACCAGCATCGAACTGAACTGTAAGTGATTGTCGCAAGGTGTTCGACTGTTAGCCGCCTGGCGGTCCTTCCTTCAGACTTACCAGGTGTAGAAGTACGAAACCGGAATATCCCTATAGATAGCAGTCAGTGTAGGGCCCGTGAGACCGCCTCTGCAGCATCTGCGTCCTGTAATTGCTGATGATAAATGTCAACACACACTAACCCAAGTTCCATACATCGGCATCTGCTTCAAACCCGTAAAGACGTCGAGTTTTGTGCCTACGACCTACGATTTGTGGACAGAATTGATTTTCTGTTATCAATTGAAGAAAACTCCTGCAAAATCCCACAGAATGCTTATCGAAGCTTTCAACAAACATGCTCTTGGAAAAACCCAGTGTTTCAAGTGGTTGAAAAATTTCAAAAGTGATGATTTTGACGCGAGAAACGACGAGCCCGGGAAACTGCCGAGACAATTCGAAGCCAACGAATTGCAGGCCTTATTGAATGAAGATGGTACTCAGACACAACAGGAACTCGCGGAACACTTGAATGTGACGCAGAAGGCCGTTTCTCCTCGGTTGAAAGCTATAAGAAGGGTGCCGAAAGTGGTAAAATGGGTTCCACATGAACTGAATGAAAGACAGCAAGCAAATAGAATGTGAAATGCTGCTCGCCAGATACAATAGAAAGTCGTTTCATCATAGAAAAATGGCTATATTTTGAGAATCTTAACCATCGTAAATCATGGGTGAATCCAGGCGAACCATCGACATCCAAATCGCTTTGGAAAGAAGACAATGCTCTGTGTTTGGTGGGATTAGAAGGTTGTCATCAATTATGAACTGCTAAAACTTGGCGAAACCATTAATACTGATCGCTACCGACAGAAAATGATCGATTTAAATCGATCATTACGTGAAAGAGACCGGAATATGGAAAAAGACAACACAAAGTCATATTGCACTATGATAAAGTCCCAACACTCACAGCAAAACGGGTCAGGAAAGCGATCGAGGCGTTCAATTGGGAAATACTAGAGCACGCGGCTTATTCTCCAGACTTGGCTCCGTCCGATTATCATCTATTTGCATCATTGGGACACTCTCTTGCTGAACAAGGTCTCAATTCGTATGAAAATCTACGAAAATGGCTCACTGACTGGTTCGCTTCAAAAGAAGAACTGTTCTTTCGGCGTGGCATTCATAGGCTGCAGGAGAGGTGGGTGAAATGTATAAATAGCAATGTAGATCATTTTGAATAAAATACTGTTTATCAGTTTCAGACAACAGACATGTAATTATTGCAACCAAATTCGGGTTTCTGCACCTGGCACAGCATAAGCACGCAGGTTCCTGCTCATCCACCACTCGTAATCGTACCAACTAAAAAAAACTCCTCCCTAACAGGCCATGAAGGTCCAATGGTACCGCCCGGCCGCCGTGTTGTCCTCAGACCATAGGCGTCACTGGAAGCAGATATGGAGGGGCGTGTGGTCAGCACACCGCTCTCCCCGCCGTATGTCGGTTTACGAGACCAGAGCCGCTACTTCTGAATCAAGTAGCTCCTCAGTTTGCATCACAAGGGCTGAGTGCACCCCACTGACCAACAGCGCTCGGCAGACCGGATGGTGACCTAACCAAGTGCTAGCTCAGCCCGACAGCGCTTGACTTCGGTGATCTGACGGGAACCGGTGTTACAACTGCGCCAAGGCCGTTGGCAGTCGCACCAACACATTTCTTTAATATTTAGAATATTGTCTTTTTGGCAAATAATGTAAGTGGATTTGGTTTACTGGCTTGCTAGCAAATCCTGCAAAAGCATTGACTGTTACTGCGCAAGAGCTTTTACTACGTGTGTTTAGTTAAGCTTGGACATATTCGTTCAACACTGCCATTTTCGTCAACTAAGACTCAAAAACCTGAAATCGGTTTGCAGAAAATGTTGGCGGAAACACACGTGCCCCCTGTCTCGCCCCCCAGCGGGGACAACGATGCACACGACGCCCCATTGTTGACGCGCACGTCCACCATCTTATATTCATGTATTGTTGCAGCATTGTTCCCCTGAAATGCAGAAAACAGTTGCCGCTTGACGCTCTGCTTTATGAACACGCTCTATCATTTTGTTTTGGCTCTCTAGCAGCGTGTTACAGTACTGTAACACAAGGATATCTTTTTGTAGGTGGACTTCAGACATGTACTTGCAAACAAATAAAAGTGTTGTGAAGAAAAACAATTTTCGATGTGATAATTAAAACTTTATGACTTAACGTCACACACATACGTTACATAGCACCTCGTCTGCTGAACAGGCCAGAAGAAATATCCGCAGTGTGTGTGCGCCACTTCTTGACTGTTCAGTTGACGAGTTAGTGTGTTAAGCAATCAGGTGCGTATATTTGTGTACAGAAGTTAGTTTGACTCCTAATTTTGTCTTATAGTATTTTATTATTCTCCGATGTCATCGATTTTAAACAAACTAACTGATGATGACTCGCTAAGAAGCTGAAACTGGTCATGATCCCATTTTCGTAAACCGAGGCTAAGAAATATAGTAAAACATTCTGAAATGGAAATATGGAGAAAGAATTAGATATATTTAGTCTGAAGGAAGAAACTCTGAACAACCGGATCAAATGGTAAGAAAGTGCAAGGAAACCACCAGACTCACTGCAGAACGTCAGACACATCGTATAATTTGTTTGTTCGTGGCCATAGCCGTAGCCATAGTCAAGTTTGTGACTTAATCGAAAATTACGTGACAGGCAGGACGCTGCACGTTATCATTGCTGTGGAACGACCTTCAGACATTGATGTAACAGGTGATGTGTTCCTTACGAGTGTAGTCGGACCGTTGCTAATCATGTTGTGCACTGACTTAACAAATACTAGTACAGCAGCTGCAGTCTCAAACTTTTTGAAGAAGATACAGATATCTATGAGAAAATACGGCTCGGTAAAAATCGTAGCTACATCCAATAAAACATGAAAAAAATATCAGACTGATGTAAGGAATGACTATTATCTCTTAACATAGAGAAATGCAAGGCTGTGTACTTCACGAAACGTAAAAGTGTGTTTTCCTTTGACTTAGGATTAGTAAGGCACAACCAGAATCAGTCATACCATGCAAATACTTAAAAGCAAATATTTGTGGAGATATGATATGCAACGACCATCGAGGTTCAGTTTTGAATAAAGCAAATAGCAGACTATGCTTCTTAGGTAAGATATTTAGAAATGGCTGGTTTTCTACAAAACAGAGCGGATTAACAACACTTTTACAATTCATTCTTGAATACTCTTGAAATGCCTCGCACCCATATCGGAGTAGACTAACTGAAGGATATGGAATTTGTATAAATAAGTGTGGTGCGAACGGTTACAGGTTTCTCTGAATAGCGAAACAGTGTAATAGAAACTTTGCAAAACAGAAATGTTAGGCGGCGTGATGGGAAAAGTGTAGTAAAAAGACACGGTTCGAAACCAAAACGGTCGTGATTCAAGACACTGCTTAGGTTACTTAATTCAGTTTATCGGCAGATTCTGTAAATCTTTTGAGGCATCAAAACGACGGTGGAAGAAGCAACTTGAATTTAACTAGTGACTTTTTTTTTCAATCCGTCCATAAATTACCTTGTGTTCACAGACGCCGAAATATTCAGATAAACAAGAGAAAATTTGGATATTGTGTTGTGCAGTCTGACATTTATAACAACTTGTGGTGAACAATGTGTTCCAATCAAAAGTGAGCCGGCGATTTGCAATGCCTTTGTAGCTACCAGTGTTTTCGCCTCGTTCGTCAACTTTCTGTCGATACTAACGAGCGCGGTTCGTAAATATTTGACTACCGTCAACGTTTCCTGGCAACTCGGTTCCACGCACCCTGCCGCCTCGCCGTCAAAACTGGTGTTTGTAATTTTCGCATAAATCAACAGCTATACCCATTCCCTATGCAGGCATTGGATAGCTGTTGATTTATTTGCTAGTTTTTGCACCATCCTGTCACGTGTTCTCTTTGTAATATATTCCTACTGAGCAGTAGACACACGAATTTGAATTGTGGGGAGGGGGAGGGGGGAAGGGCGGTTGGCTGCAGGGGAGCTGTGAAGTAGAACGATTTTAAGGGTTCTTACGTTGCATTTCATGAGTGTTAAGATTTATTTGAACACTAGCTTTGTACCCGGCATTGCCCAGGTATTCCAATCTTCTATTAGTCCATCTGCTCCGTCCCCCTCTCTCTGTCCATCTGCTCCTCTCCACTGTCTCTGACCACATCCTTCTCCCCCCTTCGCACATCTGCTCCTTTCCCCTCTGTCCATCTCCTCTTCATCCTAAGTCCATATCCTTCTGTATCCTTCTCCCCCTCTCTTTGACCAATGCCTCCTTCCCCCTCTCACTTTCTGTCTCTATATACCTCCTCTTTCTGTCCATCTCCTCCTCTTTCCTTTCTCTGTCCATCTCCTCCTTCCCTCTTCTCTCTCCACATCATCATCCCCACATCAATAAGCGTTTACTGGCTCTTATCCTTATATTATGTCTTTCCACACAGCAAGTAATATGTATACCATGTTTCGTTGAAATCGATCCAGGGATTTAGGAGGAGCTTCCTGTCCATGGCTTTGCTTGCATATGCACGTGTGACATATATTTCACATCTTCAACATATTTCACATGTATTTGTACATGTTTTATCTGCATCTCTAGCAAATTTCGCGCTGCAGTTTCGTTTTCACGCAGTTCAATGATTATAACGTCATATCTCCTGAGCTATATGCCATACAGTGATATAATTTTGCAGATAAATTCAGTAGTATATGTAGGTACTGTGTGTGAATCATGTTGCGATTAGAGTTAGTAGTAAAGAAGTAATAAATTAAAACGTTATGCATGATGCGGCAATTTTACTGCGTGAACAGCGTAAATGTAGTAAATGATAATTTTTTTCCTTCAATCAGTCTGAGGGGAGGGAGTCAGTGGGAAAAGGTTTTATAAAGATTTGAAATTATATGTAAATTTGGTTGCATGTCATTAAGTGCTGTCATTCTCGAATACTGGATGAGTATAGTCTAGCTATTTGCGGGTCCTGAGCTACGTTTTTTTTTTTATCACCCGCCACCACCACCCCACCCCTTTGAGATGTGTGTTGTTTTTTACCTCCACAGCTTTCTTTTTTCCAAATAGTATTTGATATGCGTACCAAGTTTGTCTGAAGTTGATCCAGTGATTTAGGAGCAGATTTGGATTGGAACATACATACATATGTACATACATACATACACATTTACAATACGTGTGGATTCTCGCGCCATAGTTTTATTGTAAATATGAAATTGATCATAATGTAAGTCACTTAACTACAGAGTGTCCAGATGTTTCTCTGTCGCATACTTCAGTTCATCATGCAGTACCAAATGAATATTCTTTTATATCGGTAGTAAGAGCTGCTACAAGAGCTCTGGATTCGCCGTACCCACTGTCATTGAGGCTCAGACGTTGTCTCGTTAACCTACCAGCTGTCCACGACCCCTGAATGAACTAGTGTTGTACATCACTCAACGGTGTACGGTGCTCACTCCATAATGGCATTATTGCAGTGCTTAGCATCTCACTATGTACAAATTATGTTCGGCCAGTACCAATCAGAAATCGTAATATCTGTTCAATGTTGTGATCAGGTAAACAGATTGGCACTCTGATCAATGATGCAGATGCTAGACTCGTGGAAAGGGGCTCTAGCCATCACCTGGCCACTCGGATTTATCTTTCCCATTGGTTCCCTAAACTAAATGAGGTAAACTGCGTATTTCCTTAATAAATGTCGTGACCACGACTTCCCTGTATTTGTTCAATCTACACTTGTGCTCCATTAGTAATTATGTCGGTAAGATCCTAGAAATCCAGAAGCCCTAGGCAGCACTGAGGAAGGAAACCAGAACCAAAAACTGCTGAAATAATAAAAAATATTGAAAATGCAAAATACTGGACCCATTAATGACTTATAGAGAAGTAAACGACCATGAACATCGACGTAATAGTTTGTAATGTTGTTTACCAGATCCCATTCGTTTTTAGACACATGTTAAAAGACATCTGGTAAATGCCACAAGTGAAGGAATTTCCGTCTGCAAGACGGTCTAAGATACTTACTGTGTGTTCATCTACACCTACACTTATATCTACATGATTACTCTGCAATTTACAATTATTATCCTGGCAGAGCGTTCATCGAGGCACATTCAAGCTGTTTCTCTACCGATCCACTCTCCAACAGAGCGTAGGAAAAATGAAGACTTAAGTCTTTCCGTGCGAGCTTTGATTTCTCTTATTTTGTTATGATGGTCATTACTCCCCACGTGGGAGGAGGCTAACAAAATACATTCACACTCCGAGGACAAGACTGGTGATTGAAATTTGCGGTTCAGGCGTTCAGTCCGGAGCCGCGCGACTGCTACGGTCCCAGGTTCGAATCCTGCCTCGGGCGTGGATGTGTGTGATGTCCTTAGGTTAGTTAGGTTTAGGTCGTTCTAAGTTCTAGGGGACTGATGACCACAGATGTTTAGTCCCATAGTGCTCAGAGCCATTTGATTGAAATTTCATGAGAAAGTCCTCCAGCACCGGATATCACCTTTGTTTTAATGACTGCCACCCGAATTCATTTATCATATCCGTGGCACTCTCTCCACTACTTCGCGATAATACAAAACTGCCCGCCCTTCGTTCTACTTTTTCGATGTCCTCTGTCAGTCCTGTCCGTTGCGGATGCGGCACCGCACAGCAATCTCTTTAGAAGGCCTGTTGCATTTTCTAGTGTTCTGCCAGCAAACTGCAGTCTTTGGTCTGCTTTCCCCACAACATTATCTGTGAGATCATTCCGGTTCAAGTTATTAATAATTGTAATACCTAAGTATTCAGCAGAATTTACAGCACTTAGTTTTGTGTGTTTTGTCCTGTAAACGAAATTTAGCGGGTTCCTTGTAGTACCCATGCGTACAGCATCACACTTTTCATTATTTAAAGTCAATTACCAGTTTCAGCATCATACAAATATCTTGTCTAAATCATTTTGCAATTCGTTTTGGTCATCTGATGACTTAACAAGACGGTAAATAACAGCATAAGTAGCAAACAACCTAAGAGTGCTACTCAGATTGTCCCCTAAATCGATTATGCAGATCAGGAACAGCAAAGGGTGTATAACACTTCCCAATGGAACGCCAAACATTGCTTTTGTTTCACTAGATGACTCTCCCTCAGTTACTACAAACTGTGGCCTTTCTGACAGTAAATCACGAATCCAGTCGCACAGTTGAGACTATAGTCCTTAGACAAGCTACGTGATTAGAAGCCCTTGTCAGGAACGGTGTCGAAAGCCTTCAGTAAATCTAAAAATATGGAATCAATTTGATATCCCCTGTCGAGAGTGTAATATTGCTACAAGAATTTTGCTATGCTGAAATCGGGATCTAATAGTAGAATAAAAGCGGGTTAAAAGCTGTGAGCTGTCTGGGGAGAAGTTAACCGTGCATTACTGCGCAACTGTTTCACCAGGTAACTAGTCTAGGTTTACCACATTACCAATCAGACTAACATTGATTATAATCTTTTACAGTCATACAACAACCGGTAATATATCTATATATAAAAAGGAGAATTTAAATAAAAAGAAAGAAATCAGTTTATATTTGGAAATTTATTTTAAGATTGTTCATTGAAAATTTCAGCATATTATACGTGAGTTATAACTGAGCTGGTGCCTTGTTTAAGGATTGTAAAAATGTGAGATTTTAATCTTACGGAACACATCAAATATGGAGCCAAGATTGGGAGACTGCCTACAACACTGCATTCACAAAACAACACCCAAAGAACGTTGAAACATAAGCAAGAAGAAATTAACCACAACCAACAGATTCGGTTTTCACCCAAAGAAATTACCTTCGTAACACAATCCTGTCCGTCATGTAATTACCACACACTGGTATACTAAATTCATATTAACTCTTTGTGAAATCTTCCCAAAAAGAATAGCTGAAGGCTACTTTGATGATTACACCACATGCTTCACGTGGTCAACTTGGTTTACAGAAAGCGTATAACTCCACAGTAATTTTGATAATTAAAATAAATTCGATCGAAAAGCAATTGACAAAAGAAAAACCTTGAACTGGTTACTAACGTCTTACTATTAACCTGATGGGTCAAACAGTTATATAAGCACGTGGTACTGGTCTCGCAAAGTACACTCCACGTGGGTTGAACATAAAGAAAAGCATAAAGAAAAGTTGCTATATTGTAAAATATTGTCAAGACGAGACGTTATAATCACACAAGCATTCACATTTAAGATTGATGAACTTAGTTAGAGTTACTGATCAACACGTGGTTCCACTTTACTCACAAAGTAATTACAAAGCAACTACCGCAAAATAATCTGAACTTCACACGAGAATTACACTCCGCTGCAATTTAAGATAGCATTAGATATTTTAGAGCTAAATCTGAAATCAAGGTATTAAGTTTTCAGTTAGGCTGAACTTAAGAATTCCATTGTCCTACGGACTTAGCAGACACGCGCTTAGCCGGAGATCTTACCACTTCAGACGCTCGCCACGGTCTCACAGCAACTGCCTACTACCGAGCGTGCTTCCTGAGGGTGGCTCACAAAAACAAACGGAAGTGGCCAGAGGGGCAGCTTCCTATACCAACATGACAACGGACAGACAGAACCATACTAAGGATAGAAACCCCTTTGCTTTTAGGAAGCGTAGCTACCTGTTCCGACGTTGGTCCTACTGTTCTCTAGCAGACAGCCTTGTCTGCTACCCTCAAGCATGCAACTACAAACACATTTGATCATTCATCCTCTCACACAGAAGGGAAGGGGGATGACAGTATCTTATCATATACAGTATATAAAAGAAAGCGGATGTAGGTTCCGTATGAGACTGTGTGACATGAATTACATATAAACTGTGTTTTAAAGTGTAGTAGTGTGACAGATCGTTCTTGTTTATGTGTAAAAGTAACACGTTCCACTACTCAGTCTCCTCCCAGATAGTCAGAAAAACCACAGTAAATTTAGAAGAGGAATTTATTCCATAAATGACAACAGATTTAAGAAATCAAACGTGAAAGGAATCCAACAGAGACCTTTCATAACCCCAACGCTCCAGGAAAAGACTGTGCAGGGAATTTTCTGGCCATGCTAGGACATTCCCAAGCAGGCTTCTCACACCCTACTTAAACCAAAAGTGTAAAGAAAAGGCAAAAGGTCACCAGCTACTTGCTAAAACACAATAATTTCAACAAATCTTTAAAATCTACTAATTTCAAACAAAAAAAAAAAATACAATCTGTAACACCTATTTAAAAGATAGTGTAGACCAAATTCGGTCAGCAAGTAAAAAGAATGGTTCCTGTGTCATTAATATGAAAACAATTTCTGGTTGTTACCCTTATGGAGTTCACCAGTATTTGCTTATTGCAAGAGCCAACTGATCACAGGCAAATTTATGACTGTTTATTAACAAGTAAAATTTATGAAAATAGCAAAGGTGCCACAGCAATTAAAAAAGAACATGAAATAACATCAGTATTATAAAGCAGAACATTACAATGCACAATCCGCAAAAGCAAAAATTGATAAGAAAAAAAAAACATGTTTTACAAAGTGGTTATCACAAAAAAAATTCTATATCTTATAAAACTAATAATTTGTAGAATTAACATAACTATGTGGCACTAATTTAATCACTCTACTATATTTCAGTTAATTAGCAAACAATGAGCACTGTGTCATTATACTGAAAATACAATTAATTATGTGATTGTTACCCTTAAGGGGTTCCTCACTATAAATATGCCCCATGCAAAGGCTAATCGATCACAGTCCAATGAGAATGAATAGCAATCTGACTGACAAACGAAGCAATGCCACATGAATGAATTTACGAAACAAAATAACACAAATCTAATACATCACACAAGAACAAACATTGATCAATAAAACAGTACAATAGTCAATATCTAATAAAAAACACCAATAAATAAAACACCTGCAAAATACAAGAGTCAAAGTCTAAAATAAACAATAAATAGAACACCTACAAAATACGAGAGTCAAAGTCTAAAAAAAATTAATAAATAGAACACCTGCAAAATACGAGAGTCAAAGTCTAAAAAAAATTAATAAATAGAACACCTGCAAAATACAAGAGTCAGTCTAGTAAACACGAATAAATCGAATCCCTGCAAAACACACGAGTCAAAGTTTCTGTGACAGAAACACACGTATATGCATTGAACTAAGAACCGTATAATCACTGTTCACTGATACACTCACTAGTTCCACTGTTCCGAGGCACAATATAAGGGGAGGGGAAGGGGGTGCGTCGCCGCAGCTGTCAGTAGGGATTTTTTGTCCATCTGTTGCGTGCAATCCCGCCGTCTCTGCCGTCTCATGAAGTTTCTCTAGGTGGTCTGTGTCACGTACATCTCGATTTGGTTCCATGTTTGTGTTGTCAAATTCGTGCGGTATCCTCGATTGACACGCCAGGTTGATATTCCTGGGCAAGGATGGCACTTAGTGGCTCTTCTTTTGTGCCACCCTTAGCGACCAGAGAACATCGAACCATGATTTACTGTCGCTTGACAGTAGCCATCCATCAGGAGATGTTGATAGGCGTCGTTGAAGTCTGCCAGTTTCTCTGGACAGTACCTGTCAAAAGGCTCCACGCCCCTTGTGTTGTTTCTCCGCGGCCGTCTTGTCACGGTCGCGTGCGTGTGGTGCATTGCCAGCAGATGGATTTCTGCGCGGTGGACCACTCGCCCATCTCAGGTCATCGCCTCGAGGAAGGGTCGCACGGGGCGGCCGCCCATTAACTCCAGGTACAAGGGAAAGTGTTTGCCGCGTACCTTCTTTTGTTGTCGGCCGCGCTCCCGAAGTGGCCCGAGTGAACAGTGTGTCCTGCTGGGAAACCCGCCAGTTTACAACTAGTCCGGCTGCTCCCGCTGTCTCGTAAGAGTTTAGCCGGTTCGCTTTCACGTTCTCAACTGCATTCACAGAAATTTTTCATCATCCTTATGTGATTACACAATGTCATACATAATACCACTTTGTATTGTCTTTCACAATTTTTAAGAACAAAGTGAGACTTAATTTTTTTTTAAATAAAAAAATTAGATGAATCGACAATATAAAATAAAAGTTAAATGACTTGACAATGTAAAAAAAATAAAAGTTAAATGACTTGACAATGAAAAAAAATAAGAATTAAATGAACTGACAATATAATATTTAAATCCACATCACTAATGTGGTTCACTTGTGTTTTAATAAATCAAATGCCACTTATTAATTCACTAAAATGAATAGGGTTATGCCTTGCGCAAGTATAGGTCAGGAGAGCATAGGGTTCACATGTTATTTACACACACACATGCACACCTGTTGTCTATTCTACAAACTAACTACCCATAAACATGCATTACTCAAAATTTTACTTCAATCCACTACTAGTTAATCCAACAAGTTACTTCAATGCTATTTCAACACCGTGTATATACCACTACAACATTGTTCTAATTCGTCCTCTTCTTGACGCTCGCGGCATACGTCTTGTCACATGATAAATACGGAGAAACTTTCCTTAAACGTACACAGTAAAAAGAACAATGGTTATTTACACACCAAAACATTTATACCAGTTGACACACCTGATAACAGACTCGCAATTATACATTTATCATACTCATATATTCACACATAAAACAGTAAGACCATTTCATCTAAAATTACGTTATCACAAGAGTTAATCACGCAGATGACTCTGAGAACGGTAAAAATATCTGCATTATACAGGTTATACTACATTTTCTTACCCATTTTGCTTCGATTTCGTTCCTTCTTTACGTTACCTTTCGCTTCCAAATCAGTTATTTCGCCTGTGGTGGTTATTCTGGATTCATTTCTCATGAATGGCAAAATTGTGGTCACCTCTATTCTGTAAAACAGTATCATCTTAACATATTGAACTTACAACAGACACAAAAGATCCGAATCCTCCTGCAGTTTAAATGACAAATGTTTTGCTTCATCCTTATTACCTTAAACCAAGCTTTCCTTCGTTCCCATAATCAAAATTATTTAATCATCCTCTACCTTCAAGAGGGAAATTTCCTCAGTACAAATCATATAGGCTGCAGTGCATCCCGCACCAGCGAAAACGGTAAGCTGTAATGCTCACAGCATCAGCAAAATTACATAAACGTCGCTTTTCTAGGACAAGTATTAACGCAGAATAATTTTTTTAGGCTTTGGCTCAACATCAATCAAGAGTACAGAAAGGATCCATATTTCTGTTCCATTCTCCATTTGCTGAAAAACTGCTCGTATTTGACTACCACAATAATATTTCAGGGCCACGTAAATTACACAAACCACAATTCTTCTTTCACCTTGAAGGGAATCAATATACTTACGAAATCCACAGACAGCACTTTACGTACTCAGCTATAAAGAACAAAAAAGACATATATCATCAATATTAACATATCATCGCATATTGGGAAGCCAATGGTTAAACAATCGTATTATCGCTTCCTGTTTTCAAGATTCCAAACTTACTCATTCCTTTCTCAGAGTTCTCCTATCTTAAAATATTCATACACCACGCATACTATAGTAAGAGATCCTCATTTATAATTTATACTGACAGATATAGAATAGTAATAGATAGTAGCACTGAAAGCAGAAAATCGGAAACAAGGCTACTAACAGCTGGGGACCTGGGTTTGCCAGACCCATAATACCTACAGATCGGATATTCCCCTGAGTTGTTTTTTTTTTTTTTTTTTTTTTTACTAATTCAGCAACGATCTTGCTTCCCTCAGGAGCGACACTTTTCAATTGACACAAAAAAAACAAACAGCATTTCACTCGTTCACAAGGAAACCTTTTATGTTCACATTAGAACCAGCCTAAATCCTAATTGCACAAGGAAAGAAAAAAAAGGCTAGAAACAACACATAGAAACATCTTTATCATTATTTTTACCAACGTATTATTCAAAATGCATATGTCACACATTTAAACTAATCAATTGTTTCTCTTCACCCTCCTCTCTACTCCTCACTGTCCTTTCTACTCAATGTATGGTTTTACGTTTGACACATGGTGTAGCCCTTTTGATTTCTTCGATCGAAGAGTTTCCACTTCTATGGCGTTTTCATGGGGAATCTTACTTATCCGATACGGGCCGTTAAAGAGATTAAAAAATTTCTTGCAGACACCTGACCGTTTGTTAGACAGCTTGTGTGATCTGATAAGAACTTTTTGTCCTACCTGAAACACTGTTTTTCTCACGTGTTTCTTATACGCCTTGACTCTGGCTTCTGCTGCACGCTTGATGTTGCGTAAAGCTAAGTCAACAATTGCGTTCCGGCGTAGTCTCGGCTCTAGTGGCCAAGGCACCACCTCTTTGATTTTGCTTGGGGGCTCCTTGTTTTTTAGCACAGTGATTGGCGGAAGCTTTGTTGACGTATTAGGCAACTCATTAATTATGTTCTGAAATCCTTTTAGGTGTATGTCCCTCGATCGGTGATCACGACTGCAGTATAACCTACATAATTTTCCTAATTCACGCATAATACGCCCACTGGGGTTCGAGCTGGGGTGAAAGAGAGATATATATATATAGGTTTAATTCTTTTTCTTCGAAGCATCCGCTGCCAGTATTGCGATCTAAATTGTGGTCCATTATCCGAGATAACCCTTTTCACGCTCCCAACTTCATGCAGAAACTGCTTTGCAAATGCAGTTGCCACTGCCCTTCCTGTGGCTCGCTTCAACGGAGTCAGACACACAAACTTGGAACCAAATCGAGATGTACGTGACACAGACCACCAAGAGAAACTTCATGAGAGGACAGAGACGGCGGGATTGCACGCAACAGATGGACAAAAAATCCCTACTGACAGCTGCGGCGACGCACCCCCTTCCCCTCCCCTTATATTGTGCCTCGGAACAGTGGAACTAGTGAGTGTATCAGTGAACAGTGATTATACGGTTCTTAGTTCAATGCATATACGTGTGTTTCTGTCACAGAAACTTTGACTCGTGTGTTTTGCAGGGATTCGATTTATTGGTGTTTACTAGACTGACTCTTGTATTTTGCAGGTGTTCTATTTATTAATTTTTTTTAGACTTTGACTCTCGTATTTTGCAGGTGTTCTATTTATTAATTTTTTTTAGACTTTGACTCTCGTATTTTGTAGGTGTTCTATTTATTGTTTATTTTAGACTTTGACTCTTGTATTTTGCAGATATTTTATTTATTGGTGTTTTTTATTAGATATTGACTATTGTACTGTTTTATTGATCAATGTTTGTTCTTGTGTGATGTATTAGATTTGTGTTATTTTGTTTCGTAAATTCATTCATGTGGCATTGCTTCGTTTATCAGTCAGATTGCTATTCATTCTCATTGGACTGTGATCGATTAGCCTTTGCATGGGGCATATTTATAGTGAGGAACCCCTTAAGGGTAACAATCACATAATTAATTGAATTTTCAGTATAATGACACAGTGCTCATTGTTTGCTAACTAACTGAAATATAGTAGAGTGATTAAATTAGTGCCACATAGTTATGTTAATTCTACAAATTATTAGTTTTATAAGATATAGAATTTTTTTTTGCGATAACCACTTTGTAAAACATGTTTTTTTTTCTTATCAATTTTTGCTTTTGCGGATTGTGCATTGTAATGTTCTGCTTTATAATACTGATGTTATTTCATGTTCTCTTTTAATTGCTGTGGCATCTTTGCTATTTTCATAAATTTTGCTTGTTAATAAACAGTCATAAATTTGCCTGTGATCAGTTGGCTCTTGCAATGAGCAAATACTGGTGAACTCCATAAGGGTAACAACCAGAAATTGTTTTCATATTAACGACATAGGAACCATTCTTTTTACTTGCTGACCGAATTAGGTCTACACTATCTTTTAAATAGGTGTCACAGATTGTGTGGTTTTTTTTTATATTTGGAAATTTATTTTAAGATTGTTCATTGAAAATTTCAGCATATTATACGTGAGTTATAACTGAGCTGGTGCCTTGTTTAAGGATTGTAAAAATGTGAGATTTTAATCTTACGGAACACATCAAATATGGAGCCAAGATTGGGAGACTGCCTACAACACTGCATTCACAAAACAACACCCAAAGAACGTTGAAACATAAGCAAGAAGAAATTAACCACAACCAACAGATTCGGTTTTCACCCAAAGAAATTACCTTCGTAACACAATCCTGTCCGTCATGTAATTACCACACACTGGTATACTAAATTCATATTAACTCTTTGTGAAATCTTCCCAAAAAGAATAGCTGAAGGCTACTTTGATGATTACACCACATGCTCCACGTGGTCAACTTGGTTTACAGAAAGCGTATAACTCCACAGTAATTTTGATAATTAAAATAAATTCGATCGAAAAGCAATTGACAAAAGAAAAACCTTGAACTGGTTACTAACGTCTTACTATTAACCTGATAGGTCAAACAGTTATATAAGCACGTGGTACTGGTCTCGCAAAGTACACTCCACATGGGTTGAACATAAAGAAAAGCATAAAGAAAAGTTGTTATATTGTAAAATATTGTCAAGACGAGACGTTATAATCACACAAGCATTCACATTTAAGACTGATGAACTTAGTTAGAGTTACTGATCAACACGTGGTTCCACTTTACTCACAAAGTAATGACAAAGCAACTACCGCAAAATAATCTGAACTTCACACGAGAATTACACTCCGCTGCAATTTAAGATAGCATTAGATATTTTAGAGCTAAATCTGAAATCAAGGTATTAAGTTTTCAGTTAGGCTGAACTTAAGAATTCCATTGTCCTACGGACTTAGCAGACACGCGCTTAGCCGGAGATCTTACCACTTCAGACGCTCGCCACGGTCTCACAGCAACTGCCTACTACCGAGCGTGCTTCCTGAGGGTGGCTCACAAAAACAAACGGAAGTGGCCAGAGGGGCAGCTTCCTATACCAACATGACAACGGACAGACAGAACCATACTAAGGATAGAAACCCCTTTGCTTTTAGGAAGCGTAGCTACCTGTTCCGACGTTGGTCCTACTGTTCTCTAGCAGACAGCCTTGTCTGCTACCCTCAAGCATGCAACTACAATCACATTTGATCATTCATCCTCTCACACAGAAGGGAAGGGGGATGACAGTATCTTATCATATACAGTATATAAAAGAAAGCGGATGTAGGTTCGGTATGAGACTGTGTGACATGAATTACATATAAACTGTGTTTTAAAGTGTAGTAGTGTGACAGATCGTTCTTGTTTATGTGTAAAAGTAACACGTTCCACTACTCAGTCTCCTCCCAGATAGTCAGAAACGCCACAGTAAATTTAGAAGAGGAATTTATTCCATAAATGACAACAGATTTAAGAAATCAAACATGAAAGGAATCCAACAGAGACCTTTCAAGAGTACTCATTACTTCGTGAGAATAAAGAGGCATTTGCGTTTCACAAGAACGATATTTTCTGAATCCGTGTTCTTCGAAGTAACTCATCATGTTTGAATACAGAGTATGTTCCAAAATCTTACTGCAAACAGACGATAGCGATTTGGGTCTGTAATTCAGCGGATTACTCCTATTTTCTTTCTTTGGTATTTGTGTGACTTGTGCAACTTTCCATTCTTTAGGTGTAGACCTTTCCGTAGTGCACGATTGAAAGTTCTCACATTTGCTGACTGAAATAAAACGGTTTGGTGCATGTCGGCTAGTTAAAATTACTAAGAAAATATCTAGCTAATAGTAATAGCAGACACACGTCTAGTTCGTATGAAGATTTATTAAAATACGTGTTTTTCTGTGTTTCAAGCAGTTAAGTTTAAAATAGCACTATCTTCACCATCATTTATGACTCGAGCGGCAGTTTGATTAAAACTGTTGTTGACGGAAGACCATATTCGAATGTAAATTAATAAAGCACAATTTTAAGGGCGTCCTACGTAGCATTCTAATTTCTTTGCTTTGTAACCACCCTTTATCATTATTAGCACTGCGTTTAAAAGAGGGTGACATCTGAAAATGAATATTACTGCTTTCCCTAAGAACTGTAAGAGAATTACTGATACATCTAGTTTTCTTGCATTTTGTGACTATTCATTGCTTCTGGCATCAAAATATTCCGGCAGACAGCATTCAGTGAGATAATTAATGGTTTAAAATGACTGTATTAATTGCATAATAAAAATACAGTCCTTAACCTGGATTCGATTGCTTGTCCCGAAACAGTTTGACACCGTGCTTCGTCTAAAATAGTAGAATCGTTGTGGTAGGTGATGTAATAAAAATGATGTAATAAGACCTATGCAAAGAGAACTTAATTGCAAGGCGTGATGAATCACTTTAATGAAGCAGCCCTAAACCACATCTTACTACGGACTGTGTGTCCTACAGTATTCCGCTAAATGCAACTATTATTTAGTGAAGTACACAACACTGAGAACTGGATGTGTGTATAGGAGTCACTGATGGACTACACGACTAAGCATATTTAATGTATCTAGCACGAAGTAAATCAGAAAACGAAAAAAATTAAATTGTTTTCACATCTATGTTATGTGTGATTGAATTGTAAGTGAAATGTTACGTTGATCTAATTTATTTTCGAAAGGGATTCCACTCTGTAAGAATCAGTCAGTTTCGGCTTTGTAAATACAATCCATATATTGCGTACGGAAGTCAGCAAAACACTGGACTTGTGTCACAGGCAGAAACAGTGAGACTGTGTTTTGTGCGAAGATTCTACAAAAATCTGTACGTATCTAAAGTTCGTTACTTTCTTGGGCGAGCCACCTTTTAATATCAGTGGTGTATTGAGTCCACGTTATGAGCTCAGAGTCAAGCCGTGAGCTGATATTATCCAGAGGCAATACAAAATTGAAAAGTGGTGCGTGCTTTACGAGAGCAAGTCACTAATCTGTGACTGTAGAAGTTCATGATGGTGGTTAGTCCATCTCAACGTATTCGTTATTCAGTGCAGCACATTTTTGCCACGGTGGATGAACTAGCAGAGTCATGGATTATAGAATTATGTGTTCTGACTCTTCAGAACAAATTGTAAATCGAAAGTCACCTCTTCGTCGTTCTGGAAATACCTGCTAAACATTGATCTCTTCACAGAAGGAAGCAAGGAGTTACTGGGTAAGGAGAATATACGAAAAGAGTGAAACTGGGGGTGGGGGGGGGGATGTTGAGATGAAGCAAACTTTGACATGCCAAAGAAGCAACACATGTTGCCCTATGCAAAATGAGTTGGGGCGTTATAGTGGAGCAAAAACACTTCTTTGTACAGTATCCCAGGACGTAACGTAACGTAACGTCGCCAGGAGATTGCAGGCTGGGCCTTATTCGCATAACCTGCAAGCTCTACACCATTATAATTCCAAGAAGCCCATAGCATCACCTTGTCGTTGGAGGTTGGATGCTCGCCTTTTTCGCGGTGGTGAATGCACATGCTTTGAACATTTACCTCTGAATCACAATGTTATACGCAATACTCAGAGCCCTAATAACTCGTCTACTTTGTCCTGCCACAGCTGCAACATTTCCGCCTGCTGCCTCTGCTCGGCAGGCTTTTTGAATGGTTGTGAGCCACGATAGAAACCACCGATCGCTGAAAATTGTTAAGATGGAAATGTCCTGCAGCATGCTGAAAACCGCTCCTACCGATCTTTACCTTTTCCACTGTCACCTCAATTTCGGTACTCCGGTTTCCCAGCACCAAGGCCTCCTCTTGTGAGAGAAATGTTATTTCACTTCATTCTACGTCATTTAGGTTTGTTTGCCCGCCCACAACGGAAGCTACCTATCCACTGTGTTATAACAAAGTGTCCGAAAGTCAATAATTTTTTAAAAAAATTATTAAGGTGCATTGTTGCCTTGCACTTCCAGCAACACAACATAGATTGCCCCAGCGTTGCACCCTTCCACATGCTTACACTATCAATGATCTGCGCTATTTTCATTTGATTTCCTTATCGGCGTGCTACAGCACTGTGATTGGGTTTCCAATGTCTACCAGACCTGCAGACATGTACCTGTAAACAAACGGATAATTAATTACTTTATTTTTTTTCGAGGTGATATTTAAACCTTTGTGACTAACCTTCGAATTTTCAGCCTGAATTACATCACCGCATATGCGGCGGCTATTCAAATCTTGTGAAGGCTCACTGCTGCTCGAATTCTTGAATACTATGCAGATAAGATTAGATTACATTAGCTGTACCTATTCCATAGGTCCATACGGAGGAAATCCTCAAGGATACACAATACATAAAAAAGAGATATGCTGATGTTCCTTCCACAGATCCCAAATTAAATGTTCGTCATGGATGTGGAATGAAGCCATAACTCTTTAGAAAATTTCAACTTAAGAGGTACTAACGAACTCGTCAAAATCCATGTAAATGTGCAATTCAGTTACAGGGGCAGGTGAAGAATATGAAAACCCCGAGGGAAATGCATGCTTCGACATAAAAGAAGATGTTACCCAAGCGTAGAAGTAGCACTGTTGTATTTGACCACGAATGACACTTGTAAATGTCCTCAATACCTTGCATGTGTCAGTCGTGGTCGGAATAGAGTTCTCTGAAGCTGTGAGTGCACTGCGTCGGAGCTGAATGAATTCGAACGTGAGCAATTTGTTGGTGCTCGTATAGCGAGCGCTTCTGTAATCAAGTATTCGAACTATGTGGTCTTACAGGAGGCACCATATCGAAAATTTATACCACATAGAGAGAAAGCGGCTAACAGCATTCGCTATGCTACAAGGCGGAAGGAAGTGTGTCTTGAGTGACAGACGTCGAGTGAAGAGGATTCTGACGAAAAAGGAGGACGACAGCTGCAAAAGTCACTGCAGAACTGAGTGTCGCATTTGCGAACGCTGCCAGCAGCAGAACAACTCGAAAGGAGCTCCAGAAACAGGAAACTGCACGGCGAGCTGGAATTCCAAAACCACTCATCAGTGATGCAAATGCCCGTATAACAGGAAAACGTCGTACCGAGGCCTGGACTAAGGAGCAATGGAAGAAAGTCGTTTGGCCGAACGAGTCTTATTTCACGCTGTTCCCTGTTTCTAGCCGAGTTTACATTCTAACAAGGGAACCTCCCCATCGCACCCCCCTCAGATTTAGTTATAAGTTGGCACAGTGGATAGGCCTTGAAAAACTGAACACAGATCAATCAAGAAAACAGGAAGAAGTTTTGTGGAACTATGAAAAAAATAAGCAAAATATACAAACTGAGTAGTCTATGTGCAACATATGCAACATCAAGGAGAGTGTGACATCAAGGGCGCCGTGGTCCCGTGGTCAGAGTGAGCAGCAGTGGAACGCGAGATCCTTGGTTCAAGTCCTCCCTCGAGCGAGAATTTTAATTTCTTTATTTTCGCAGTTATGATCTGTCCGTTCTTTCATTGACGTCTTTGTTCACTGTAATAAGTTTAGGTCTGTGTTTTGCGACCGCACCGCAAAACCGTGCGATTAGTAGACGAAAGGACGTGCCTCTCCAAAGGGAACCGAAAACATTTGTTCGCAAGGTCATAGGTCAATCGATTCCTCCACAGGAAAACACGTCTGATATATTCTATACGACACTGGTGACGGCATGTGCGTCACATGACAGGAATATGTTGTCGACCCACCTAACTTGTACACTTGGCGAATGGGTAAAAAGATTCTTCTACCTTGCCCGATTTAAGTTTTCTTGTGGATGTGATAATCACTCCCAAAAAAGTGATGAAAACGTAAGAGTTTGTCACATAAACTGCAACAAATGACTGCAACAGTCGCACAGTTTTCCCTGTGCTCTGTCAAAACATATGTTTTTAACGATTTCAAATTTTTCCGTGTGTAGACCGTCAAATCCTGCATATGTCCAAGCAAATGTGAACATGTCCTGGAATTTTGGAGAGCGAAGTTGATAGTGTGTGTGTGCCTGAACTTTGATAATTGTCTGAAAATAAAAAATTAAAATTTCCACTCGGGGGAAGATTCGAACCAAGGACCTGTGGTTCCACAGCTGCTCACGCTAACCACAGGACCACAGCTCTACTACGGTAGTACTATCCTTAATATTGTATATGTTGAGCATGGACTACTCAGTTTGTATATTTTGCTTATTTTTTTCATAGTTCCACACAACTTCTTCCTGTTTTCTCGATTCATCTGTGTTCAGTTTTTCAAGGCCTATCCACTGCGCCAACTTATAACTAAATCTAAGGGGGGTGCGATGGGGAGGTTCCCTTGCAAGCGTGAAACGTGCCGGGGGTTCGTTGATGATTTGTACTTGCGGCTACCAGATGGCACTCTCGATGCAATGTCATGTTCACCTCCCCTCACTTGTTAACGCGGGCGCCTCAGTCCGTTGCAACCTATGGCTGTACAGGTAAGAGCAGCCCATAGTGGCTCGCTTTCACGCTTTCCTTTTTTCATATATTTTGTGACTAAAGTCCTTCTGGCCTGTTAATTATTCTATATGTGAGATGTAAGTACTGCCTCTGTCTTTTATTGTTAGTGAGTACTTACACTTTTTATACAAAAATGTCTTTTCCTATAAATTTGTAACTATGTTATGTTGTTGTTGTGTTCTTCAGTCCTGAGACTGGTTTGATGCAGCTCTCCATGCCACGCTATCCTGTGCAAGCTGCTCCGCCTCCCAGTACGTACTGCAGCCTACATCCTTCTGAATCTGCTTAGTGTATTCATCTCTTGGTCTCCCTCTACGATTTTTACCCTCCACGCTGCCCTCCAATACTAAATTGGTGATCCCTTGATGCCTCAGAACAGGTCCTACCAACCGATCCCTTCTTCTAGTCAAGTTGTGCCACAAACTCCTCTTCTCCCCCATTCTATTAAATACCTCCTCATTAGTTACGTGATCTACCCATTTAATCTTCAGCTTTCTTCTGTAGCACCACATTTCGAAAGCTTCTATTCTCTTCTTGTGCAAACTAATTATCGTCCATGTTTCACTTCCATACATGGCTACACTCCATACAGATACTTTCAGAAACTATGTTATAGGCCATTTAAATTGTTTAATTCTGATGAAGGCACTCTTAGAAGTGTTGAAACCTGGTCAGTAAGACTTAAGTAATTGTGACCGAGGGCTCATTTGTTTCAATTCTAATTTAGAAACGGTCACTGAACCAAGTAGCCATGTTTAAATCTTTACGAATCGTCTCATTTTCCCCGACCACCGCAGTCACCAGATCTCAATATTACTGGACATCTGTGACCACTATCCACCTCCATCATCATTACCTGAACTAGGCACTATTCTCCAGGTAGAATGTACAAGGTTCCCTTGAAAATCAAACAGGACCTGTATTATTCACTACGTGACGTCTTGAAGCTGTTTTGAATGCTAGCGGTTTTCTTTCACAGTATTAGGCATGATTAGGTGTAGCGTTTTCATTTTTCTCGTATTATTGTCCACCCCTTGATGGTCCGTACGTTAATTCTTAAGCAATTATAACCATGCATCATCAAAGAAAATATTAGACATAATTTTTAGCAAAATAGAACAACTCCTCTTACATTTAGCCTCGAGTGGAGAGATGAATCTCTTCTTGTTACGGAAACTTACTGCAGAGTGCTACGTGCATATTCTGTCGGTTTTCTTATTAATATCCTTGGAAGAATCAAGAACTATTGTGCTACACCTTAAAACTTCCCCTTCAAAAATTAAAAATGACTGTGCTGGTAAACTTCTACGTTATTTGATTTTCAAACAGCTGAGCAAAACTCTACGTACTGAAACAGTTTTCTCTTTACTTGTTCTGTTCATCACTAAACTGACACAATATTTTTAGCGCAACGCAATCTGATTTTAAATAAACTCTACAAAACAATGGCCCTGACTAACAATAACCTATATCTTTAATGAACCACTTACCTCACAAAAAAATAGCTCTGAGCACTACGCGACTTAACTTCTGAGGTCATCAGTCGCCTAGAACTTAGAACTAATTAAATCTATCTAGCCTAAGGACATCACACACATCCACGCCCGAGGCAGGATTCGAACCTGCGACCGTAGCGGTCGCCCGGTTCCAGACTGTAGCGCCTAGAACCGCACGGCCACTCCGGCCGGCTACCTCACAAAAATCTTCGTTACTCGACCTACTGCAATAACGAGAGCGCCAATACTGCCATCTAAATAAAAGATTCTAACTACTGAAGGCACTAACTACTACTAGGCATAGTTAGCAAATGAAAGATTCTGATAGAGAACAAACAATGTATTTACCTTAGTAGTGTACAAAAGTCATCATATATATATCAATCAATTCATGACATCCATCTTTGCAAATTACCTTTTTTTGGCAGACACACGCCCAGCTCGTGCGCTTATAGTAACCTCTCAAAACTCTGCCATCTCTCTCTCCACATCCACCACTGCTGGCGGCTCACCTCCAACTGCCCAACGCTACGCGTAGTTCACATCCAACGGCCGAACACTACACTAGCGAATATTCCAACAATGAGTCCAACCAGCCACAAACTGCGCACAGCGCAGTCAGCGATTTTCATACGGAGCACTACGTGGCGTTGCGAACATAAAAGCCTAAACAGCCTACTTACAACCTTAATATGGAGAGCCGCGAGGACTTTTCTTTCATTATATTCATAATGCTGTGAGTAGCGGAGCCCGGGCTGCGGCCGTATCACGTTACTTTCATAAAGCTTTCAATGCAACTACATATCGCCGCCTAGTTGCGAAGTACGTTTACAGGACTTCAGATTAGGTATGCTGTTGTAGTAAAGATTTTGAAATAACCAGAGGTCAGAATGCGGTTCTTATTGGAGAGATACTGTCCCATCTACATAATATTTGTTATTTATTAGCTTGATTTTCGAGTATGTATGAATGTAAATATCGCTACCAGAGGCTGCATGCGACGAAATCAGGTAGTAAGCTATTTCAACAGCGACCAAATATTTGGGTAGTAACTGGAAAGTGGTTAAACGATTAATGCGCTACTGCCTTCTCTATGTTACCACAGATGTCACCTAACTGTCTCCATACGTACTGGAATAGCAGAATAAAACACTGAAGCTACAGTGGTTCCAGCGACCTTGCGTCTTCACGCGATGTCGTCCCAGCACAGAGGTAGCACGATTTTCATTAGAGGCTGTTATGAAATTGCAGAGAAACAGGCTATGGCTCTCATTTCACCTAAATAATGCAATCGGGGGAATGCCAGCAGTTTCTTGTTCCAAACATTCCTTCAGTAAAATAGTGAACTACAATGTGACGTAATGGTGCGTACATCTATAAAGTCTACTCCCGAAACCATTAGTTATTTTCATCAATTGAAATACACTCCTTAATCAGTTTTTTAAATGAGGGACACTGACTATTAACATATCGCGAGGCAAATCACATTCCTGAACTAATAATATATTCCACTTTGCTCGCAAATGACCTAGTTTAAGAGCGCACTTCCTAAGGCCATTCCATCAGATTAACTTTGTGCGAATCACTTCGCTGGGCGCCCATTCGTAATATTTCTGACGACACAAGAAGTGATTCGTGTCTCCTTCGTAAATAAATTGTCTATCTAAAGCCGACTATTCAATTATTTTGTAATTACGTCACAATAGTGCATTGCTGAGAAGAGCTCCCATGCCACTGAACAAGTGTTCTTAGTTCTTAAGGTATGCATATTAGAGCCCGTGTTTAGTGAATGTTATTGTTTGTTGTGGTCCATACCACCTCCTCCCAAAATATGGAAAACAAAGAGATGGAATGTGTTTCACTCTGTCGAAAATGAACAAGCGCAAATTTCTGAGCCTGTGTTTACGAGACACCTTTTCGCGCTGTGCTCCACACTACCACATCTGAATGTTTGTTGGTGGAGTTCTAGTTCACTCTGCAAAATTTATTACCTCTCCTCAAAAAAAGTTGTTTCTGACTGTCAATAAATATTAGCAGAAAAAAAGATAAACAAAACAGGAAAACTGTATCAAATGTTAAGCACAGACTGAAGAAACATGTGTAAAAATGATGGGAGTGAAAATAAATAAGAAATTACGAGCACTCTTATGTAGGAGCCGAAATTATAACTCATGTTACAATAAAACCAACATTAGATATGTGACTACCCGAGTTAGAGAACGAAAGAAATTTCAGGTAGAAAAAATAGGTTGACAGCTTGCTAGAGGTGTTTTAAAGTTAAGAGTGATGGAGTCATGAGAATTACATCATACTAAGCAGCATGGAATATAATATTGTACTCATTTGATACAGGGTGTTAACAAAACTTTTGAGAGGTGATAGTATTAATCGAAACTAGAAAACTAAGTCCAATACACATGGTTCCGGAAATGTATACTTACTGAGATAAGTAAAATAAACATGGGCTCCGAACATCCAACCTTCCTGCGATATACACGTGTTAGAGGAGGTGTTCAACGCGGCATCCATTCACGATGATGCACCCCTCTGCCATCCGGCGTAAGGACTGACGCACCCTTTGAAGTATACCCGGTTGTTGTTGTACGTTCTGGCACGCGTTGAAGACGCGACCCTGCATTGTTCGCATATAGTTGATTGGCGTGGTGTAGACCAGTTCCTTCAAGCGTCCCAAGGAACAAAAGTCTAGGGGATTAAGGTCTGGGGAACGAACAGCCCAAGGTGTGCGCCCACCCCCGATGATTCCAGCGGTCCTGAAATGTCTACGTCAGATGTTTGCGCACATTGTTATGATGACGACGAACGAGTCGTCGCCAGTGTCGACTGGTGGCCAATGCTAAATAGAAACATATAAATCACAGCAGGTTCGTCAGTAACGTCGATAAGGTGCTGGCTGCAGGGTCTGGATCTGCAACGACTAAAATAATTAGAAGTCGTTGGTAATAAATAATATATATTGTACTTAACTAGTAGAAGCCGACCTCGGGGAAGATCAGTTTGGATTCCGTAGAAACACTGGAACACGTGAGGCAATACTCACCTTACGACTAATTTCAGAAGAAAGATTAAGGAAAGGCAAACCTACGTTTCTAGCATTTGTAGACTTAGAGAAAGCTTTTGACAATCTTGACTGGAATACTCTCTTTCAAATTCTAAAGGTGGCAGGGGTAAAATACAGGGAGCGAAAGGCTATTTACAATTTGTACAGAAACCAGAGTCGAGGGACATGAAAGGGAAGCAGTGGTTGGGAAGGGAGTAAGACAGGGTTGTAGCCTCTCCCCGATGTTGTTCAATCTGTATATTGAGCAAGCAGTAAAGGAAACAAAAGAAAAATTTGGAGTAGGTATTAAAATTCATGGAGAAGAAATAAAAACTTTGAGGTTCCCCGATGACATTGTAATTCTGTCAGAGACAGCAAAGGACTTGGAAGAGCAGTTGAATGGAATGGACAGTGTCTTGAAAGGAGGATATAAGATGAACATCAACAAAAGCATAACAAGGATAATGGAATGTAATCTAATTAAGTCGGGTGATGCTGAGGGAATTAGATTAGGAAATGAGACGCCTAAAGCAGTAAAGGAGTTTTGCTATTTGGGGAGCAAAATAACTGATGATGGTCGAAGTAGAGAGGATATAAAATGTAGACTGGCAATGGCAAGGAAAGCGTTTCTGAAGAAGAGAAATTTGTTAACATCGAGTATAGATTTAAGTGTCAGGAAGTCATTTCTGAAAGTATTTGTATGGAGTGTAGCCATGTATGGAAGTGAAACATGGACGATAAATAGTTTGGACAAGAAGAGAATAGAAGCTTTCGAAATGTGGTGCTACAGAAGAATGCTGAAGATTAGATGGGTAGATCACATAACTAATGAGGAAGTATTGAATAGGATTGGGGAGAAGATAAGTTTGTGGCACAACTTGACCAGCAGAAGGGATCGGTTGGTAGGACATGTTCTGAGGCATCAAGGGATCACCAATTTAGTATTGGAGGGCAGCGTGGAGGGTAAAAATTGTAGAGGGAGACCAAGAGATGAATACACTAAGCAGATTCAGAAGGATGTAGGTTGCAGTAGGTACTGGGAGATGAAAAAGCTTGCACAGGATAGAGTAGCATGGAGAGCTGCATCAAACCAGTCTCAGGACTGAAGACCACAACAAAAACAAAATGGTTGTACAGGTTTCTTCTTGGCTGCATACATATAATTATAAACAGATAGTTATTGAGGCCTCACTTAGGCCACACGTTACTAAATGCCTTGTTAGAGGATGCTTCCTATCGGTTGAAGGCTCTGCTATTTTACTACTTGACGTCCCGAGCAAGAGAAGACGAGAGCTCGCTAGAAACTTGATACAAGCCGCGGAACGGCGCTGGTCGCGACTCGCGGGTCCAGCGATACTGATCCGGACCGCGGTTGATAACTGCAACCCCTAACAAGTGTGGTACCGAACGTCGATACCACACACATTGTGACGAAATTGTGCTGGTGCACCTTAAACGATTCACATTTGTATTCGTTGCTGCAATGGCACAGCCTCCAGCAAGATAGGCAACACATCAATGAGAAAGTCCAGATAATCAGGCCTAGTTAACCTTTGTGGCAGCACGTATGGCCCTGTTAATCTACCGCTCAAGTACGCCAACCCACACGTTGATTCTGAATCGGTGTTGATGCCCTCTTTCCAGAACAGCGTGCAGATTTACGTACGCCCATACGTACTGGTTGTGTAAATTCATAATACCATCTCTTGTGATCCTTGCCTCATCGGTAAATAAAGTCATGGATGTGAACAGTGGATCTTCTGCACGTTTCTGCAACAGTCTATGACAGAACCGACATCTGCCATGATGATCCTATGGCGTTAGGCGTGAATGCGCCGTAAATGATATGGGTACAGCAGTTGATCATGAAAACAGCAATTGTTCATGAAGTACCCCTAGATAAGAGAGTCAGACACGCCTTCTGTTGCTGCTAATCGTCGCGCACTGGTCCCAGGGGTTTCTGCCAGCGAACGTAGCACACGCTCCTCCATGCCAGGAGTGCGGACTGTGTAGGGCCTTCCATTGTCAGTCTTCCAAGGTGTACGGGTACCTGTGTCCCTCAGACGCTGGAAAAGTCTGCCGAATAGTTTATCAGAGGGCACTCAGCACTGTGGATACTTTTCAGCGCAGAGGGCACAGATTTGCAGGCTACGTTCGTCTGCTAATCCACAGCAAATATGGTTCAATTGGTTCAAATGGATCTGAGCACTGTGGGATTTAACAGCTGAGGTCATCAGTCCCCTGGAACTTAGAACTACTTAAACCTAACTGACCTGAGGACAGCACACACATGCATGCCTGAGGCAGGATTCGAACCTGCGACCGTAGAGGTCGCGCAGTTCCAGACTGAAGCGCCTAGAACCTCTCGGCCACTCCGGCCGGCTCATAGCAAATATCATAAACGCGATTTCACTTATAGAGTAGTAGGCTTTCATTGCTAACAAGTGGTGGAAGAAAGAAAATGTAAATGTACTACACCATTTGTACGTACCAACAGCGCAGTAACAGTAAACACATAAGTGAATCCGTGTTTGGAAGAAGGTTAACCACCTTGATACGCACTCAGGGCTGAAAGTACTGTACAATAAGGCACACGAACATGGCGAAAATTAACGTACCACACAAAACGAATCTAACCACATAACTGACTGCAGACCACGTAATGGTAGGTAAAGAACTGTGAGTAAGACGTCACAATTTACTGCAAATACATTTGACGAAGCGCCAATGCAGCTCCTGTGCTTTATCCACAACAAACGTCTCGCAGCCCTTCATTTAAGCACGTGTTTACCTCAGAAAGTATGTATTCCCATACCCATTTTTATTGGATTTATTTATCTTGTTTGGATGAGTACGACCGCCTCTCAAAGTAATCAACATTTTTTTTAAATCCTGTGGAGCTGTGTCACAACGTACAGTATGATCTCCGTTTGGGAGACTGATTGCTGCTCTCTACAATTGAGAGAGAATCTCTGATCAGGTCAGCCGCACAAGCTGTCGAAACAGAAAAATATACAACAATCACTCGAATAATCCAAGAACGTCAGCAAGCAGCATATCAGGAAGCGGGCACAAACTCCCGAACGATTTAATACAAAGAGTGCTCTTTCGAAGGCTTCACAAACACACAGCTCGGACATGCATGGAATTTTTTGTATTCCACGTCGTGCTCTCCTGTGGAGACTACAAATAAATCCCTACAAATTTCACGTGCTGTAGGAGGTACAACGTGGCAGCAATAACTGATGAGTCGACTTTCAATTACGCATTTTGTATTTATCTTGTCTTTTGTCTAGATGTTCTTCAAGTCGCTTATATAAAAGGACTAAAGTGTATGTTGATGAAAATGTAATGGTAAACTGTTATGATGAGTGGAGAAACATTTCTGATGTGAAAGTGTGTTGTAATGATATTGCCTGAAATTTATTTACACCCGAATATTCTTCAGGCTATCATGTAACAGTTTAAATGTTATTTTGTAGCTCCGTGCCTTAAATGTATATCAGTCTTTGAGGATGAATTAAAAGCCGAAATAGGCACTTAGATGATGTAAATGATTTTTAATTCAGAGATAAAGTTTGTAGCCTCTATAGCACCACGGTATTAACTTTCAACGGAGTTAACTTTATTGCTGTAACTTTCTGATACAAGGAAATGTTTCCACTCTAGTTTGTTTTGGATGAAGCAACTTTTCATCTGTCAGGTAAGATCAACTTATAGAGATAATATTGGGGACGGAAAGAGATTCACGAAAATAAATTTTTTCACGCCGTATTCTGTAGCAAAGCTTTTAGATTTTTGCTCTATGTGAAACTATTCCTAGATTCTGGATCGCCCAAGGCTGGTTCAAATGGCTCTGAGCACTATGGGACTTAACATCTGTGGTCATCAGTCCCCTAGAACTTAGAACTACTTAAACCTAACTAACCTAAGGACATCACACACATCCATGCCCGAGGCAGGATTCGAACCTGCGACCGTAGCAGTCGCGCGGTTCCGGACTGAAGCGCTAGAACCGCTCGGCCAGATCGCTCAAGGGAAGGTAAAAGCTCATACTACATTGTTCGTGACTTCCGATATCATACAATGCGATTCCTGTTTATGGAGACATGCCAGAGACAAGGCCTTTGTAGAGGCAATTGAAGTATCAAGTTAAAGAATTTGTCATCGTGTTGACGCGTCTGTGAGCTACATAACCAGTACCAATTAAGAACGGCACAGCGGAGGACGTACCCAACGAGATATTGGGGCAGAACTAGAAAAAAAATGATTTTTGTAAAATGATATCGCATCCTGAGTCACCACACCCACCCACCCACCCACCCACCCACCCACACACACACACACACACACACACACACACACAGGTGTATCACTTCATGATGTAATGGATATTGAGCAGTAGCAATAGTACCCTGAGAAATTTGTAATTGAATTTCAAAACTGTTTTTCTGCTCATTGCTGTTATCATCAGAACAGAAATGAGAGACGACTACCAGTTTCAAAAATTTCCAGTAGCTTACACCTCCGACACGGAATGTTGCTTCTCGTGCTACCGGCCAAAGTGGAAAGCTGCTGGAAATTTGCCTACAGAAAGTATTTTCCTGTATCTGAACGCTAGACGCCCGACAGCAAAATAATCTGTACAAACCCCTTACGTATTACACTTTCTCAATTAAGTACATAGGTAGATTATGTGACACTCCAAATATAGAACCCATAATGACCACGCTTTTGTTGCAAAAGAAATAGCAAAATTAGTCATCCTGACAGCGACGACAGCTTCTGACAACAAAATTTACACTCTTGTCAGTTTGGTTAAAAGGGACGTTATATAGATACTTATGCTTATCATAAAGAAAGGACGGAATGAAAGAATACCATACGATTCAAAACAGGAACTTTAAAGAAATAATTCAAAAATTATTATTTACGAAGGTTAAAGCCCATACCATAAATCGACCAAAGATAACACTTATCCTAGAAGAGGGGCGTAGCCGCATCCAGCTGTAAGTTCGTTGTGACTACAACGTAACTCGGCAACGGAGATGTTAACTTCACTTCTCTCTTGTACTCGGGCAACAGTAGTACGCATGTTAAGTGCTGCTAGATTGTTTTAAAGCTGATTTGAAGTTTAAAGTTTTAGGATATTGACTGGAAATATTAGTTAGAAGTCGGAATAAGTAGAATCATCTTTACCGTTAGACAAATAACGGGATTTTGATGTATGTGACATGAAAGTGAATCTTGTGATTACCGATTTGTGATGGGGCTTAGCCTTCGTGATACTTAATAGTCACTAACATCAAAGGACACAGAAAAAGACTGATCGACGACATAAACTCGATTATTAGACTTGAGCAGGCTACAACAAAACGTAATCACGAAGAAATTACAGTTTCGCCGTGGTGTCAGAAAACGACGTCAAGGTCAGCATTACTGATGTTAACATACGCAATTCCCTAAATGACATATCAGTCTGTGTGCTGAGCGTAGGGGCAAACAATAATTACGAAAGACAATAAACCGTAATTATACTTTAATTCTTCGTGTCGCCTACATCACTTAGCGGACATTTAAAACGTATTGGTGGAAATGACTGAATCTTCGGATAACATAAAAGTGCCAAGTGAATTAGTGGTAATTTAAATGTGAATAGCAATAACTTTACACCAAAATTACGACGCATTCTGAACATTTCTCAAGGGTATGTTATCTCTTGAGTTACGTAGTTCAAATCAAATGGCTCTGAGCACTATGGGACTTAACATCTGAGGTCATCAGTCTCCTAGACTTAGAACTACTTAAACCTAACTAACCTAAGGACATCACACACATTCATGTCCGAGGCAGGATTCGAACCTGCGACCGTAGCAGCAGCGCGGTTCTGGACTGAAGCGCCTAGAACCGCTCAGCCACAGCGGCCGGCTTGGGCTGGGTTTCTCTCCGCCAAACAGAAGACCATTAAGGGCAACGAAGGACCATCTATGCGGAATTGCATGTGCTTGCACACCAGCCAGTAAAGTCATGATGACGGTCTTCTGGTGCTCTGAAGTGATTATTATGTTTGATGCCCTCCCTCATTTTGCAGTGATCATATCTGAACTGTATTGTGCTACCCTCAGGAAATTGAAGTAACGACTTCAGCGTGTTCGTCACCGCGGATAATGGGGAGCTTATTGGGACAGCAACACATTGGTTCCGACGTCGGCCAGTAGAGTGGTACCATGACAGCATACAGACCCTCCCAGGAAAGTTCAAATGGTTCAAATGGCTCTGAGCACTATGGGACTCAACTGCTGAGGTCATTAGTCCCCTAGAACTTAGAACTATTTAAACCCAACTAACCTAAGGACATCACAAACATCAATGCCCGAGGCGGATTCGAACCTGCGACCGTAGAGGTTGCCCGGTTCCAGATTGAAGAGTCCAGAACCGCTCGGCCACCCAGAAAAGTGGCGTAAGGCCGTCGTACTGAAGGGAGGTTATGCTGAGAAATAAGGTTTTGTATCTAAAAGGGTGTGGAATAATATGTTTTATTGAAATCTTGAATAAAACCAACATGCTTTGAGAAAGAAATTGTTGCATTACTCATTGAACGGCCTTCGTAGTTTTCGATTTCATTTCCTAAGACGTTATGCTCAGTTTCTTCCATGCCTGCCACGAAACTGATACGAGATCATGAGTTGCCCCTTCTCCCTTGTCTCTGATACTGGATACGGTCTTCAGTATGGCTCTAACCTCATTATCGATTCGACGTTTATAGTGACACATACCGCACTTATTTACATTTTGTAAGTCCATGATATCGTCTTTAAATTTTCCTCTTATAGAGTGTGCATAATGACGGTATCAAGTAAATTTAGCAAAAAAATTTTTAAAATCTGTTCTTTCTTTTTGAAACACTCGGCACGTGCCTTCTACAAGCTGGCCAGTCTTTATACTCGAGGACGGCAGGGCTTTTATCCCCAATTTAGACGAACTCTTCTCTTCTATGGGTGTGCGTCTGACGGCCAAAATACCTGAAGTGGCGTCTTCCGGCAATACAGTGAACAATTTGCATGATAGTAAGCGTAAGCGGGGCTCGAAAATAGACGATTCCGAAGAGTGATGGCTCCGCGTTGCTGACGGTGGCGAAACCTGCCACACGTGTGTCGGCGTCCGCACTGACCGGGACCTGGTTCCCACACGTGCAAGCGCGAAGGCACGGGTCGTCGCCCCCTGCTGGCCACGGGCTCCCCATAGATTTCCCGGCGCGTTTCGCAAAGCTGCCCGCCACCGGCACCGTTGGCTGTGGCGGCCTTGACCGGCGAGGAGGACACCTCATACCACATCTGCTGGGTTCTGCGCAGTCCTCTGTGCCCAACTGGACGACCGCCTGCGTGGTCGCAGAGCCTGGAGCTAGATAGGGCGTGCACCTCCCGTCATACGACCTCCCCGCACCAGGAAATTCACTTTCGGCTTTAATGGATGAAAGTTGCCGTCAACGTACGTTTACACTGGGATACATGTATCGCGACATGTATTAGCGACATGTCAATTTGACATGTCGCGATACATCACCTCATACAAAAATTCACGACACTTGTATGCGGACCCTCGAACTCATACATGTCGCGTATACATTTCGTATATCGCTTTTTGGCCATATACGCGACATGTATGAGCGGCATTTGAAGAACTCGCGCATGCGCAGTACTATCATTTCCTGTCGTCTTGTCGCCTGCCGCTTATTTTGACGATTAGCGCATGCGTAGTACCAGGCTCTTTGGCGGCTGTTTGAGTTTTGGAGGTGCCGGCTATCGTTTCGACGTTAATGTATCTGCATAGAACATCAAAAAGTGCCATATGCAACATTATTCTTCGTGTTTGCGAGGCCATTGTGCAAGTTTTATTCCAAGAAGTGAAGGTAAAAGTTTTATATATATCGGAGCATGTAATACATTCTATAATTTTTTCATGCATCTGGCACGTATATCAATTTTTTGCTATTATTCTGGCGGCCTCGCGTGATAATGTTGACAACGGATGCCGACAATCGTGTGTGAGACGTTGGCATTAGCAATCGCGCGACAATGCAAATGTTTTGTAATGAAATCTTCGTTTCAAGAGGAATCCCCAGTGGCCAAAAAACGGAGTGTTACTGCCAACTGATCCTCTGGTGGAATCGCTTCCCGAAATTTTGTGTTGGTTTTGGACACAAGAGGAGCCACAAGTGATAACAAACCGCGGAAATCCTCCATACTCATCCTAACATAATTTCTAAAATATGCGCCATCCTTTAGCGTTAATTCGCGAGAAACTCTCTCTGCCACCATCTACGCTTCCTCCGCCTTTTCTTCCTATCATCTTCCAAAAGAGGAAGTGTACCAGCACATAAAAATGTGAAATCTTCCAAATAGTCGTCGAAAGCTATCGCACAGTGATACATATCAACCAGTGTAAACGCACGCTCATACATGTATGAGGTTGATACTTGTCAACTCATAGAAGTCGCGATACATGTCGCAAAGTCGCATATACATGTATCTCATACATGTGCCGATACAAATGGCAGTGTAAACGCACCTTCAGAGTGGCACCGACAGAGGTCGATAGCATCGCCAGACGTCGCCCTGTAACACTGACGGACAGCTTGATCAGAGTTAAACCTATCTCTTTCATCAGTTTTTGGTGGAATCAAGGAAGTATAAGGCTTGCTCAAATGAAAATGAGACTACAGTGACATAAAGGATGATTAAAAAGTTTCCTTTTGAAGCCGCTACTGCAGCGTACATGCAACGTAGCGCGACTCCGATTTGGGTATATAAGCACTGAAATGTAGGAGAGGGATTATACTTCGATTAAAATTACCTGATAGAGCACACTTCACTCTCTGTAGTTGGTTTCCTCCAATCAGAGCACTCAACGTCACGCTCGAACCATTCGCCATTGCCGAACTAGTTAGTTCACTTCCAGTTTCTTGTCCGGTTTTCTTTCTTGATGTTTTTCGATCCACAGTCCTAGGCGTCGTCCTTTTATTTTGTATTTCATTACAAATGATTACCACACCAAAAACAAAACACACACACTCAGGGTGTAAACGAAATTCACATGTTTCATATACAGCACTAACCACATACTACTGGATTCTTCCGCACATGGACGATTCACCGTCACATATACAGTTGTTATAATCATAGAGAAGGGCTGACATTAAAGAAGCTTCGTACGACATTGCGTGATGTCGAATTTTTGATAGCTGAAATTAGTCATTGCGACCAGGGCACCACAGACATAACTACAACACTGTTCCACATTGTAATGACGTAGCGCAGTGGTTAGCGAATGAACCTGCTACGTTGAAGGTTGTAGATTCGAATCGCGTGAAATTCTGTGAAACTTTTTACTTTTCTAAATCTATTCAAAAGACTTTAATTACTATTGATATTCAGTTAACTGGTACAAATGTAATTTCTTATTATTTCTAATATTTTGCCGCGTCTTTTTCATCATCATTTTGACTTATTTATTTGCTTTATTTTTATTCCTAGCCCCTTTTTTTCACTTGGAATCTGCTCGTGCCGCCTATAATCTACAGCTAAGTGCCAAAAGAGGACTGTTCATCGGTTGGTAACGCGGTAACCCCTACAGGCAGTGTGAGGATAGCTTCAGGTAACTAAAGACAGCGACAATTTACAGTTTGCTTTTACGACAGTAACTGAATTTTTTTTATCTTAGTTTGCTCGTACGGGTTAACCTTAAACGCTATGAACAAAGCAACCATGATCTTATATCTGCCACAGATTACTCGTCGCCCTTTTCTCGGATTCACTGCGCGTCACGATGTTGTAATTAGGTTAGGACCGAGTTTGAATTGGGGCTACAAAACACGTCGTATGTGGCAGACCAGTCATTGGTCACCTAAAATCAGCTGTTGACATCTCCCATTTTCGTCATACCTCGGTGTGGCCGTTTCCAACATTACTGCATGTTACACATTAACAGAATTTTTGAAGTGATTTGCCGGCAACCGACGTAGAAACATTGTAGGTTCAAGTGACAGATGTCAACTATCAAGTAATTTTAATCGGACTATTGTTTTGGTAGTCGCGTCTTCTCGACATACATGTTGTTAACGCGGGAACGCCAGCCGCGGTGGTCTAGCGGTTCAGGCGCTCAGTCCGGAACCGCGGGACTGCTACGGTCGCAGGTTCGAATCCTGCCTCGGGCATGGATGTGTGTGTTGTCCTTAGATTAGTTAGGTTTAAGTAGTTCTAAGTTCTAGGGGACTTATGACCTCAGCAGTTGAGTCCCATAGTGCTCAGAGCCATTTGACCCATTTTTTTGGAGAATGAAGAATATGTATGGAGCAGCATGTCTGTCGGAAACCACCCTACCAAAAGGAGTGCTACTGCTTTACGATAACACACGTCACCATGACACCAATATCGTAACGCAGAAGTTATGTCAAGTCAAGTGGGACGCCTCGAGCATCCGTCCTATAATCCTGAGGTCTCCCTCATGCGATTATCACGTCTACGGTCTCTTGCAAAAGGCCTTGAATGGTCGACGATTTCTATCGAATGTGGATGTGCAGTAGACGATTAGGACTTCTTGACGCAACGGTACACGGTGTTTTACCAAACTTCAATACTTCAACCTGGTACATCGGTGGGATGATTAACTCAACGTTCATGGTAATTTCGCTTGATTGACATACCGATTCTAAATTTATGACCTAAGAATGGAAACTTTTTGATCTCCCCTTACATACAAAAATTTTTAATAACAGTATTACACACATCAAAAAAAGTTTTGCATCACCCCGGTTCCCAGAACTCCTGAAGACAGGCGTTGACTGTGGATGTCGTATCACAGACACAATCCCTATGAGATGTCACTAAACCCACCCAAAGATGCAAACAACCATGTATGAGCAGCGCCTATTACACGGAGGGCGTCCGAGAGCCGATGAGTTCCAGTCATTCCACCAGGAAGGAATACACGGCTCGTGCCGCCTGTAGTTCAACCATGCCTAGGCGGTCAATACCGCTGTTCGATCACATCCGTATTGTTACTTCGTGCCAGGAAGGGCTCTCAAAAAGGGAAGTGTCCTGGAGTCTCGGACTGAACCAAAGCGATGTTGTTCGGACATGGAGGAGATACAGAGAGACAGGAACTGTCGATGACATGTCCCGTTCAGGCCGCCCAAGAGCTACTACTGCAGCGGATGACCGTTACCTACGGATTATGGCTCGGAGGAATCCTGACAACAACGCCACCATGTTGAAAAATGCTTTTCGTGCAGCCACAGGACGTCGTCTTACGCAGTGCGCAGTAGGCTGCATGATGCGCAACTTCACTGCCGACGTTCATGGCGAGGTCCATCTTTGCAACCACGACACCATGCAGCGCGGTACAGACTGGACCAACAACATGCCAAACGGACCGCTCAGGATTGGCATCAGGTTCTCTTCATCGATGAGTGTCGCATATTCCTTCAACCAGACAATCGTTGGAGACGTGTTAGAAGGCAACCCGGTCAGGGTGAACGCCATAGACAAACTGCCCTGCGAGGGCAGCAAGGTGGAGGTTCCCTGCTGTTTTGAGGTGATATTATGTGGGGCCGACGTACGCCGCTGGTGGTCATGGAGGCCCCGTAACATCTGTACGATACGTGAATGCCGTCCTCCGAACGATAGCGCAACAAAAAAAAAAATGGCTCTGAGCACTACGGGACTTAACATCTTAGGTCATCAGTCCCCTAGAACTTAGAACTACGTAAACCTAACTAGCCTAAGGACATCACACACATCCATGCCCGAGGCAGGATTCGAACCTGCGACCGTAGCGGTCCCGCGGTTCCGGACTGTAGCGCCTAGAACCGCAAGACCACCGCGGCCGGCCAATAGCGCAACAATATCGGCAGCATACTAGCGTAGCATTCGTCTTCATGGACGACAATTCGCGCCCCCATCGTGCACATCTTGTGAATGACTTCCTTCAGGATAATGACATCGCTCCACTAAAGTGACCAGCATGTTCTCCATACATGAACCCTATCGAACATGCTTGGGATAGGCTGAAAAGGGCTGTTTATCGATAACATGACCCACCAACCACTCTGAGGGATCTACGCCGAATCGCCGTTGATTAGTTGGACAATCTGGACCATCAGTGCCTTGGTGAACTTGTGCTTAGTATGGCACGACGAATACAGGCATGTATCAATGCAAGAGAACGTGCTGCTGGGTATTAGAGGTACCGGTGTGTACAGCAATCTGGACCACCACCTCTGAAGATCTCACTGTATGGTGGTACAACATACAATGCGTGATTTTCATGAGCAGTATATGGGGCGGAGGTGATGTTTACGTTGATCTCTATTCCAGTTTTCTGTACAGGTTCCGGAACTCTCGGAAGTGAGGGCCGGCCGCGGTGGTCTAGCGGTTCTAGGCGCTCAGTCCGGAACCGCGCGACTGCTACGGTCGCAGGTCGAATCCTGCCTCGGGCATGGATGTGTGTGATGTCCTTAGGTTAGTTAGGTTTAAGTAGTTCTGAGTTCTAGGGGACTGATGACCACAGATGTTAAGTCCCATAGTGCTCAGAGCCATTTGAACCTCGGAAGTGAGGTGATGCAAAACTTTTTTTGATGTTTGTTTTATTACAGTTCACACTATACATAGTCGCCACTGGGATAGGTTGAAAAGGGCTGTTTGTGGACGACGTGACCCACCAACCACTCACACCTACCTCAATGCGGATGAAGGGAATGGGTGCCTTGATTATACAATTCTCTGGGCTGCTGATGGATCCAGCTGTTCACGGTGTCCTCCGCTTCCTTGTCACAGGTAAACCTCTGATCTTTCAGAGATGATTTTAGGAGGTCAGAGATATATGAGTCAGGTAGGGAGCTCTACTAAGCTGTAAGGAGAATATTCCACGACGTCCCATCGATATTTTTGAGGGCCCTCGATGGTCTCCTTGGACACATGTGGCCTAGCTTTGTCCTAGAGGAGCGGCACCCCATTAGAGAGCTTGACCCTGCGCTTGTTCTTCATGGCCCTTTTGAGCCTCAGCAACGTGTTGCATAACTGCTGAGAGTTGACTGCTGCTACCCGCGGTAGTCAGTCGATGAGTTGAGGTCCTTCTACGTCGAAAAAGAAACTGGGCATACTGGGCATCACTTCTTCCAGCCTTCGATGGAGCGTGGTTTTTTTTAAAAAAAAAAGTGTGAGAGAAGAATAAAAAGTGGAGTGTACTTCCCGTCTGCACGAAGAAATTAGGTGACTTCCCTTTGTGCTTTGATTAAAGCAGCAGTCGAGAATGTAATAACATTTGTTTATTATGATCGGTTCCAGCTTATGTTAAAGCCATCCTCAGACTTTTTGGGCCCCCTATGGCTGGTGCTGGGGGCCCCTCGGTTCTTCACGTGATACCACGATCGTACACTGTCAGCCAAAGGCGGCCCAAAAAGTCTGAAAAAAGCTTTAACATAAGCCGAAACCGATCATAATAAGCAAACGTTATTCCGATCTCGAGTGTTATTTTAATCCAGGTTACCACCAGATCGCTGCGCTCCACTGACAATACTGTCTAAATTTATGAACTCATTGCGCTGTTCGGGATGAATCCATCATGCAAGGAACTTGCAGAAACAACTCTCCAGAAACGAGGAAATTGGTGTACAGCTGTTAACTCAGCTTGTGCTGCTGAGAATACCACCATATCGTCTCTTGGCGAAAACATTCATCCACCGGGATTACGTACAACGTCTCTACAGCGAAGGTCTACTTTCCAACCGGGCGTACCTAACAGAATCTATTCTAACCTCCTTGAGAGGAATGAATGCTAGGAGGCCTCTATGCTTCGAGACCAATGATGCATTGTTGCTTTTGCTACTAAAACGACGCCAAAAGCACGCTAATGTATATCTGTCTCGAAAAGAAGATGGAGAATATTGCACACCATCTCCTCAATCATTGGAGTAACACGGCAACTTTTACGAGATGAAGAGAGAAACCCTCTATTACATACTCGACATGCTTTATTATAATATTGAAAATCTAGATTAAATACACTCTACACTACCTCAAATAAATTCAACAAAACAGACACATGTCAATTAACCTTCTATATCAGTTACCCAGCATGTGTTTGAAAGACAAGCGAATTTTAGAATAAGATACTCTGAACACTTAAAGCACTGAAAATTGGAAACATTTACACCTAATTTGCGAACCATCTTATAAACTTCCAGAAAAAGATATAGCACCCTCAAGGACTGTGTTCATGTGCATACTGCGGGGCTGTAACGTAATGGCGCTTAGAAGTCTGACTGTACAGGTTCTGTTTTAGATCTGCAAACAATAGCTGGACAGAGTTTAGAGGCGGGCAGTGTTTGCAGTGCTCATTCTAGTGTACATTATTGCCCCACTTACGAGTAAGTACTCCTGTTGAAAATCTTCAAACATTTTAATGGGGTTGTGCTCTGGACCTGCAGGAAGCTGCATGTACATATCGACGTACTGCTGCACACGTTGGGCACGTTGTGTCGGTGGCTTGTCACCGCTTTCAGCAATGGTCTGTGGCAGATACGCATACCTGCAGTCCAGGTTCTGGACGTCCACGTGGTACAGACGCACTCAGGGTCGACTCTTTGTGCGAGCAGCGGTGGCCGACCAAACATCATCCAGGGACGACATGTGGGCACACGTTGCACCTTCTGTGTCATCAGGCACAATCGAGAACCGGCTGCTTACAGTAGGATTAAGACCACCTGTGCCTCTGGCCTGGCTGCCACTGACACCACGACACCGCCAAGCATGGCTTTCCAGGTGTCGCCAAGAGTGGAGAGTGGCATGGTACTCTGATGTCTTCAGTGATGCTAGTAGCTTCTGTCTGCATGTAGATGTGGACTTAACTGCGGTTAAGTGACGAGAGTTGATTCTCTCTGAGTGCGAACTGTGTATGGCATATACTTGGTGAGCAGTCTATTCCAGAGTGCATTCGCCCTCCACACAGGTCCCATACCATGTGTGCCAAATGTAACACTTTTCGGCCATATTTGACGTTTCTGCAGACTAAAGTAAACACTGCTCGATACGTTGCACAGGCTGTTATAGTCCTGATACTGCCAGATCTTCCACAGGAAGGTGATGTTTCTTTCCAGCAGGACAACGCACTTCCACATATAACTGCTGCGTGGCAACATCCACTTCGTGGTGTACAACTGCCCTGGTAACCATGATAACCAAATCTCTCGCCAATTGAACATGTGTGGTACACAATGAACTGGGAAATAACTCGTTCTCAGGTCGTGCATGAACCACTTCTGAATTACAACAAAAGGCGCAATATGCTTCGGACAGTCTATCGAAAAATATCATTTGGCACGTTCATAATTGTTTGCATGTGAGTACATGCCTAAATTGCCGGCAGAGGGGGATACACTGTGAACTGTTCAAAAAATGTGTGTGAAATCTTGTGGGACTTAACTGCTAAGATCATCAGTCCCTAAGCTTACACACTACTTAACCTAAAGTATCCTACGGACAAACACACACACCCATGACCGAGGGAGGACTCGAACCTCCGCCGTGACCAGCCGCACAGTCCATGACTGCAGCGCCCTAGACCGCTCGGCTAATCCTGCGCGGCCACTGTGTACTGAAGCGACTGTTTGGATGCCCTTTACTGTAACATGTGTGTTTCATTAGGTGTGGATTTGTTATCATATACTTCTACAGTGATGAATTACCTGTCACATCACTTATCACTGACATGACTTTGTCCTTGAAGGTCTGACATAACCCAGAAATGATCCACTGCAGTAACTTTAAGCATTTAATTTGACATACGACTCCTTTCTCACTTGAACACATAATTCTAAGAGGCTATAAATGGTTCAAATGGCTCTAAGCACTATGCGACTTAACATCTGAGGTCATCAGTCCCTTAGACTTAGAACTACTTAAATCTAACTAACCTAAGGACATCACACACATCCATGCCCGAGGCAGGATCCGAACCCGTGGTTCCGGACTGAAGCGCCTAGAACCGCTCGGTCACAGCGGCCGGATAAGAGGTTATAAATTAGGAATAAAATTTCCTATACAGATTTCTGCCTGTGTTGCAGAAGACATGCTAGACAGCCGCAAAACATGCAAATGTATAACCCAGTGTTCAGTTAATTACTATTAAATTTTTAAGTTGTTCGAAACTTATGGCATCCATAATGTCTCAATTTCAGACCATAGCTTCCGAGGCATATCTTTCGTATTACATCTCCCATCCTCAGGGTACCACAGACTCCTTCTTCCTTGCACTAAACTTAAACATACCTTACAATCCTTGTCTTGCGTGTAGGAGCGTCACCTCATCCGACCGAACGATATTCGCCAATCGTCGTCTGAAGTCTATACTTTCGGGTGTTGAGGCCAGTTGCACCGATATGGCGCACATACTGGCTTGCTGGTTTGAAAAGATAGACAGCCTTTGGAAGGTGCTGGTCGCCGGCAGAATTCTCCGATGTTTGTGCCACTATGTCCGCAACCTACGGCACGTAAATTTAATGAAGGCACTCTAAAACAGTATTGGGCGGCAACCTGTTGTATTGTTCCCTGACGAACAAATTACGGGGATATGGAATATTAGACCAGCTTTGAGGCTAGGTTGAACAGGTCGTAGAAAATAGAACATAAAGTGTCGATCTTAACAGAGTGATTTCCTCACACGTGAATCTGGAGGCGGGTGCTGCCCATAGGCACGTTACAGGACCACCATACTCTTCACAATATACTGATATGACGAAAGTCATGGGATAGTGATACGCACATACACAGATGGTGGTAGTATCGCGTACGCAAGGTGTAAAGGGGCACCGCATTGGTGGAATTGTCATCTGCAATCAGGTGATTCGAGTGAAAAGGTTTCCGATGTGATTATGGTGGCAGTACGACAAGAATTAACAGACTTGGAACACGGTAGTTGGAGCTAGATGCATGGCACATTCCATTTCGGAAATCGTTAGGATATACAATATTCCAAGATCCATACTGTCAAGAGTGTACGGAAAATCCCAGATTTCAGGCATTACCTCTCACCAAGGGCAGCGCAGTAGCCGACAGACTTGACGGATTTCACTTAACGACCGAGAGCAGTGGCGTTTGTGTTGCGTTGTCAGTGATTACAGACAAGGAATACTACTTGAATTAACAGCGAAAATCAATGTGGGACGTGCGACGAATGTGTCGGTTAAGACAGTGTGGCGAAATTTGGCGTTAATGGGCTATGGCAGCAGATGACCGACGTAAGTGCCTAGCCTAAGTGCAACTGAGATGCGCATAGCACGTGACACGAATCTACAGCCCGGCACACACGTTCCGCACACGTTGAGCTAAAAGCACGATATCGCCTGCAGTGCCTTTGCTGAGCTCATGACCTTTGTAGAGGCACAACAGTTTAAGATAATAAATTTAGATTCGGTGCCACATTTCTGAGCTAGGCACGGGCCTGTTGACAGTAAGTTACGCTGAGCAGCAGTTGCGAAGTAGAATGGAGGCCACAGGGCTGTCGAAACACTAAAATGCATAAATGCAATGGTTTGCATGGCGCAAGCTACACGCAGAAGGGGCCCACTGGCGCAACCTAGGTGTGGTGAGTACATGACTCGGAGCAGCACATTAGCAAAACAGGGGCGCACAGCCGACTATAAATAGGTGCCGTTTTCTAACGAGAGTCATTCAAGTGTGGCAGCTCTCCTGGACGGTGGGGCGTGTCACTCTGCCAGCTACATGCAGCAGCAGATGGGGCGCCAGCATTCCAGTCCACGGCGGGTCACTGGTTCGACCCTCTGAGACCGACGCTGGGTCCGTAGCCAGCCAGCCAGCGATGGGCCACTCTTCAGCTCGCTACTTTGGGCAGTCGTCTTGGCTCCCAACGCACGCTGGAGGCATCCCAGGGCCAGGACCACAGATTCGGACACCAGATAGTGTGTGCTTGTGGTCACCCCGATCTCAGCTACACCAGTGAGGAAGGACGCAGCGGGCCACTCGGCAGCTCCCAGCGGAGCAGAGCTGAGTCAGCAGGGAAGAAGACCGCTGAGCTGGCAGTCGGCGCAGCCCTGACGACGCAGTCCTACAAAGCTGACACACAGCAATGAGTTGCACTGGGTCGCTGCGGCGCTGGCCTCAGCATTGTGGGACCTGGTGACGCAGACCAAGGTGTACAAGGGCACTGTGGTTGGAAACAATAAATGATTTGAGAAGCTCAGACAAGTCTCAATACCACTTTCTACCTCTTCCCGCTACATTTGGTCATCGTGATACATTCAGTGGCAGAAGTCGCCACTACTCCTTATCGGTTGGACCCTAGACGACGGGAAAATCTTGGTCTGGTCATACGAGTCCTGATTTCAGTTGGTAAGAGCTGAGGGCATGGTTCGAGTGTGGCGCAGACCCTACGAAAGCATGGACCCCAGTTGTCAACAAGGCACTGTGCAAGCTGGTTGTGACTCCATAATGGTGTGGGTTATGTTTACAAGAAATGGACTGGTTGCTGTGGTCCAACTGAACCAATCATTGAGCGGTTACTTGGAAACCTTTGCAGCCATTCATGGACTTCATGTTCCCAAACAAAAATGCCATGTCGCCAGGCCACAGTTCTTCGTGATTGGTTCAAAGAACATTCTGTAAAATTTGAGCGACTTATTTGGCAACCCAAATCGCCCAGCTTGAATCATATCGATCATTTATAGAACATAACCGAGAGATCAGCTGGTGCACTGAGTCCTGCGACGGCAACACTTTCGCAGTTATGGACAGCTATAGAGGCAGCAAGGCTCAATATTTTTACAGGGGACTCTCAACGATTTGTTGTGCACATGTTACTTCTTGTTGCTGCACTACATCGGGCAAAAGGCACTCCCACACGATATCAAGTGGTACTCCCTGTTTTTTATCGTCACAGTGTATTTCACCACTTTTCTACTCTCACTCACGCGAATACACTTGTTATGACCGTTTTACACGGTAAGTGATGCTGCTACATTTCACAGACCCATGCTATTTTATCCAATCCACTTGCAGTCTCTCAGTCACAAAACTATTCCCAATTTATGAGTCTGAAACAACCAATGTGTAATCATGAAAATATTTAAAGTATCAGATCGCCTTCCATTGGTAGTTATTGCTTCTCCTGTTGTGCAATGTCTTGGTTACTGGTATCGTTAAAAAGATCACGTGGAAACAAAATAAATGTCTACAGTTGCCGCTTTCATGTTGTTGTAAAGACTCGGACAAAAACTCGAAGTCCAGGAGACGTGACGCCCACATCGCGTATCAACACTTCTAGCCGTGATAAGCGTTCCGTTTCAATGAGAAAATTTCTTCGGGCTTTTCATATCCATCCAAAATCACTCGCTGATAATTATATCCCATAGAATTACCGGATTGCGGGCCTGTTGGTTGCTGTTTTTCACCATCTGTTCCAAAGAGTCCCAGATAATTCGTATGGAATTAAGATCAGGTGACTTAGCAGGCCGATCGCGGTGCGACAGGACATTTGTGTGTTTATCGAACCAGAAATGTAAGGGTGCAGCCTTGTGAACACAGCTGTTATGTTGATAGATGAAAGTGTCTGCAGCATATGTATCATGAAGATGAAGAAGAAGGGGCTACGCTTGGTCGCCAGCAACGATGACTTATTTTTGTGAGATAGTGCTCCACAACTACAATAAGGTTCATGAAAGATACTGACCAGTGCCAGAAGCTAGTACCCACTTAATAAAGTTTCTGATAGCAGCTAATGCTGTAGCTATACAGGTTGCTAAAAGAAAAGTATTCATTATTTTGACAGATGATAGTATGGACCAAAACGAGACAAAAATGTCCAGTAAATTGGGATACAAAATGCATACAATAAGAGCTCTGAGAACATGTGCATCTTCACTGCGGTGAAACAAATCTCTTTGTTTTTGCACAGCTCTTTGGTATTACAAACGACGTACAAAATTCATTAAAGAAATGAGGATACTTTACTTCGCTATTTCCATGGATACACCATTAAGTAAACATCTGTTAGCGTCGTTATTAACATTCCTGAGCAAGTGCAATGCAAACATTAGTTCTGTTGTGGTGGACGGGAAACACGCTTGAGACAGCCTACTAGGCACTGGTTATGGGTAGTAGCAAGAATAGATTTACTTCAGGAGGAGATCTAGCAGTCAGTACAACACACACAAAATACACTTAAGGTGCAACAATAACAAAAAGTTGCACCACGAAGGAGTTATCCGAATGCGACGGAAATTGGTAGATATGTACACGCAAAAAATGATTACAGTTTCGGAAAAATTGGATGACTTATTCAGAGAAAGAGTTTCAAAAACTGAGCATGTCAATAATGCGTTTGCATGCCTCTGCCCCTTACGCAAGCAGTTGTTAAGCTTGGCACTGATTCATAGAATACTGGATGTCCTCCTGGGGGATACTGTGCCAAATCATGTCCAACTGGCGCATTTGATCGTCAAACTCCCGAGTTTGTCGGAGGTCTTTGCCTATAATGCTCCAAACGTTCTCAGATGGGAAGAGATCCGGCGACCTTGCTGCCAAGGCACGTTTTCGCGAGCAGGAAGACAAGCCGCAGAATTGTCGCCAAGTGTAGGTGGGCATCACCTTGCTGAAATGTAACCACAGGATGTCTTGCCACGAGAAGTAGCAAAACGGGGTGTACAGTACCGTCGACGTCCGACTGTGCTGTAAGAGTGCCTCGCATAGTGGCGAAAGGGATCCTGCTAGGAAATGGCACTCCACACCATCACACCTGGTTGCCACGCCGTATGGCGTGTGACACTCGGATCAGTATCTCACTACTATCCGGGGCGTCTGAGACGCGCATTTGGCTTGAAAACTCATTGACTGAAGTAGAATTGTCTTCAGCGCTGATTCCCGGTCGGAGTTGAGCCGAGATGACCAGCGAAGACGAGTTGGTATACCAACCTGACCGTCGCACACCATGTGGCCCGAGAACCAGAGTGGTTGTCTGGGGTGCTACTTCTTCTCATAGCAGGATCTCTTTGATGGTCATCCGCAGCACCCATTTAGTATAGCGGTACGTCGGCGACATTCTTCGCCCAGTTTGGTGGCAAGCCATCCTGGGCTTGCATTCACAGCAAGAGTTTCTGCTGGTTGCCTTTGTGCTTGTCAAATCCTACCTTGGCCAGGAAGGTCACCGAATTCTCCCCAATTGACAACGTTTGGAGCGTTATGTGCAGAGCCCTCCAACCAACGCGGGATTTTGACGATTTCAACTCTCCAGTTGGACACAATTTCCCATGATATCCCTGCGGAGGACATCTAGTAACGCTGTCAATCAGTGCCAAGCCGAATAACAGCTTGGATAAGGGCCACAGATGGACTACCGCACTGTTGATTTTCTCAACTTGTGAAGCTCTTTCTCTTGAATAAATCGTACAATTTTTCTGAAACTGTAATCATTTGTTAGTCTGTTGTAACTTTTCTGCTTTGTTTATTTTCGTGGAGTAAACTAAGCTTCTGTTCTTTACACTCGTTTATCTTCGTTCTTGTCCTAAATAAAACAAGTGGTGTAATTACGGAAACGCTATCTGATAGATAAATCGCTAAAACTAAAACTGTATATAAGAACATAATTGAAAATCCCAAACTGTAGACTAAATAAGCTGCCCTGTGAAACTATATTCTGCGGTACAATGATCAGTGCTACAATGCGTGACATCACAGTACCTAACTTGAAATTCCAATACTCGAAGTGTTGTAAAAGAAGTAATTTAATTTTAAAATGATGAGCCGTCAAAATGTTTCTCGAAAAATGCCCTGTGAGTGTACGTGCGCAGTCTGACAAACTTCTGGACACATAATACTGCACACGCCAATGTAACATTGCACTACCCGTCTCTATAAGAAATTAAATCTCTACTGAAATTTTATGATACTGACCTGATAATGGATTCTGAAAAGAAAGCTAACTGAATTATCTATATGTGACCTAACAAATATTCTTATGGCTTAGGTGTGGCAAAGGAAACTTGGTACTGTTAGAAGTGATGGGAATAAAATAAGCAGCGCAGCAGCAACTAAAGAAACAAAAGGAAAGAAAAGCCTTCCGCAGTGCAATGTAAGGACATGCAACTCTCCTAATCTGCTATGCTTCAATCACTGTGTTCCGCCAAGTTCAATGCGGCGACACAGATATTCTGAAGAATTTAATTCTTTTGTAAGGACACATTGCTGAAATTATAACTTGGTAAACGGTTAAACAAAAATTGAGCTTTAAAATCTCCATTGCAAAAAGAAATTCAATCTCTGACTATAAGAATCATTTTTACAAAATATATCCTTTATAGCAAGTTTTACTCTGCAAAGCTGTTTGCTGAAATGGCAAATGAGTGGTAAAACCCATAACTTCTGAGTGCAAGACGTGTGAATAGAAAACTTTATTAACTCTCGTCTAAACAATGAAACCACGTAACCCAAATCGTTCAAGAGATTCCTCCAAAAACTTCCATTATTCATACTCTTCACAATTACGCGCAAACAGGCAAAGCAGCAGCACTTGTCCAATTAATCTTTACAGCATCATGATTCACAACGCATCCATCTCTGTTTCTTTATCTCTGTGCTCTGCAAGACATTTTCACCCATTCAGCAGCGTAGCCAACACCAGACTCCCTCACTAGCTGCACTCAGAATGTCTATTGCAAGCCCGCATCTCGTGGTCGTGCGGTAGCGTTCTCGCTTCCCACGCCCGGGCTCCCGGGTTCGATTCCCGGCGGGGTCAGGGATTTTCTCTGCCTCGTGATGGCTGGGTGTTGTGTGCTGTCCTTAGGTTAGTTACGTTTAAGTAGTTCTAAGTTCTAGGGGCCTGATGACCATAGATGTTAAGTCCCATAGTGCTCAGAGCCATTTGAACCATTTGTCTATTGTAACGACAATGCTACTGGCAACCAAGCACCGCAGCGCTTGCACTCAGAACGTATCGACTGCGGAAAAGTATCCAGCATAAGCACGCGATATATGGCACATTCAATGAAAATAGGGATTACAACACTTTTATTGACTACTGAAAATAAATTTAAAAGCTTACACTGTACCTGTACATGACATCTATCGATTACCGTCCGATTCAGACACTACTGCCGTCGTGCGTTTTTTGTTTTGTGTATAAAGTGTTACTTTATTTAATTATGTATCTGTTTAGTATAAAATACTTAACTTAGATGCATTCTATGTCCAGCTGAAAGACAATGTGCTTTTATTACTCGTCGCAGACTACAGGAATAACTGTTTGTACTTGAATAGTGCTAACGAACAGTCACACATCAAAGTACGTTTAACTTTAAACTTTATTACACAGTTCTCACTAATAATACTAGTGCTGCGAGATCTAAACTATGTAGAACCTGCTCTCTTCATCGGCGATCACAGACTGCGTGAGCGACGTAAGTAGACTTTCAGCAGCAGTGGCGTATGGAACATCTTGAAAGCATGTCTTCCGACATCTCCTACTGGTGACTGCGTCTAGCAGAGACTCTCTACACTCGTCGTTCCCTAGTGAGGTAGTAACTTCAGCATGGGACCTCGCTTTTCCGAAGATATCACAAGTTCTACCACAGCCATTTAGCGTTTTGGTAAGTCTCTGAAGTGCTTTTACGTTATAATTTTATCTTTGCACTTACCAGTGTAATTGAAGGATATTACTCAAGACTGGAAATTGCAGATATGATCTTCTGTTATGGTCTGGAAAATTAAAGCAACCGTCGAGCTCTTGTCCTGTACGTTGAAATACTGGTTGACAAATACTGAACTATATGAAATGAAATTGTCGTAACTTCTGAACGGTTTGCGTTAGGACGTTCAAACTGCACGGTTGGCGGCGGGGCATGATGGGCGTTATTATGCGCTGTCTGGTTTGGCTTAGCGACGAAACCCACTTTCATTTGGATGGATCCGTCAGTAAGCAAAATTGGCGCATTTGGGAGACTGAGAATCCGCATTTTGCGATCGATATCTCTTCACCAACTAGTGACTGCATGGCGTGCAATGCCTAGTCACGGAATAGTCAGTGCGATATTCTTTGGAGGCACGGTAACTACCGAACAGTACGTGAAGATTTTGGAAGATGATTTAATCCCCATTATCCAAAGTGACCCTGATTTCGACAAGATGTGGTAGATGCAATACGGAGCTCGATTGCATCGAAGCACGTGTTTGATGACCTGGAGGAGCACTTGGAGGACCGCATTTTGGCTCTGGTGTATCCACTGGCATGGGCCTCGATTGGCCGCCGTATTCTGGGTTGGTTCAAATGGCTCTGAGCACTATGGGACTCAACTGCTGTGGTCATCAGTCCCCTAGAACTTAGAACTACTTAAACCTAACTAACCTAAGGACATCACACACATCCATGCCCGAGGCAGGATTCGAACCTGCGACCGTAGCAGTCGCACGGTTCCGGACTGCGCGCCTAGAACCGCGAGACCACCGCGGTCGGCTCGTATTCTGGGATCTGAACGCATGCGTCTCCTTTTTTTGGGGCTATATTAAAGACGAGATGTACAGCAATAACCTCAGAATCATTGCTGAGATGAAAAAAGCCATTCAGGAGTTCATCGAATGATGTTCCGACATTTCAGTCGGTCATGCAGAATTTCGCCATTTGTCTGCGCCACATCATCGCCAGTGATGGCAGGCATATCGAACATGTCATAACCTAAATCCGAATATCTGTAGTGACGTTTACATGTTGAACAAAGTTTGTAACTAATTCACGTTGTTATATTTACATAGCTCAATAACTGTCACCTTGTATATCCAGAACGCCGGGTCCCATCTGCACAATTATTCAGCCATATTCTCCACCAGCGCCTAGTAGAGCGGCTCCGTGCCTCCAACGACGACGGACTGTGGCAGATGTCGCACCATTCGTACTCCTGTTGTGGACGAGCGTGTATTGTAGCGAGTGAAGGAAGACCCTGGAACTAGTGAGCCTAGAATTTCGACACATATCCATGTTACTCATCCTCTAGTCTAGGCCATCCTGTACGAACAGTTGCTGTACACATATAATGTACAGCGTATCCAAGGCCATCGGCCACAATATAAGTCTGTCAGAAAGGATTTCCGCCTATTACTGTTGCAAAGATGCCATGAATGTACACTTTTGACAGCAAATATACTGTTCATATACGAGGCTGGTTTCATGCGAGGTGGGATTCTCCATTTTCGTGATCAAGATGTGTGCTGACTCAAATCTACATTTACTTGAAGAAGCAACGCAGCACCATAGATTTTCAGTTGATGTAGGGGCACTAATTATTGGCGATTAACTAACAGCATTATACATCTACCAAAAAGATTCACTGGCGCAAGGTATCGTCAGGTCTTATCAAACGGCTTCCCTGTGCTACTAGATGAGGTACTATTCCGACAACGCCTGGAGTGGTTCATGCATGATGGAGCACTAGTCCTATCCGAAGTGTCCGAGAATACCTCACATAAGACCTTTAATGGGCAATCGGGGAGGTCCAGTATGTTGGCCAGTCGTTCTGCCGGTCTTAATCCCATTGGATCTTTTGTTGTGGGACGCTTGAAATCTGGAAATGAAACAGGTCCCAGTAATGATGAGCACGCGTGATTGGCCGAGCGGTCTAGGGCGCTGCAGTCATGGACTGTGCGGCTGATCCCGGCGGAGGTTTAAGTCCTCCCTCGGGAATGGGTGTGTGTGTTTGTCCTTAGGATAATTTAGGTTAAGTAGTGTGTCAACTTAGGGACTGATGACCTTAGCGGTAAAGTCCCATAAGATTTCGCACACATATGAACATTTTGAGTAATGAGAAGCAAACAGTACAGTAATGCGTCATCAGTGCCTGTCAGGGGATTCATAACCTGAAGTTTTTCAGAGAGTACGCGACTACCTAAGACGTAAGGCAGAAGCATGCCTTAATATGAATGGATACTATATTCAGCACCGTCCTTAACTATGGCTCACAAGTGCAGTAGCAAGCAGATTACTCTGGAAGCTGACCTGTTTCGCAGTAACAGAATAATGTGTTCTCATTAGTTTATTACACGCTGTAGGTCGTTCGTGATAGAAAACGGCTTGAAGAGGTGTGCTTCACAGCAACGAAGATGAACTAGTGCTCACACCTCTTAAGGTATGCATTTAACATCCCATGTTTACTAGACACTTTTGTCTTGATGTGGTCTGTACTGCCACCGCTCAAAATAAAGAAAACTTTTTAACGCTTTGAATAAATATGTATATCATGAATGTCCAAATAAGGATCACGGTTCACGTCTCCGGAAACTTGGAGCAGACCCACGCTATGGTAAGCCTCCAAACAGGCGGATTAAACGCCTCATTGATCTGTCGCTGACCACTAGGCCTTGCATCGTTCAGGGGAAAAAAGCAAAATGTAGACTCTTTGGACCGCACTAAACTCCTCTTGTCAGCAACTGTTCGGTTTCTGTGTTATATGGCCCGTTTAAATCGTGCACAGCTTTATGTGTTCCTGTGAGTAATGGACCTCTGGCAGGTACCCTGCTCCAGATATTCACTGCATACACTTACGATCGCCATGCTCACTCGGTGAGTGGTTGAGATGGCTCTGCGTTCACTGAGAACAGCAGTTCTTGTCAGGTTTGAAACCAGTTGTCATCGGCATGTCGTGACACTGTCCGTTAGGATGTGCATTAGTTTTTCTCAGGTTTTGTGAGGCCGTTACCCCTGAACGAGATCATACAGCATCCAATACGCCCAAACAAAATCTAGGACCAACTGAAACATTAGAGGGTAAAAAAAAATTAACATTTCTATCTTTAGAACAACAAATTGTTTATAACAGTTGTCATTCAAAGTCATTTATCACTGGCAAGTAAAAGTAAATCAAAAAATAATATGTCAATGGTGTGTCTGGTTCTACTTATTTCTAAAAATCCTTTTTTCTTTTTATCGTTTCCGTGCATCAGTCTATAGAAACGGAACCCTCATAGGATGGCTTCGACTGTCTGTCTATCTGAATGTTCAAAACCCTTTTGCTCAAGAACGGTTAGACGTATGAAGTTGAAATTTATAACGCATAGTGAGGTCCGAGATCCCTTGGCAGTATATCGCATAGTGAGGTCTGAGATCCCTTGGCAGTATATAACATTCAAGCTTCTACGTCAGTGCAATCAAAAGATAAATCCATTTATGTCACACATTTTGATACTCGCAAACTCACTGAAAAAAAAGCTATAAGGTACTTCCCGTCGACCAAGAATCACGAAATTGGACAGAAAGCAAGGCTTCAGAGTAGAAGCAAAGGAAAATCCGAAAACTGTTACTTCTTAATTATACAGGGTGTCCCAGCTATCTTGTCCACCCAAAATATCTCTGGAACAATAACAGCTATTGGAAAACAACTTTCACCGGTATCAATGTAGGGCTGGGGCCCATGAATGTACATATTTGGAAACATTCTAGAACGAAAGCATATGTTTTTTAACACAAACTTATGTTTTTTTTTTTTTAATGGACCTCCTATATTTTTTCTTCAGCAATCCATAGCATGACAAAGCACATACAGAATGGCGTTGATTGCATCGCAATATTCCCATTACATCCCGAGATATTGAGACACGAAGTTGACGCTTGAAACACCCGACATGCGCTGCTAGCGCACGTCCTGAGGCTCAGGCGTGAACCCCATGCTGCCCGTAATCGCGATGTGATTGACATGTGTAATCACACCTCCATACTTATCAAGAGGTCCGAAACGAATAATACTCTCATAAGCACATAATGGTTTCCCTCTTGCACGTTTTACGTATCTACGTACACAATATGAACCAGTACCGATCGGTGTACACCCGTCAGGTTGTCTTATTTATCCTGCACACCCAAAATAAGGTTTATCTAATGCGTTATATGACCCATTTTGCCTGTCACGCAGGGCCTGGCTCTACCTAGTCAAGTGTCCAACGTAGTTCCCACTACTGCCACGGTTACCACTTCGCCTTGTTTATGATTTGCGACCCATGCAAACTCTTGTACTCCACCACCCTCCGAGCATCCCATTTGTTGTTGCTTTGGCGTGCAGTACACCGCTTGCCAGTGTAGTCGTGCATCAGAGTAATCTAGTGACGGCACGGAGGTAGTACACATTGTGAATAAACGTTATGTTGTGGAACTTATACTGTACAGTATAATGTACACACATGAAGATATGGTAGAAATGCTGCTGATCTATGGAGAATGTACGTTGACGGGAAGGTCATAAATTTCATCGTTACCATGTTCATTTACACCAGGATCTTCATGGAAATGACTTCCGCAGTAGTGTGACATTTTGTCGGTGGGCTCAGCAAAAACTTCTGACTAATCCAAATTTTTTTGCAGATGTTCTCTTTACCGACGAGACATCATTCTCCAACAAAGGAATTGTCAATATGAGGAATATGCATTATTGGTCCGCAGACAATCCAAAATGGCTCCGTCAGGTAGAGCATCAACGTCCGTGGAAAGTTAATGTTTGGTGTGGGATTATTGGAGATACCATTATCGGACCTTTCTTTATAAATGGCATCCAAAATGGCAGACAATACTCCAGATTTATACGACACAATCTTCCTGTTCTCTTGGACACCGTATCTCTGAACCGGAGAATGGTCATGTGGTATCAGCATGACGGATGCCCTGCACATAATGCCTTACGAGCACAACGACTTCTGGACCGTAAGTTCGCTGGTAGGTGGATTGGACGAGGTGGCCCAGTTAGGTGGCCTGCCCGATCTCCGGACCTTACAACGCTGGATTATTTTCTTTGGGGAGCAGTGAAGGATGCTGTTTACCAACATGAACCAACAACACCAGAGGACATGAAGCAACGAATTATTGGTGCTTGTACAGCCATCAAAGAGGAAACAGTAGCACGAAGTAGGGCATCCTTCATCCGCAGAGTGACCCTATGTATGCAAGCCAATGGGCATCACTTTGAGCATGAGATGTGAACGCTATGTTTAGTATGTAGTGCTGGTATCACAGTGGAAGTTTCTACAAAGGGCCATTTTACCCAGTGATGTTAAGAAACATTTGTTTGCAACAATTTGTCATTTAACGCATTAGATAAACATAACATTGATAATTATGTGATGATAAAACTAATTGGTTAAACATGTTTACATTCATCTTCTATGTCCTACCTGAACTTCCCAAATCAAAACATTTTTACCTAAACAACGTTAAAACTTTTAGTCCACTTGCTCGTTTCACTAAAACCATCAACATGAATTTTACTATCACTTGCGCTAGATCTACAGTAAAGTAAAGTTTTAACGTTGAACGACATTACCTTTTTAGTAACGAATTAACGACAAGCGAAGTTAACTTTGTGACTAACGTTGCGGTACACAGATATGTTACAGAACCGCATCACCCCTAGCCTATGGGATAAATACCTGCTGGAATGTAAGACGTTAATGCAGGATGGCAGGAGACCGTATTATTCGTTTTGGACCATTTGATAAGTATGGAAGTGTGATTACGCATGTCAATCACATCGCGATTACGGGCAGCATGGGGTTCATGTGAAAGTCGTTTTCCAATAGCTGTTATTGTTCCAGAGATATTTTGGGTGGACAAGATAGCTGGGACACCCTGTATATTAAGAAAAAAATATTTCTTTTGTCATTTGTTATCCGTCGTCAAACTTGAAAATAAAACAACCAGTAGTTCTACATCTACATCTAGATCCATTCTCCGCAAGCCACCTGACGGTGTGTGGCGGAGGGTACTTTGAGTACCTCTATCGGTTCTCCCTTCTATTCCAGTCTCGTATTTTTCGTGGAAAGAAAGATTGTCGGTATGCCTCTGTGTGGGCTCTAATCTCTCTGATTTTATCCTTATGGTCTCTTCGCTAGATATACGTAGGAGGGAGCAACATACTGCTTGACTCCTCGGTGAAGGTATGTTCTCGAAACTTCAACAAAAGCCCGTACCGAGCTACTGAGCGTCTCTCCTGCAAAGTCTTCCACTGGAGTTTATCTATCATCTCCGTAACGCTTCCGCGATTACTAAATGATCCTGTAACGAAGTGCGCTGCTCTCCGTTGGATCTTCTACATCTCTTCTATCAACCCTATCAGGTACAGATCCCACACTGGTGAGCAATATTCGAGCAGAGGGCGAACAAGTGTACTGTAACCTACTTCGTTTGTTTTCTGATTGCTTTTCCTTACGATTCTTCCAATGAATTTCAGTCTGGCATCTGCTTTACCGACGATCAGCTTTATATGGTCATTCCATTTTAAATCACTCCTAATGCCTACTCCCAGATAATTTATGGAATTAACTGCTTCCAGTTGCTGACCTGCTATATTGTAGCTAAATGATAAAGCATCTTCCTTTCTGTGTATTCGCAGCACATTACACTTGTCTACATTGAGATTCAATTGCCATTCCCTGTACCATGCGTCAATTCGTTGCAGATCCTCCTGCATTTCAGTACAACTTTCCATTGTTACATCCTCTCTATATACCACAGCATCATCCGCAAAAAGCCTCAGTGAACTTCCGATGTCATCCGCAAGGTCATTTATGTATATTGTGAATAGCAACGGCAACCTGAAATTTCTCTTACTTCGGAAGACTTCTCTCCACTGAGAATGACATGCTGCGTTCTGTTATCTAGAAACTCTTCAATCCAATCACGCAATTGGTCTGACAGTCCATATGCTCTTACTTTGTTCATTAAACGACTGTGGGGAACTGTATCGAACGCCTTGCGGAAGTCAAGAAACACGGCATCTACCTGGAAACCCGTGTCTATGGCCCTGTGAGTCTCATGGACGAATAGCGCGAGCTGGGTTTCACACGATCGTCTTTTTCGAAACCCATGCTGATTCCTACAGAGTAGATTTCTAGTCTCCAGAAAAGTCATTATACTCGAACATAATGCGTGTTCCAAAAATCTACAACTGATAGACGTTAGAGATTTAGGTCTATAGTTCTGCACATCTGTTCGACGTCCCTTCTTAAAAACGGGGATGACCTGTGCCCTTTTCCAATCCTTTGGAACGCTACGGTTCTTCTAGAGACCTACGGTACACCGCTGCAAGAAGGGGGCAAGTTCCTTCGTGTACTCTGTGTGAAATCGAACTGGTATCCCATCAGGTCCAGCGGCCTTTCCTCTTTTGACCGATTTTAATTGTTTCTCTGTCCCTCTACCATTTTGTCATCTGTGCGACAATCTAGAGAGGGAACTACAGTGCAGTCTTCCTCTGTGAAACAGCTTTGGAAAAAGACATTTAGTATTTCGGCCTTTAGTCTGTCATCCTCTGTTTCAGTATCATTTTGGTCACAGAGTGAGTGGACATTTTGTTTTTATCCACCTACCGCTTTGACATCAGACGAAAATTTCTTAGGATTTTCTGCCAAGTCAGTACATAGAACACTACTTTCGAATTCATTAAACGCCTCTCGCATAGGCCTCCTCATACTATATTTCGCTTCTCGTAATTTTTGTTTGTTTTCAAGGCTTTGGCTGTGTTTATGTTTGCTGTGAAGTTCCCTTTGCTTCCGCAGCCGTTTTCTAACTTAATTCAGGCTGACTGCCGCAGTGGTAAAAGTCAAATTTCAAGCAAGGAATTACCCTATCATTCATATGATGAATTTCGCAATTTATCAGTCATCACATATCCAAGAGCTATTACTGCACGTAGATACGGCGTTTCAATTTGTGCCGGTCGTAGTGGCCGAACGGTTCTAGGCGCAAAATTCTGGAACCGCGCGACCGCTACGGTCGCAGGTTCGAATTCTGCCTCGGGCATGGATGTGTGTGATGTCCTTAGGTTAGTTAGGTTTAAGTATATAGTATGAGGAGGGCTATGCGAGAGGCGTTCAATGAATTCGAAAGCAATGTTCTATGTACTGACTTGGCAGAAAATCCTAAGAAATTTTGGTCTGATGTCAAAGCGGTAGGTGGATAAAAACAAAATGTCCACACACTCTGTGACCAAAATGGTACTGAAACAGAGGATGACAGACTAAAGGCCGAAATACTAAATGTCTTTTTCCAAAGCAGTTTCACAGAGGAAGACTGCACTGTAGTTCCCTCTCTAGATTGTCGCACAGATGACAAAATGGTAGATATCGAAATTGACGACAGAGGGACAGAGAAACAATTAAAATCGGTCAAAAGTTCTAGGGGACTGATGACCTCAGAAGTTAAGCCCCATAGTGCTCAGAGCCATTTGATGTTTTTAAGAAGTGATATTTTAACATAAAGACCATTTAAAATTAGAGTGTGGCTCGTCAACTAATGGAGAGATCCATATTGTAAATTAATGGGAGAGACAGGAAAGCAAATAAATGGATTAGGGAACAGACCAGCATGGGAGAAAACTATGATAGTGACTAATAACAGATGAAAGTAGGATGGGTAGTAGCCAGGGAGGTGCGTGGCAGATGACCAGGAGAAGATCTTTTCTGAATTCTAAGAAATAAGAAAAGACTGAGTAGACAAAGTTTGGAAGCTTGGAACTAGCAGACAGCATCATAAGATATGGAGAAACAACCCTGATTCTTATTGCTGATCATTTCAATGTACAGATATATGTAGAGGAGAATTTTATCAGCAGTGGATATCAAATCGCTGCTGATAATGATGATGTATTATGTAGCGTTTAAAAGGTATCGAGTGCAGATATTTTAATATGTGGTACCTTGATATGTACAGTGTGCTGGTTGTTTTTCTCTCCATCAAACAATCTTCCCACGGACGCGTCACAAACTTTACGGCCTAATGTTTCCTATATGGTCGTAACCGCACCACCAACGGGATAACACCTGTCTGTATAGACTACCGATTTGCGTCTATGTGTCCACACTTCAACACCTGACCTACTGCCCAGGGAAAAATAAGCGTTAATGGTTTTCTCTTGCCACGTGTACCTGGAGATACAAACCAACCTAAAAACATACTACTACTAATAGCTATAATTATTAGTCCTCAAATGACGTAATTACTGACGTAATGTTGCTTGGTACATCGTCGTCAGTCACCAATAGAAATACACCCATTTGTACCTGTTACACCTTGTATATTAAAATCTACTGAAAGTTTGATTGGCCGGCCGATGTGACCGAGAGGTTCTAGGCGCTTCAGTCCGGAACCGCGCTGCTGCTACGGTCGCAGGTTCGAATCATGCCTCGGGCATGGATGTGTGTGATGTCCTTAGGTTAGTTAGGTTTAAGTAGTTCTAAGTATAGGGGACTGATGACCTCAAGTGTTACGTCCCGTAGTGCTTAAAGCCATTTGAACCATTTGAAATTTTGATAACGGAGATGATTTTTAGCAAATTAATTTTCAGTCCTCACAAAATCTTCATTGAACGCATTTTGTTTTTACCCCTCAGAAGTTTTCATATCATCCTGAGGTTGATAACCACTGATCTACGTCCACTGCTCTTCCGGCATGTTTCGTGGCTGCGAGTGGCACACTATTCCTTGTGGGCGAGAACAAATTGGGCAGCTTCATTCACGGTGAGGTCATAGGTGTTAGCGCGATGTCTCCAGTGGGTGATAAATTTCTTGTGTGGTGTGTATATCTCCCTTGAGCTAGACGCCCGCGCCGTTCGCACCTAGAAGGCAGAGGTTCGACAGAATATGCGGGTCCGCTGTGTAATCACAACGGTTGAGAGGGTTTGTTGTGAATCAGAGAGTACAGGGAGGAGCCGTGACGCAGGTGGCTGTTACCCCGCCCTGGAGAGCCGGTCTGCTGGAGGAAGCCATCGACCTCGCAGCGCCGGCGGTCGGCGGTCGGCGGCGGGCAGCGCCGCATTTGCATAAGGAGAGACCTGCCGACACTCGTTTGTTTGCATCGCTCCTCGCAGGCCCCCGGCACAGATGCCTCCGCAACGGTCGCTGGAATTCTGCTCGTCCCACACGCCGATTCTGACAACTTCCTGGAATCCGGAGCTGGAGCTCGAAGACATTGCCTTTCGTGTCCACATGCCTACTCCAGCATCCGTAAGGACTGGGCAAGCACTAATACTGAAGGACCATACAAAAGGAAAATAAAGGAGCTACTTTCGTAACAGATGGCAAGTGCCCACTTGTTCGGCCGTAAATAGTGAGTGCATTGGACAGTTACTTGTTGTTTCCTGTTGGTGTAATTTTACATCGTGCGGTATCCAGGAATGATATCTACACTACTGGCCATTAAAATTGCTACACCACGAAGATGACGTGCTACAGACGCGAAATGTAACCGACAGGGAGAAAATGCTGTGATATGCAAATGATTAGCATTACAGAGCATTCACACAGGGTTGGAGCCTGTGGCGACACCTAAAACGTGCTGACGTGAGGAAAGTTTCCAACCGATTTCTCATACACAAACAGCAGTGGACCGGCGTTGCCTGGTGAAACGTTGTTGTGATGCCTCGTGTAAGGAGGACAAATGCGTACCATCACGTTTCCGACTTTGATAAAGGTCGTATTGTAGCCTATCGCGATTGCAGTTTATCGTATCGCGACATTGCTGCTCGCGTTGGTCGAGATCCAATGACTGTTAGCAGAATATAGAATCGGTGGGTTCAGGAGGGTAATACGGAACGCCGTGCTGGATCCCAACGGCCTCGTATCACTAGCAGTCGAAATGACAGGCATCTTATCCGCATGGCTGTAGCGGATCGTGCAGCCACGTCTCGATCCCTGAGTCGACAGATGGGGACGTATGCAAGATAACAACCATCTGCAAGAACAGTTCGACGTTTGCAGCAGCATGGACTATCAGCTCGGAGACCATGGCTGCGGTTACCCTTGACGCTGCATCACAGACAGGAGCGCCTGCGATGGTGTACTCAACGACGAACCTAGGTGCACGAATGGCAAAACGTCATTTTTTCGGATGAATCCAGGTTCTGTTTACAGCATCATGATGGTCGCATCCGTGTTTGGCGACATTGCGGTGAACGCGCATTGGAAACGTGTATTCGTCATCGCCATACTGGCGTATCACCCGGCGTGATGGTACACGTCTCGGTCATCTCTTGTTCGCATTGACGGCACTTTGAACAGTGGACGTTACATTTCAGATGTGTTACGACCCGTGGCTCTACCCTTCATTCGATCCCTGCGAAACCCTACATTTCAACAGGATAATGCACGACCGCATGTTGCAGGTCCTGTACGGGCCTTTTTGGATACAGAAAATGTTCGACTGCTGCCCTGGCCAGCACATTCTACAGATCTCTGACCAATTGAAAACATCTGGTCAATGGTGGCCGATCAACTGGCTTGTCACAATACGCCAGTCACTACTCTTGATGAACTGTGGTATCGTGTTGAAGCTGCATGGGCAGCTGTACCTGTACACGGCATCCATTCTCTGTTTGACTCAATTCCCAGGCTTATCAAGGGCGTTATTAAGGACAGAGGTGGTTGTTCTGGGTACTTATTTCTCAGGATCTATGCACCCAAATTGCGTGAAAATATAATCACATGTCAGTTCTAGTATAATGTAGTTGTCGAATGAATACCCGTTTATTTGCTGCATTTCTTCTTGGTGTAGCGATTTTAATGGCCAATAGTGTATTTGTACTCACAGATTATTAAGAGCTTAACGCACTGATTGCGTATTTAGAAGTTCTCTTTAGTGAATCGTACCATATGAGAGGTACCAAGCAATGCCTTCTACAGATAACACAGAGGAGATCCTCCTTTTTTTTCCGAGGCACCCGTCTTCTGACTGGATCCCACTAATTCCACTCTTATGCGAATCTCTTCATCTCAGCGTATCGCTTGTACCCTGTGTCCTCAATTACTTGCTGAATGTATCCTGTCCTCTGTCTTCCTCTACAGTTTTTACCCTGTACAGCCCCATCTAATACCATGGAGGTTATTCTCTGACGTCTTAACACATGTCCCGTCATCCTGTCTCTTCTCCTTCTCGGTGTCTTCCATATGCACTTTTCTTTGCCTATTCTGTAGAGAACCTCTTCATTCTTTATCTTACAGGTCCGCTTTATTTTCAGCATCGTCCTATAGCACCGTATCTCATACTCTTCGATTTCCTTCTCTTCCAGTTTTCCCGAAGTCCGCGATTCACTGCCATTCAACGCTGAGTCCCAATCGTAAAATCTCAGATAACTTCCTGTGATTCCAACGTTTGGTGCTAGCAGTCCTCTTGACCAAGAATGCCCTTATTTTCTGTGCCTATGCGCTTTTAATGTTCTCCTTGCTTCGTACGTCGTATGTTATTTTGATTCTAAGGTAGCACAATTCCTTCAATTCATGTACTTCGTGGTCCTAAATGTCATCAGTGAATCTTATCAGCCATCCGCTATGACCGAGCTGTTATAGGCACTTCAGTCCCGAACCGCGCTGCTGCTACGGTCTCAGGTTCGAATCCTGCTTCGGGCATAGGGTCTGTGTCTTGTTCTTAGGTTAGTTAGGTTTAAGTAGTCCTAAGTCTAGGGGACTGATGACCACAGATGTTAAGTCCCTTAGTGCTTAGAGCCATTTGAACCATTTTTTGTATCTTATCGTTGATATCCTTTCACTCTGAATTTTAATTCCAGGCTTGAACTTCATTGCTTCTTCGATGTAATTGAAGAGTAGTGGCCACAGACTACATCCCATCCTTAGATCGTTTTCCATCCAAGCACTTCATTCTTGTTCATTCTTATTGTTCCCTCTTTGTTCTTGTACATACCGTATATTATCCGTCATTCCCTATGGCTTACTCCCATTTATCTGAAATGTGACATAGATTAACACCATTGAAATTCTCACCTGTCATGTTATCTCTGAATGCTCGAAACTTCAGGAAGTTTAACAAATATCACTTCTTCTCGGTAATAATTAATTTTATTAGTTGAAGTTACATTTTAAAAAATGTGAGATGTTTGAATACTCAAACAAGCATAGATTTCATAGCTCTTGGATATTCATCCATGTTCCGAAAACAACCAAACTTACCATAGTGTAATACAGCTATCTCTCTCCCTCCCTCTCTCTCTCTCTCTCTCTCTCTCTCTCTCTCTCTCTCTCTGACACACACACACACACACACACACACACACACACACACACACACACACACATACACACACACACACACAGGCACACATACTACCTACCTATCTGCTCGAGCGTAAGTGGTTAATAACACCGTCATGTTCAAGGTGCTAGAGGCATTCTTGAAACATATCGAACAAAAGATTTTCCTTATATTTTTGAACATCTTTGAAGGAAAATATGTGCTTCAAAGTACCTGCCTGCTATTTCTTGCAGGGATGCGATTACATTGTTACAAATGCAATGTAGGCTAAGTTTTTAAAGAATATTAAAATTTAAAAGTTAATCAATTATCTCACATAGCCAGTGGCAGACATGTTGCCGGGGACGTATCTGAGCCTTCTGCTTCTTCTCAGACGCATAGGTGTGCTATCACCAACGTCCAGATATTAATTCATTTTCCTATGTTTTCGATTTATGCAGTTTTAACAAATTAACGTGGAAGCCTTCTAATCAGTATCACTGGCTATCTTTTCCGGCATGTTCTGATGGGATATAGAAAATTATTTTATTATCAGCTGCGTTTTAGCACTGATTACGTAAGATCTAGACCACGAAGTTATCGTGGTACATTGCTTGTGAAAGCAACTCCCACTTCGAACGTGGGAACTCGACCTGCAGCTGTATCACCCGCTAAAAACTTAATGCAGATAACTATACTAAATCACCGTATGTATATAAACTATAACAGGAAGTAGTTTAAAAAGAAATTATGAAATTATGTGACTATCATATGAAATCATCCCCATTTGATGTTAGCTCCGAGACTTTGACACCAATGGTGATTTCATTATTTCTAGCAACTTTTCATTTAGCCTCTCGAACTCTAGAAACTTCGGAGAATGTCATCTTGAATCATCGCACAAGCTGCATTGTTAGCCACTATATCATTTAGGTGCTCAATAAAAGAAAGGTAGCAAAATTAGGAAGTCGATGAGGATAGAGATGTTACACAATGGATAACTTTCTAACAGAATTTTTAACTCTGAAGCGATGATCAAGGGACCTAACAAGAAGAAAAAGAGAGCAGCAGGCTTATAAATTTAAAATAAGTAACTGCCGTGAGGCTAGGGCCTCGCGTCGGGTAGACCGTTCGCCGGGTGCAAGTCTTTCGAATTGCCGCCACTGCGGCGACTTACGTGTCGATGGGGATGAAATGATGGTGTTAAGGACAACACAATACCCAGTCCCTGAGCGGAGAAAATCTCCGACCCAGCCGCGAATCGAACCCGGGCCGTTAGGTATAACATTCCGACGCTCCGATCACTCAGCTACCACGGGTGGACTATAAATAACTAACTTAACTATTTTCTTCGAGTGTTGCCACTGTGTACATCATCATTCCTCTCAAATTTCACGTATGCAGGATGATCAGTAGTTAATAGCGAATACCGACACAGGTGGAAACCCTTCCATGTCTGTCAGCTGTAGTCAGTCGTACTTCCGCTGGGAATGGAGAAGAGGGAATGGAGGAGAGGTAGGAGAGAAGGGAGAAGGGGTGGAACTGGAGAACGGTGTGTTAAACATTTGTGAAAGGTAAAAGTAACATTCAAAAGTATTCCAATGTTATATGTCCATGGATGTAAAAGTTGTACCCTTGCACACCAAGAATTTTTTTTTTTAATCACAACATATTTTGCGCTCTCCAGTGCTTAAAATTTGCTTCACGTTTCTATCTTGGTTCATGTAGAAGACATAGTCATGTAATATCACGTGAATACTTTTGATACAGCCTTTACACTTGAGTAATAAAGGTCTAATAACTATCCGTATTTAGATTTATTTACCTACTTGTACTTAATAGCGAACTCTGCATCGTCAAGGTTTACAAGTCACAATAGAGCTTCTGCATCTTTGGAAGACACATACAGGATGACAGTTACTGAACTATATGAAAAAAACGTAAAGTACTTACAAACCACGGCGTGCACATACTTTATTCAACGTGTAAACGTGACTACATATATTTAGATTTAGGTTATGACATGGACGATATTGGCGTTGATGTGACGCAGACGAATAGCGAAATTCTGCATGACCCACTGAAGTGTCGGAACATCGATGCTGTCGATGACCTGCTGAATAGCTGTTTTCAGCTCAGCAAAGGTTTTGGGTTTATTGCTGTACACCTTGTCATTAATATAGTTCCACAAAAAGAGCGTCACATGTGTTCAGACCCGGAGAATATGGCGGCCAATTGAGGCACACGCCAGTGGCCTTCGGGTACCCCAGAGGCAGAATGCGGTCCCCAAAGTGCTTCTCCAGGACATCAAACACTCTCCTGCTTCGAAGGGGTCGAGTTCCGTATTGCATGAACCACATATTGCCGAAATCAGGGTCACTTTGGATAATGGGGATGAAATCATCTCCCAAGACCTTCACTTACAGTTCGGTAGTCACCGTGCCATCAAGAAATATCGTACCGATTATTCTGTGACTGTACATTGCGCACCACACAGTCACCCGTTCAGGATGAAAAGGCTTCTAGATCGCGAAATGCGGATTGTCAGTCCCCCAATTGCGCCAGTTTTGCTTACTGACGAACCCATCCAAATAAAAGTGGGCTTCGTCGATAAACCAAACCTTACAGTGCATACTAATTCCCATAATGCCCCTCGGCCAACCGTGCACTTTGAACGTCCTAACGCAAGTGGTTCAATTACTTATTGAACGTCCCTCGTACATCGACGCCGACTGTCTAACTTGTCTACCTCTCGCAGCCATATTACGCGGTATAGGAACAGTAATTATAAAAAGTAACCGACGGGCTATGGAGACGGGCGTCACACCCGGTCGGTAACTGGTTTCAAACCTGAGATGAATGGCTGCTATCAGTGAATGTTGGACCGTCTCAGACTGTTCCCGGGCGAACACTGAAAAGCGAACGGCATACAGGTTCATTTGGGGACGAGTATGTGGCAGAGACCACTGTCCACAGCGTCAAAAAAGTTGCACGTCTTCAATAGGTCATACAACGCAGATTGGAGACGTGTAGTGTGGTCGTCACACCCTGTCGATAACTGGTTTCAAACCTGAGATGAATGGCTGCTATCAGTTAATGCTGGACCGTCTCAGACTGTTCCCGGGCGAACACTGAAAAGCGAACGGCATACAGGTTCATTTGGGGACGAGTACGTGGCAGAGACCACTGTCCACAGCGTCAAAAAAGTTGCACGTCTTCAATAGGTCATACAACGCAGATTGGAGACGTGTAGTGTGGTCTGACAAGCCGCTATGTTTTCACACAATGCAGAGCGTCGAGCCTATCGACAACTCATTGAGGCGTTCAACGTAGAGTGAGTGAGTGAGTGTGTGGGTGAGTGAGTGGGTGGCTGGGTGGGTTGGAAGTCCAAGTCAGAGGACGTTCTGTGATTTTTTGGGTGTGGTCCACACATTCGGGTTATGGTGAAATCAACCAGTATAATTAGTTCAACATTCTGGGTGACTTCTTTCCAAAATGGCAATACCCATGTTCGCAGGGCTGCAACAAACGTTCCTTGTTTGACGAACACTCCTGCACACTATCGCACGTCGACTGGACTGTTAAATCGCCCGATCTCGATCGCTTAGAAAATGTCTGGGACTATTTAGAGCGGCGGGTGAAACGTAGGAGGGAACAGCCCCGCAGTCTGGTAACGTTACAGGGTCTAATCATCAGTGAGAGCCTCCAGTAGGATATGGAATACCTGGAGGAACTTCTGGTCCCCAAACTAGGGCCTTTACCAGGGGTACGTGCACTTACACGGTATTATCATGTCTCCTGTGGTGACAAAAGTCTTGTGCAGTGTGATTACTACATTGTCCACTCACATTAATGTGACCATCTGTCAATAGCCTGAATAACCAACTTTTGAAGTGTGAGCGGCTGCAAGACGTACAGGAGCAGAGTGAGTGAGGTTCTGGAAGGAACCGACAGGGATGTGGTGCCATTCTGACTCCAGTGCCGGTGCCTGCTGCACTAGGTTTCTCAGATGATGATCCATGACGCGAATAGCCCGATCGAAGTGGTTCCACAGAGTCTCGACCGGGTTCAAACCCGAGTAGTTTGAGGAGTTTGGAGGCCAGCGGAGGATGGTAATCTCATCCCAGTGCTCTTCGAATCACGTGTTTACACTGTGAGTTGTGTTACACGTTGCAATGACCTACTGATAGATGCCATTCTGTCGCGAATGGGTCACGTATGTGAGTAGAAATGTATAAGGTTGCATAAGATGAACATGTAGGAAAGCAAGTTAATGTCAGCCAGGGCGCTGGGAAGCAGGAAGGTTTTGTTTTTGTGGCAAGGGACGCTGAAGCTACATCACCAGCTACGACAGAATGTTCTGGAAGGACGACAGGACACGGGAGACGCGGGTGATCACGGGAGATTGCATCAGACGAGCCTATATAAGCAGGGCCGCTGGTGCTGCTAGGGATTCGTTCGACAGTTGCCTTAGACGTTGAACCTAAGTTACTCTGCCCTCGGGACGGGACTTAGTTTCTCGTGACACTTAGCTGCAGATGGTACATGCAGGACTCTCCAACTTACATTCAATGTGTTGGTGCCTCTTAGGGTTCGACAGTGGTTTTATCCTACCTCGTGTTTCATCTCAGTTATTTCATCAGAAGTATACATCCTTTATCCCACCAAGTTCCCTTATCTGCAAAGAATTTCCAGCTTGTTTTCCAGCACCAGGACTTCGAGTTGTACGAGCCACCTCATTACTGGATTTAGCGTCTATCTCCCATCCTGATCCCCTCACAGGAAACTACAGACGCGACAATTGTGCCGAGGAAAATCAGATTGAATGTAGCGGTGGACATGGTCCCCAAGCAAAGATACGTACCTGTATCGATACGCTTCCTTCCAGAACGACGAGATCGCCCAGGAAATGCAGGGAAAACATTCCCCATACCAAAAGGCTCCCGCTTCCCACCTGAACGCTTCCGACGATTGATGCAGGATGTTTGCTTTCAGACATCTCACGTCGTAAACGTCAACGGCCATATGCCCAATAGAGCACAAAATGTGACTCATCTGGAAATCCCGTCTGTCGCCAGTCGACGTCCAGTTGGGATACTGGCAGCCTTCGACGCCCATTAACAGCAGTCAGCTTGGGTATGTGAACCAGACAGCTGCTGCGAAGGCTCACACGGAGCAACTTTCACTGAACTCTCTTTGAGGAGACACTGTCGGTAGCCCCTTGGTTCATCTGGGCGATTATTTGCTCAACATCTGCACGACTATTCGGCCATACACATCTCCGCAGCTGTCCTTGACCTCTTGTCATCTGTGTCCCATGGTGCAACACAGTCGCCTCGGCGCCATTTTGCCATGTATGGTATACTTTCACAACCGCGGAATGCGAACAGCTCTACAAACTAAGCCATTTCGTTAATGCTTCTACCCTTGCCCCGAAAGCCAATGACCATATCCATTTTGACATCACACAATCAGCAACGACTGTACTGTTTTCTGCATCTCCCCGGTATGCATTAAATAGCCTCCACTATCAGTGCTGCCAACTGCCAGTTGCGAGTAGTTGTTACAAGTTGACGTAGAATGTAGGAGGTGGTCACATTAATGTGACTGGACCATTTGTATTGGATAAAGGGTGATTGCTGTAAATGACTTAACTACTTTCTGACAGTATATATGAAGATGGTGTCTGTTCTTTTGGGCATGTTCCAAAGAACAGATACCATCTTCAAATACATAGTTAAGCCTCACCGATCATTTGACCATCCTCTTCTGTGCGGATTCACATACAGTGCCCAAACTCTTACGGGAATCGGCAAAAAGCCGCGAGTAATGAGTACAATGGGCAGGGGCACTATGAATAGAGTGTTGGACAATAAGTTGGGAATGTGGGTCTCACGGGGAGCGTGCAAGGGTTAAGTCTATGCAGTCGCACTATCCTATGTGTCCTTGGTGGCTGAGATGGATAGAACGTCTGCCATGTAAGCAGGAGATCCAGGATTCGAGTCCCAGTCGGGGAACATATTTTCAACTGTCTCCTGTAAGAAGCTAGGTGTATTCATTTCATTGTACTTTCTGACAACTAGGAATACCGATGTAAATCATAATCAAAGAAAACAACGAGCAATTCTCATGTAAGTAGTCTTCGAAAAAATATTGACTAATTGTATTTAGGAAGAAGAAATGTAGACAAGAAAACCATGAAACAGGAGCTTACAGTTGGCGAGATTCTTATCACCAAAGGTTCTTGAACTCCCGTTTATCGAATGTCCGTCTATTCATTAAGCTTGTAAAAGGGTGTGATTTTGTATTTGAAACTTTCAAGATGTTCTACAACATCCAGTTTGCGGCTTTTGTATTCAACTCGTAGGACCTTTGAGCTATTTTCTGTGTTATCTACAATGTGTCCAGTTTCAAGCAAACGAGCAGCTATTGCTGATTCATTTTGTTGTTAAAGATAGAAAACTGTGAGGTGTCCATTAAACTTCGCTGCGAAAGGTTCCTGTCACTTTGACCAACATTGAAATGATAGCAGTTTTGGCAGATAATTATATATACTCTAATGTGTGACAGTCTGTTACGTTATTTAAATTATTGAGTGACAATTTATTCTTTGTATAATTCTAATGCTTTTCTAGATCTAATTTTCTCTCTGCAGGAGAGTGTGCGCTGATTTGAAACTTCCTGGCAGATAAAACTCTGTCTGGCACTGGGACTAGAATCTGGGACTTTTGCTCTCAGGACTTTATTTTTGCCTTTCATTAAGTACTAACTCGGCGTGTGAAGGCTTGTTCTGTGCCGTGCTTGAATAGCTCAGTCGGTAGAGCACTTGCCCGCAAAAGGCAGTGGTCCAAGGTTCGTGTCCTGGTCCAGTGCACAGTTTTAATCTAATATTTATAGAGAGTTAATAGAAATTCTTAGTTACTTGGTATGAGAAGTTGACATTGTATTCCAGACTACAGCTAATGTCAGAGGCGTGTGAACTTGTAAAAACTGTGTCATTCTTTCCTTATTTGTGTGCAGTTGTCTCATGTCTTATTGCAAATTCATTTAATAATGTTAATCCTTTATTTTGTTTAATTAACTTCATTAGAGGGTGCCGAAAATTCTCTAATAGAACTTCCAAATGCTGAAGATTCAGTTTTCATCCTCAAATATACCGAGGTATTATAAAATGGCTGACGGACTTTTATTCACAAAATATATGCCCTTATTAATGTTTAATAATGATCGCTCTAAAGCGCTGGATACGAATTCCAGATTGGATCCTTCTCGAAGGTCACAGCTAACTACATCCTCACTCGATTCCTCAATTAGGCAATGCGATACGTCTCAAAAGGGAGAAACACCACAAAGAAGCGAAATATTAAAATCAACAGAAATGTCCTAGCTTCAAAATGAGTGTATCTTCAAATCGATACTTTGTACTCGTATTTAAATCTGCACACTTATACTACTGAAATTAAACTGATATCAAAAATCAGCTGCTGAAAACAGCTGGATAAAGAAAATTGTGCCACACAGAGAACTGTATGGAGAACCCTATTATTCATAAGTCACACTACCTTGTATGAATGTTTCACTCAGTAAGTACAATGCAGCACGTGTCTAACTCTTGACAGTCGTTCCATTTCGCATAGCTTTATTTGCTATAAGGCGATGACTTCATCCCATCCTGCGAGCTTCAGAGAATAAACAAGCCTTTATTCACTACCTGTATCTGTGAAAGGTACATGTCGTTTGTATGCTGGATATCTTAAGGCTTAGACGCTCCTGCCTAGTTATCTTCGAGAGTTGGCACGAGGGGCCACTTCGAAGATACTACTGCGCCCACTCGAGAGAGCATCACATACGTATTGTACTTGTAACACATATTCGGTTAACGTTCTACAGTAAAATAATAGATGGAGAGTTACCGAGCTACATTTTTCCTGTTTGAATCGGCATATACCCACATGTGGGCGTTTTCTTTAGCTTAGGTTTCAACAACGATATGAACGCCCAAGAACGTGTCTGTCGCAAAATATATTCTACTTCTACATCTAACTAACTAACCAACTAACGCCGTCCGGAGAGGCTATGAAGGTCCAAAGGCACCGACCGGCCGCCGTGTCATCCTCAGCCCACAGGCGTCATTGGATGCAGAAATGAAGCGGCATGTAGAGAGCACACCGCTCTCCCGGCCATATGTCAGTTTACGAGACCGGAGCCGCTACTTCTCAATCAAGTAGCTCAGTTTGCCTCACAAGGGCTGAGTGCAACCCGCTTGCCAATAGCGCTCGGCAGACCGGATGGTCACCCATCCAAGTACTAGCCCAGCCCGACAGCGCTTAACTTCAGTGATCTGACGGGAACCGGTGTTACCACAGCGACAAGGCCGTTGGCCTATTTCTACATCTGCTCTCTCTAATTCATTGTACAACTGGTTAAAGACAGTACCTTTTGTAGTAGAACATAAGCCGCTGAGGAAAGGTTTCCATCACATGCATATCTACAAAAATGTGTGTAATAAGTCTATTCAGGTGTAGTAGTAATAGACAGAATAAGTCTTGTAGAAATAATGAAACAGGTCTCCTGTGAAACATAAACTATTATCAGAATACTATTCCGAAGGACACACCTTTGCATTCGAAGTGATAAATCACGCTGTACGCTGTGGCAATCTGAGCGATGGGTTTGGATTTGGTGAACGCTTGGAGAACGTCACCAAACATCATGTGCAGTGCCAACAGTGAAGTACGGATGATGCGGTATTACGATATGGTACTGCTTCGTTGTTCTGAAGAAAAGGCTAAATATGGATGGATGTGAACGTATTTTACAGCGCTTTGTACTACGTACACTGTATGAACTGTTCAGAGACGATAATTGTTTGTATCAGCATGCCGATGCACTCGACCATAAGACATCATCTGTGAGGCATGGTTTATGAGTAATAACATTCCTTAAATGGTCTGGAGTGCCCAGAGTCCCAACCTAAAACCAATGAAACGCCTTTGGTTGAGTTAGAATGTCGGCATCGCTCCAGATCCCAGCGTCCAACATCAGTTCCTGATAAAGAATGGGCTGATTTTCCTCCAAAGACATTCACAAACCTCATCGGAAGTGTCCGTAGCACAGTTCAAACCGTCACAAAGGCGAAGTGAGGACACACTCCTTATTTACTCTGAAGCGTGAAAAAGTGGTGTAGGCATGCGCATTGAATAACTCACGAAATAACCGTCAAACGAAAAAACTACAAAGAACGAAACTTGTCTAGCTTGAAGGGGGAAACCGGATGGCGCTATGGTTGGCCCGCTAGATGGCGCTGCCATAGGTCAAACGGATATCAACAGCGTTTTTTAAATAGGAACCCTCATTTTTTATTACATATTCGTGTAGTACGTAAAGAAATATGAATGTTTTAGTTGGACCACTTTTTTCGCTTGGGATAGATGGCTCTGTAATAGTCACAAACATATGGCACACAATTTTAGACGTACAGTTGGTAACAGGTAGGTTTTTTAAATTAAAATACAGAACGTAGGTACGTCTGAACATTTTATTTCGGTTGTTCCAATGTGATACATGTACCTTTGTGAACTTATCATTTCTGAGAACGCATGCTGTTACAGCGTGATTACCTGTAAATACCACGTTAATGCAATAAATGCTCAAAATGATGTTCGTCAACCTCAATGCATTTGGCAGTATGTGTAACGACATTCCTCTCAACAACGAGTAGTTCGCCTTCTATAATGTTCGCACATGCATTGACAATGCGCTGACGCATGTTGTCAGGCGTGGTCGGTGGATCACGATAGCAAATATCCTTCTACTTTCCCCACAAAAGAAATCCGGGGACGTCAGATCCGGTGAACGTGCGGGCCATGGTATGATGCTTCGACGACCAATCCACCTGTCATGAAATATGTTATTCAATACCGCTTCAATCACACGCGAGCTATGTGTCGGACATTAATCATGTTGGAAGTACATCGCCATTCCGTCATGCAGTGAAACATCTAGTAGTAACATTGGTAGAACATTACGTAGGAAATCAGCGTACATTGTACCATTTAGATTGCCATCGATAAAATGGGGGCAAATTATCCTTCCTCCCATAATGCCGCACCATATATTAACCCGCCTAGGTCGCTGATGTTCTACTTGTCACAGCCATCGTGGATTTTCCGTTGCCCAATAGAGCATATTATGCCGGTTTACGTAACCGCTGTTGGTGAATGACGCTTCGTTGCTAAATAGAACGCGTGCAAAAAATCTGTCATCGTCCCGTAATTTATCTTGTGCCCAGTGGCAGAACTGTACACGACGTTCAAAGTCGTCGACATTCAATTCCTGGTGCATAGAACTATGTTACGGGTGCAGTCGATGTTGATGTGGCATTTTCAACACCGACGCTTTTGAGATTCCCGATTCTCGCGCAATTTGTCTGATACTGATGTGCGGATTAGCCACGACAGCAGCTAAAACACCTACTTGGGCATCATCATTTGTTGCAGGTCGTGGTTGACATTGCACATGTGGCTGAACGCTTCCTGTTTCCTTAAATAATGTAACTATCCGGCGAACGGTCCGGACGCTTGGATAATGTCGTCCAGGATACCGAGCAGCATACATAGCACACGCACGTTGGGCATTTTGGTCATAACAGCCATACATCAAGACGATATCGACCTTTCCCGCAATTGTTAAACGGTCCATTTTAACACGGGTAATGTATCACGAAGCAAATACCGTCCGCACTGGCGGAATGTTACGTGTTACCACGTACTTATACGTTTGTGACTATCACAAAGCGAAAAATGTGGTCCAACTAAAACATTCACATTTCTTTACGTACTACACGAATATGTAATAAAAAATGGGGGTTCCTATTTTAAAAAACGCAGTTGATATCCGTTTGACCTACGGCAGCGCCATTTAACGGGCCAACCATAGCGCCATCTGGTTTGCCCCTTCAAGCTAGACGAGTTTCGTTCTTTGTAGTTTTTTCGTTTGTTGCTTATTTCGTGAGATATTTTTCCCGGTCACAATCAATGGACCACCCTGTAGACGTTGCGGACCGCAGCGCCGTATTCTGCCTCTTTATATATCTCTGTATTTCAATACGCATGCCTACACCACTTTTTGGCGCTATCACTATCAATGGACCACCCTGTATATAACACCGACATTGGGGCGTTGATGACTGGAAACATGATGCCTGGTCGGACAAGTCTCGTTTCAAATTGTGTCGAGCGGATGGACGAGTACGAGTATGGAAACAACTTCATGGATCCAAGGACCCTGCATGTCAGCAGGGAACTGTTCAGGCTGGTGGAGGCTCTGCAATGGTTTGGGAAGTGTGCCGTTGGAATGATATGGGACCCTGAGATGTCTAGATACGACTCTGACAGGTGACCTGTCTGATCACCTGCATCCATTCACGTCCATTGTGCATTCCGACGGACTTGGGCAATTCCAGCAGGACAATGTGACACCCCATATGTCCAGAATTGCTACAGAGTGGCTCCAGGAACACTATTCTGAGTTTAAACACTACTGCTGGCCACAAAACTCCCCAGACATGAACATTATTGAGCATATCTGGGATTCCTTGAAATATACTGTTCAGAAGAGATCTCCACCCCCTCAAACTCTTACGAATTTATGGACCGCCCTGCAGGATTCATGGTGTCAATTCCCTCCAGCTCTACTTCAGACAGTAGTCTAATCCATGCTATGTCGTATTGCGGGAGTTGTGTGTGCCCGCGGGGGCCCTAGACGGTATTAGTCAGGTGTACCAGTTTCTTTGGTTCTTCAGTGTATTTAATTCCTAAATGGTTTATGTTACTTTAGTCATGTCTTTCCCTAAAAATTTTTGTGTTTTCTTCCCTCGTCGCTCAATTGAAATGGATCCTGTGCTGCGAAACCTTTCTCCGAAGTGCTTTCTTGTACCTATGTTTGCCTGTCAAGCTTCTGTGATTGCCCTTTGTAGACATGTCGATTACGTTTCAACTAAACTACCTTCTGTGGTATTCATTACAGTAGTATCTACAGCTTTGGAGAACTTCAAGTGCGTGTCATCTCTCTTCAGTACTTCAGTGTCCCACTTGCTTCCGTATTGATTCTTCCGGACGATCTTCTTACACATCAGGTATAAATTGTGATCCAAGTCTATATCTTCTCCTGGGTTTGCCTTACAATCCAGTATCTGATTTGTGGATATCTGTCACACCACGATGTATTCCAGCTGGAATCCTCCCACGTCTCCGGCCCATTCCCAAGAAGACGTCGTCCTCTTCTGACTTTTCTGCCAGTTTATTTGCAGAACTCAGTTAGTGTTTGTGCCCTATTTTTCATACTAACAAACCGATTTCTTGCGTGGCACTTCCTATTCCCCATTCCTTTACATCATGAAATACCCGTTCAGTATCTTGCTATAGTTGCTCTATCTCTTCATCTTGTGCTTGTGGTGTCGGGATGTACACCTCTACTATTAAGTCTCCTTTAATTTACGTCTATGGTCACAAACTATTTGTTAACAGATTACCGGTTTCGGTCTATAATGACCATCATCAGATCTGCAGCAAAAAAATGGGAAAAACATAAATACACTCGCAGATTGTCTACAGCTTAAAAACAATAAATAGACCATAATAAAAAGTACTACTGACATATATATGCGTTTGTGCGCTTTAAGTATGAAGAGGCATATATGTTTTATAAAATCAAAGTCCTAATGTACAGCAGCGATAGCGGCATTGTCAAATGTTAAATGCAAAATCAGCACCTGCATCGTCAGATTTATGTAAATAACATCATATGCACGAATCATGTTGTCAGTAGCACTACTGTTCAAAACAAGCTGCCGTACAGTAGCCACAATATGTTCGTGTTGTAAGTTCACCAGATGTCGCTAATGTAGGCATACACTAGTTTCCAGCGATTAATTGAACAGCGTGAAATAAAGGCGGATACATTAGTTGAAGTCTGTAATGAGCTTATAACGTATAAAAGGAAATACAGTAATAAAAACCTATGAAATAACGCGACGAAAGTCAGATTATTAAAAAGAGGAAGAGTTAAGAGACGGTAGTTGGCATATGCTCAAGTGCCAATATTCTAGATAATGACATAAGTGCACGGAATAATAATAAAATTATTTGTGACCACAGACATAAATTAAAGGAAATTTAGTGTATATACGGGTCACTGTTTTATTCGCGACAATGTCGCAGCTTGTAAAACCTCTACTATTGTTGTTGGCGTTGATTTGCTGTCGATTCTTATCAGAATAAGCCTACCACTAAGTTTTTGACAGAAACTCACTCTCTGTCCTGCCTTCTTATTCATAACGAATCCCACTCGTGTTACAGCACTTTTTCTGCTGTTGGCTTCATCCTATATTCCTCTGATCAGAAATCCTTCGAAGTTTCAATTTCATTTCACTGACTTCCTTTATATCTAGAGTGCGCCATTGCATTTCCTTTTCCAGATTTTCTAGCTTACCCATCACGTTCAAACTTCTGACGTTACAAGTTACGACCCGCGGAATGTCGCGTGGATATTCAGTATTTTTGTTATTGTTACCTTCCTCTTGGGAGTCCTCTTTGATATACAAATGAAGGACTAATCCGTAATATTTTACGAATGGAGAGATCATCATTAAACTTTTTCCATTACAGGCCACATGTTCCGTGCATACATACTGTGTGTCTTTAATGCAGTGGTTCCCATTGTCTTCTGCATCCTGATGTCGTTGATCATTGCTGATTCTTCCGCCTTTCAGGGGCAGTTTCCCGCTCAAAGTGTATATGAAGTTGTAGTGAAAGTTTGTCCACTCCTCTGTCCTGTTTGACAAGGCGGTTGGTAGAACGAGAGTGGCTCCTTCTACACGAAGTGCTTCTACCGTCTTTGCTGATAATCCTTCTTTTTTTTTTTTTTTTTTTTCAAAATTTAAGAAGTGACTGGGATTAAACCTGGAACTAAAACGTTATACTTATTTGCCAAAGACGCTACCATCAGACAACGGTATATAGTTTACACGTCATGTACTCCGTATAGCGTACTGAACTAAATTCTGGTAAGTTTCGCGATCGGAGGCAAAATTTTGTCAAATAACGTAATTGATCAAAACAGCAAAAGCATAGCGTCTGGAAGGAATATGGATAACACAAGTTCAGTTAACGTAATATTAACGTGCAGGCACCTGAGTCCGGCAACATACTGACCCAAGACGTTTCCCCAGTTAGGTTTTACCTTTCTTTTTCTTAAGTAAGTGAATGAAGCAATAAAGTGTGTAACATCATAAAAATTATAGAAGAGTGATAACAGTTCTTGCGGCAAACGAGTTCACTCGAAAAGGTCTCATAGTCCTCCCAGATGTCAGCCTCTAGAGAGGCGAGACGTCCCACCACTGACAATGAGACTTGTAAGCATTCCACTCCCCCGAATTCTGAGCGAGAAATCCGTGGTGCCAGTGTGTCTGAAAATACTCTATGAATACTTTGATTTCAGCAATATATGTCCATCTCAACATCAAGAAAAAACAGGATGTTTCAAAAAGATGCATCCGATCTCACAAGACCACATCTCCTACATGAATGAATATGGAAACGTGGCATAGGCGTACGACAGTTTTTTTTTTTTTTTAATTTTTAAGACAGGCATCCGTTTTTCAAAGATATGTTTTTCACGAGTATGCATACATTACCTTGGAGTACTTTTTAAACTTGTGTTTAGGATCTAATTTTACATTTATCTTTCACAAATGTTCATTGTATCCTAGACTGAATGCACGACAAACAACCAGATAATAGTCAAAATCGACCTAAGCTTTTGCAGGTATGTTTAGAGTTACTATACTCACTGCTATTGTTACGTGACATCGCGGTTTACTCAAAGTTCGTCACAAATATTTTAGCACATAACCACTAATATTAGGAACGTAATCAAAAGAGACGGGTTTCGTGAGTCAAGCTTCCATCCTCTGCCTGTCTAAGTTAATCCTACACAAAATGCATTTAAAAGAAAGTTTTATTTGTTTTTATATTTTGACATCGAGTGCTTTTAAAGTGCATTTTATGTAGGATTAACTTGCCAGATGATGGGAGCTTGACTTCCAAAACGAGTCGCTGTGAATTATGTTTCCAATTTTAGTGGTTGTATGTTAAAATATTAACTTCACAGCCTCAGTCCTTGTTCCTTAATATGGCCACTATTAGACTTACTCAGAGTTGTTGGAAGGAGACACACAAAGACAGTCTACGACACAACTACTATAAAAATCATATGAGACTGTGGATCAGTTAACTTTGCAGTTCGATGGTGCACTATGTGATCCGTGCATTCCTTGAGGCCGATCCATCGTTGACTTGCACACTGTGCTAAAGGCACATTGTGTGATGAACAAACGAGCGAATTACTTGCACCAGGAACGCCACTGTGCAACCACAAGAACCGGCAGGTTACAATTGGCATCAACGAAACTTTAAGTTTCGAAGCGTAAGTTAAAATTTGCATCAAGTATTCGTCTTCATTTATGAGTACGACTAAGATATAATCTATATGAAGATGGTATCTGTTCTGTCGGACGTGTCCGAAAGAACAGATACCATCTTGATATGGTAAGGCCACTGATCTTCAGTGCGGATTCACTCACTTTGCTCAAACTCTTACGGGAATCGGTAGAATGACTGCCGCGAATAAAAAGTATAGTGGACAGGGACACTACAAATGTGGTGTGTGGACAGTAAGTTGGAAATGTGGGCCTCATGGGGAGCGTGCCAGAAATAACTCCCTGCAGTCGCGCCATCCTCTGTGTTCTCGATGGCTCAGTCGGTTAGAGCGTCTGCCATGTAAGCAGGGGATCCCTGGTTGGAGTCCCGGTCGGGCACACATTTTCAACTGTCCCCGTTGATATTTATTAACGCCTGTAAACAGGTGATGGTTTGGATTTCATTGTAATTTCATTCAAGATATAATCTTGTGGAATCGGATGAATCTCTTTGAAATATCAATAAATGTTGAAACGGCGTAACTATAAAATATTACTTTCAATTTTCATTAATTGGCAGAAGTAACCGTAGTAGTTGTGTCAACAGTGACAGCGGAAGAATATCTCGTAACGACAAGCAGTATGAACGTATATTTGTTAAAGGTTCAGTGTGCTACTGATGCTTGATATCTTAACTGCAAGCCGACTTCGGCAGTGACTGTTTCTACAAGACTGCAAAAAATTACCTTTATTCTTCAGCTTAGACTGGTATTGATATTATTTTCTCAAACATTTGTAGCTGCTATACTTCCCCACATTTGCTATACGAGTATGCTGGGTATTTCTCTACTATAGGCACACACTAAAAGGACGAGCAGAGGATAATGAAGCAGGCAAATAATCCTAGTAAACGTACGTCTGGTAGCCAACGGTTTACCCAGTACGACATATGTACAAATGCAGTCTGCTCAACGCTACAGACCTGACAATGTGTAATGTTACGATTATTTCGAAAAAGTGCAAGTGAAGCGTAAATTACAAAGCGATATGATTTTTATCATAGCTCCAGATACCTATATAAGGGTTAATAACGTTTCGAAAATAAGTGTGTTACTCGTGGCTCGCCAATACCACGGACTCCCACATCCCCCGACTTGAACCCGCCGGATTGTTGCTGTTTTGTTTGTGGAAATTTAAAAGCTTTGGTGGATGCTAGCTCTCACTGATCTCCGGAAAGCAGAGTAGGCGGATATTTGATATAAATTTCAACTTGATACCTCTACTAGTTCCTGAGAAAAAGGAGTCGTAACATACGGACAGACACACAGAAAGCGAACGGCAAGCAAAAAAAGTTGTATGATATAGTTATTTTTCCTTCACTTTTACCGTGAAACTTTGCTTCTTTCGAAAGTTCATGATTATAGTGCAACTTTTTGACAACTGGGTTTTCCAGTATCAAAATATGTGACATATTTGTGGTATCGTCCAAACATCGCGGGCCGTAACAAAGTCGACACCTCGCGTCGATACCACAGAAGATAACGATGTCTCGCTACGTGCTGAAACAACGAATGGGAGGCGCAGACGGAGCCACGCTTTCGCTACCAGCTCTGCAGCGCCACCGCGCAGAGGTCGATAGACAGAGCAGCGGAAAACTCATCCCAGGTCGTGAACTTGGATCGAGCAGAGAATATCGTCTAGTTAGTTACTCATAGCTCAGACTGAATTGTCACTCTGAACTTTGTGACCTCTGTAAATCAAAAGAACAGTTGAGTAAATGTGTGCGTCAAGATGCTTTAATATTGAAAGACAGCCGTTAATATTCGGCACATCCTTGTGGCAATGGACTGTATAAAGCTAAGTAATTATTTTTGATTCGTTCGTCCCCCCCCCCCCCGCCTTTCGTTTTTCCTCTCCTCCCCTCCTTTTTCCCCGCTACCGTGTCCAAGTCCCCCCATCTGCTCTTGCCTGTGGTATGTCATCTTCGTGCCGACTTTTAGTGCAGTGTTTCCAGTGATTGTTAAGTGTTGTGCTTTTCCGAAGTGTTGCCAACGGACGTCAAACCATCGCAGGGTGTGATTTTTATATCTCTTGCGAACAGAAACCAGACTGTAACCGTGTTTTTTAATTATCTGTATACTATTTTTCCTGTCTGCTTCCTGTGTATTTTATTATCATAGCCCACCATTTGTTTTATGTTTTAACTTTCCACAATTTTCCGCCGTTTTACAATTTACGTCACCATTTTATTGCCTGTTTTTATCGTCTCTTATCTCCTTATGTTTTAAAAATTCTGTAGGCTGAAGAGCAGCGCACTAAGCTGGTGCCAGCCAGCCCCCTTAGAGGGAATGGAAGTCCAATAAAGGAAAAAAAAGGGGGGTTGTCATTATTGTAATAAAGTAAAACAATATTTCATAGTTGCATTCCACCATCTCTAAGAGCAATCAGAGAATCCACAGTTATACCAGACGATTGTAGTTTCGTCAGGTCTTGTCAACAAAGTCATATTTTTGATTGCATTAATTTAGACGCTTAAAAGTTATACGCCTGCCAGGCACCGTAGACCTTAGTATTTGACATAAATTTCGACGTGATAAGTTTTCCCCTACCTTTACCAGGCAGACAGATGAACAAAAATGTGATTCTGCAAGGGTTCCGTGCTTACTGACTGAGTTACGGAACGATAACAGAGGGATATACCACAACTGGATCAGGTATGTAAATGGTCCCCCATGTTAGTGTATGTATGGGGGAGGCGATGTAGAAGCTGTCCTGGTTTGACCCTGATAATATTTTTTTATAATGTGCGATACGAAAGTTTATCTCACTTGAATCATGCAACAGAAAAATCAGCACACAATATCTACATTTATTCATGAAAATATGTATTACTGTTTAACTGATGCATTAAGGATTTGATAGAACTGTAACACGAAAGACACAGTCTTGTTTTAAACATTCTGTTCAAATAATTTACTTCCAAGGTATGATTGATTTGACTGAACCCATTCAAAGAAAATATACTTTATACCACATTGCAAATGCATGGTTCTCACTTTCAATAAAGAATTGAATTTACCAAAGTACAGCATGGAATACTTAACCCTCTATGCACAGTACGTTCTAGCGCAAAGGCCAATGTGGAGCGGGTAGCTCACATGTCAAAGAAATAGGAATTCAAGTGAGTCTCAACTACTGATAACCACTATCAAGCCTAATTGCATAATCGGCAGAAAAGTTATGGCTGAAACCAGACCGCCCACCAAATTGTGAAAAATTCTTTTAATTACACATCACAAAAGAAAATTAATCCACACCAGTAGGTATTCGTTCTACGTCGCAAGTTTAGACTTATTTTATGTTTACAAAAGAAATGATATTTTATGTACTCTGGCTACATATGGTGAATGTACACATTGTGCAGACAAAGAAAACCCATATATTCACAAAAAATCTACTTAAATTCGGAATTGTACACAAATATCACCTAAATGTTGAAGGCGAAATTGTTTACCAAAGATTAATGAAGAAATGCACTGGATGCCTACCATTGGTCATATGCAGCCGTAGCCAAACGAAGCCATCAACCCTCAGCATCGTAAAGAACATGAAAAATACGAAAATTCAGCCCGTGTTATGGACGACTATACCTCATAAATTTAGCTTATACATTAAAATCAGTTCGATCTTGCTACGAGAACAAAGTTTCTTTGTGCTGTGCTCTACGTGGTAGCAAACCAACTCACATACGAAGTACTTCCTGCCAAAAACATATGCACATGAAATTACCCGTGCAGTATGATTTCCCCTAGTTGTCCAAAATGCTGAAATAAAGGTAAATGAGAACAAATATCACACACTTAGTATATCCAAATATCTCAGTCCACAGAGCACCCGCAAGACATACCTGTTCCTACCAAGTCTCAGGCGAAGACTCTGCCAAGTCTCAGAAGAAGACTGTCCCATACCACACGAACCGTAACTGCTCTCGCTTTTTAATGAAGTGGATGTTGCCACCAAAGAGGACCACGTTATCTCCTGGCAACGTCATTGAATCTACCTGACCATGTGTCTGTCCTGACGGTGCAGTTGCATCACGTTGCCTTTCCGCCTATGCTACTATTAGTTAGCAAAACTGCAGCTGCAGCCTACCGATACTATCCAACCTTTAAAACTCACATCCATTCACCTCATTTATGCACACAAGGTTAAATTTCATCAAAGGGATATAGGATAGGAATGATTTAATACAGCATCAAAATACACTACTGGCCATTAAAATTGCTACACCAAGAAGAAATGCAGATGATAAACAAATATAATATACTAGAACTGACATGTGATTACATTTTCACGCAATTTGGGTGCATACATCCTGAGAAATCAGTACCCAGAACAGCCACCTCTGGCCGTAATAACGGCCTTGATACGCCTGGGCGTTGAGTCAAACAGAGCTTGGATGGCGTGTACAGGTACAGCTGCCCACGCAGCTTCAACACGATACCACAGTTCATCAAGAGTAGTGACGCGTATTGTGACGAGCCAGTTGCTCGGCCACCATTGACCAGACGTTTTCAGTTGGTGTGAGATCTGGAGAATGTGCTGGCCAGTGCAGCAGTCGAACATTTCCTGTATCCAGAAAGGACGGTACAAGACCTGCAACATGCGGTCGTGCATTATCCTACTGAAATGTAGGGTTTCACAGGGATCGAATGAAGGGTAGAGCCACGGGTCGTAACACATCTGAAATGTAACGTCCACTGTACAAAGTGCCTCAATACGAAGAAGAGGTGACCGAGACTTGTAACCAAAGGCACCCTGTACCATCACGCCGGGTGATACGCCAGTATGGCGGTGACGAATACACGCTTCCAATGTGTGTTCACCGTGGTGTCGCCAAACACGGATTCAACCATCATGATGCTGTAAACGGAACCTGGATTTATCCGTAAAAATGACGTTTTGCCATTCGTGCACACAGGTTCGTCGTTGAGTACACCATTGCAGGCGCTCCTGTCTGTGATGCAGCGTCAAGGGTAACCGCAGCCATCGTCTCCGAGCTGATAGTCCATGCTGCTGCAAACGCCGTCGAAATGTTTGTGAAGATGGTTGTTGTCTTGCAACGTCCCCATCTGTCGACTCAGGGATCGAGACGTGGCTGCACGATCCGTTACAGCCATGCGGATAAGATGCCTGACATCTCGACTGGTAGTGATACGAGGCCGTTGGGATGCAGCACGGCGTTCCGTATTACCCTCCTGAACCCACCGATTCCATGTTCTGTTAACAGTCATTGGATCTCGACCAATGCGAGCAGCAATGTCGCGATACGATAAACCGCAATCACGATAGGCTACAATCCGACCATTATCAAAGTCGGAAACGTGATGGTACGCATTTCTCCTCCTTACACGAGGCATCACAATAACGTTTCACCAGGCAACGCCGATCAACTGCTGCTTGTGTATGAGAAATCGGTTGGAAAAAAAATATTTGGACGAGGAACAGGACTTCCGACCAAAAACGCCATAAGCAACCTTTTTTTCACGTACTCAGTCGTAATACGCCGTATCGATCAAACCATAGAAAAAAACCTGTAGACAAACGGAAACCTAAGAATCGTATTTCCACTTAATGATCACCTCTCACGTAATGGTGCCTAGCGCCTATGCTCCTTTCGACCAGAGCAGACCCTTGGCAGCGCTGTTACCAAGACCGTATTTAGTCAGCGCAACGACAGCAACGTCACTGAAGCAGTCCGCTGCTCTGGGTGCGGGGTCCGTGCCGGCGGTCACCGCTTCGATCCCTGGCGCCGCTGCACCCTCTGCTGCAGCCAGCACTGTTGGGGCCGCCTCCACCCACGTTATCAACTGAAAAACTAAATAAAATGTATGACGTCCAATTAAGCTGTCTTTCGCCGTCAGGCATCGCCCGATACAACCACCCTATCCACGCATTTGACTTGATTGCTAACCTTGTAGTCTACTGATAACGATGACCGTTATCAGAAGACTACAAGATTAGGCTCTAGTGATCGAATGGTATCCTTACTTATGTCTGCCCATCCGTATTGGCAGGATGCGAGCGCAGTCCCGAACACTAATGACATTATTTTGCTCGTCAAGGATGATGATGATGAAGTCCCGTTGTAAGTAGGCTGTTTGGGTTTTTATGTTGGTATGTAAGTAGGCTGTTTGGGTTTTTATGTTGGTAACGTCACGTAGCGCTCCGTATGAAAACCACTGGCTGTGCTGTGTGCAGTCTGTGGTTGGTTGGCATTGTTGGAATATTCGCTATTGCAGTGTTCGACAGTTGAATGTGAACAGCGCGTAGCGTTGCACAGTGGGAGGTAAGCCGCCAGCAGTGCTGGATGTGGGAAGAGAGATGGCAGAGTTAAGAGAGCGGACGATCTGGACGTGTCTCCGTCAGAAAAACGAAATTTGTAAGACTGGATGTCATATATATATATATATATATATATATATATATATATATATATATATATATTCCGTGACAGCCCGTAGGGGAACGATGCGGGAGACCCGCACCGCCGTACTGGGCAAGGTCCTAGTGGAGGTAGTTTGCCGTTGCCTTCCTCCGACCGTAATGGGGATGAATGATGATGATGCTGAAGACGACACAAGAACACCCAGTCATCTCGAGGCAGGGAAAGTCCCTGACCCCGTCGGGATTCGAGCCCGGGACCCCGTGCTCGTCAAGCGGGAACGCTACAGCGAGACCACGAGCAGCGGACCTCGTCAAGCAAGAAGGCAGTTAATAGGGCGCTAGTTGTGTGGAGGCAGCCATTACAGAGGCTGCCGCTGGCAATGAAACAAGGAAGACGTATTCTGCATAGGCCGGTATAAGAATGGTGGAAAACGTACTAATCACCAAGGATACCCTTGACATGTTTACGATACGCTCGACGACAATAGATCTCATGTCATGTTAGACTGTATGATAGATCAGTAAATACGAGCAACAGAATAACACAATTTATTACCATCTGGCAAAGCACTTCATGGGAGGGACAGTTCGAAGTTTCACTAGTATGCTGGATTTTAGGCGATTGAGGTTAACAAATCCTAAAGGATATTTCTTTTTCTTCCACTTCGAGCAGTGGGTGTTGACTCTTCCTGAAACCAAAGGAATTTAACAAAGCTATTTTCTACATCTCTTCATTAGCTGTCCTATATTCCGTTTTACAGCCTTGTTAGAATGCCATGGCAGGCGCTTCAGTGGCATCCTTTTGATGTGATCACACCATTTTCAGGATTCCGTACCACAGTCGGTAGAAACGGAATGCTCATATAATAGGATAGGTTTGTTGTCCATCTGTCTGTCTGTGTGTCAGACTGTTAAGGCCCATTTTTCTCAGGAACGGGCGGAGGTATCCAGTTGAAATTTATATTACATACTAAGGTCTGTCGTCCCTTTGCGCTGTAAAAAAATTTTAAGATTTTAAGTCAATGAAATACTGCCATATATTTCACACCTTTTGAAACTGGAGAACTCATTAAAATCTGTTTAATTTGCATGTCTGAAGGAACAGACATTGCTGACGATTCACATTTGTATTAAATATTACGAAAATTATTCGTAGATTGTGAATTCATTTGACGTCAGCTGTACTAGGAACCGATATACTCCATCGGCGACATATGAAAGTCTTTAGCGGGCTGAGACTCGAACCTAGATTAACGTTTATCGCGAGCAGTCACCTTAACCACTTCAGCTCGCTGCCCTCACTGATCCAAATTTCAGATCAAAACTTATGTATGAACTATCTATACACATGATGAGCCTGGTAGTCTAGCCATAAGGGCAACCTGGAATGCGAGAGGTTGTGGGATCCAATTTCGGTCTTAATTTTTACCTAGCCTTCACCTCTCAACGACCTGAGGAGTCGCCACGAATAACACACGGTTCGGATTGCACGTTAAACTGTAGGTGCCCTTGCCCCGGTTGGATAAATGGGGTAGGTTACGAACACACAAGTCGACGACGTGGCGTCCAATAGAAAGAACTGCACTAGACCATTGAGGCACACAAGATTATTGTTATCTACGTACAACTTTGTACGGGACCCTCAGAGCGCTTGTTCAGTGTTCTTTCTTTTAATGTCTAATCTCTTGTGTCATTGTTGTTTTTACGTCTAGTTGGAGCCTTATATCTTCACCCCGCACCGTGTCTCTTAGCGTTAGTCCAACAAGTGACCTCAGAAACCTCATCTCAGTTGCATCAATTTTTCGTTAATCTGCTCTTCTAAGGATGCAGTTTCCATTACCACAAATAAGAGTAGGCTTAGATACCACGTTGTGTAGTTTTAGCGTTATATATATTTCTTCATAGTTCTACCAAGATATCTACTTATAAAATTCTTTATAGCATTATATTTATGTATATTTTGAACCATATCTGAACTAGTTGTATATTGTTATCCGTTCCCAGCTATTTAAGCAAATTTACAGTTTTATTATTTTATCATTATCACTATTTTTGCCCTCCTTTTGTGTTTCTCTTTCACTGCCATTGCTTTTGTTTTATTTACAGGTACAACTATTTTATATGTTCCTAAAACGGTATTCAGTTTAAGTTCATTTACTTGGAAAGCGCTTTCACTATCTTCTAGGGAGAACTTGGTCGTCTGCAAATAAAACAGTGTTAGTAAATTTGTTCTCCATCTTGGTGGAGAGTTCAGTTGTGTATTTGCTAAACAATAGAACCCGTTAGCTGATGTCGTATGTTTTATGTCTGTTCGTCTATTCATCACTTTTAAATATAAGTTACAGAACTGCATGTTTCAGTAAGAGAACCATACTTCACATCAGGTAAACGGCCAGAAAAGTATGCCAGCGATGTTTGATTCTCTCTATTAGCATCGTGCGTCGTAAATGTCAGATCCCCGAAGTTGAAACTAGTCAGTTTTCGGGCACTTCATACTACCAAACGGAAAAGAGACATAAAGTGGTTATGGAGTGGGAGATGGGGTGTGCCAAGGGGCAGAGCATCAAGGGCCCGTTACCAGTCCCACATGACTTTCTGACACACCTATCCAAATTTATGGGATTGCCTTAAATATCGTTTCTACTACTTAGTAGTAACCGAATCATTTATAATGAAATGCTCGTGTATCAGATCAGAGTAGATATAATCTGCTATAGTTGCCTAGAACACAAGTCTTATCTGAAATGTAGCAACTCAGTGACGTTAAATTATCACTAAACTAAGAGGACAAATTCCTGTCGACGGAGGGTGCAGAGTAAATATGCCAGTAGCTGACTGCCTTGCGGAGATTCCGGCTCCTGTTTCTTTTGTGCCAAGGTAGTTCCTTCTGCAGAACAAAAAGAGTCCAGTAAGCGTGTTGGCGACAACTGAAGAGAAAATGGAAGGAGAAGTAGCGGTTTCGAATCCGCAAACCGACACTGATCGTTTGAAGAACAGAGAAAAGTGTGTGCTACCAGTTTCACTGTCCGGTGATTCCCTGGACAGATGACGAATCAGCAGTCTGGAGATATCGTCGCCTTGAGTTCAGTGGTTGGCAACGAAATTCAGTTTTACCTAAAAATTCGGTTCAGTGATTAATGAGTGCAACTGCAGATTATCAATTTTCCTTCAATAGGCAGTTATTAGAGGTTTTGTACAGATATCTCCGCAGATTATCCGCTCACACAGTAATAACTAATTTGCGAAGAAAAACCCGTGTAGATGCGGTTATCCATGAAGACGTATGTAGGCGGGTATTCGCAATAATAATTACTTTACGGCTAAAACTTATAGCATAGTGTCAGATTATTATTTTGGTCACAATTCAATAATAGCTATAACTTGTAACTTCTTAAATTCGCAAAACGGGTTTCAGCAATTGTGACAGAAAACAGTAACTTATGGGACGTACAGAGAATACGACCACGCTATGTTGTTTTCAAATGTGATCATGTTCGGCGTCTACACTTTTAGCCAATGGAATATAAACTAGGGAGTACGACTTCGGCAGGCAAAAACTCCTGCCTGGCGCAACCTTACTTTCAGCGCCCCGACGTATCGAACGGACTAAAGTTGCCTATAATCAAAGGATGCTGATGCGGATAAAAGATTTGCTGATGCGTAATGAGCCGTAACCGGATGCGGTGCGGATGTGAGAACCATTTCTCTCATCCGTGAACACCGTTAACCGTTGTTGCTTTGGTATTCTTCACGTTTTTTGCGGTGTGACTGATAAATCCTTGTACGGCTGTTCGATGGTTCCGCTGAGCGTGCGAGATCCGACTTCCCGGCGCTGGCCGCTCCTTCCTCTCCCACTCTGGTGTCCGGCGCCATTAGCGTCTGAGCGGCGGACCGATCAGTCCTTATGGGGAGAGCTATGCGCGCTCCTGCGCTTCTGCCAACACTGCAGTACTTAAAAGGACCTCCACAGCGAGCCGGCGTTAGGCAGCATACTGGCTCTCCGGCACAGAACACGTTCTTAGTTCTTTCTATTACGTTCTACCAGTTATTATAGCCTTGGATTTATTTATTCTGCTTATTATCATAATTTAAATACACTGGTGTCCAAAATTAAAGCAACAAACCGGAGTTTTGTGAGGTTGTGTTTATTTTGCCACAAAACACTATGATGAGTTGATAGTAAAGTAGAAACAATATAAGGAATATAGAATGTAAACAACTTCAACATGCGTAACGGTGGACAAGTGTTCTCCTTTCTGCCAACTTAACTGATTCCGACAACTGGATAATATACTCAGCATGGGATGTGACCACTTCTGGCAGCAATGCAGGCCTGACAACGATGATGTAAACTGTGAACGATGTCATCACTCTCATCAATTTTATCCATAGTGGATGCTGTTGAACTGCGTGACTGTTCCTCTATATGGTGTATAAAAATTTTCGCTTCCATTCGCAATAAAAGGTTATTTATTTGTCACACGACTGGTTTCGGGCTTACGCCCATCTTCAGGTGTTTATACATTCATGTACATGTTTATATCCTGGAGATCTTTGTATAAATACAAAACAATTATTTGCTGGTGATGAAACAGATACAAGTGGGACAATTGTAAGTGGCAAGGCAGCATTTGTCGAAAATATATCTGTTCTTACTAAAAGCTGAAGCATCATTATTATAGTTACGCTCTGGTGACAGTTTTTCCACTTAGTTACACACTTATTATCATTTTCACGTCCATATTTCACTTTTATAAAGTTAAGCTGCATATTTCACTACTACGGTGTGCACTCGTGAAATACACTGTGTTTACATACAAACATGTGGGCTGTGGTCAAAGAACTTAAGACGTAGCAGGTGTAAAGATGTTGCTCGTACAGAAACATGTAGGCTATGGTAAAAGAACTTAGCAACAGGATGTGCAAGGGTGTTTCACATATACTAATTTAAAAAGCTAATACAGACTGCGAAGATTTTTGATACACATTATGAAATTTTTTGATCCACATTTTTGTCGGAGAACTTAGATGTGGGAAGTACAATGATGTTATATATATGAAACTACTAAAAGCAATTACAAACTAAAAAATGACAGCTAGAACTGTTTTGAGCCACACTGTTGTCAGAGAATTTAGATCTAGGAAGTACAATGATGTTACACACATGAAATTTTGAAAGCTATTACAAATTATACAATGACAGTTACAGCTTGTGTTTACAATATGACTGTTACAAATTACATAACGACACTTGAACTGTTTTATGACTGCTATATCGAATTTCCGCAGAATATTACTTTGTTATTATATCAGAGGATAATTAGTTTTTGTTTTTGAATATTTCATTAAATATGTGTAGATAAGATTTGTTTCCAAGCTCCACATGTTCGTTGAGATTAAAGTCTGGTGAATTAGAGCTGTGGATATAAATTTCTGGCTCTTCGAGTAGATTCATTCTTTCCTTTGTTCACAGTGTGTAGTATTTGTAGGTTGCCTGTAATGCCTGTGGCTGAGCGACCATGGTCTTTTAGATGCATTGCACAGGTGGATTTATCAAAGTTATTTAGCCATAAGGCATCCATATACTCACGGTATCTTATAGTGAAACTCCTTCCAGTTTGGCCTATGTAGAACTGTTCACGAGTGCACATCGCAATAGAGAAATATGCAGCTTAACTCTATAAAACGGAAATATGGGCGTGAAAATGTTAATGAGTGTGTAACGAAGTGGAAAAACGCTCACCACAGCCTAACTATAATAATGATGCTTCAGCTTTATGTAAGTACAAACATATTTTCGACAAATGCTGCCTTGCCACTTACAATTGTCCCATTTGTATCTGTTTAGTCACCAGCTAAGATTTTTTTTGTTTTTATGCAGTGATCTCCAGGATATAAACACGTACATAAATGTATAAACACATGAAGATGGGCGCAAGCCAGAAACCGGTCGTGTGAGAAATGAATAACCTTTTATTGTGACTGGTAGCTGAAATTTTTGTACATCCCATCAGCCTCATATTTCAGCAGTGACGCCCACTCTTGCTACAGGGCTGCTCGTGGTCTTGTAGAGCGGATGGTGGATGCTGACATGATGCAATCCATCTCCCTAGTGTATCCCAGACATGCTCTATGGGATTCAAGTCGGGAGGGCGAGCAGGCCAGGCCAAGAGTGCAGTATCTTCCGTTTCCAAGTAAACATCAATCACCCATGATTTATGAGGGCGAGCATTATCACCCATCAGTACGAAGCTTGGGCCCACAGCACATCGCAACAACCGTTAATGAGGTCCCAAGATCTCGTCACGATGCCTGACAGCAGTTAAACCTTGCCGATTTAACCGAACAGTTTCATGAAGAGGTATTCGGGTGGTCAACATAATCCCTGCCCACATCATTAGAGATCCTCTTCGCGGTCTTGGAGGGTGGTTGGTGGATGCTGACATGATGCGATCCGTCCGCTTGGGTCCCGAAACCGTCTTCCAGGTTCCCTCCAGATGCGATTCAATTGAGGATCACTTTCCAGACTAAACGGGGACTCATCTGCGAAAACAACATGGGCCCACTATTCGACTCTAGATGTTCCCTTCTGTGAAGACGCGTCAAAGGCAGACATACAGCAGGTGTACGACAGTAAAGGCTACTCTGCGGAAGCCTTCTGTACATTTTTTGCTTCGATACAGCACGTCCAATGGACATGCCAGGTGACGACCAGTAGTAAGGCGCTACCGTCGTACCCTTACAGTCAAATAACTGTCCTCTCCTCTGAACTCATACTTGGTCGGCCCTGTCCTGGCCTTCCGGATACAATTTTGGTCTCTATACGCTGTAGCTACATCCGAGAAACAACAGATCGACTCACGCTAAGCCATCGGGTCACATCAGTGTGCGACTTTCCTGCTTCCTTTCTTTCTCTGGCCCTCCACCGCAGAGGATCTGATAGGCAGCCTCTCTGTGCATTGTCTGTGACTGTGTACAAAGCGATTGTGGATGCTTGGTTACCCGGCAAACACTACCTCTTTTCATAGACGTCCTGACATGGTTGTCCATTGACCAGAATGCCATGCGCACATCTGGTTGAAAGTCTGTATGCAGGACGGAAAAATAGCGGTTTCTTGATTTAATTTTGAACACCAGTGTAAGCTGCGTACTGGTTAATGTCCCGTTACCAAACACTGTGAACACTTCTCAAGTGAATCTGTAGCACATTACAGTACCTTACATTAAGCATATTTAAGTACTCATCATTTGAAAAGCCACCCCCCGGCCACAATGAACCATGTACCTTGTCGTTGGTGGGGAGGCTTGCGTGCCTCAGCGATACAGATAGCCGTACCGTAGGTGCAACCACAACGGAGGGGTATCTGTTGAGAGGCCAGACAAACGTGTGGTCTGAAGAGGGGCAGCAGCCTTTTCAGTAGTTCCAGGGGCAACAGTCTGGATGATTGACTGATCTGGCCTTGTAACAGTAACCAAAACTGCCTTGCTCTGCTGGTAGTGCGAACAGCCGAAAGCAAGGGGAAACTACAGCCGTAATTTTTCCCGAGGGCATGCACCTTTACTGTATGATTAAATGATGATGGCGTCCTCTTGGGTAAAATATTCTGGAGGTAAAATAGTCCCCCATTCGGATCTCCGAGCGGGGACTACTCAAGAGGATGTCGTTATCAGGAGAAAGAAAACTGGCGTTCTACGGATCGGAGCGTGGAATGTCAGAACCATTAATCGGCCAGGTAGGTTAAAAAATTTAAAAAGGGAAATAGATAGGTTAAAGTTAGATATAGTGGGAATTAGTGAAGTTCGGTAGCAGGAGGAACAAGACTTTTGGTTAGGTGAATACAGGGTTACAAATACAAAATCAAATAGGGGTAATGCAGGAGTAGGTTTTTATAATGAATAAAAAATAATAGGAGTGCGGGTAAGCTACTACAAACAGCATAGTAGAGGCATTATTGTGTCCAAGATAGACACGAAGGCCATGCCTACTACAGTAGTACAAGTTTTTTTTGCCAACTAGCTCCGAAGATGACGAAGAAATTGAAGAAATGTATTATGAGATAAAAGAAATTATTCAGATAGTGAAGGGAGACAAAAATTTAATAGTCATGGGTGACTGTAACTCGATAGCAGAAAAAGGAAGGGAAGAAAACGTAGTAGTTGAATATGGAACGGGGGGAGAAATGAAAGAGGAGGCCGTCTGGTAGAATTTTGCACACAGCATAACTTAATCATAGCTAACACTTGGTTCAAGAAACGTGAAAGAAGGCTGTATATATGGAAGAAGCCTGGAGATACTAGAAAGTATAAGATAGGTTATATAATGGTAAGACAGAGATTTAGAAACTAGGGGCAGATGTGGACTCTGACAACAATCTATTGGTTATGAACTGTAGATTAAAACTGAAGAGATGGAACCTGGATAAACTGAATAAATCAGAGGTTGTACAGAGTTTCAGGGAGAGCATAACGGAACAATTGACAGGAATGGGGGAAAGAAATACAGTAGAAGAAAAATGGTTAGCTTTGAGGGATGAAGTAGTGAAGGCAGCAAGGGATCAAATAGGTAAAAAGACGAGGGCTAGTAGGAATCCTTTGGTAACAGAAGAAATATTGAATTTAATTGATGAAAGGAGAAAATATAAAAATGCAGTAAATGAATCAAGCAAAACGGAATAGAAACGTCTCAAAAGTGAGATCGACAGGAAGTGCAAAATGGCTAAGCAGGGATGACTAGAGGACAAATGTAAGGATGTAGAGGCTTATCTCACTAGGGGTAAGACAGATACTGCCTACAGGAAAATTAAAGAGACCTTTGCAGAAAAGAGAACCAGTAGTATGAATATCAAGAGCTCAGCTGGAAACCCAGTTCTAAGCAAAGAAGGGAAATCAGAAAGGTGGAAGGAGTATATAGAGGGTCTATACAAGGACGATGTACTTGAGGACAATATTATGGAAATAGAAGACGATGTAGATGAAGATGAAATGGGAGATACGATATTGGGTGAAGAGTTTGACAGAGCAATGAAAGACCTGAGTCGAAACAAGGCCCTGAGAGTAGACAACATTTCATTAGAATTACTGACAGCCGTGGGAAAGCCAGTCCTGACTAAACTCTACCATCTGGTGAGCAAGATGCATGAGACAGGCGAAATACCCTCAGACTTCAAGAAGAATATAATAATTCCAATCCCAAAGAAAGCAGGTGTTTACAGATGTGAAAATTACATCACTATCAGTTTAATAAGTCACGGCTGCAAAATACTAACGCGAATTCTTTACAGACGAATGGTAAAACTGGTAGAAGCCGACCTCGGGGAAGATAAATTTGGATTCCGTAGAAATATTGAAACACGTGAGGCAATACTGACCCTACGACTTATCTTAGAAGATAGATTAAGGAAAGGCAGACCTACGTTTCTAGCATTTGTAGGCTTGGAGAAAGCTTTTGACAATGTTGCCTGGAGTACTCTCTTTTAAATTCTGAAGGTGGCAGGGGTAAAATACAGGGAGCGAAAGGCTATTTACAATGTGTACAGAAACCAGATGGCCGTTATAAGAGTCGAGGGGCATGAAAAGGAAGCAATGGTTGGGAAGGGAGTGAGACAGGGTTGTAGCCTATCCCCGATGTTATTCAATATGTATATTGAGCATGCAGTAAAGGAAACAAAAGAAAAAATCGGAGAAGGAATTATAATCCATGGAGAAGAAATAAAAACTCTAAGGTTCGCCGATGACATTGTAATTCTGTCAGAGACAGCAAAGGACTAGCAAGACCAGTTGAACGGAATGGACAGTGTCCTGAAAGGAGGATATAAGATGAATATCAACAAAAGCAAAACGAGGATAATGGAATGTAGTCGAATTAAGTCGGGTGATGCTGAGGGAATTAGATTAGGAAATGAGACACTTAAAGTAGTAAAGGATTTTTACTATTTGGGGAGCAAAATAACTGATGATGGTCGAAGTAGAGAGGATATGAAAAGTAGACTGGCAATGGGAAGGAAAGCGTTTCTGAAGAAGATAAATTTGTTAACATAGAGTATAGATTTAAGTGTCAGGAAGTCGTTTCTGAAAGTATTTACATGGAAGCCATGTATGGAAGTGAAACATGGACATAAATAGTTTGGACAAGAAGAGAATAGAAGCTTTCGAAATGTGGTGCTACAGAAGAACGCTGAAGATTAGATTTGTAGATCACATCACTAATGAGGAGGTATTGAATAGAATTGGTTCAAAATGGCTCTGAGCACTATGCAACTTAACTTCTGAGGTCATCAGTCGCTTAGAACTTAGAACTAATTAAACCTAATTGACCTAAGGACATCACACACATCCATGCCCGAGGCAGGATTCGAACCTGCGACCGTAGCGGTCGCTCGGCTCCAGACTGTAGCGCCTAGAACCGCACGGCCACAATAGAATTGGGGAGAAGAGGAGTCTGTGGCACAACTTGACTAGAAGAAGGGTTCGGTTGGTAGGACATGTTATGAGGCATCAACTGCAAGGGATCACCAATATAGTATTGGAGGGCAGCGTGGAGGGTAAAAATCGTAGACGGAGACCAAGAGATGAATACACTAAGCAGATTCAGTAGGATGTAGGTTGCAGTAGGAACTGGGAGTTGAAGAAGCTTGCACAGGACAGAGCAGATTGGAGAGCTGGATGAAACCAGCCTCAGAACTGAAGACCACAGCCACAACAACAATTAAGCTCCAACACTGACTAACGAGACGTTAACTGACACTAGCTCTAAAGTTAAGTTAGTATAAGCAGGATTAGCGACCTGAGGGTTCCGTTGGTTGGTTGATTTGGGGGAGGGAACCGAATAGCGAGTCATCGGTCCCATCGGATTAGGGAAGGACGGGGAAGGAAATCGGCTGTCCCTTTCAGACGACCCATCCTGGCATTTGCCTGAAGAGATTTAGTGAAATCACGGGAAACCAAAATCAGGATAGCCGGACGGAGGTTTGAACCGTCGTTCTCCCGAACGCGACTCCAGTGAGGGTTCCGTACAAACTTACTTATATATATGTAGAAAGTTCATCCATCTCACGAATCGAGAATCTCGACGATTTTTACTTGTTATCGATACTGATACAGGCAGGGTATTGGTTCCGGAAGTCCTAGACTACCGAGAGTGTTTTAATTGTAAGTTTAAATTTTTTGTGTAATTTCGCATACACTATTGTAATTTTTCATTTATTTTATTAATATTGAGTTATATTAACATGCTGTTCCAATTAGTGGTAAAACTTGTCTGAAGTCTCCAGAGGCGGAAATACTACAGCCGGCCATAGGGCTATTGCTGTTGTACAGATAGATGTTGCAGTGTTCCGTGGAATATTTTAACGCATATTTTATGCGATATCGGAACATCACCGTAAACAATGGAAACGCAATCCCCCATCAGTTGCCAGAACTACTGTGATTTCATACATTACAGATGCTGTAAGCGTCGTAGGCATTCACTGTCAGGGGGATGTTTGTACGTAGAATGAGCAGTTAGTAAATGACCTGCATCGCTAGCGCTAACATTACACGGTAGTAAAAAAAAAAAAAAAAAATGTTCAAATGTGTGTGAAATCTTATGGGACTTAACTGCTATGGTCATTATTCCCTAAGCTTATACACTGCTTAACCTGAATTATCATAAGGACATACACACACACCCATGCCCGAGGGAGAACTCGAACCTCCGCCGGGTCCAGCCTCACAGTCCATGACTCCAGCGCCCCAGACCGCTCGGCTAATCCCGCGCGGCACCGTAGTCAGGCGGCCGTAATCTTATTAATGTTAGATGGCAAAGGCATCTATTTATAGCAGCAGCGGACTTCATTTCGTCGTGGCTCAGCCAATTAGCACGAAATATTTGTAAGGCCTTCCTCGTGAATCACTCCATATGTTACTAAAAACCAGTTCACAATCGCTACTTCCTGAGAATTTTGACAGATTACGAATCCAATGTAAATTTGCAATGATAAAAAAATATATATTATTCATGTGATATGTTTAGAAATCGAGAAACTTCAGATTTCTTCCTTTACTTGTTTTGTGGAAGCTTGCTTCCTGCTAAATTTTATGAGTCTACAGTACCGGAAGAACTATATATGGTTTGGTGAGTGACTTTGCGAGTATCAAAAATGGCATCACCTTTTGATTTCATTGACTCAGAAGTTTAATACACCGCTAAGGTGCCGTAGACATTAGTTTCTGACGTAAATTTCTATTCGATACATTTACCCTTTCCAGAAAAAATGAGATTTAACAGCCGGCAGATAGACACACAGGCACGGACAACAAACTGATCCTGTAAGGTTTTCTTTTTTCATAGTCTGGCGTACCTACCCCGAAAATAAACACTGAAATCTGTACAAACGTCTCCGTAATAAAATCTTATTATTATAACCTCTTCGAGAAAAATAATAGTCTCATCGTTAAAATAACAAGCCGGTCGATTCGGAGCGCCGTATCCGGAGTAGAACTGGTACAAAGCGCAATGTATGGATTAACAATCCACTATGGTATTTCCATAGTGAAAACACCCTCAAACCTAGTTTCGAGGTCTGTGTGAAGGACGCTTAAATGATGAACGTAGGTTGAAACGTCACCATCTTGACGGTTTATCTGTGAGAAAACGGGGAAATTTTGAAAATTTGCATCGCCCAGTGTTTAACTCCGTTAGTTTAATTCCCTCAAGGAAATCTGAAGTGCTGGACTTTCGTTTTATCAGATTTATATTGTCTCCTTGTAAATGTAAGTTAACCTTATTAAATTTAGTGAGCAAATGTGTTTAATAAGCACAGACTGGTTTCTACCTGATTAAATCTTATTTCGAAATTGGATGTTTAGTACCCGACACCTCTAAAGCAGTTTCTAAAAGTGAAAAAAATCTTGTCAGAACAAACCTTTTGACGCCAGCGTTCTTCAGTGCGAAGAAATAATCTGTCAAAGTTCTTGTTATTTTCTTCATGTAACTGCGCAAACTATTGCTTCCAATTTTGTTTACGATGTAAATGACAAATTGAAGAGATTGATGCAATCTACGAATCAGATCCAGAATGAGATTTTCACTCTGCAGCGGAGTGTGTGCTGATATGAAACCTCCTGGCAGATTAAAACTGTGTACCGGACCGAGACTCAAACTCGAGACCGTCGCCTTTCGCGGGCAATTGCTCTACCAACTGAGCTACCCAAGCACGACTCACGCCCCGTCCTCACAGCTTTACGTCTGCCAGTACCTCGTGTCCTACCTTCCAAACTTTACAGAAGCTCTCCTGTGAACTTTGCAGAACTAGTAGTCCCGAAAGAAAGGATATTGCGGAGACATGGCTTAGCCACAGCCTGGGGGATTTGTCCAGAATGAGATTTTCGCTCTGCAGGAGAGCTTCTGTAAAGTTTGGAAGGTAGGAGACGAGATACTGGCAGAAGTAAAGCTGTGAGGACGGGGCGTGAGTCGTGCTTGGGTTGCTCAGTTGGTAGAGCACTTGCCCGCGAGAGGCAAAAGGTCCCGAGTTCGAGTCTCGGTCCGGCACACAGTTTTAATATGCCAGGAAGTTTCATACGAATCAGATGTTTAGCTACTAAATATTGTCGATGGCTGAGGCAGTGTATCACACATATCCCGCGTACATTTTCTATTGAATGAATCATCAATGCACAACAGCGCCCAAACTGCCACCGATATTATACAGGGTGTTACAAAAAGGTACGGCCAAACTTTCAGGAAACATTCCTCACACACAAAGAAAGAAAATATGTTATGTGAACATGTGTCCGGAAACGCTTACTTTCCATGTTAGAGCTCATTTTATTACTTCTCTTCAAATCACATTAATCATGGAATGGAAACACAGCAACAGAACGTACCAGCGTGACTTCAAACACTTTGTTACAGGAAATGTTCAAAATGTCCTCCGTTAGCGAGGATACATGCATCCACCCTCCGTCGCATGGAATCCCTGATGCGCTGATGCAGCCCTGGAGAATGGCGTATTGTATCACAGCCGTCCACAATACGAGCACGAAGGGTCTCTACATTTGGTACCGGGGTTGCGTAGACAAGAGCTTTCAAATGCCCCCAAAAATGAAAGTCAAGAGTGTTGAGGCCAGGAGAGCGTGGAGGCCATGGAATTGGTCCCCCTCTGCCAATCCATCGGTCACCGAATCTGTTGTTGAGAAGCGTACGAACACTTCGACTGAAATGTGTAGGAGCTCCATCGTCCATGAACCACATGTTGTGTCGTACTTCTAACGGCATATGTTCTCGCAGTAAGGTAGAGTATCCCGTATGAAATCATGATAACGTGCTCCATTGAGCGTAGGTGGAAGAACATGGGGCCCAATCAAGACATCATCAACAATGCCTTCCCAAACGTTCACAGAAAATCTGTGTTGATGACGTGATTGCACAATTGCGTGCGGATTCTCGTCAGCCCACACATGTTGATTGTGAAAATTTACTATTTGATCACGTTGGAATGAAGCCTCATCTGTAAAGAGAACATTTGCACTGAAATGAAGATTGACACATTGTTGGATGAACCATTCACAGAAGTGTACCCGTGGAGGCCAATCAGCTGCTGATAGTGCCTGCACACGCTGTACATGGTACGGAAACAACTGGTTCTCCTGTAGCACTCTCCATACAGTGACGTGGTCAACGTTACCTTGTACAGCAGCAACTTCTCTGACGCTGACATTAGGGTTATCGTCAACCGCACGAAGAATTGCCTCGTCCATTGCAGGTGTCCTCGTCGTTCTAGGTCTTCCCCAGCCGCGAGTCATAGGCTGGAATGTTCCGTGCTCCCTAAGACGCCGATCAATTGCTTCGAACGTCTTCTTGTCGGGACACCTTCGTTCTGGAAATCTGTCTCGATATAAACGTACCGCGCCACGGCTATTGCCCCGTGCTAATCCATACATCAAATGGGCATCTGCCAACTCCGCATTTGTAAACATTGCACTGACTGCAAAACCACGTTCGTGGTGAACACTAACCTGTTGATGCTCCGTACTGATGTGCTTGATGCTAGTACTGTAGAGCAATGGGTCGCATGTCAACACAAGCACCGAAGTCAACATTACCTTGATTCAATTGGGCCAACTGGCGGTGAATCGAGGAAGTACACTACATACTGACGAAACTAAAATGTGCTCTAACATGGAAATCAAGCGTTTCCGGACACATGTCCACATAACATCTTTTCTTTATTTGTGTGCGAGGAATATTTCCTGAAAGTTTGGCCGTACCTTTTTGTAATACCCTATATAAGCGGCGATCAAAAAGTTTCCGATTGACGGCGTTGCTGCAGCACATATGCAACGTAGCGCGACTCCGATGCGGGTCTATACCCACATGCAGGCAAGGGATTAGTGTGGAATTAGTTCCTTTCCGACGAGCATTCAGTAAATACGGGAACGTGGACTTCGGCGACGTTATTACCAAATGCTTCCAAAGAGGACCATCGTGCTGTTATTCCTTCCTCGTCTGCCGAAGGACTAATACCAGTAGACATCCACTGGAGAACAAAGAACGTTTATGGGACAGCATGTCTGTCGAAAACCACGGTTTTGGAACGGTGCACCAAGTTCAGTTCGGTACAAGACGCCGGTCGATCTGAGAGGCAGCCTCATCCATTACGTACTAATGAGAGACTCTCGGGCACCTGCCGTATAGTCTTGGTCTCTCCTAGTGCAGTTACCACGCCTTTGATCCCTTGCAAAAAGCCTTGAAGAGTCGACGAATCCTGTCGGATGAGAATGTGCGGCAGGTAGTTACGAACTTGCATCAATGCATGGTGTCTGTTCTTTCATATAACTGACTCGCCCAGATGGGGAATGGATCCACCTTCTTGAGTGTGGACACTTAGTTGCATGAAAGACACATGGGTAGTTGTTTGGCCGACAATGATGGAATTAAGCCAAACTTCAAACAACCAAAACTGTACTGTGTACAGTTCTTTTTGGATTCGGTCATATTTAATATTACTTATAACTGAATAAAAATTAAGTTATTGACGTAAAATTGATAAGACGTACCAATCACAACCAACCTTCTCATCCTCAAGTCATGAGCGGTGCGTTCCTATGCATAGAAAACATGATTGGGCCGTGGTAAAAATTGCTGTTTTGAAGAGCGCGCCGCAGCGCATAGTGTGAAGCAGTCGCCCTCCGTTTCTGCCGGTGGCGCCGCTGTGGCAATCGCAGCTTTGGTGTCTCCCTCTGGTGGGAAAGGGGAAAGGTTGCCTGTTCACGTGCATTTAAGGGGCGCTATGAGCTCGTCAATCAGTCTGTCTTGGTCAGTCAGTGAGTCTGGGGTCAGTCTCTCGTCTCCAGCTTGCTAGTCTGTCCCTCGTCCGCATTTGTTAGGCAGTTAGTGTCTGTCTATCATTCGGAGTGCTAGTATGTCTGTCGTGCGGATCAACCTTTAAAGCCCGGTCGGGGCTTAGTTCCTGCATCTGAGTCTGCGCGTTAGGTCGCCAGTCTGCTCTCGTTTGCTCGGGCAATGGTCATTAGCGGTTGGATCGATCGGTTGGTCGGTCGCGCACTGAGACACAAGATGACTTGTCCGTCTTGAGCATCGGCGCATGTGAGGTCGCCACGTGAGTCCAGTGGGCCGCGGAGTATAGCGAGTGGTAGTGACTTCGCGGTCGACACGGGAGCAACAGGAGTCAAACCACGACATCAGTCTGGCAGGTGCGAGCTGCGACGCCGTGAGACAGGAGATAGGCGCGCCTTCCTGCGTCCGTTGAAGCGGCTGGCAGCGGACGGTTCGGGAGAGCGAGCTGGGGGTGCTGCGCCAGGACTTCTCGAGAAATCCCAGTTAAGTGATTGGTGATATGTTGTGTGATTTACTCTTATTAAATTGTACTTTTTTTCTTGGTCAGTCTCTAGTCCCCAGTTTATTCGTCTGTCTCTCGTCCGCATTTGTTAGGCAGTTATTGTCTGTCTGTCGTTCGGAGCTGCCTCTGTCATGTTTGTCGGATTTGGTGTGTTAACGAATTTATTGCTTGGAGTGTAACCGCCTAATGCCTGAAATATGTTTCGATCTTGCCTGTCACCTTGAGAGGCGGCATCTGTGTCCTGTAGAGCATCTTAACTTGTTTGGCCAACCTTGTAGAATTTTACATAAGATTGCATTTCATGGGCTTTTATTTAAATGATCATTTTAGTATATAACGTTGCCATCCTTCACCGTAAGACTTTTCTTAGAAGTTAAAATCAAGTTGCACCTTCGGTGGCAAAATTAACATTTTATTTGTTAGTGTTTTGTACCATTTCCATCCCTCCTACGGGGGTGCATAGTCCGTGTGCTTGTGTAAATCGCTAAAACTTTTAGTTTAAAGTAATCTGGTGTGTTGTAGATTTGCACCAGTGTAGTCTTGCAGAGGCTGTTGTGAGCGGTCGTAACTACGGCCGAGTCAAAAGGGAGTGGCAAGGTCCTCTGCCTGAAAGCTCATACAGTCAAAACTTGTTTCTTTCTGCCTCTGAATAAATTGTAACCTTGATATTTAGTGGGTGCTTTCTGATTATAATTTTAAATGTTTCTTTTAAAAAATGCTTTTAGGCACTATTAAAGTGAATAAAATTTCCATTTGTCAAAAGGAATTTGGTTATGATTTCATCAGTTACTCCCTAGCAACTACTTCCACGCTTACATAGTGTGATTAAATGTGTTAATGTTCTTGAGGAATCGCTAGTAAATAAAATAAATTCTTAAGAATATTCTTTGAAAATAAACCACAGTTCAATGATTTTTAAAAATTTACTCACTTTTCTCTGGCACTCTCAAACAACACATCATCACTTCAATGTAACTTGTATGGTATTTAACTATGTTCACAAACTGATGAAAGAGTGCTCCCTTATTTTGGATCAGCAAAAGTTCGTATTTTGTCCGGCCGCTGCCAGGTTCAGCTATGTAGCTCAGAATCTTACGTATGTAGCCATTGCGAAGTGATTGTTGTACCGTATCGCTATATTTCGCAAATTAATACATCTCTCAATCAGTGACGAAGTAGTTCTTGGCTTGTCACGGGCAATGCCAGATACTGTTTCGATTCCTCGGAAAAGGGCAGGGGGTAGAAACTTACAGAGTGGAATTAGAAAAAATAATAACTAAAATGTTGCTCAATGTTGCGAGCAAGTGAGCGAAAATAGGGAGCTGTTCCACGCTCTCTCTTAGCCGATGAGACGAACAATCACATACACGGGAAAAAGCTTTAGCTCTGCGGAAGAATTCGTAACTTTGATTGTGGCCTGGCTAATTGGAATCCACCCTTTTGTACCCCATTTACATTTAATGCATCCTCATTTTTTTCCTCTGACATGGACCCCTTGCAAGTATGAGTCGATGTAGGCCAGTTTGGGAATCCTTGTTTTAGATTTTATTGTTATGGAAGTAGAATGGTGTGAAGCATTTAGTGATCAAAGCACAGTGGGGTTCCAGAAAGGCAGTGCAACCTTCATATATGTGCTAATGGTGGGAACGTAATGACAGAAATGACACGAACGTTCTTCAGTACATGGAAGTGGTACTTCGGAAAGGCCGAAATGGAATTTTACATCTGTGCGCGTAACCGTTGTACGTCGCAAGAAGCCGACCTGGACAGTCCCACACTTACTGACAGTGATTACTAACGTTCGAAAGCCTCTGCACCAGACTTCCCTGCAATTATACTAACGAAAGTACCGTAAGTCAGTGCGGGCTAGGTGTGACCCCGCAATTACTGAGAACTCTAGGTCGCGTTTTCGGCACCCTGACCTTTCCCAACGGACGCGACCTCTTCTCCAAATACATAGGTCGCGCTGTGTAGAATCGGCAGGAACGAGGAACCAGTCGGCAACGGTATCGACAGCCCACGGCCGGTGCGTGTGACCTACAGGGCAGCAGACGCTTACCTAACTACGAGATAACGGACTCGTCTTCGTTTGGCATATGTGTGTGGAAAGAGCAAGGACTGCCCGTTCGAAAGAACACCTAATGATATTATTCCAGGACGTAATGGGCTAATAAAGTCTGTCGAAAGAACACCTAACGATATAATTCCAGGACGTAATAGGGTAATAAAGTCTGCTCTGACAGCAGCCAGAAGTACCATAAATACCATATGTCGACGGAAAGCAGGACAGATGGAGAGCAAAGGAAAGAAATGAAGGTTAGAGTTTAAAGTTTCATCGACGGCAATGTCCTGTTAATGATGTATAATTTCGGATAGGACAAAGATGGGCAAGGAAATCGACCGGGCCCGTTTCAAAGGAACCATCCCAACATTTGCCATTTGTAAAACCCACGCGCTAAATCAGGTATTTATAAAAACAACGGTGGAACGTACTCAAAATCTATGCAATCAGAACGGAAGACCCTGCAATACCAGTTACACTACGTGATCAAAAGTATCCGGACACCTGGCTGAAAATGACTTACAAATTCGTGGCGCCCTTCATCGGTAATGCTGGAATTCAATATGGTGTTGGCCCACCCTTAGCCCTGATGACAGCTTCCACTCTCGCAGGCATACGTTCAGTCAGGTGCTGGAAGGCTTCTTGGGGAATGGCAGCCCATTCTTCACGGAGTGCTGCAGTGAGGAGAGGCATCGATGTCGGTCGGTGAGACATGGCATGAAGTCGGCGTTCAGAAACAACCTAAAGGTGTTCTATAGGATACCGGTCAGGACTCTGTGCAGGCCGGTCCGTTACTGAGGTGTTATTGTAGTGTAACCACTCCGCCACAGGCCGTGCATTATGAACATGTGCTTGACCGTGTTGAAAAACGCAATCGCCATCCCCTAATTGCTCTTCTACAGTGGGAAGCAAGAAGGTGCTAAAAACATCAATGTAGGCTTGTGCTGTGATAGTGCCACACAAAACAACAGGGGGTGGAAGCCCACTCCATGAAAAACACGCCTCCGAATTTTACTGTTGGCACTACACACGCTGGCAGATGACGTTCACCGGGCATTCGCCATACCCACACCCTGCCATCGGATCGCCACCTTGTGCACCGTCATTCGCCACTCCACACAACGTTTTTGCACTGTTCAGTCATCCAATGTTTACGCTCCTTACACCAAGCAAGGTGAAGTTTGGCATTTACCGGCGTGATGTGTGGCTTACGACCAGCAGCTCGATCATGAAATCCAAGTTTTCTCACCTCCCGCCTAACCATCAAAGTACTTGCAGTTTGGAATTCCTGTGTGATGGTCTGAATAGATGTCTGCCTATTACACATTACGACCCTCTTCAGCTGTCGGTGGTCTCTATCAGTCAACTACGAGGTCGGCCTGTGCGTTCTTGCGCTGCACGTATCCCTTCACGTTTCCACTTCACTATCACATCGGAAACAGTGGACCTAGGAATGTTTAGGAGTGTGGAAATCTCGTGTACAGACGTATGACACAAGTGACACACAGTCACGTGACCACGTTCGAAGTCCGTGAGTTCCGCGGAGCGCCCCATTGTGCTCTCTCACGATGTCTAATGACAACTGAGGTCGATGATATGGAGTACCTGGCAGTAGGTGGCAGCACAATGCACCTAATACGAAAAACGTATGTTTTTGGGGATGCCAGGATATTTTTGATCACGTAGTGTAGGTTCCTCTTAGAGTATGCTGATGTAATAGTTCCATATTAAGGAATCATATAAACTGCTAACTGGACAAAAAGTCCATACCTAAAGGCCACAGAAGTAAACAAGAAAGGAAACAGAGGTAATCAAATAAATTATAGCCTCATAACACTGATATCAATTTTCAGTAGGATTTTGAAACATGTAGGGGGCCCTACTGTGTTCCAACACTTTGAAATACATGGAAGAAAACGATTTGTTGACACGTAGTACGTGTTTAGAAAACAATTTTCTTGTTCAGCATTACTGTCTCTTCATTCACACGAAGTAATGAGTACTATTGACAGGGAACCTCCAGTTGATTCCATAGATTTAGGTTTCCAGAAGACTGAAAGTTTCTTATTATTTAAACTGTTGTTCGTAAGTGTTACGTTGGTATCTGAGAAATGCGTAAAACTTATTTTTGATATCGAAATATGTAAATCTCAGAGCAGGGCAACAGCACTAAGCGAAAATTTATTTTTGAATGGACAATATGTGGAGCTCATGCTACACGATGCGAATTCCAGACTAGCCGGAACATCAAACAATTCGTCTGCGAGAATATAAAAGTTAATGCATCTCAACTTCTGATATAACTGATTGAAAAGTCACAAGAAAGCACTTTACTGAAATCTTTTACTGGTATTAACCCTCTAAAATGATTCTGATATTATTTTCACAAAAAACGCTGCCAATAGCGGTGCTTTACAATGGAAGTGAACTATGATGATAATTTAATTTATTGACCTACCTCTGCGCACGGAATACTCGTTGAGGTGAACCACGTACTGACACATAAGAGCCCGCCAGTTTTCTTTGAGCTTCCAATGCACATCTGGTGTCGGTGTTTACACGTGTCGCGTTTTTCGTGCCGCTTTTTTACCATCTTGCAAAAAGAGTGTCAAGTGGTCCGAAAGCGTCATGTTCAAATTTTTGGAACTGTACAATAAACACGATTGCGTTTGGGAGCATAGTCTGGATAATTATATAAATAAAGATGCGCAGGAAATTGTTTTGAAATATATCATAAAAGAAATGGACATTTCTGGTTGAACCATTTTTGACGTAAAAAAGAAAATTAAGACATAACTATGAACAAGAAAGAACATTTATTCGTGTGCAAGTCCAAAAAGTGGAATGGGAATGGGTATGTGCCAAATCAGTTTTGGTATGAAAGAGCAGATACATATCTGGTTTAACCATTTCTGACGTAAATAACAAAATTAAGACAGAACTAGGCACAAGAAAGAACATTCATTGGTGTACAAGTCCAAACAGTGGAATGGGAATGGATTTTTTTTTTTTTTTTTTTTTTTTTTTTTTTGTTAGGGCGAAAGAACAACTAGGGTCATATGCGCCAATGTCAAAACTGTAGAACACGAAGACAACGAGAGGAATTAAAAACGACTACACGTTAATCCCAACCGACGGAAGAGAAGAGAGCTAAAAATAGGAACATGGAGAAAGGTCTATAAAATACACCATAGAGAAACGGAGGTACTGAACTAAAGATTAAATGTTCTGCGTCATATTGCTACGACGCGTAAAAAGTAAAACGCGGTCGACAACCCTCGCATCAGTCGCTAATACGGCCGGTAACTCAGACGGTAAACACAAATGAGAACGTAAGTGATTAAGTAAGAAAAGGGCATCCCGTCAGGAAATGGCGGAGCCGTCAAAGGTTGAGGGCAATGAGCACAAAGTGGTGGGGGAGCACCACTTAACAAATGGCGATGGCTAAAAAGACAGTGCCCGGTAGGCACCAAGCTAAAATGATCTCCTCACGGCGAGAGGGCCGAGAGGCGGTCGTCCAAGTCGCTGAGAGAGGCTTCATTACCCGGAGCTTGTTCCCGTGAAGGGACGATCAGTGGTGATGCAAAGTGACACCACACCACCTGCTGGCAGACGGCAACACAGAGAACAACTGAGGGAATGGAAGAACCACCGGGCTCAGGTACGAGAGCTGCAGCCTTGAGAGTAGCGTCAGCCTCCCCTCAGGGTGTGAATATAACTGATTTAGAGCACACCCGGGCGTCCCCTGGTAACGGAGTAACAGCCGGCTAATCCTTCCACTCCAAAGGCATCAGCCATCGAAATGGCAACACAGCGTGTTTCAAAATTGCCCGTATCAGGGCCAGCTTTGACTTCAGTCTCTGTCAATATAGGGAGCTTAAGCAACCAGAAGGAGGAACTCCTTAAGGAGCTGTGCCAGTGCAGTAGTTGTGACGTGCTCTGCATCCAGGAGACACATCGGGGCTTTCAAGACAGGTGCTTCAAGGTCCTCGGCATGACACTTGGCGCAGAACGACCTCGTAGTCAGTATGGCAGCGCCAGTTTTGCAAAATACACCTTAGATATTAACTCTACGGGAATTACTGCAAAGAATTATAACAGATGAGGTGCGTGGTGTCACGGTAACACCAGTTTATAAATCTCCCACAGAAGCCTTCATTCTTCTAGGAACACCTAATTTCCATAGCCAGCCAGCTAAGTATGTAATAGGCGACTTTAACAGCTGTAACCAGTTGGCAACCAAAATGTAGACTGGCAATGGCAAGGAAAGCGTTTCTGAAGAAGAGAAATTTGTTAACATCGAGTATAGATTTAAGTGTCAGGAAGTCGTTTCTGAAGTATTTGTATGGAGTGTAGCCACGTATGGAAGTGAAACATAGACAATAAACAGTTTACACAAGAAGAGAATATAAGCTTTCGAAATGTGTTGCTACAGAAGAATGCTGGAGATTAAATGGGTAGATCACATAACTAATGAGGAGGTATTGAATAGAATTGGGGAGAAGAGGAGTTTATGACACAACTTGACAAGAAGAAGGGACCGGTTGGTAGGACATGTTCTGAGGCATCAAGGGATCACAAATTTAGCATTGGAGGGCAGCGTGGAGGGTAAAAATCGTAGAGGGAGACCAAGAGATGAATACACTAAGCAGATTCAGAAGGATGTAGGTTGCAGTAAGTACTGGGGGATGAAGAAGCTTGCACAGGATAGGGTAGCGTGGAAAACTGCATCAAACCAGTCTCAGGACTGAAGACCACAACAACAACAACAACAACAACATAACCAGATAGGGTTATAGTGAATATGACAACGGAGATGAGCTACTAAACTGGGCTGATTCTGGGTCTATCACACTTATACACGATAGTAAGATACTACCACCTTTCAACTATGCACAATGGAAGCCTTGGTACCATCCTGACCTCATATTTGCCAGCGACACCATCACACAGCTATGCAGAAAGACTATGCTCGCCGATCACTAAATCTCAACATAAACCAATCATGTGTCAGATCTCGCCTGCAATACGTCCACAGCCTGTTCCATTTCCCTGCTCTTTTTAACTTTAAAAAAGTAAACTGGAAGAAGTTTACAATTCTTCTTGATCAGGAGGTAACACATATCAGCCCATACCCTGACCAAAAAATGGCTCTGAGCGCTATGGGACTTAACTTCTGAGGTCATCAGTCCCCTAGAACTTAGAACTACTTAAACGTAACTAACCTAAGGACATCACACACATCCATACCTGAGGCAGGATTCGAACCTGCGACCGTAGCGGTCGCGCGGTTCCAGACTGTAGTGCCTAGAACCGCTCGGCCACCCTGGCCGGCATACCCTGACCAATACGATCGTTTCGTAAGAGCTGTGAACAAATTTTCTGGAATGTCCATCCCTCGTGGATGTCGAACTATGTACGTACAAGGACTGTCCCATGGGATAGCTACTACACAGCATATGAGCAAGACCCTTTTGGCGAAGAAACAATATCTCGTAGATTGCAATTACCTGAATCACTATCAGCCGCCAAGTTGGATCAGTGGATCAAGCTTATGGAGGAAAGTGACTTCAGCAAGAAAAGCCAGAAAGCCTGGAAACTTCACAGACGCCTCAATAATGACCCTGCTAGCACGACCCTCCATGCAAACATAATAGACAACGATACTGCCCATCAACTATTATTAAATGGGAAATTGGATAACCGAAACATCAAGACAAAGTCTAATAACATGCGTACTTCTGTTACCGGCCTCTCTTTCTGCTCGTAAGAGCTGCAGAGGGCGATTAGTATGTGTAAAACAGGAAAGGCTGCTGGGATGGATGATCTTAGGAATTTTCAAACAAAACGTTTTGAACCTGCATCACTAAAATGGATTCTAGATCTTTTTAACAACTACTTATGCTCTGGTAGGATCCCCAAAGTCTGGCGGAGAGCTCATGTCATCGCTATCCTGAAAGCCAGTAAAGAGAACAGTGTTGCTAAGAACTACCGTCTCATATCTCTTCTTTGCCATTTGTGTAAAATCTCAGAGAGAATGATTTTGAACCGCTTGACAGAAGCAATTGACTTTGCCCTCATACCTCAACAGGCTGGCTTTAGACCGGGTAAAAGCTGCACATCACAGATCCTCAGTCTCACTCAGTACACCGCAGACCGTCTTGAATCACGTATGGTAACCGGTGTGGCCTTTCTTGAACTGTCCGTTGAGTACGACACTGTGAACCATAAATTATTCCTGAAAAAATTTTATGACATCACGAATGACTCTACTTTAACCACCTTAATAGCCAACGTCCTTAGCAACAGATTTTTCGTGGAATTTCAAGGACGGCGCAGTAGATGGATACTACAGAGGAATGGGCTACCTCAGGGCAGCGTTCTGGCCCCTATACTCTTTAATATGTAAACGAATGGTCAACCACTCCCGCCGCACACATTTTGAGTTTCCTATATGCGGATGACCTCGCATTGGCCACCCAGGGAAGGATTTCCATGACGTCGAAAATAAGCTGTCTGAAGCACTGGAAGAACTACGACGGTCCTACGAAAATGATAACTTACGGCCTAACCCAACAAAAACGCAAGTCTGTGCTTTCCACCTAAAAAACAGACAGGCCAACCAACAACTTGAACATTAATTTTATCGATAGTATCTTGGGGTAACCTTAGATCGGATCCTAACGTTCAAAACGAATTGTCAAAACACCAAAATGAAAGTGTCTGCTAGGAATAATACCATACGAAAACTAAGGGGATCTAACTAGTGTGCACAGCCAGTCACTATTCGAACTTCGGCTTTGGCGTTCTGCTACTCTGCGGGCGAATATGCAGCGCTTGTCTGGCATAACTCCTGCCATGCTAGGCACGTGGACACCGCTATGAGTGAGACGTGCGCATAATCACTGGCTGCCTGAGACCCACTAAAGTGTAGCAGCTGTACCATCTAGCAGGTATAGCTCCGACCGACATCAGAAGTGAAGCTGCTGCTCAAGCACAAGGACATAGAGCCTTGACATCTCACACTCACCCATTATTTTGCCATTCGTCAGCACCGTCTCGCTTGAAGTCCAGAAAAAGTTTTGTAAGGGTCTATGTAAACAACAACAACACAAACCAAAGTCTAGACATGTGGAGAAAGGGAGTAGAGACTGCTCCTATAGGCTCGAGACAACCTAAAGAAGAACTAGCCCCCGGTGATAATTAGAGCTGGTGTACCTGGAAGACCCTCAACAGATTACGAATTGGATAAAGAAACTCTTGAAAATTGGGTATACGCTACAGGATCCTCAACTTCTGAGTGTGGAGAGGAGCAGACGATGTCTCACCTGCGCAACTGCCGTCTGCGCCCGTCATCGTGCACCGAAGAAGGGTTGATGCTGGCCAGTTCTAAATCCTTGGACGTTGCACGTTTCTGGGCGAAGACGATTTAATTTAATGAATGTTCATTTGTGTACAATGACTTGTAATTATATGCTAACTGTAATGCTTTGAACGTAGCTCACTTTTGGGCAAAAGCAAGTTAATTATAGATTTCTTTGTCCTTTTTCATGTTTACATGCTAATTTCAGTGTGTCTGTTAATTGCTGTTAGTTCCCTTGTAACTGAGGCCTTTGGCACGAATAAAAAAAAGCAGCGTCAGCGGCCTCGTTTCTTGTCAGACCGACGAGACCAGGAACCCACATAAACATCACAGTGGCTCCGTCAAGAGCAAGCAAGTGACAGCTTTCTTGGACCCGTTCCACTAAGGGATGGACCGTGTACGGCACACAGAGGCTCCGAAGGGTACTGAGCGAGTCGTAGCAGATGACGCAATTGAAATGCCTGTGTCGCCGGATGTACTGCGTGGCCTGATACAGGGCGAAGACCTCTGCTGTAAATACTGTTCCAGAAGCTTATACAGAAAAACGTCGGTGCCAATGACGAAGGCACACCCGACACCATGGTCAGACCGAGAGCATCAGTGTACAAAAAGGTACTATGGCGAAGCTCCGTGCAACGGTCGTGAACTCGAAGCTGGAGTATTGTCCTTAGGAAGCGAATGAAGGCCAAGGAGCACAAGGGCCGCCGCACGAAGCCAAGGTGGTGAAGGGTTCATACCTATCGGGAAAGTGGCAGGTGGCGTGAAGTTATGCAGCCAGAGCAAGAGCCGAAAGAGATCTCCAGCAAGCAACAGAGAAGAGGGACGCGCCCTATACTGGCGATCAAAGGAATCATCGAAGAAGGAGCATAGGATGGGTGGCCACACATAGCAGACAAATGGCATATGGCATGCATAGCTGCTGAGGAGAAAGTCACGGTGGTAGGACAACGGTAGTTCGCCAGCTTCAGCATACAGACTCTCAACCGGTCGAATTTAAAGGAGCCATGGCCAAACGGATGCCACGAGGTTGGATAGTATTGAGACGGCGTAAAAGGGATGGACGTGCAGACGCATAAACGAAACACCCATAGTCACAAACGGAGGAGGGTGGTTCGATCTGCTCCGCAGGAAGTACCTCTGAGGACAAGTGTGACACTGAGGGGCCGCATTCATCGAGCCGCCAGGCAAGACACTTGAGAGGACCAAATAAGTTTCCTATTGAGCATGAACCCCAGGATTTTCGTAGTTTCAGCTAATGGAAGAGCAGCAGACAAGACGTAACGACGAAACCAAACGACGAAACGAAGAAACCAATTGTGCCGCCAGAAATTCATACAAACGGTCTTGTCAGTGAAAAACGAATGACATTGTCGATGCTCCATGAGTAAAAACAATCGAAACATAGCTGAAGACGCCGCTCAATGAGACAGGTCCGTGGAGAACTGCAACAGATGGCAAAATCGTCAACGAAAATTGAGCCAGAGATGCCTGCCGGGACACAGGCCATTATAGGGTTGTCTTGTATTGTATGGAACTGCGGACCTAGAAACGACGAAGAGCCTTCGTCCCCGCCGTAGCCCTTAGTGGTTCACAACCCCACAACAGGCTACAGCAGTCCACTCACCCCACCGCCGCCCCACACCGAACCCAGGGTTATTGTGCGGTCCGACCCCCAGTGGACCCCCCGAGAACGTCTCACACCAATTAGTGTAACCCTAATGTCTGCGTGGTGGAGTAATTATGGCGTACGGGTATTTGGAGAAAGTGTTTATACAGGAATCGCTGACAGACTGTAACTGAGGTTGAATAAGGGCGGACCAGCCTGCATTCGTCAAGGCAGATGGATAACTGCCTTAAAAACCACCCACAGACTGTCTCGCACACCGGACTCGGACACTAATCCTCCGGGCAGATTCGTGCGGGGACCGGCACGCCTTCCCACTCGCCAAGCAGTTCGTTAGACTGCACGGCTAATTGGGCGCTAGCAAAAGGACGACACTCACAATAGAACCCTGAGGCACACAGTTTTCCTGGATAAAGGTGGTCAACGAGGCAGAACCCATACATCCCTTGGTAACTCGGTCTTTTATAAATTCCCGTACGAACTCCTTCTCTCCTGCTCCTGTTTCCGGACTCGGGATACTTCCACAAAGGAAGACGAGATCCGTCAAGTGGATTTGTGGACACGCATTTTGTTTCCTGAAGGAGAGAAAAATGTCCTTGTTTTTTGGCACTCCCATAATGAGCGCCATTGCGCAGTTATTCACAATCGCAAATACAGACAATTTTTCTCCAATTGCGTGTGTAGTGTCTTTCTTAACCCACCCCACAGTTGGGATGTTATTGCAATGAGGAGTTAAGCCACGCCTTTTCCATGCTTAGAATCGGTTATTCTTTGGTCATCGGAATGTTCTTCTCCGAAAAGCTGTGCGTCGATAGTTTCATGGAATCTGGCGACTCCCCGCTCCCTCCTTGTCGCCACGTCGGTTTCCTACTATTCTCGGTGAAATTAATGATAATTTTTAAAAAGTAAAAATAAATACACAAATTAATACAATATTGATGTTCTCGTACCTTTACTCCACGTTTCCTGCGCTTCCCTTGGTTCCTGGGGGCGGGGAAGGAAGGGCATGGGACGTTGTGGTCAGATGTCGGGTTGTGACCCCTGCCCACATTGCCCCCACCCGTCCCCTTGGGCATGCATCCACGGAAGCCCCATGTGTAGAAAATACAGAGGATAGCAGTCCACTAGTAGGTGTCATAGGCTTTCTCTAAACCGAAAAACACGGCCACAGTCTAGTATTTCCATAGAAAATCATTCATGACATGAAATTAGATTTATATATTAATACCTTCAGCTGCTGATGGGCGTTGATATATATCAACGGGGACAGGTGAAAATATGTGCCCCGACCGGGACTCAAACCCGGGATCTCCTGCTTACATGGCAGACGCTCTATCCATCTGAACCACCGAGGGCACAGTGCGACTGCAGGGACTATCTCGTGCACGCCTCCCGCGAGACCCACATTCTCACCTTATTATGTCCACACACTACATTCGTAGTGTTCGAAAGAACAGACACCATGTCCTTATAAGTATATTCATGACGTGGGTGGACAAAATGACTAGATGATCATCTGCAGAACAGCGCGCTCGAAATCCACACTGATCTGTGGTTAGTAAATTGCGAGACTCTATCCACAATAGCAGCTGGGCATGAGTCATATGTTCAGTTATCTTGCGAACACAGCTGGTTAGAGAAATGGAGTGGTAGCTAGAAGGTAGGTGTTTGTCCTTACCAGGCCTAGGTATGGGTATGATAGTGGCTTCACGCCAGCGTCTGGGAAATGTGCCCTCTGCACAGATGTGGTTGTATGTACGGAGGAGAAAGTGCTTGCCAGCAAGACAAAGGTGCTGCAGCATCTGAATGTGAACGTCGTCTGGCCCTGGGGCGGAGGATCAGGATGAACTGAGAGCATGATCTATCTGCCTCATAGTAAAAGTGCGTTGTAGCACTCACGATTCTGAGAAGAGAAGGGTAACGCCCGAGCCTCCTCCGCTCGTTTCCAACGGAGGAAGGCAGGGTGATAGTGGGAGGAGCTCACAGTCTCCGGAAAATGGCGATCCAAAATGGGTCCACTAGGACATAGTCTGCTACTGTCAGGCTAGAAGTTGGAGAATGGACCTTGGTCTCAGAGAGCGGTCGGAGGCTGGCCCACATGACGGAAGAGGGAATGGAACTGTTATAAGAACTAGTAAATGAGATCCAGCTAGCTTTTTTGCTATTCCGAAGAACGCGACGACACTGTGCACGTACCCGTTTGTAATGAATACAAAAAATTGTTCAAATGGTTCTGAGCACTATGGGACTTAACTTCTAAGGTCATCAGTCCCCAAGAACTTAGAACTACTTAAACCTAATTAACCTAAGGACATCACACACATCCATGCCCGAGGCAGGATTCGAACCTGCGACCGTATCGGTCGCGCGGTTCCAGACTGTAGCGCCTAGAACCACTCGGCCACTCCGGCCGGCGTAATGAATGCAGTTTGCCATCGTAGGATGACGGTTAAAAACGCGGAGAGCACGTCTCCGCGCGCGAGCGGCGTTGTGGCACGCCTCAGTCCTCCAAAGGACCGGAACATGGCGTGGTAAGGAAGAAGAGCGAGGAATGGACTGTTCTGCAGCGATCAGGATAATGTTTGTAAGGCATTCGACTTGGTCATCGCGACTGGATAAATGTTGTTCGTTGAAGGTCGCCAGGGAGGAATAAAGCCTCCTGTCAGCCTTAGCAAGCTGTCGTTTGGGTGTGCTCATGGATGAGGTAAGAGTCAGCAATCGGATGGCACACTGGAAATGGTCGCTCGAGTACGTGTCAGAGAGAACGGACCACTCACGATGATAGGCAAGCGGGGCAGTGCAGAAGGAGAGGTCTAAATGGGAACGGATGTGTGTGGACTCTGATAGGAATGTAGGTGCTCCCGTGTTAAGGCAGATGAGGTTAAGATTACTGAGAAAGTCAGAAAAGCGCGCACCTCTCTGACAGGTTTTGGGCGAGCCCCAAAGGAGATGGTGCGCATTAGTCACCAAGCAGCAGAAAGGGGCGAAGAAGATGCCCAGTAAGCTGGAGGAATTCTGTCCTGGTGACAACGAATGATGAGGGGATGTAAACGGTACAAAGTGACAAGGTCAAGTGAGGACGGAAAACGCGGACTGCAACAGCTTGGAGCGATGAGGGGGATGAATTGACTATGAACATCATCCTCTATCAGCAGTATGACTCCTCCATGAGATGGAATGCAGTCTTTAGGGGGAAGGTCGAAGTGGACCAGTAAGAAAAACGGGAGCTCTAAGCAGTCGTGAGAACGCTATTTTGATTCTTGGAGGCAGAGTACAAGAGGACGCTACGATTCTAATAGCAGCTGTAAGTCCTCTTAGTTGGATCGAAGGCCGCGAACGTTCCATTGGAGGAGAGTCATGACGAGGAAAATATGAAGGGGTGCCAGCCTTCAAAGCCTCGCTGCTACAGGGCACACGGGCAGGAGAATCAAACTCCATGAGGTCTACAGAGGCGTCGAGCATTGTCCTTCTGTCGGTCGCGGAGTCCAGGGCAGACTAACGGTTGGTGGTGCGCACCGGAGACACGGGAGAGGGTATCACGTGAAGACATTGTCGAAGAGAAGACACCGTCGAAGAGGTTCTCCGAATCGGCGAAGACAAATCTGGTAAGTACAGTCTTTATTTTTTAAAATAACTCAACATTAACTTGTTATAATAATCACTAATCATCATGTCTCATATCCATTTGTCACGACATTGCGCCTTCTCCTGATAAATATTCTGCGTATTTCATCACACACATTAGACACTGATCTAGTGTAGCTACGAATCCCTAAATTAACGTTAACATTAACTAAACCAGTCACTTGAATATTCTGTGTTCTCCAAGAACCTGGTGTAGTGCAGCACATATTAAGATCATCAGTATCAAGGGAGCCTGTAGGTGTGTATGCTTCACTCGAACTCATTTCTAAGCAGTTACGTAATGCAAATTCTGCTTTCACAATTCGCTGAAATAATTCCAACGGCTACAGGTCGTTCGAAAACTGAATTCAGAATGCATTTTCAGCTACGCGACGAGCTCTTGACAGACGGTAATCGAAGGTTTTTTGTTTTGTCGATAAATTAGTACATCTCCCGAACGGTTTTAAAATGTTTGATCGTAAAGGAATAGTATTTTTTTGGAAAATTTAACCTGTTACTGAAATCTTATAACGCTGAATTGAAAGATGATTTTCCAAAAACTGCAGCGTCATTTGGCCGTCCATTTGTAACTATCTCAAAATAGCGGAAAACGTAGTTTACTTCTCTCCTCCCACCAAAATACCGCTGTATGTAACTTAGTAATTGAAATACTCTAATCCACTATGAGGGGAATTTCATACAGCGTAGCATCACAGCAGTTGGGATAATTCCATCGGAAGTTGTATTCCTTTTGAATAGACTTCCCTTCTTCTCCAGTTTGTGGCATCTATAACAAAGAAGTAACCTACTTCGTACAAATTTGAAACTATGAAATTGTTACACATTGTCGTAAAGTGCGACTTGTCGCACACTTCCTCAAAAACATTTTTTTTATTTTAAACGTTTTTACGATACAACTTTCAGTGATCTTGCATCTGAACAAATTTCCTTATTGAGAATGTACTGCAAGATGAAGCAGCCGAATGCCAATTGTACGAAAATACCCAAAAAAAACACACCTGCGTCTTCTGTATTACAACCGAAAATGCTGAAACTCAGAAAGAAATAATGCATGTGAAAAACACAGAATCTGCTAACTGGTCCATTCCAAAACAGTCAACACCGAAAGATGCATTTCAAGCTCCTCAGAGTCGCAAACGGAAAATGATTCATTACATAAGCGCTACGATTGGTAAACTTGATAAATAGTGCAAAGTAGTAACAAAAATGATATTAAGAGGGAATTCGATATACTTGCTTGATATGTCGCTGTGCAAATAAAACAGATGCCTCTTTACAATGCTCCAAGTACTACTCCTTCACCAACGTGTTCAGACAATGAGGATGGAAAATATGGGTCATGCTCATTTGCAGTTAATTCCGACAACAAACAACAACGCGAAGAAGATACGGAGCAGCCATCTGATGTTGTTGCCACAACAGTAATACTATTCTACAGTAAAAAATAAAATAAAATGTTGTGACGCATCTTAACTTAATGCTTCTGTAAAAACATATTGTACCTACTTCAATAAACTCTTGCGAAGCCTCATATATAGCCGTACGAACTTCCTTAAAAAAGTTTGAGACGGTGTTTTAAGGTGCACGGTATATGGAAGCAAGATCTGGAACTGAATCTCCTGTAGTTAAATGTCTTACTGTTGCAGCTTTAGATTTGGTGAAATAGCTTGCCGCATCACTGCGTCACATTTCCTTATGCGGCACTGAATTTTCAGTAGCAGTTCCTCAGATTTTTCTTCCGACATTCTCAAATGATTTATCTATCCTTCGCTATCCTCTAACGCTAGTTCCCTTAGCAATGTCTCCGAAGCTCCCAATCGGTTTTTTCCCAAGATACACTGTCTCGCCCAAAAACGACGCTTTCGACGATTGTTACTTGACAGAACTATTCGCAATTCTTCTCGTAACGTAGTTATTATGGTATCAACCACTTCGCGCACAGCTACTTTCAAAGCCATTATACACTGAATTGATCGATTTCAGTTGAAATGTATAAACGAAAACTGATTCAAGTCTCATTCAACTTGAATCAGTTTTCGTTTATACATTTCAACTGAAATCGATCAATTCAGTGTATAATGGATTTGAAAGTCTCATTCAACTTTTGCTGATCAAGTAAAATCGGACAAATGACTCGTGAGAACGAACCTTATGCTTCATTACAAAATTTCTAAACCAAACATCAACCACACATATTGTTCTAACAATGAGAAGCTACACAGTTACACATACAAAAGAAACTGGATTAGCTTGAAAACTGTGTTTTGTCATTCTCCCATTAATATAATCCCATTTGCTCAATATGTTTCCTCGAAACATGTTATTACAAAATCGCTTTTAAATAATGCTGCCTCCATTACACAGTTGGCCTGTTTCCATCACTTTTAAACCAAGTACATTGCCAAACTGTTCAACACATTCTGCTACTGCTACCCTCTGGCATACTCTGACAAAACAAAGTTAACCTCTCCGACCAACATCTCTGCTCTCAAACACAGTCTTACCCAAGGTTTATGATTTCATCGATATTACAGAGATTGTGCACATTTATCAAATTCGCAACTCCAGTCACATTTGCGGCCAAAGCTTCCTGAAAATCGTCATGACAAGTAGGACAGCCCTCTTTCAGCCTTTGACACTGTTCCTCAAAAGCGGCTGCTAATGAAACTGGCTGCCTATGGAGTATTGTCTTAGCAGTGCTATTGGATTCGTGAGTTCCTGTCAGAAATGTCACAGTTGGTAGTAACTTACGGAAATTCATCGAGTGAAATGGAAGTGATATGTGGCGTCCCCCATGTAAGTGTTACAGCCTTTCAGCTGTCCCTATTCTATATAAATGACTAGCAAATCCACAAAAAACATCCAATAAGCAAACCGCCGCGTTACCACGGTCGCCATTCAAGACCAACACAATGATTACTCCCCCCCCCCCCCCCAGTCCTCCGCGAAATCCTCTATCAGAAAAACCTAGCAAAGCAAACACGGCAGGGCACCGGTGACCCTAGACACCGCACAGAAACAAACCAAATGAAGCGCGAACTAGAGAAAAGAATGATGCGCTGAGGCGTGGGAGGACAAAATGGACCTCTTCAAGCTCCAAGAGAGGGACGAACGGCAGATATTAAAACGCCTCAAGGGTACTCAAACAGCAAATTGGGCTTTAGCAGGGAACCAGGACCTCTTAACATCTTAGTAGTCAATTCCACATTACATGAGGGTGTCCCAATAGTTTTGGTCAGACAGAGTGTGTTGGAGGTCGTGGTATGTTTATCAACTCGCGTTGGAACATCGGCTCTCTGAATTTTACAAGACTATCCCGAGCTGCACAATGCCTTTCTGGTGACTTTTCCCATCACTTTTGTTGAACATCAGTGTGACAGTCTCTCGATGGCCAAAGGAAACCGTGACGAAGCTCTCCTGCATTAATCCTACTGCGTAACAGTGTCAGAGTGTTGAAGGATTGTCAATAATTGGTCGAACAGGGGTTCTTTAAGGGAGCTTTTTGTCTGTGAATTAAAGTTCTTTGATGTTCATCCAGTACTTCTCCTACGCCGAACTAATACAGCCATTCGACTTTTATTCGATCCAGGCAAGTAATGCTGTACGCATTCCGGTTGTGTTCGATCGCATATGAGTCGTTACTGCAACGGCTGCTCCTATCGGTCCCAGAGACATCTCGCGGCTACCGCTGGGACCGACAAGGAACCTCTCTGACCAACGGTTAAGTGAACAGTGCGCAGCGAGCTGAAGCAAGCAGTCAGCTAAATGCCAACAAGGGATCAACAGTATGGAACGAGAAGATAGACGTTATTCCGTGCTTGCCATAAAGCATTGGCACTGGCTGACCTCACTCTCTCTCTCTCTCTGTTAAGGCGTAATGTCAGCGCCGGTATACCAGTCGGGATCGACACCGAAGCCATGGCTGTGGGAAGAGGTCAGCTAATCGCACGCTGACTGACCTACCTCCAGGACGACAACGCGACAGCAGTGTACCCTAGGTGAAGACGAGATAAGGGCGCGCCCGACTGGTGGAACACAGTCCGATAGCAGCTTCTGAGTTAACCACTCGGTTAGCCGATACATTGTAGCCTCTTCATTAGCAATCTCTAGCACAGAGATCAGCAGCCATTGCAGTACAGTTGACAGACTGTTGTTAATGGCGGTTGCTAGGACCACAAGTGTTACTTGTGTTTCTCTATTTTGAAGAAGACTGATTATTTTGTATGTGTTTGTGACACATCTGTGTAATTGCAGCTGTGGATGATCGTGTAAAATGGACTGCAAGAAATCTCATATCAAAGTTAAGTATTTGTACTTGTAATAAAACTCATTAATATGAGTTGTTTGATTGTTTGACTAGCGAACCAAGTATGCAAGATTCCTAGACGCAACACTCTCTCTCCCACCCTCCCTCTCTCTGTCTCTCTCCATCTACCTATCCATGTATCTACCTCTCTCTCTACCGCTGGAGTGTGTACTGAGGACGGTGACTTTCAGTTAGGGGTCCACGAGAGATACGGGCCCCTTGCATCGAACATGTGCCGTCACAGTAGGCGCCTCGTCCTCCATACTTCGTGAACGTTCGGATCTTTACAGGACCCACAGTCAATCAATACGTCAATGAATAGGTAACCACTAAAGGTCTTAACTTTGTCTTGTGCTGTCGAGTGATTCTATGCATTTAAAACTGCAGTGAAGAATTATCAAACTCATCTGAAACAGTTAGTTTCTCCACACCGCAGACAGCTCGTGGCTTTCGTAAGACCTGCAGCGTCAAAGGCAGTACGTTGGATGTGGAAGTAAGAGGTAGGCACTAGCTTGAGTGGCAGTGGTTTGAAGGACACATAGACGCTAGTAGAGGCCAATGTGAAGTTTCCTGCCGGCCGTGGTGGCCGTGCGGTTCTAGGCGCTTCAGTCCGGAACCACGCGACTGCTACGGTCGCAGGTTCGAATCCTGCCTCGGGCATGGATGTGTGTGATGTCTTTAGGTTAGTTAGGTTTAAATAGTTCTAAGTTCTAGGGAACTGATGACCTCAGATGTTAAGTCCCATAGTGCTCAGAGCCATTTGAACCATTTTTGAAGTTTCTTGCAAGTGAATGTCGCTGCAGACTTTAAATCTCACTAAAGGCCATTAAAGATGGTTTCCTTCCTGTCGTGTTGAGAGACAACAATGTGTTGAAGCAGTATTTGAATGGTGTTGTTTTCCAGATATTTTGGTTTGGTCAAGACGTCGAGTTTATCTGCAGTACAGACACGCGTTCGTTATTGTTTCATATGGTAAAAAGTTGCATTCTAGAAAAGAATTTAGTCTTCCTGCTGTTTCAGATCTTCGTATTTGTATCCAGTATAAGTTGATGGACTGCCCGCTTGTCTAAGAATAACGGGTTGGCCCTCCTCTGATTGCTGGCAATGTAGTATTAACCATAGCAGTGCTAACACATTTTCCATAACACACATCATACATTACCAAGAGAGGAGCGGGTACATTATGCCCAACTTAAAAAAAGTTTTAAAAAAATTATTTGACTGATGTTGATTTACATTAACAAGATCCTTTGCAAAGAATTACTGTTTAAGTAGGGTCAAGCAACTGAAAATATCTTTTACCACACAATCAGTAATACCAATTATTTTTCAATAATGAGTACTACCAATCTGGCAATGCTTTATGACCACCACAAAAAATGAAGAAAATTTTGTTCATTTTTGCTGATTTTTACTCATAATACAGAGAGATTTTAATGTGTAAGTAAGGTCCTGATTCTGAAAATATTGAGTAACATTCATTATGTCATTGTGGAAAGTGCCATCTATTACTTACACTTAAATATTTGGGTTCAGTTTAACTGAAAAACTTAAAACATTTATAGGACCCGGTAAGCAAATTCATTAAAAGCAATAACCGTTTTTCACTGTTTTAAAATATGAAGTAACTGACTAGATCACAATATTTTCAAAAGTTGGACACGAAGTACTCCCCACTCCCACTTGCTAATGTAAGGATTAACACTTTTCATTTAATTGGTTACGTATGTTGATACCATATATCGAGTGTATAGTTCTATTAAAGGTGGCCACATATAATTGTGTCAAAGCATTCAGATCACAGTTGGCGCCCCATATTAATTGAAATTTTGTCTTTTATTCGTGTTGTTTAAGAAAACAAGTTTCCTTTTTGTTTTAAAATATGTAATTGAGGGATGTGTTATTCGGACTTAACTTCTGTGCATTGAACCCCATGTGGTAGGTGAATGTCTGTTGAACAACATGAACTGCGTTTGTCGTTTACGTATTTAATTACTCTGAATGGTTACCTTGTGCTACCTTAACTACCGTGAAGTGCGTCTTGAAGCAAGACTAAAACTCTAGATCTGGTTCTTATTAATAAAATTTTTAAAGCATTATATGACAGTGCTTACTCCAGCACGTTCCAAAGCCCATCCCCATGCTCACTACCATTTCAGTTCGTCGAGCGATATCGAGTATATTGTTCTACCTACGCGCAACACATTACATTTCTTTACGCTGAAAGTCAGTATTTAATCATTCCATTTAGTCTTCTATGTGCTGATCATCTTCAAGTCTTTCTGCTTGTCGTAACAACCTTCTAACGACCTCGCTTCTCTATACAGAACTGTATAGTTTGTGAAGAGCCTCAGAGAGCAACAGACACCGTCCACCATCACTGTAGTAACTTAACGTCCGAGATAATTAACAACCGATGAATTCTGTACTGCGCCATTAAAGTGTAAGTACATGCGTCATCATAAAGAAACTATCATAGCTACTTTATTCTGCATCGTTAGGCTCTCACGTCTAGAGTTGTAATTTCACACCTAGCCGTACATATTTTATACGCTCGGTGAGTCTTTCCCAGAAGGTACAGGTATGAAGTTGAACGTCTACTGCAGCCATTAATAATCCCAAACGCTGTCCGTATCTTAGGAGTGCAATGTTTCTAATTAGGCATCTGTCTCACTGCGTACACAGCTCACAAGTTAGTGCAAATTTCCACGAGCATCGTGTATTTTTTTTATCATAACCGACTGGTAGGTTTCACATAAAATCGAGAGATATCGATTACAGACGCCTGAAAGAAAGCAACGCTATTCTGAAAGAAGCTTTTCACATAATACCAAGAATCATTTTTCAGTTCGAACCCTAAAAAATAATGTACCGTACACCTGAGCTTAGCGGCGCTGAAATTTGGATTTATTAGCGCTCGCACTGAAGGAGCTAAGCAGTCAATTTTACTCACGCTTCCTCTTCTGTGGAACTCAACGAGCAGCTGATACACATGCAAAACGAAACTTCGTCAAACGGTTCAGAGTGAATTAGATCGCTAGTTGCCAGATTCTTCATTAATTGATTAATTGGTGGCACAGCTTTTTCATTAACTGGCTGTTCTGTTGGTTCTTAATAGAATATTTCATACTTTTTGAGTGAAAAAACTACACGATGCTGGTGTACTCTGTAATAGTTATTGGTTTACAAATTTGGTTTCACATTTTACACTATTTGAAAAAATGATCTTTTCTGATCGGAGAATAGTCAGCTGATAGAATGTGATCCTGTACAGAGAAGAAAATCAGAAGCGTTAGGGAAATGCGAAAGCATCCAATGTATGTTTCTCGATTGACTAGAGATTTATATTATACGCTGTTTAAGTGTATATGTGCAGATGACAGTAAGTTTTTCAGTTATCTTCGAATATTGAAATCCTCGTTTTATGGGTTTCTCGACTACTTACGTCAAGAATCAACAAGGAATTAAAGTGCTTACGTCAATCTTGGAGGATATAATTTATGTTCAGTTATTAACAGACAAACATAACACAATTGTTAGATTCTAAAGACTATCACTATCGAAATCTACAATTATTTTGGTTAAAACCTTGAGAAAGGGGCACTCAAACCATACAGTAGCCTACGGACAAAGAACTGGTAAAACTTTCTACAGTATCGTAGCCTACCTATACTCCAGGAGCCGGCGCCTCGAAGGAACCTGCGTGCGCCACGGGCGAGGCTTTGAACGTCGCCACCAATGGAGGGCCCTCAGGCGGCAACCTTGGCGCCAGTCTTCTAGTCAAGATTACTTCCATGTCGCTAGTTAGTGCCGACGTTACACCGAGTTGTTGATAGCTAATCCTGCCGGAAAGAATTCAGTGAACATATCTTCACGCTCGTGTCGGGCCTCTGATAATAACTAGTGACGGCTGTCACCAGTTGTCAGCAGTGTAGCAGTTTCCTTATCAAAAGTTCAATAAACTATATTTATTTAAAGTGAACTTTTGTCAACTAATGCTTTGCCTGCATGTCTATATTCCCTTTGTCTATAAGATCCCTTTGGCCACATTCTACCCATTTATAATTAACAGCCAAGACATTAACATTCGGTTCTTCGGTGCATAATGGTTATCGACGTGCATCATAACACTTATATCAAACCGAAGGCTTGTTTAAACGCCACAGCGATGTAGTAGACACGATATTCTCAGAGAGCCGTGCTTTTTGCCCTCCTCCGACTTATCGAGCTTACTCACCCAGCCTGCGACGTAACGCCGGCTCGGAACGAGGGTAAAACACGGAATTTTTTCTCATTAACAAGTCGGGATACAAAGAAAGCACACAGAAGGGGGTAAATGCTCTGGACAGGGACTGCTCCGATGCACATTTGACGGTTTCTACTGGCTTTTGTAATTTAAATAATCAGTGAATGTCTCAAATTCTTTCACACAACGGCGTGCAATACTTAAGGACGGGAGTAATTTTCACATGGCGTGTCACAGTATAATAATGTAACTTCATTAAACTTGCACTCCGTCTTCAGGCCTCAAGTGGCCCATCGGTACCATGCGACCGCCGTGTCGTCCTTAGCTGTGGATGCGGATAGAAGGGGCGTGTGGTCAGCACATCGCTCTGCCGGTTGTTACGACTGTTTTCTCTGACCGGAGCCGCTACTATTCGGTCGAGTAGTTCCTCAATTGGCATCACGAGGCTGAGTGCACCCCGAAAAATGGCAACAGCGCATGGCGGTCCGGATGGTCACCCACCCAAGTGCCGGCCACACCCGACAGCGCTTAACTTCGGTGATCTGACGGGAACCGGTGTATCCACTGCGGCAAGGCCGTTGCCCCCCATTAAACTTAGACTATACATAAAAAGAGCTGCTACAAATTGCACAGAGGGTAACTGAAAGAAATACGCAGTGAGGTGAACAAAAATGGCAATGTTATTCAAAGATAATAATTACACTGAAATCACCGTGATTTAAGACGGCCATTTAGACGTTAAAAAAGACAAGATTTGGAGGTCAGTACGCCCATAAAATATCATGCTTTCCCACACCACAACACGTGGACCACCGAAATAATGATGTTAGACAATGTTCTTGAATGTGTTGCATGTTCCCACCTCTTCACCATATGAGGGTATGGTGAGCTTTGTCGAACATGGTCGTTTTGATGGTCTGGGTGTTATGGTGTGGGGCAGGCATAAAGTTTCATGGGCATACTGGCCTCCAAATTTTTGAACGTGGTACAGTAACCACACAATGTTATTTTGAGACTGTACGCCTTCCTCATGTGTGTCTCGTCAGGGGTGTATTCGGCCCTCTCATCATTTTTATGGATGACTTTGAGCTACCGCATCGAACAGCACAGGCAGAGGATATCTTGGAACGAAAGGACATTTGGCAAATGGATTGGCCTGCCGGTTCCCCCAACTTAAGTACCATCGAGCACGGGCGTGATGCCTAGGGGGGACGTAGTGCGGCACGTCCACAGGCACTGTCGACCATCCAGCAGCCGTAGAACACCCTGGTAGAAGAATGGAAGGCCCTACCATAAGAACTCCTTTCCAACCTTGTGGCCGACATGGGAGCACGTTGCAGAGCATGAACTGCTTCCTGTGGTGGTCAGACACCCTATTAAGAACTATTCCCCCATTTTGTAATGTCCAGGGACCATCACAAATCCCGCTGACTTCAGAGTAATTATAGTCTCTGAATAAAACTGTTGCTCTGTTCGTTTCATTGCTTATTTCATTCAGTCTCCTTCTGTATCGAACTGTAGCAGATCTTTCTATGTATAGTCCAACTTTCATGTAGGTATGTTACAGATCAGTGACACATGATGCGAAAATTACTTTCGTCCTTAAGTTTTGCCCACTACTGTACAATTATCGAACACCTGCCAACAGCTAATACATGTAAATAAATTATTTCTTTTTTCTTCTCTCATTACACCTGACTACAGTTACTTATTGTTAGTTTTATAATTGCAGCTAAGGCTGTACAGTCTGTGATTATGAGTGTTCACATGCTGCAACACAGTAGACTACAGCTGAAACCTGTAATTGTAAAAACAAATATTAATAATTGTCGAATGGTTTAATAAGAGAAGAAGAAAAAATCATATTTCAGTCACGAGCCCTCCAACTCGAAATTTTTATCGTGTTGCAGAGAACTAAGCTTGTTTCCACACTTTAAGCAGACTCTGTTCCATTTTTCTGTGTAATTTTTTTAATTATTTTGGAAGAAAGAAGTAACCGGGCAACGCTAGGTAATCTGATAGCTTTATGTGAACGAGAAATGCGTTGACCTAAATTGACTCTACGTCACGTGCTGAGGTAAGGTCATAACAGGTCTGGGGAATCGACGTATTGCCCCATAGCGAAGGGTCTCCTGGTTCCTAAGAGAAAGAAGCGAAGAAAAACCAAGGGAAAATTAAAATGGGAAGGACTGGAAAACTTATTAAAATTAAGTAACTAAATTAATTGCAAAAAATAGAAAAACGTCAACAAGACTACTACATGTTCAAATACAAATTTCATTTTCATTTTTTGGAAAATAAATCTTGCTAACACTTTTCAAAAATAATTCAAAAACACACTGAATTTCCGCTACACTTTTCCGCCATATACTTTTTGGAAAATAAATCTTGCTAACACTTTTCCAAAATAATTCAAAAACACACTGAATTTCCGCTACACTTTTCCGCCATATACTCGACTAAATGAGACAGCAATAGCGACATTCGCCACTTCCCTCTCCCAATAATAGTTTTATTGACTCCCCCCCCCCCCCCCCCCCCGATATCCCTCTATTGTATTTGAACAGGCCCCAAGTATTATATTCCTAAATTGATTCACTACTAGACACTTATAACCAACCTCATCTAATTCCTTGCAACTCATCCACCCATCTGACATTGTGACAGACCCATAGGCTATATGCTTTCTTATTAGGTAAGGCTGTCCTATTTTGTACTGATTTGAATACAATGTCAAGACAAGGATCAACACCAGAAGCAACTGCGCCACCGTCCACAGAAAATGTCAGTATCCCAGAACATCCTCTCACTCTTCTTTTTTCCAAACTGAGACACGTCTATTTCAAAAATGATGCTTGCTCCCTCACCGCTATTTATCCACTTTTCCTTCTAAACTGAGAACTAATTCCCCTTCAGAATAAAAACCAGCTATAAATGTTTTCTGTCTGTCTGTGTTTCATGAACAGAAAACCAAACTGTAGGCCTAAGACAAACAAGTAATTCAGAAACAGAAGGTTGTTCATGGTTGCTGTAGCCTTGATATCTCAAACCAAGTGCCTCGACGAATAGAACACCACAAATGATCCTTGCTTCAGCGCCATGTCCATAGTTCCCCAATACATTTATTGGGAACCTTAGACTTCATTTCAATGCTACATGCACTCTATTTACACTGATTAGCAATTAGGTTCAATTTCCTCATAAACTTAATGGTGCTGCTTGCATCCTTTAAGTCCATCCACCTATTTCACAAAACCGCTTCAACACTCGCACTTGAAAGTTATTCACCACATCAGGCGCAGATCTTGGATTAACATAGGACTAGAAAATGAGGGACTGATTATCAGACAACGTTTTGTTTCTCATAAATATCAAAGATTAAGAAATTAGTTTCTCTCTAAATGAACGAGATTACGACAGAAAACAATGCTATAAAAAAGTATAGCTCAAAATACGCACTAGAAGGTGACGTCATAGCAGCCATTAACATAACGTTAGTGGTCAAAGCCGAATACCAGAATGCAACATTTCTCTGAACTCAACGTGTGTTTTAAGACACGACTGTGACACCCTCTACTTGTCTAACAGTGTCTGTTCTAGAGAGATTACAGAAATCGCTTGGCGCGGAAACTTGGTAAAAGTGCAGTTACTGTATAATTTATAATATTACGAATTTCTTAAGATTTGTAAAATTCGTGTTTCTCCAGTATAAACTAACTCAGATCACTCCAGTGCCCAAGATCTGCATTTTCATTAAATACACACGTCTCTGAGAGTTTATGTCATGCATCTGCAGAAAGGTGCACTCGATTTGACGCCTGTACTTTGACTGCCACGGATTGGTGGAGCTCGGATCGCTTACCTTCTGCCTGCTGTCGTTACTTCGTGCTCTGACTGCACTCCACGGTTTTCTTACAGCCTTTTTCTGAGCGGGGACAGACGCGTTCGTGTCGCTCGCACGACTCCTCGTCTCAGGCTGGCGCTAAGCAACGTCGTGGCCCGCTACGGGGGACACTGCATTGTTGAGAACCGCAGCACGACGCGACATGTTTGTTGTTTACTCTAAGAGGATAAGCGGAAAATTATAATGACTCAATGGCGGATACAGATAAATCTCAAGGAATGGGCGCTAAGGATATCTTGAGATTCAATTATTTTTACGGTAATAAAAAATAATCAAGTTACATGTAATGTTTAAGGAAGTTTTATTTAAACTGATTATACAAATATACAAGATAGTGCCATCTTATAATACAAAAAAGTTACAATTGTGGTTCTCTTCCTTAAATGATGAATTCTATGCGCCTCTCCTTCCTGGAAAACTGGTTAATTACATCGTCAATAAGACAATCAATGTCAGGGTGAGTGTGCAACAGAGCTAAGCCATTACGTCGATCGTATTTATAACGCTACGTATCGAAGGTTCTCTGTATAAGAAAACAGTAGGATATTCTGACTTTTCTCGAACAAATGCCAGACAGAATAACGTTTCGAGATCACTAGAATGGCTGCGACTTTTCTCCTAGGTATCTATGTGCCAGGCAGAAACGTATAATATACGATGAAGCGGACGTGCGTGATACATAGGAAAGTACAACTACTCGATAACTCGATTCAGTCGAGTCGACTGACGAAAGAAACGAACGAATAGCGTGCGAGCTGACTGGTGGGTGTCAATGTGAACGGCCTCGCAAGGGGAGGGGGGGGCTGCGCCCCCCCCCCCCTCCCCGTATGTATCCGCCACTGTAATGACCTCAGCTGTAAACAATGGTAAGAGACAAGTGGTTATTTTGAGAAGTTATACACTAAAATTTCAATAAACCCTCATAAGACAATTCAAGTACGTGCAAAGCATTTTTTTTTTTTTAATTCAGATAAGTCATTGTTTTGGAAGTAGTCTGTCCAGTCACATTAATGTGAGCACCTGCCGAAAGTCTGAATAAATACCTTTTGCATCTTTAACAGTTGCGAGACGAACAGGAAGAGAGTAAATGCGGTTCTGGAAGTTACCTGCAGGGGATATGGAACCCACGTCGACTCCAGTTCTGTGGCCATCTGCGCTTGGTTTCTCCGATGAGGATCCGTGGAGCGTGGAACCACCTCGATCAGACTTGATCGAGGTGGTTCCACGGATTTTCGATTCAGTTTAGTGGCCAGGGGAGTACGGTATACTCACCCTATTGCTCTTCGATCCACGAATGTATACTTCGAGCTGTGTGACACGTTGCATTGTTCTGCTGGTAGATACAATCATGCCGAGGAAAGACAAAGTGCAAGTAGCGATGGGCATGTTTTCTGAATTTAGATGCGTATTTCTGTTGGTCGATTGTGCGTTCCAGAATGCCAGAGAACGTTCCCCAGATCATAACGCTCCCTCCTCTGGCCTGGACCCTTACGACGATTGATGAAGGGTGTTCGCTTTCAGAAGTTCCACGCCGTACGTGCCAACGCCCGTCTGTCGTCTGAAAAGACCACCAGTCGCCTCTCAGCGGCCGTCCAGTTGCGGTACTGGCGTGCAAATACCAGCAATCGTTTCAGCCTTTCCAAGCAACCTCTCGAACCCACAAATTTAAAAATTCCAGATTGTTTACGTTTTTCACAATCAGATTTGCATTAGCAATTGTTTTAGTAATAAAATATAACTAATCAATAATTCAGTATAACATGAAATTAATCTTAGCAAATTACAGCAGGTAAAAAACGCTAAGGAGATCCTTAACATCTCTATTATCTCCCTGTTACTTAAATTCGCGTAAATTATGGTAAGGGACACAATATTGTTTACTCGTTTAAATAAACGTTCACACTCACTCATTAGGAAAAACTTTTGAAGCACATTTGCGTTTAGGAACATGTTCAGGAACGTTATCTGAGGCGTAGTTATCCACATCATCCTCAGATTCTTACAAATCGTCCCTGAAAAGCGTTTTGCTGGCACATGCGTTACTATAGTCCGATTAAAATTACTTGATAGTTGGCACTTCACGTGTTGTAGCTGGTTTCCTGCATTCAGAGCGCTCCGCGTCATCTCTGAATCGTTCGTTGTTGGCAAACTGCCGCAACATTCGTCATGGCGTACTATCCACAAGTTCATCAAGGCACTGTTGGTGCAGATCGTCCCACTCCTCAGCGGCGATTCGGCGTAGATCTCTCAGAGTGGATGGTGGGTCACATCGTATATAACAGCCTTTTTCTATTTATTCCAGGCATGCTCGATAGGGTTCATGGCTGGAGAACATGCTGGCCACTCTAGTCGAGCGATGTCGTTATCCTGAAGGATGTCATTCACAAGATGTGCACGATGGGGGCGCGAATTGTCGTCCCTGAAGACGAATGCCTCGCCAATATGCTGTCGATATGGTTGCACTATCGGTCGGAGGATGGCGTTCACATATCGTACAGGTGTTACGGCGGCTTCCATGACCACCAGCAGCGCACGTCGGCCCCACATAATGCCACCCCAAAACAGGGAACCTCCATCATGCTGCACTCGCTGGACAGTGTGTCTAAGGCGTTCGGCCTGACCTGGCGGCCTCTAAACACGTCTCCGACGACTGTCTGCTTGAAGGAATGTGCGACACCCATCGGTGAAGAGAACGTGATGCCAATCCTGGGCGGTCCATTCGGCGTGTTGTTGGGCTTATCTATACCGCGATGCATGGTGTCGTGGTTGCAAGGACGGACCTCGCCTTTGACGTCGGGAGTGAAGTTGAGCATCATGCAGCCTATTTCGAATAGTTTGAGTGGTAACTCGACGTCCTGTGGCTGCACAGAAAGCATTGTTCAACATGGTGGCGTTGCTGTCCGGATTCCTCCGAACCATAATCCGTGTGTAGCGGTCGTCCACTGCAGTAGTGAAACGTCCCCTTAGAAAAATTATAAATGACTGTGCTTAAACTGACATACAATATTTTTAGCGCAACGCAATCTGACTTTTAATAATCCCTACAAAAGAATGGCCCTGACTAACAATAACCTATACATTTCATGAATCACTTACCTCCCAAAAATCTTCGTTACTCAAACTACTGCAATACAGCGAGCGCCAATACTGCCAGCTAAATAAATGATTCTAACTACTGAAGCCACTAATTACTGATGGGCATAGTTAGCAGATGAAAGATTTTGATAGAGAACAAACAATGTATTTACCTTAACAGTGTTCAAAAGTCGTAATATATATCAGTTCATGACATCCAGTCTTACAAATTTACTGTCTCTGATGGACACACGTCCAGATCTCCGGCTCTCAAAACTCCGCCATCTCTCTCCCCTCATCCACCACTGCTGGTGAGTCACCTCCGACTGCGCAGCGCTACGCGCTGTCAACAGCCAACTGCCCAACTACAAAAGCAAATTCCAACAATGCCACCCAGCCACAGACTGCACACAGCACAGCCAGTGATTTTCATACAGAGCGCTACGTGGCGGTGGCGTTACCAATATAACTACCTAAACAGCCTACTTACAGTAGTAGCCCTTGGGTGGCCTGAGCGAGGAATGTCATCGACAGTTCCTGTCTCTCTGTATCTCCTCCATGTCCGAACAAAATAGCTTTGGTTCACTCCGAGAAGCCTGGACACTTCCGTGTTGAGAGCCCTTCCTGGCACAAAGTAACAATGCGATGCGATCGAAACGCGGTATTGACGGTCTAGGCATGGTTGAACTACAGACAACACCTCCTTCCTGGTGGAATGACTGGAACTGATCGGCTGTCGGACCCCCTCCGTCTAATAGGCGCTGCTCATGCACGGTTGTTCACACCTTTGGGCGGGTTTAATGACATCTCTGAGCAGTCAAAGGGACTGTGTCTGTGGTACAATATCCACAGTTAATGTTTATCTTCAGGAGTTCTGGGATCCGGAGTGATGCAAAACTTTTTTTTGATGTGTGTACGTACTGACTTTTCTGTTTGTTCTTATTTTTCTTCGTATCATTCGTTTCTCGTCTGGAATTTATCTTTGTCGACTATAACCAGCAACCAAGTGCCAACCTGGACTGCTCATGGCTTGTAACGCAGCAACAAATGACAGGTAGAAATTAATGGCTATACAAACAAGCATATTACGAAATTTTTCTGTCTTTACTCATAGAGGCTGGCCTCAAATGCCGGGAACAAGGCACTCGTGATTTTACTTCTGCCCTAGATTGTTAATCGCAGTTTTCTGGGATACATTGTACATCACGATGTTGTGGTTAGATTAGGACATGAGTTTAAATACAGGGTTACAAAACCTGTCTTCTGCCGCTTCAGTCATTTGTCACTTAAAATCAGCTGTCGACGATTATCTCCCACTTCCGTCATATCTCGCGGTGGCCGCTCCCAACATTCCTCCGGGTTTCATATTAACGGCATCTGTGAAGTGACCCGCCGGGTTTCTGCGTCGCCTGTAATTGACTGGTAGCCGACAGCGGGTGTGGTAATACTGTAGCGGCAAGTGAGAGATGTCAGCTACCAAGTAATTTTAATCGGACTACACTACTGTCAGCCCAGTCTTTGTCACTTACCCCTGCTCACATGCACACATCCTCACGAAGCTCTCATTAGTGATAATCAGACATAGAGTTGCCATGATTCTATTTACCTTGGAACTGTCAATTAATATGGATAAAACATGTCATTTTCCATGTTTTACATACGATAACTGTCATTGACTGTCCCTTACCATAGCTTACAACCGAAGTCTTCTTACCTCCACATGGTTAAGGAAACTGTCCATCGATATTAAGTGGAGGTATAACTAGGCTGGCATGATCATGGCATTGTTCCCTGAGTATATATACCCCAGCAAAAATTAAAACGGGAAGGAAAAGTCGAAAAATTAGTAAAACAGATCAGTCAAGAGAAGTCTTTTCCTGTCTTAAAAAATGAAATATTATTTTGTAAATCCTTCTAACGTAAAGATATGCCAATAGTTTATCTCCAGCACCTAAGTGAAAGATCAGTCTGCATCAGGATATGAACATCAGTTAACTCAAAGTAAAAAATGAAATGGGCTAGATGCGAGGAAGTGTTTCGGCCAAGGGTATGACAGAACACCCTCCCATGAACCATGGACCTTGCCGTTGGTGAGAACGCTTGGGTGACTCAGTGACACAGATAGCAATAGCGAAGGTGAAACCACAACAAAGGGGTATCCGATGAGAGGCCAGACAAACATGTGGTTCCTGAAGAGGGGCAGCAGCCATTTCAATAGCTGCAGGAGCAACAGTCTGGATGACTGGCTGATCTAGCTGTGCTAGGATTTGCTGTACTGGTACTGCAAACGGCTGTACATTTTCCCGAGGGCATGCAGATGCGGCTCTACTGTATGCTTAAACGATGATGGTATCCTCTGGGGTAATATGTTTCGGAGACCAAATAGCCCCCATTCGGATCTCCAGGCAGGGACTACTCAGGAGATTATCATGGTCAGGAGAAACAAAACAGGTGTTCTACGGATCGGAGGGTGGTATGTTAAATCCCTTAATTAAGCAGGTAAGTTAGAAAATTTAAAAGGGGAACTGATAGGTGTACGTTAGATATAGTAGTAATTAGTGAAGTTCGGTAGCAGGAGGAGCACGACTTATGGTCAGTTGAATTTAGAGTTATAAATACAAAATCAAATAGCGGTTATGCAGGAGTAGGTTTAATTATGAATAAGAGAATATGAATGTGGGTAAACTACCATGAACAGCACAATGAATGAGTTGTTGTACCAAGATAGACACTAAGCCCACATCCAACACATTAGCAAAAGTTTATATGCCAGCTAGCTCCGCAGATGGTGAAGAGACTGAAGAAATCTATGATAAGAGAAATTGTTCATATTGCTAAGGGACACGAAAATTTAATAGCAGTGGTGTACTGGAACTGGGCAGTAGGAAAAGGTAGAGAAGGAAAGGTAGTAGCTGAATATGGATATCGGGGAAGGAATGAAAGAGGAAGCCATCTGGTAGAATTTTGCACATAGTATAATTTAATCATCGCTAACACTTACTATAACAATCATGAAAGAAGAGTGCACACGTGAAAGAGACTGGAGACACTGGACGGTTTCCCATTGATTATATAAGGGTAAGACAGAGATTTCGGAATCAGATTTAAAAATTTTAAGACATTTCCAGGGGCAGATGTGAACTCTGACCCCAATTTATTGGTTATGAACTCAAGATTAAAACTGAAGAAATAGCAAACGCGTAGAAAATTAAGGATATGGGACCCGAATAAGTTGCAAGAACTACAAGTTGTTGAGAGTTTCAGAGGAAATATTAGGCAGCAATTGAAAAGAAAAAGGAATACAGTAGAAGACGGATGGGCAGCTTTGAGAGATGAAATAATGAAATCAGTAGAGGATGAAATAGGTAAAAAGAAATCCTAGTAGAAATCCTTGGATAAAGCAGAAGGTATTGAATTTAATTAATGAGACGAGACAACATAAAAATGTAGTAAAAGAAGCAAACAAAAGGGAACACAGACGTTTAAAAAAATTAGATTGCCAGGAAGCGCAAAACAGCTAAGCAGCAATGGCTAGAGGATAAGTGTAAGGATGAAGAAGTATGCCGGCCGGAGTGGCCGAAGGGTTCTATGCGCTACAGTCTGGAACCGCACGACCGCTACGGTCGCAGGTTCGAATACTGCCTCGGGCATGGATGTGTGTGACGTCCATAGGTTAGTTAGGTTTAAGTAGTTCTAAGGTCTAGGGGACTGATGACCTCAGAAGTGCTCAGAGCCAAGAAGTACATTTCACCAGGGGAAATACAGATACCGCTTACAGAAAAATTAATATAGCCTTTAGAGAAAAGAGAAGCAGCTCTACAAATATCCAGAGCTCAGATAGAAAACTAGTCCAAAGCAAAGAAGGGAAAGCTTGAAGACGGGAGGAGTATGTAGAAATTTATTAATATAATATTAATATTATGGAAATGGAAGAGGACGCAGATGAAGATGGATTGGGGGATATGATACTACGAGAACAATTTGACAGAGCACTGAAAGACCTAAATCAAAACAAGGTCCCGGGAGCATGCGACATTCCGTCAGAACTACTGATAGCCTTGGAAGAACCACCCTTGACATAACTCTTCCACCTGGTGAGCAAGATGCATGAGACAGGGGAAATACCCTCAGACTTTAAGAGGAATGTAATAATTCCAATTCCAAAGAAATTAGGTCCTGACAGATGTGAAATTACTGAACTATCAGTTTAATAAGTCACTAACATGAATTATTTACAGAAGAATGGAAGAAATGGTACAAGCCAACCTCGGGGAAGGTAAGTTTAGATACCAGAGAAATGTAGGAACATGAGAGGCAATACTGATCCTACGACCTCTCACAGAAGATAGGTTAAGGAAAAGCAAATCTATATGTATACCATTTGTAGACTTCGAGAAACCTTTTGACACTGTTGACTGGAATACTCTGTTTTGAAATTCTGAAGAAAGCAGAAGAAAAATACAGCGAGCGGAAGGCAGTTTACAACTTGTGCAGAGACCAGACGGCAGTCATAAGAGTGGAGGAGCTTAAAAAGGAGGTAGTCGTTGAAAAGGGAGTGAGACAGGGTTCAGTTGAACAAAATGGTCACTGTCTTGAAAGGAGGATATGAAATGAACGTCAGCAATAGCACAACAAGGATAATGGAACATAGTCTAATTAGATCAGGAGATGCTGAGGGAAATAGATTAGGAAACCAGACACTTAAAGTAGTAAATGAGTTTTGCTATTTGGGCAGAAAAACATCTGAAGATGGCTTACGGAGAGAGGATGTAAAAAGTAGACTGGCAATGGCAAGAAAAGTGTTTCTGAAGAAGAGAAATCTGTTAATGTCGAATATAGATTTATGGTAGTATATTTTTCCTGAGAGTATTTGTATGGAGGTTGGCCATGTATGGAAATGAAACATGGACGATAAACAGTTTAGACAAGAACAGAATAGAAGTTACTGAAATGTGGTGCTACAGAAGAAAGCTGAAGATTAGATGGGAAGAATACATAGGTAACGATGAGGTACTAAATAGAATTGGGGAGAATAGAACTATGTGGCAGGGCCTGACTAGAAGGAGAGAGCGGTTGATAGGGTACGTTCTGAGACATCAAGGGATCACTAAGCTAGTATTGGAAGGGAGTGTGAGGAGTAAAGACGGTAGAGGGTGACCAAGAGGTGAATACAGCAGAAACAGATTCAGAAGGATGCGGGGTGCAGTAGTTTCTTGGATATGAACAGGCGTAAACAGCATAGAGTAACATGGAGAGCTGGATTAAACCAATCTTGGAACCGAAGATCACAACAACACCACGTAGACAGTTCATAAGAGATGTCCACGTGTGGATGAGCATTGTGCTGTGGAAAAATTGCACCACGATACAGTCACGTGTATTGTTGTGCTGTCATAGTTCGCTCAGTTACTACCTGTTATGACCTTGAGTCATACCCGATGACTCTCCACACAATGAAGACACGTGGAATACAGTTGTGCCTCTCCAAAAGATTGAAATAAAGGGACGGTCCCCCGAGGTCACCTACGTACTCATCGACGCGGTTATCCACGGTAGTACAGAACCACGACTGTTCGTTGGACACAGTGCGATTCCATTCATCCCCTGCCTATGCTTCCCGGTGACCCCACCACTCCAAACGCAGCCGTTAGTGTTGTTTGGATAATTGCTATGTACTCCTGGACGGTAATACGCTAGCACGGCCGCTGCTATCCCTGATCAATGGCGTGGGATATCTGTGTGTTGCAGCGAGTCAGTTATTTGTTCTCCGAGGGCAGGCACGGTTGCGGAGGGGTGACATTGATATCGGTTCACAATACGGCCATTCTCCTTTTAAGGCGGAAAAACGAGGTGGAAAAGAAAAAATAATGTTTGTACAGAATAGACTGCTGTTGAATGCAAATGCAACGATTTGATATTAAATTAATGCGCATATGACTCGTATGGATGTGTAAATCATCATCATCATCATCATCATTTAAGACTGATTATGCCTTTCAGCGTTCAGTCAGGAGCATAGCCCCCTTATAAAATTCCTCCATGATCCCTTATTCAGTGCTAACATTGGTGCCTCTTCTGATGTTAAACCTATTACTTCAAAATCATTCTTAACCGAATCCAGGTACCTTCTCCTTGGTCTGCCCCGACTCCTCCTACCCTCTACTGTTGAACCCATGAGTATCTTGGGTAACCTTGCTTCTCCCATGCGTGTAACATGATCCCACCATCTAAGCCTGTTCATCCTGACTGCTACATCTATAGAGTTCATTCCCAGTTTTTATTTGATTTCCTCATTGTGGACACCCTCCTGCCATTGTTCCCATCTGCTAGGAGCTGCAATCATTCTAGCTACTTTCATATCCGTAACCTCAACCCTGTTGATAAGGTAACCTGAATCGACCCACCTTTCGCTCCCATACAACAAAGGTTGTCGAAAGATTGAACGGTGCTCGGATAACTTAGTCTTGGTACTGACTTCCTTCTTGCAGAAGAGAGTAGATCGTAGCTGAGCGCTCACTGCATTAGCTTTGCTACACCTCGCTTCCAGTTCTTTCACTATGTTGCCATCCCGTGAGAATATGCATCCTAAGTACTTGAAACCGTCCACCTGTTCTAACTTTGTTCCTCCTATTTGGCACTCAATCCGTTTATATTTCTTTCCCACTGACATTACTTTCGTTTTGGAGATGCTAATCTTCATACCATAGTCCTTACATTTCTGATCTAGCTCTGAAATATTACTTTGCAAACTTTCAATCGAATCTGCCATCACAACTAAGTCATCCGCATATGCAAGACTGCTTATTTTGTGTTCACATATCTTGATCTCACCCAGCCAGTCTATTGTTTTCAACATATGATCCATAAATAATATGAACAACAGTAGAGACAGGTTGCAGACTTGTCTTACCCCTGAAACTACTCTGAACCATGAACTCAATTTACCGTCAACTCTAACTGCTGCCTGACTATCCATGTAAAGACCTTTAATTGCTTGCAAAAGTTCGCCTCCTATTCCATAACCTCGTAGAACAGACAATAACTTCCTCCTAGGAACCCGGTCATATGCCTTTTCTAGATCTATAAAGCATAGATACAGTTCCCTGTTCCACTCATAACACTTCTCCATTATTTGCCGTAAGCTAAAGATCTGGTCCTGACAACCTCTAAGAGGCCTAAACCCACACTGATTTTCATCCAGTTGGTCCTCAACTAATACTCGCACTTTCCTTTCAACAATACCTGAGAAGATTTTACCCACAACGCTGATTAAAGTGATACCTCTGTAGTTGTTACAATCTCTCCTGTTTCCATGTTTAAAGATTGGTGTGATTACTGCTTTTGTCCAGTCTGATGGAACCTGTCCCGACTCCCAGGCCCTTTCAATTATCCTGTGTAGCCATTTAAGACCTGAAATTCCACTGTATTTGATGAGTTCCGACTTAATTTCATCCATCCCAGCCGCTTTATTGCACTGCAATCTATTGACCATTTTTTCCACTTCCTCAAATGTGATCCTATTTCCATCATCATTCCTATCCCATTCTACCTCGAAATCTGAAACATTACTGATCGTATTTTCACCTACATTGAGCAACTCTTCAAAATATTCCCTCCATCTGCCCAAGGCATCCACAGGATTCACCAGCAGTTTTCCTGACCTGTCCAAAATACTTGTCATTTCCTTCATACCTCCCTTTCGAAGACTGCTAATTACACTCCAGAATAGTTTTCCAGCAGCTTGACCCATAGTCTCCAACCTGTTTCCAAAGTCTTCCCAAGATTTCGTCTTGGATGCTGCAATTATCTGTTTGGCTTTGTTTCTTTCTTCAACATAACTTTCTCTGTCTACCTGAGTTCTAGTATGTAGCCATTTTTGATACGCCTTCTTTTTTCTTTTACAGGCTGCCTTGACTGTGTCATTCCACCAAGCTGTTTGCTTCATCCTACTTTTACACACTACTGTTCCAAGACATTCTTTAGCCACTTCTAGTACTGTGTCCCTGTACCTTGTCCATTCCTTTTCCAGTGACTGTAATTGACTGGATGTGTAAAGGGAACGGAATTTAATATGATATTTAAATATAAATGTACAAGTAGATATTTTGTGACTATTTTAACAGTGGCGTCACGTGATGAGCAAGAGTGCCACCAAATCATTATAGTTTAGCAAAGAACAGGACTGCCTTATTCAAATGTGCGAAAAGTCATTCTCAAAACATAGCTGAATGACAATGTGTTCATCACATATAACACATGGTTTTTCCTGGAACAGAACCATCAGGAATAAAGGAATCACTAACCACAGGTAACTAAATCTGTGTTCACTGAAGTTGTGCATTCAGACGATGAGATATATCATTCACAGATAATACAGAAAAGATAGCGACAGAAATTCCTGCATGCATTTGCTGTGAAGACATTGTTTTGTAGAATTAAAATAAAAATGAGAACTTTCCAAAACTAAATCAAATAGGTATCAAATACGATACCATGTAAACAAGTCATCATATATCCTGAATGTTAGATGAATTTTACTTTCTAACCAGATCAGGCAAAAACCTTGTCGTCTCTCTGGCTACAGCATGGTACGCAAACCACGAAATTAGTACACTCTAAGACAGAAAGAAACAATGTACCATGAAGTAATTATCCAAATGGGATGGGAACTGATAGCTGTGGTGGACGTGTAGAGAAAACAAATGATTACAATTTCAGAAGAAATGGATGATTTGTTCAGGGGAAAGACCTTCATAAACTGAGCAAGTTAGTAACACGGTAGACCGCCTTTGTTCTTATGCAAGCATTTACTCAGCTTGTCATCAATTGACAGAGTTGTCAGTGTGCTGGCGTATGCTCCCGCCAGCACACCGGGCGGTAAAGCTGTGGTAAGAAGATCGGCAGTAGGCACCAGGTCAAGCATGAGTATCGGGAGAGAGGCCAAAGACTCGCAAGCGACGCGCCGACAGTGCCCTCTCGACCGCAAGTGTTTAGATCGCCTCCGCTGACCGGAGGGCCTCAGTCTCAGTTACTAGCTCAGTCTGTCATTATCGCAGTCGCTCAGTCACTGTGGCAGTAACTCGCATTCTAGCTTGGCGTCTCTCATTCTTCTCATAGCGGCCCTTGTACATCACCAGCTGTGAGACTAACCTTTTTAAGTAAGTAAGGAACCATGTTAATACTTGTGTGCAGTTGTGTTGTAGAAAGAGGACACCGGCCACCAATCAACGACCTCTCCCTTGATTCCATAGAACAAGACTCAACAGTATCGATGAGGATAGGTTGGTTGGTTTGTGGGATTGAAGGGACCAGACTGCTACGGTCATCGGTCCCTCGATGAGGATACAAAAGTCGGATGTGCTCCAGAGGGATGTAGTGTCAAATTGCATCCAATTGGAGCGTTAGATCGTCAAAATCGTGAAATGGTTGGAGAGTCCCGTACGTAGTGAGATCCAGCAAGCACGAAGACAAGCAGTAGAAATTCTCAGCGTTTGGGCGGGCATTAACTTGCTGAAATGTAAGCCCAGGATGGTTTACTATGAAGAGCAGTAAAATGGGGCATAGAATATCCTCGACGTCTCACTGCGCTGTAAGGGTGATGCAGATGACAACCAAAGGGCTCCTGCTATGAATGGAAATGACGCCCTCAGAACATCATTCCAGGTTTTTGGGCTGTGTGACAGGCGACAGGTGACAGTTCCAGTAAAGCAGAGTTATAAAACACGGTTTTCCGAAACTCCTTCACCAAAGAAGACGAAGCAAATATTCCTGAATTCCAGTCAAGAACAACTGCCAAGATGAGAAACATAGATATCCCCGGTGTAAAAGAGTAGCTTAAATCACTCAATAAAGGCAAGGCCTCCGGTCCAGATTGTATACCAGTCAGGTCCCTCTCAGAGTATGCTGATAAAACAGCTCCATATTTAGCAATTATATTCAACCATTCGCTCGCAGAAAGATCCGTACCCAAAGACTGGAAAGTGCTCAAGTCACACCAATACCCAAAAAGGGAAATAGGAGCAATCCGCTGAATTACTGGCACATATCACTAACGTCGATTTGCAGTAGGGTTTTGGAATATATACTGTATTCGAACATTATGAAGTACCTCGAAGAAAACGATTTATTGACACATAGTCAGCACAGATTCACGAAATATCGTTCTTGAGAAACACAACTAGCTCATTATACTCATGAAGTAATAAGTGCTATCGACAGGAGATGTCAAATTGATTCCATATTTTTGGATTTCCAGAAGGCTTTCGACGCCGTTCCTCACATGCGTCTTCTCACCAAACTGTGTGCCTACGGAGTATCGCGTCACTTGTGCGACTGGATTCGTGATTTCCTGTAAGATAGGTATCACTTCGTAGTAACAGACGGAAAGTCATCGAGTATAACAGAAGTAATATCCGGCGCTCCCCAAGGAAGTGTTATAGGCCCTCTATTGTTCCTGATCTATATTAACGACATATGAGACAACCTGAGTAGCCGTCTTAGATTGTTTGCAGATGATGCTGTCATTTTCTGCCTTGTAAAGTCATCAGATGATCCAAACAACTTGCAAAATGTTTTAGATAAGACATCTCTATGGTACGAAAAGTGGCAATTGACCCTGAATAGAGAAAAGTATAGAGTAATTCACATGAGCACTAAAAGAAATCAGTTATATTTCGATTACGCGATAAGACACACAAATATAAAGACTGTAAATTCAGTTAAATACTTAGGGGTTACAATCACAAATAATCTAAATTGGAACGATAACATAGATAATATTGCGGGTAGAGCAAACCAAAGACGGTGATTCATTGGCAGAACACTTAGAAGCTGCAACAGGTCTACTAAAGAGACTGCTTACACCACTCTTGTCCGCCTTATTCTGTATTGCTGTGCGGTGTGGGATCCGCATCAGGTGGGAGTGACGGATGACATCGAAAAAGTACAAAGAAGGGCAGCTCGTTTTGTATTACCGCTAAAAATGGGAGATAGTGTCACAGACATGATACGTGACTTGGAGTGGCAATCAATAAAACAAAGGCGTTTTCCGTTGCGACGGGATTTTCTCATGAAATTTTAATCACAAGTTTTGTCTTGCGATTGCGAAAACATTCTATTGGCACCCACCTACCGGGGACAAATGATCATCACGATAAAATAAGAGAAATCAGGGCTCGCACAGAAAAATTTAAGTTCTCGCTTTTTCCGCGTGCCGTTCGAGAGTGGAATTGTTGAGAGACAGCTTGAAGGTGATTCATTGAACCCTCTGCCAGGCACTTTATTGTGAATAGCAGAGTAATCACGTAGATGTAGACAGTCGTGTTGGTATCCCACCACTGTTCGGGCCCTCTCCAGACACGTCTGCTCCTGGAAGCACATTGGCTGGAGTAGAATTGTTTTCAGTGTTCGTCCCACTTCGAACTGAGCTCCATGGACCAGTGAAGACGGGCTTGAAGAAGCCCCAACAGCGTCGGGATACCAATCTGACTGTCGCCCAACAACCAAGAGCTACGAGCTGAGGTGCGATTTCTTTTCATAGCAAGATCCCGTTAGCTGTTATCCACAGCATCTGCAGGGTACGTCGACGAATTTCTACGCCCCGCGTTCCTTCCCTTCGTGGCAAGACAACCTGGGTTTGCATATCAGCAAGCTAATGCCAGCACGCACACGCCGAGAGTTTCTACTGCTTTCCATACCCTACCTTGGCCAGCAACGACACCGGATCTTTCCCCAACTGATAAAGTTTGGAGCATTATGGGATTTTGACGATGTAATGTGGCAGCTGGATGTAATTTGGCACAATATCCCTCAAGAGAAGACTCTCTCAATCAGTGCCATTCTGAATAACTGCACTCAATGATTTATTTTCGATATGACCTTGTATTTAAACAGATAATAGTGTCTCAAGACTGTCTTATACCTTCTGTCGTAGCTGTCGTAGTGAACGGATGTAACAAAAGGTTATTTCTTACAATGTTAATTTCGATTAGATGAATTACAATAACAGAAGATTTAGTTTATTCATTTGTATTTTTTAAGTTACTCCTCTTCCTCACCTAACAATTTTTAATGTTTTTCAAGCTAACATTCGTTGTGGATCGTCTTAATACGATGGAGCAATGAGTCGGTCGCCATTGTCGCTATCTTAAATGCTCACAGTATGTTCCAGAAGAAACCTATCTTCATTCAGTTTTATGCTAACGAACTCTGATGCCGATTTATTACCGTCATTTTATTGCAAAGTGAATTCTGACCCACAAAACTGATCATTCATCTTCCCACAGTCACTCACCACCGTGTTAAAGACAGACCTACAACAAAGGTTCAAATAGTTCAAATAGCTCTAAGCACTATGGGACAGCATCTGAGGTCATCAGTCCCATAGACGTAGAAGTACTTAAACCTAACTAACCTAAGGATATCATACACACCCATGCCCGAGGCAGGATTCGAACCTGCGACCGTAGCAGCAGCGCGGTTCCGGACTGAAGCGCCTAGAACCGCTCAGCCACAGCGACCGGCTACAACAGAGGCTTTACCGATTTTTGTCATTCATCTCGTCATTATAATCGCCCTTATAGCGCCAGATGTTGACCAACGCGTTATTAACTTGTTCAGTTTGTGAAGCGCCTTGTCTTGAAGAAATAATCTAATTTTTTTTTAGGAGAGCGGAGTCGTTAACCACTGATAATCGCTGAAAGAGGTTCAAGCAGCGGTAAATTGTCAAAATTGATAGCGATGACCAAAATAGCTCTAAGCACTATGGGACAGCATCTGAGGTCATCAGTCCCATAGACGTAGAAGTACTTAAACCTAACTAACCTAAGGATATCATACACACCCATGCCCGAGGCAGGATTCGAACCTGCGACCGTAGCAGTAGCGCGGTTCCGGACTGAAGCGCCTAGAACTGCTCAGCCACAGCGACCGGCTACAACAGAGGCTTTACCGATTTTTGTCATTCATCTCGTCATTATAATCGCCCTTATAGCGCCAGATGTTGACCAACGCGTTATTAACTTGTTCAGTTTGTGAAGCGCCTTGTCTTGAAGAAATAATCTAATTTTTTTTAGGAGAGCGGAGTCGTTAACCACTGATAATCGCTGAAAGAGGTTCAAGCAGCGGTAAATTGTCAAAATTGATAGCGATGACCAAAATAGCTCTAAGCACTATGGGACAGCATCTGAGGTCATCAGTCCCATAGACGTAGAAGTACTTAAACCTAACTAACCTAAGGATATCATACACACCCATGCCCGAGGCAGGATTCGAACCTGCGACCGTAGCAGCAGCGCGGTTCCGGACTGAAGCGCCTAGAACCGCTCAGCCACAGCGACCGGCTACAACAGAGGCTTTACCGATTTTTGTCATTCATCTCGTCATTATAATCGCCCTTATAGCGCCAGATGTTGACCAACGCGTTATTAACTTGTTCAGTTTGTGAAGCGCCTTGTCTTGAAGAAATAATCTAATTTTTTTTAGGAGAGCGGAGTCGTTAACCACTGATAATCGCTGAAAGAGGTTCAAGCAGCGGTAAATTGTCAAAATTGATAGCGATGACCAAAATGAGAAGGTATATATAATCCAAGCAAGTATAAGGAAAAGCTCGCTTTTGCATGCGCCAGTAGTCTATCACCCATGTATTGCTGGCCCAGCGGTGCCGAATTTTGTGGTAGATACCGTCCCAGTAAACACCCGATAAACAGACTCTCGCTCGGCAGACAGCACACCGAATCAACAAGCTACCGACAAGCCCGGAAAAGCAGAGACCTCCAGAGAGGTTGATACAGAACTGTTAAGGCCGGCCGCGGTGGTCTAGCGGTTCTAGGCGCTCAGTCCGGAACCGCGCGACTGCTACGGTCGCAGGTTCGAATCCTGCCTCGGGCATGGATGTGTTAGATGTCCTTAGGTTAGTTAGGTTTAAGTAGTTCTAAGTTCTAGGGGACTGATGACCACAGATGTTAAGTCCCATAGTGCTCAGAGCCAGAACTGTTAAAGGAAGTGCAGAGGCATGAACCTTATAGACAAGTACGAATGCCATTTCAACCGGAGTGCAAGACTATTCATGAAACTTCCTGGCAGATTAAAACTGTGTGCCCGACCGAGACTCGAACTCGGGTCCTTTGCCTTTCGCGGGCAGGAGAGCTTCTGTAAAGTTTGGAAGGTAGGAGACGAGATACTGGCAGAAGTAAAGCTGTGAGTACCGGGCGTGAGTCGTGCTTCGGTAGCTCAGTGGGTAGAGCACTTGCCCGCGAAAGGCAAAGGCCCCGAGTTCGAGTCTCGGTCGGGCACACAGTTTTAATCTGCCAGGAAGTTTCATATCAGCGCACACTCCGCTGCAGAGTGAAAATCTCATTCAAGACTATTCATACCTGGTTGGACCCTTTCATCCTTCGTGGTGGTCAGACACTGTCTTGCGTCTCACGTTCCGATGGAGTTCAGCATCTTGCCACTGTCGCATCTGAATGCCCCACAAAACTTTATATTGCACGATTCGGCCAGCCGGCTAATTGGAGACCCATAATGAGGTCCATTTCAAACTCCAGTACGTAATGATATCTGTATCTAACGAGTAAGAGACTTATCCGTGTCTTTCAGTGACCTGACGCTTTTCGAATCCCTCATAGACACTACCAGGCATGGTAACAAAATTAAACCTGAACGACAATATTGCACTGCGCTGTCCGTTCTACCTATCGAAATAGGGATTCATCTCACCGGGCCATGGCTTTCCAGTAGTGTAGGCTTCACCTGACAAGATCACGTGCCAAGGAGAGGCGCTGCAGGCTATGTCGTGCTGTTAGCAAAGTCACTCGCGTCGGTAGTCTGCTGCCATAGCCCATTAACGCCAAGTTGTGCTGTACTGTCTTACCGAATGCGTTCGTCGTATGTCCCACCTTGATTTCTGCTGTTATTTCATGCAGCATTGCTTTCTGCTAGCACTGACAATATCCAAAGGCCGCAGCTGTTGGTCGTTAAGTGAAGGATGTCGGCCACCGCCTTTTCCGTGGTGAGCGGTAATACTTGAAAATTGGTACTGCAGGCACAATCTTGACACTGCGAATCTCAGACTACTGAATTCCCTGAGATTCCCGAAATGGAATTTTCCATACGTCTGGCTCCAACTACCATTCCGCGATCAAAGTCTCTTAATTTCCGTCATGCGACGATAATCACGTCGGAAACCTTTTCACATCAATTACTTGAGTACAACTGACAGCTCCACAAATGCATTACCCTTTTATACCTTGTGTAGGCGATACTACCGCCATCTGTATTCGTGTATATTGCTGTCCCATGACTTTAGTCAGCTCAGTGTCTATACGGGGTGCTTAGGAACGTAGTCCGTATTTTGAACGTGTTTAGTATGGACCAAAGCAAGACGAAAGTGTTTAGCCAATATGGGCTCTAAAAAAGGTACCTTCAAACGTATGAGCACTTGTTTACCGTCGCTACTGTGAAACGCCTGACCGCACACCGCCATAAATCTCTTAAACTTTTCCCTTGAGAATATTCAGTGTGTTACTCGCCGTGTACGACAGTATTTAAATATTTACTCTTATTTATTTATTTATGGATCATAGACCTGCGACTGGTATGATATGCCACGCCACTATTTCTTCTCCTGCTCCAACCTTTTCACCCCATTGTGGCATTGCGTCTTTCATCTTCAGTTATTTGTTGGATGTCTTCTGATATCTGTCACCACTGCGATTTTTACTCTCTGCAGCTCCCTTTAGCACCGCGGGAGTTGCTCCCTGCTCTATCAACCAGTCACGTCTCGATGTCAGTGTTTTCCATATGTTCCTCTTTTCGCCGATTGTTCAAAGAAACTCTTAACTGCTTATCATTCCACCTAATTTTCAACATCCTCACGGGACACCACATCTCAAACGCTTCGATGCTCTTCTTTTCTGGTTTGCCACCTTTCCTGATCACTACCTAATGACGTATTCTAAATTCGCATTAAGGAAAACGTTTGATGTTCTTTCAGATTTTCGTCTGTTTTCAAAAGTTAAAGACGACCTTCGAGAATTTCAGTTTGGTAGTGATGAATCGGTGCAAGCGGAATTGTGGTCAACAAACTTAAACAGTCTACTGTGAAAGTATCCAATGGTCTCTCGTTGGGAGCAATGTGTCCGATGGCAGGGTGACTTTGATGAAGTAATAAATATATAGCTATGAAGAATAAAGATATAGACTGTTAATAAGTTTTCTGTACTTAAAAACCTTTAAGAGTTTTCAAATAAGAAATTCGGTGACTTTACTTTTCATCGCACCCTCGTATTCTTTCCATTTATCCGGTCTCTCCTCCACTTTGAACAGCGGAATGCCTCCTGCACTCTTCAGGTTAATACCTTTGCATTTAATTTTACCAAAGGTTGTGTTGATTTTCCTATAAGCTGAATCAGTCCTTCCGATGACCATTTCGTTTCCGATTTCTTCACATTTTTCCTGCAGCCATTTTGTCTTAGCTCCTTTGCACTTTCTATTTATTTTTATTTCTAAGTGATTTACCATGATGTACTCCTTTGTCCTACTGAGTATTCTCAGTCTACATATCCATCCACATCTTACTCTGCAAGGCACCTAACGGTGTGTGGTGGAGGTTATTCTGGTACCGCTAACTGATCGCCCCTTTCCTGTTACGCTCACGAATGGCGTGTGGGAAAAATGATTTTTGTACTTTCTTCTTCTGTCGATCTATTCAAATGGTTCAAATGGCTCTGAGCACTATGGGACTTAACATCTGAAGTCATCAGTCCTCTATAGCTTATAACTACTTAAACCTAACTAACCTAACATCACACACATCCATGCCCGGGGCAGGATTCGAACCTGCGACCGTAGCAGCAGCGCGGTTCCGGACTAAAGCGCCTAGAACCGCTCGGTCACACCGGCCGGCGTCGATCTATTGAAGTACTTCTTCTTCTACCTAAGGTTTCTTCGCAGTTACTTTCCCTGTGCCTGTATTTGTCTTCAGTCTATTTTCCTTGGTTGACCATTTACAAATGAACTACTTACTGCACTATTCACTATCGCAGCATCTTGAGAGAACTTCAAACGTATGTCATCATTCCTCAGTACTTCAGATTCCCACATTTTTAATTTCCTTAAGTTTCAACCTCCTGTTCATCATTATTAAATTGTGGATCAGTCTGTATCTACTACTGGGTATTTGATTTCGAATCTCTGTCTCACCATGATGTAATCCTCGTGGGATCTTCCCGTGACTCGATGCCTTTTGCAACTATGCCTTCTCCTCTTGTGATTTTTGAATAGTGTGCGTCCTGTTATGAACTGAAAATCACTACGTGACTCAATTGGTGTTTGTCCTCTGACATACTACCAAGTTCATCTTCTCGCGAAACACGGATTTCAGCTCCTTCCTCTGCCGCGGCTATGCGCTCCCCCATAGTTACTATATTATCATCTCCTATCACATGCCGAATTACCCGTTCTAAATGAGCATATATTTTCTCTAACTCTTAATCTTCTGCTTGTGACGTCTTGGTTTTCTATCTATTCCTGTCATTAAAGTGTCAAAGTAATGCTATCTCTGACCTACCTTCCCATTCATGCCGAGCCATACTCCGGGTAAACTGTTTTCCACTGCTGTTAACGTTACCTTATTTTTATTTCACAAAAAAAAATTTTTCTTGTTACCATTTCACTTCACTGACCCTCCATATCTCAATCGAGACTTTGCATTTCCCGTTTCAGATTTTCTAGCTTCCCTTCTACATTGACTTCTGACATTCCAAGGTCCAACTCGTAGAATATTATCCTTTGTTGGTTATTCAATCTTTTTATCACAGTTACGTCCTCCTTGACAATCCATGGGGTACTAATCACGAATCTGTTGGCAATGGGGGGATTGTCTGATACTCTTTCTGTTCCAGGCCACATGTCTCGACGGCTACAAAATAAATGTCTTTACGTCAGTGATTTCCATAGGTTTTTGCATCATCATGCCGTTGATCAACACTGATTTTCCGCCGTTTAACCGCACTTTCCCATTTCAAGGACAAGAGGGATGGCGTATCAAAGTTCAGGTTTGCGTCACTTGCTGAGATCTATGGTTCCTAGACAGGGTAAAACTGTAACCTTCTAAGTTAATGCAGTCAAAACATACGGCCATTTGTGTCGCATATTTTGATACTCGAAAACTAACTCAACAAACACTATAGGGTGCTTTCCCTTTCCCTAGAATCATTAAAGTTGACAAAAAGTAAGATTTCGTAGTAAAAGTACAGGGAAAAATCCGAAAATTGTTAATTTGTAATTACATCACACGGAAAGATATATGTTTGTCATATTTTTAACCACTTGTCTGTCTGTTCGTCTGTTAAGATCATTTTTCTCTGGAACGGTTTACCGTATCAAGTTGAAATTTATGTCACATACTAAAGCCTATGGTCCCTTGCTGGTGCAAAAAATTTAAGCTTCTGAGTTAAGCCACTCAAGAGATTCGGTCATTTGTGTAGCATATTTTGATACTCGCAAACTCACTCATCGGAACCTAAGAGTACTTCCCGTTGACCTAGAATCATGAAATTCGGCAACAAGCAATGTTTCATAGTACAAGTAAAGTAAAAAATGTAAAACTTGCTAATCTGTAATTACTTCACATGAAAAACACATTTTGCCGTCTGAACATACATCATCCGTCAGAAGCATAATAGACAAACATTACTGCATGCAAGTTACAATCATGTCTTAGTAAGTAAATAAAAATGTTTCATTAAATGTTTTCTAGATATGAACATGTAAACTGTAGTCCCCCGCTCGCTTCTATTTTTAGGTATCCATAAGCAGCCAAAATTCATTGAGGCTTTCGATTCCCATATGTATATGAAATAGTCCGCTGCTCGTGGTCTCGCGGTACCGTTCTCGCTTCCCGAGCACGAGGTCCCGGGTTCGATGCACTGCGGTTTAGGGATTTTCCCTGTCTCGAGATGACTGAGTGTTGCGTCCTCTTCATCATCACCATTCATCCCCATCACGGTCGGAGGAAGGCAATGGCAAACCACCTCCACTAGGACCTTGCCTAGTATGGCTGTGCGGGTCTTCCGCATCGTTCCCCTGCACTCTGTCACGTAGTGTGGAACTTCATCATCAAAATGGTTCAAATGGCTCTGAGCACTATGGGACTTAACATCTATGGTCATCAGTCCCCTAGAACTTAGAACTACTGAAACCTAACTAACCTAAGGACATCACACAACACCCAGCCATCACGAGGCAGAGAAAATCCCTGACCCCGCCGGGAATCGAACCCGGGAACCCGGGCGTGGGAAGCGAGAACGCTACCGCACGACCACGAGAAGCGGGCCTTCATCATCATCATGATGTATATGAATATGTATATATACATATACATATATAATTAATTATGTACGGAACCATCAGTGCGCGAGTCCTGCTCGCACTTGACCATTTTTTTCCTCCGATCTCCTCTTCAGCCGGTTTTTGCGCTCGCCAGACTGTGCCTGTTTCAGCCAGGTTCCTTCAGCTTTACTCGTTTCTTTCCATGACAAATCTTTTTTGAAATTAATGATAATTCACTTTTGTTCTTCTTAAAACAAAAAATTCTCCTTCTTATACGTTATTTGTTTCTTATTTCAGAACATCTTAGAGAATATAAAATAAATTTGCCTCCTTGATAGGAATCTAAGGAACTAAAACAATTTTTCCCATATGACACATACTCTCTCTTTCTGTTTCTCAAAACGTCTTCCACGTAGCATTCCCAGCAGGTGCTTTTTCCTTTTTCTGGGTTCTGCCATGGCCTTCACTGCTACCGTAGTGGACATGGGGCGCTCGTAGTCCCTACCTTATTTCTCCCAGGCAGTAATGCCAACTTCTGGTTGACAACTAATTGTGTGAATCGTCTTGTTATGAACATGCTGGCAAGACTTCATTGCAACAATGTTTATAAGAAAAATAAAAGTTAAGGATAATGAGAAAAAAAGAAAATTTTTGAATAAAAATGAAATTTTTTTCCATCGAAGCTTACTTATTTATTTTGAAATGTCTGATTAAATTTTTCCTTTTGCGTCACGGCATTATTAACATTAATTCATTATATTTGTCTGATTGTTGTTGTTATCCTGTGCCCATTCTTTCGAATTCCATTTTTCGTGGTCTGAGTACTTAATAATTCTATCAAATCAGCACTTCACATACAGGATGTCCAGCCCAACTTTACCATCTCATATATTTTCGAAATGAAGCATAATATGAAAAACGCTATTGGCTGGGGATGCACCTATGTCAAGGAAGCATAGCCCCTACAAGTAAAACGTCACATTCAACAAAGAGTTACATTTTTTATGGCCCATGTGCGTTTATATCTACCAAAATGAAAACTAGAGTATAATTAGTGATTGCATATTTGGTTTCATTGCTGTAAACCTTATACTTTCTGGGCCGCTTAGACTTTACCTTTTTCATGGTTAAAATTTATTTTGCATATATTGAAAAATTGAAGAAAAAAACTAGCTTCCTTTGTGACAAATAATACTCATTAACTATCAAAAACGGTTTATGGTGACCGATTTTGAAAACTGGTAAAGTGGCTCACAGGTTCCCCACGAACGGAACTAGATCCATGTTTCCACGTAAACCTGGAATTTTCAGGTTGAAATTTTTAATTTTTTAATGATTTTATCAGGATGCCAGTTATGGAAAAGAGTATAACAGATAGTAGCAAAGACATTTATTCTCATGACAATGAAAAACATGAAAATCGCTCACGAGTTTTCAACATGAATATTTTCTACATCCCATGAAGCTTTCTAGAGAATATACGTCCCAATCTATACAAATTATGTACAAACCAGTAGAATTACCCAGGTGAATAATAATATTTCAAAATAATATCTATGATATATAAGAATTCACATTTAGTAAAAATTATCTATCGTGTATCTTGTAGGAAAAGTTAATTGATCTCTGACGCGCTTCCAGTTTTGTATATTTCCAGCGCATGTAAATCTCTATCGACGAAATTACAAGTCAGACAAATGTTTTTCTTGCTAATCCCGACTGCGCCTAACCTTTCGTTTGAATGCTGACTATTTTTTTTTACCATACCTTTCCATACGATAGCGTATCGTACGACACAATACCATATCATACCATGCCCATGTTGATATTGTTCCATACAGTATCCCATTAACATTTCGATATTTCCTCTCTATTTTGTTTCTACCTTCATGTTTCTTTCTATGCAACATAAGTTCTCTGGGCATTATGTGTCACAGCGTAGTTATATCGTTGCTGGGGTAACTTCTTTCCATGTTCTCGCATGGGGGAAGACGTGATTTATTTTTTACGCCTCTGCCTGTGTTCGAAAACTTTCTGGACAGAGAGTTTCAAATAATTTAGAAATAATACTGTCTGAATTTTTTTAGAGTAGCAGCGGCTTTTTTTATATTAAGTGTAAGGCCGTGTTTTTATGTCAACTAAACACAAACATCCATTTTTGGGCTCTAGGGTGGCAGTTCTTGTGTTCACTCTGAACATTTCTCCTTTTCACTGGTAGTTGTCAACGGTTGACATAATAGCACGGTGCAAATACAGGGTGTTACAAAAAGGTACGGCCAAACTTTCAGGAAACATTCCTCACACACAAAGAAAGAAAATATGTTATGTGGACATGTGTCCGGAAACGCTTACTTTCCATGTTAGAGCTCATTTTATTACTTCTCTTCAAATCACATTAATCATGGAATGGAAACACACAGCAACAGAACGTACCAGCGTGACTTCAAACGCTTTGTTACAGGAAATGTTCAAAATGTGTTCCGTTAGCGAGGATACATGCATCCACCCTCCGTCGCATGGAATCCCTGATGCGCTGATGCAGCCCTGGAGAATGGCGTATTGTATCACAGCCGTCCACAATACGAGCACGAAGAGTCTTTACATTTGGTACCGGGGTTGCGTAGACAATAGCTTTCAAATGCCCCCATAAATGAAAGTCAAGAAAGTTGAGGTGAGGAGAGCGTGGAGGCCATGGAATTGGTCGGCCTCTACCAATCCATCGGTCACCGAATCTGTTGTTGAGAAGCGTACGAACACTTCGACTGAAATGTGCAGGAGCTCCATCGTGCATGAACCATATGTTGTGTCGCACTTGGAAAGGCACATCTTCTAGCAGCACAGGTAGAGTATCCCGTATTAAATCATGATAACGTCCTCCATTGAGCGTAGGTGGAAGAACATACTGACGAAACTAAAATGAGCTCTAACGTGGAAATTAAGCATTTTCGGACACATGTCCACATAACATCTTTTCTTTATTTGTGTGTGAGGAATGTTACCTGTAAGTTTGGCCGTACCTTTTTGTAACACCCTGTATACACATCCGGAAAATGTTCCGAGTGACACTTTTTTGTGAAAAATAGAATTCTACGTCTCCAAAAGTACCCTACTGTCACAATACGAGTGAGTCAACAGAATGTCGCCTCACACTGTCTTCGCAGACCCTTAAGTGTTTCCTTGGCATTACAAGTAACTCTCAGGTCTTCCCTTTCTCCTTGCCCGAGCCACAGAAATGCCTTTGAGACACACTACGGATCGTTACCTGGAGAGATACTGCTCCTTCGGAATGCGGCAGCTGTGTTTTTAACTCCAAGGCTGCGTGCGAATCCCAGAGGCCTCTGCGACATGTTGCTAGTCGAACCAAGTAGCACTCACACCTTTGCCTGTAGTTAACTGGTAGCTATTTATACAACAGAATTTGCCTTTGTGATTTCTCGCTTTCTTTGACGCAACTGGCGAGAACAATAGTCCCAGATTGAGCTATAAACGTACACTGAAGCTTCAGCAACAACTGAGAACCCAGTGGAAGATAAGATACTTCTTAAATGAAGACATTTATTGTTTTAAAAGTTCGACGCCGATGTGATTCAGGATGGACCATTAAATCGAATGGCAATGGTCGTGGAAAGACCAGCCATTGTATTCAGAGAAATCTTAACGGCCATAGTCTGAAGCTTTCTATGAACTATGTTCCTCCAGAAAATGAGTCTTTTCCATATCTCTCGGTGAGTTCAATTGGTCTAAGAAAATTGTTTGCTTGTTCCGCGTATTATATTTGTCATATTTACGACAGGTCTATACGATGTGGAATCTATAAGTACATTTAAAAGTAACTTAAAGTTCCTAGATGAAAATATGGATACTTGATCGTCACTGTCATAACTTAACTTTTACTTTCAACTCAATCTACAATGAAATTTAATAAATGCAGCCCAACTATATGCTCATATAATCTATATATAAATTCATTTACGAACTAGGAGCATTTGTTTTTTCTCCTAGCACCATAAATTCATAGTGGCGGTAGAGAAATCGTTACAGCATGGAAGCGCTATAACAAAAACAAACAGGATCGCCGTTTGTGGGGTTTGAGCTACGTACATGGCGTAAAAAGTGTTTGGTTTTGCCAGAAACAGTGGCCAGTTGTACAACCATTCGAACATCTTTCGTACTGTAGACAAGTTACAGTATATTAAGCAAGTTTTGAACGACGAACGGGAGCTGGCGCCCAGACAAATTGTGCGAATTGAGTAATTCGTTCTGCAGAAGATTTTAACTGAGTTGAAAGTAATGCTCACCTAACGGAACCATTAGTATCTGCACCGTCCGAATTTTACGTGAAAAAACATTCATCCTTAAATAAGTCGCAAGCTACTTTTATGGTTTAAATGTGGTCCATCGGTGCATCGGACCTTGATCTAAGATAAGTTTTAACCGTTTGAAGAAACTCTTGCTTCGTTGGGATTTACACACAAAAACACGTTTTTCTCGGAGCCTTCTGAAGCGCGCCTCTTATATACTTTAAAACTGTACGAATACGTTCAAACTTTGCATGAAAGTAGATAAATCAAAAACAAGTAACGAAATTTTTTAATCCAGTAATTTTTATCCGTTTTCGAGGTAAGATGGTTTAAAGCCGAGTTAAGTATAGCACGTAAAATTTGTTCTTGGGTAAACTGAATGGGCGAAAACGGTTTAAAATGAATCAACAGGCCTTAATAAAAAATGCATTCTTATCATAAAATTGAAAACTCGCTTTTAAGAATCTAACTTCATTCGAATTTTACGTGAAAAATCACGTGGGTTTTTTATTTTTTATTTACTGATTTATATGTAAATTCGTGAGAATGGGTACAAATTGACGGTAGACAAACACTTAATTATCTGGCAGCTGCAAAGACATTTAAATCAAAGAATCTCGACATATTCGCGTTTCTTTACGAATTAATCTACTTTTTCAGCACAATGAGCTCTCCTAGCTGCAAGGTGTTGGCAAACCTGCGTCTTACAATTTATAGGTTAAAACCCCTGATCCTATGCCCAAAATGCAGAAGATTCGCCAGCCATAGTAACTGTGATTTGATGGCATGTGTCATGTTATACGACATGACGTCATACACACACCAAAAAAGTTTTGTTTCTCCTCGGTTCCGAGAGTTCCGGAACCTGTACAGAAATTTGGAATAGAGGTCAACATAAACATCATTTCCGCCCTTTTCATTGCGCATGAAAACCACACAATGCATGTTGTACCACCATACAGCGAGACCTTCAGAGGTGGGGGTCCAGATTACTGTACACATCGCTACCTGTATCACCCAGTAGCACTCCCTCTTGCATTGATGCATCCCTCTATTCGTCGTGGCATACTATCCACAAGTTCATCAAGACACTGTCAGTCCAGATTTTCCCACTCCTCAACGGCGATTCGGCGTAGATCTCTCACAGTGGTTGGTGGGTCACGTCGTCCATAAACAGTCCTTTATTATTTATTCCAGGCATATTCGACAGGGATCATGTCTGGAGAACATGCTGGCCACTCTAGTCGAGCGATGTCTTTATCCTGAAGGATATAATTCACAAGATACCCAACGCCTTGTCTTGTAAGCGATGACATCTCGGTCGGCGAATGATTCCAATCCAGGTAGAGAGACATTCTCACATCGGACGATAGCGAGGGTACAGGTTTGTGACGTCATCGCTCAGAGATTAAGGCAGCAAAGTTAAAGTCCTTATACATTGGATGCCGTGTGGGACATATCTACAACAGCATTGAAGCACTATGCCTCGTCGACGTGTGTATTATAGTACAGAGTTACATCTCCAGTTACAGTTACATTCTCAGCAAGTACACCAAGTCCTTTCACCCATACATGTATTTTTTCATCATTACTAACTTTAAGACAAGAGCGGGTATACAATGTAAAAGGCATATTACTATATATGTTAATAAATTGGTTATTTGTTAGTATGACTTGCTGATATTAAGAGTTAATTTCAGTCTTGACGTTACCACAGGGAGTACTGGAAGTGGATGATTTACTCCCGCCATCGTCCGATGTGAGAATGCCTCTGTAGCTGGATTGGAATCATTCGCCGACCGCGATGTCATTGCTTACAAGATCTGGCATTGTGGAATAGATGCTAAATCCCAATCTAGACCTAGTTATGTATATAGTATATGATATGTACATGTATATGAAAAAATACATGTATGGATGAAAGGACTTGGTATACTTGCTGAGAATGTAACTCTAACTGGAGATGTAACTCTGTACTATAATTATTAATAAAGTCTGATCTGTAGCGTCAGCCACCAATCGCTAGACGTACATCTGGTGAACGGGGGCTCAAGGATGGAACAATTTTTTTAAAAATCGAGAACATAGTGCCGCGTTGGCCGCTGAGCGCGTGCGAGGCTGCATGATGCAACCCGCACGAGGGGGGCGCGAATTGTCGTCCAAAAACACAAATGCCTCACCAATATGCTGCCAATATGGTTTCACTATCGGTCGCAGGATGGCATTCACGTATCGTACAGCCGTTACGGTGCCTTCCATGACCACCAGCGGCGTACGTCGGCCTCACATAATGCCACCCCAAATCAGCAGGGAACTTTAACTTTGCTGCACTCGCGCTGAACAGTGTGTTCAATATGACCAGCTTGCCTCCAAAACGTCTCCGACGATTGTCTCGTTGAAACCATATGCGACACTAATCGGTGGAGAGAACGTGATGCTAATTCTGAGCTTTCCATTCGGCATGTTGTTGGCCCCAGCTGTACCGCGCTGAATGATGTCGTGGTTGCAAAGATGGACGTCGCCATGGACATCGGGAGTGAAGTTGCGCTTCATACAGCCCATTGCGCACAGTTTGAGTCGTAACACGACGTCTTGTGGCTGCACGAAAAGCATTATTCAACTCGGTGGCGTTGCTGTCAGGGTTCCTCCGAGCCGGTCATCCACTGCCCTTGGGCGGCCTGAGCAGGCATGTCTCTCTGTATCTTCTCCATGTCCGAACAACATCGCTTTGGTTCACTGTGAGATGCCTCGACACTTCCCTTGTGGAGAGCCCTTCCTCGCAGAAAGTAACAAAGCGGAGCGATCGAACAGCGGTATTGACCGTCTAGGCATGGTTGAACTACGAACAACGAGAGCCTTGTACCTCATTCTGGTGGAATGACTGGAACTGATCGGCTGTCGGACCCCCTCCGTCTAATAGGAGCTGCTCATGCATGATTGTTTACATCTTTGCGCAGGTTTAGTGAAATCTCTGAACAGTCAAAGGGACTGTGCCTGTGATGCAATATCCACAGTCAACGTCTATCTTCAGGAGTTCTGGGAACCGGGGTGATGCAAAACTTTTTTTGTGAGTGTATATCACGTTATTTTACCTATGGCATAACTAACAAGTAAAAAATCGCGAATATGTCAAGAGATCATGATTTAAATGGTTTTGAAGCTGCCAGCTAATTCTCTTCTTTCACATCCCTAACTCTGACCAGGACATATTCACCTCTTTGTTGCTATGATAGGATCATTTTTCATTGTGGTCTTATTATAGCTGCGTACTTGGCTCCCATTATGTGTAAGAGTAAGGTTAGGCTGTGGATAGTGGAGGCTTTTTCTATAGCTGCTGTTACACACCTCCTGACAGAAAAAGGGATGCGCAAAGAAGACATGGTCAGATGTCAATGTAAAACTTCGTGCACGTGCACACCATAAGCTGGGGTGTACATGATTAGAGTTGCAATTCACCGTGACAGGTAGGGCGGTGAACACAGTGTGTTCGTGTGTCGTGTTTGGTGTTCTTAGCAGACCTGGTAGAGCATACAACAGACGTGAACAGCATCAAATGTTCAGTGATAATTTTGCCACGGATCCACCAAGGACGTGTGTCAATCAGATCCAGTGGAGCAATATCGTGATTTGTGGGACGCTGAGGTGTGATAGTTCTACGTTGGACTGCGTGGGAACGCGTGGGCAAGCGTACTCACCGTCAAGCTTCCGGTCGACCATGCCTGACCGCCACAGTATTGTGCACCAAGCATATTGTAACCCATTTATGTCTGCACCCGCCATCCGAGAACAATTAATGGACCCCTGGTACATTGTGTGTCGTCTCGCACTATCGGTGGAAGCGTTTGTAGTGCTGCCGCCGCCTGCCGTGAGGGTCGCTTGTCTCCCGACCCGCTACGGTCGCAGGTTCGAATCCTGCCTCGGGCATGGATGTTTGTGATGTCCTTAGGTTAGTTAGGTTTAACTAGTTCTAAGGGACTAATGACCTCAGCAGTTGAGTCCCATAGTGCTCAGAGCCATTTGAGCCATTTGTCTCCCGACCGTCGTTTGGTACCGATGGGCATACGGTTTGCTGATTTGGGGGAAACGTGGGTGTAGCAGTTGTGGTAAAGCGATACATATTCTGGGCAGCTCGTTACTTGCTTCCTTGGCCACAGAACGTGTTGGCTTAATCTGACTATAATTAGTGGCACCTGTTGTATCGTTAGCTATGACTTCACGAGCTGCCCAAATGAGCAGTCCTTGTTGCGCTTTCTCCATACAGTCTTCCACAGTTTTTGGTACCTTTGCACAGTATTAGGCTCATATTATAATTTAATTTGAGTTTCAGGAAATCTTGCACCGCCATAATTTTCATTGTGAATTTTGTCTGTGACTAGATCAAATACTCCCAAAAACGGAATACTCTGAACGACTAGAGATAAGGTGTTTATATACACAGGACATGTACATTAGTATGTTCTGCAGAAAGGAGTAGCATTTCAGTCACCTCAGTTCAGCATGCGCCCTGTCGCCTGGGGCCCGGCCTGACCTGATAACTTGTTTCAGGCTTGATAGCATCGACGAGTATAAAGCGCAAATGACGTCCTATACTATAGCCATTCATGCTGCTTTCACCTGGTTCCAAAGTTGTTCTATGGTGGTTGGCACTGAGTCACGGCACTGCACCCGTCGTATCACACAGTGCCACACATTTTCAATTGGATACAAGTCTTCCGATCTGGCGGTCAGGGCAAAAGGTTAACATCTTATGACACCAAAAAGGCACGTGTTCGTGCAGCAACATATGGTAGTACACTGTCTTATTGGAAATAGCGTCTGAGGTGTTGTGCAGAAAGGGAATCTTAACGTAGGTTACACTGTTCAGTGCCCTGGACACACACCGACTGAGATTTGTGGTTGCACCCAATAGAATCCAACACTGTAACGCCTTGCGTTAGTGCTGTATGTCTTACGCGATTGCTAATGTGATGCCGCTCTCCCTGTCCTTGCTGAACCAAAATGCGGCCATCATTTTCAAACAAACAGAAGCTGTATTCGTCCGATAACACTATCTGATGCCACTCCTTCCTCAGTGACGTCGTTCCATACCCCATGCCGTCTACCATGCTTCTGCATATTCGTCAAAAAGAGGAGGAGAAATGAACGAAGCGCACGTAATCCATGCCGTATAAACGGCAACGGACTGTCGCCCCTGATAGTGTTCAATGTGTTACATTGTTCCACTGTTGCGCCAGCGTCGAGGAGGACGCAGATCTGCCGTGCAATGCCGTGCGGATGAAGTGTCGAGCTTCTCATGAGGTGCTCTGCGTGGTGTGATCTGACCCATCTTGTCGTGTTCTCCGGCCTTCCGTGAACCGTTCTGCACACACCCACTGCGCTGCCGAAATACTGCATCCCGCACGAGCAGCAATTTCTAGGATGGATGCATCACATTCCGTCATGCCAATAATGCGCCGTCTTTCGAACTCATTGATTTGACGATACGGTGCGTGCATACGTCTGCGAGGCATCTTGCGCTTCTGCTCAAGTCGCACTGATCCATTACCTCCGGCTTACAGCGACAATGAGAACCGCAAGCACATTTTACCGGTAGTTGGCGCTGCGCCGCGATATCGATTTCACCTCGAACCCGGGGGGCCGAAATGGTTCAAATTCTGGTTATTTCTGCAGAATATATTCTTGTACATGTCCTGGAATATGAACGTCTAATCTCTAGTTCAATGTGTTCCATTCTTTCAAAACATGAATGCATACAGTCCAGTCACCTTAATGTGACCACCATCTGTGTTCGGCGTCAGCGTGTAGTAACCAGACGTAGACAGTAAGTGGCAGCACTAGCAACGGTGAGTAAAGTGTGTCAGGGGGGGATGTGGTGAAAAGCGCAGTCATTGTTGTAATGGGAAAACGGTGCGCTGTGTCTGACGTCAAAAAGGGCAATGTCACTGGCTTTCAGGCCAAGGATCGAAGCATTTCCGAAATGGCTAAGCTTGTAAAATGTTAACGTGTAGCCGTGTAACATTCTTGTCTAAACGATAGTATCCAGAACTTGATGCCCCGCCGGCAACCGTTGAGCAGACAGGCAACTGTTGAGCAGCTGACCGACAAGATTCGCCAGAGGCTACCAACAGCGTCTTCTCAACGAGTTCTGCGAACGTTGTTGCTTGTGGGCCTCTGCAGCAGGCGACTGTTTCATACACCCTTGTTGACTGCTGTTAATCCGCGACGAAATCTGGAATCTGCACGCCAATAGCGCAACTGGACGTCCACTGACTGGCGACAGGTGACCTTTTCAGATCGATCACATTTTATGCTCCATCGGACAGATGACTGCTGGCGTGTATGACGTGAAACATATCACAGCAAACATCCTGCAGAAATAGTCGTAAAGATGGAAGGCAGAGGGCATGCCCTAGGACAGGGGCGGGCAAACGTTGCACGCGGCTCATGAGCGCACAGCGCTGCACGTGTGCTGCTCGCGTGCAGGCGTCGACCAGGGCTGTGGCGACAGCCGGCAGGTTGCGGCAGTGTAGTGCCAGGCTAAGCTGCGGACGTTGATGCGAAGCGAGCACTATGTAGTGAACGTTGTATTTCAAGAAACGGAGAAGTGGAGATTTGCTATTTTTTAAAAGTGATGGAAGAATCATTTTTTCTTTGTGCAAAAACGTGAAAATTCGAAATGTTTAATATGTGGCAGCATTCTCGCTGGTCAACGGAAGTTTAGTATTGAAGGCCATTATAATACATTTCACAAGGACGAGTACAATTTATTGTCGGATTCTGAGCGGATGGGGAATTGACTGAGCTTAAGAAGAGCGATCTGACGATACCAGATGAATCTGTCGTAGTTGGCCGGCCGGAGTGGCCGAGCGGTTCTAGGCGCTACAGTCTGGAACCGCGCGACCGCTATGGTCGCAGGTTCGAATCCTGCCTCGGGCATGGATGTGTGTGATGTCCTTATGTTAGTTAGGTTTAAGTAGTTCTAAGTTCTAGGGGACTGATGACCACAGCAGTTAAGTTCCACAGTGCTCAGAGCCATTTGAATTTGTCGTAGTTGCTGTTGTCATGAGAGATCTGCGACTTTCTCTCGTCATGTCTCTCATCTACCTGACTTAAAATTTTATGGCGCACTGTTTTCAAGTTTTCAGGACGACAACAATAATAGCCCAGCGGTATGTGCAAGTTATAAGACTGCGCTTAATATAGCGAGAGCTGGAAAACCATTTGCTGAAATAATAAGTCTCGGTTAAGGGCAAACATCAGTGATGAAAAATTACGTAACTGTTTGTGTTTGTCTGTATGTAGAAATTTTGTTCCAGATATTAAACGTATTGTAAACTCCACCTGTGATAATTAAATAAAACGTATCGTAGGTAATAGGTACTCTTTCAAACCATGATTTCTTTCAAGCACTCCTACTAACCATATTCATTCACTCAATAAAGCAACCTAGGAAACAAAACGCATTACAGAGGAAGGAGCGGACAGAAGGTATGGTGGGGATGGGAGATAAGCGGGTGGCCAGCTTGCCCCTGTGTGCCCGCGGAACACCTGTTAACTGCACGCGTGCAAGTGCACCGCACATGAGCAGGATTCCTGCCCGCCCCCGCCCTAGGAGGTCTCATCATTGAGAAATGACAATGGATCACCACAAGTGTGCATGTGCCCTTCGGACCATGTCCACCACTACATGCAAATTTTATTTCCTCCACAAGATTGCATCTACCATCGGGACAATGCAAATTGTCACACAGCTCACAGTGTACGAGCGTAGTTCGATGAGTACTAGTGTGGGTCTACCGTACTCCCCTGGCCAACAAACTGGCGACGGATATTAGTCAGCATCGCACAGCACCACCCTGTGCTTTGTAACACGTTTAGATCCTGTTTGGCGTGCTGTCTGCAGGCGGTCGATACGTTGCATTTCGTACCAGCCATACTCTGCATCCTTTCCGGATTTAAACCCAGTCGATAATCTGTGGGACCACCTCGATCAGACTGTTCGCCATGGATCCTCAGCATAGAAACTTGGTGCTGCAGGCAACGGCACTCGGGTCGGCATGGCTCCACAACTCAGTCGGTACGTTCTAGAACCTCACTGACGCTTTTTCTGCATGTCTCGCAGAAAACGCTGCAAGAAGCAGTCGGGCTGCATAAACAGTGAAAATGTAGTAAGCGATAAACTTCTTTCCTCTCATCATTTTATGGGGCCTGTTAACGAGAAAAATTTTGGCATTATGTGTAAAGTTTGTTGCACCGCACTATGTGCTCCCATTCTCAAATACTGGATGAATAAAATCTGTGTGTTTGTGCAGTGCGGTCTACATTTCGTTTTAACCCTCACTTTAAGCCTTTGATAGGTAGGTGACACTTACCCCACAGCTATTCTTTTCAGACAGTACGTGATATGTGTACCACGTCGTGTTGAAATCAGTCCCGTGGTTTCCAAGGAGATGTGGAACATACCCATATACAATATGGAAGAATATCTTTTTTCGTGATCCGATTTTGATGAAATATAGCCTGCATTGTGTCCCTAGCTACCCTGAAGTTACCAGTGAAAATCCCACAAAAATCTGTCAAGTAGTTTTCGATATTAGTGTGTTCAAAGACAAAGAGACAGATAGGACAGTTTATCAGATGCATTATCATTATATATCAGGGCTGGCCACGGCGTGCCAAACACCACGCGGGCCGGGAGCATTGTGGTGTGGCATTTTTCGGTCAGCTCAACTCTCTACAATTTGGCAGAATTGTGATGTCGGTGCTGTTTACCCTTCGCTGTTTGTTCATGGTACGCTGGACATTCACAGGTCTACTAGCTGTTTGTGCAAAAAGAGGCAGTGTAGCCATCTGTCGTTGCAAGCTTTTCAAAATGAATCGGAAAGACAGAATAGAGGGATGAGAATCCTTAGTATATATTAGGCATTCACACAAGCGCCACGAACTGCAAATTTTCTTTGAAACAGTATTACGAGGGTTACCCAGAAAGTAAATGCACCGCACTTTATTTTCTCAGTGGAAAACAATGCTACGAATGAGAAACGTTACGTATGTATTATCTGAAGTCTCCTGAGTGAGCGGACAAAGTTTCTCTGACTTTCAACAGATAGCGTAGCTGCAGAACAGTTTCAAAATGGCGTCTGTAGGTGATGTAGCCTACAAGCAACGTGCCGTCATTGATTTTTCTCATTGTAGAGAATGAACCTATGGGGAATATTCACAAACGCTTGTACAAATTCTATGAAGCATCTGTTGTCGGCAGAAGTACAGTTAGTCGATGGGCACCGGAGCTGGGTCAGCTCAATGATTTGTTGCGGCCGGGCAGACCATCCATGACTGTCACTCCTGACATGGTACAGCGAGCTGATGTCATTCGCGAGGACACACGCACTACGACTCGGCAGTTGCCGCTGCATCTGTCAAACAGCAAAGGAAGTTTGGATGCAATTATCCGCAAGATGTGTCCCACGGTGTCTAACGGTGGATCACAAATAGCACAAAAAAATGGCTCAAATGGCTCTGAACACTATGGGACTCAACATCTTAGGTCATAAGTCCCCTAGAACTTAGAACTACTTAAACCTAACCAACCTAAGGACATCACACACACCCATGCCCGAGGCAGGATTCGAACCTGCGACCGTAGCAGCCTCGCGGTTCCGGACTGCAGCGCCAGAACCGCACGGCCACTGCGGCCGGCACAAATAGCACAGAAAAAAACGTTTGAAGCTGCGGCAGTGGCCTTCTTGTCCCGTTTTGTGACACGTGATGAAACCTGGGTTCACCATTTGAGCCCGAAACAAAACGACAGTCGATGTAATGGCGCCATTCCCACTCCCCACAGAAGAAAAAATTCAAATCAACTTTCCGTCTGTAAGGTCATGATCACCGTGTTCTGGAACTGTAAAGGTATGTTTCTCACTGTTGTGATGCCAGGAAGTGGTGCCATTAATTCAGAAACATATGTCAGGACATCAACAAAACTCAAGATGCGCTTCTGGCAACTTCGTCGCCTCAGCAACCCAGGAGATGTTTTGCCACAACACAATAACGCTCGGCCCCACACAAGTCTGAGGACTGCTGCACACATCGCAAAATATGGTTGGACAGTTACCTCATCCACCCTAAGCCCTGACCTAGCCCCCTCGGACTTTCACTTGTTTGGGACGTTAAAGGACGCCATTCGTGGAAGACATTTTGTGGACGATAAGAAGGCGGTTCACACAGTGAAGCACTGGCTCCGTCACCAGGACATGGACTGATACCGACTGGGCAAACTCGCCCTTGTTTCGCGCTAGAGGAAGGCCATAGTTCGGGATGGAGAATACGTGGAAAAATAGGGTGTATAGATAAAACACCAATATTTCTTGTGTGCAATTGTCATTATGTTCAATAAAGAACTGTTCAAAGAAGAAAATGCGGTGCATTACTTTCTGGGCAACCCTCATACAATACCACGCACAAAGGATTTAAAGGTTCAGTTGACAACAAAAGAGAAAAAAATTACAACGAGCGTCAGATGGGGATCATAGTTCTGTACATTAAGAGGCCCTTTCTGCTAATTTTTGCAGGCTTGTATCTTTAAAAGAAATTGGTGGTAGGAATAGTAAAATTTCTGAAATCACGCGCATTAACCGACTGTCAGTTGCAATAGTTTTCGATTGAACTGAACGATGAGTTTGGAGACTTTATTCAATATTTCGAAGTACGTTCGTGAAGTCAAGGGGCATGCCTGGAAGAATTTTTCGGTTTAAAACTCGCTGTTGCTGGATTTATGATCGAAAAATATCTGGAATGAACTGCATTTAAAGTAAACTTGCTTACACATTGCCCACAGTAAGACGTTACGGTGTGCGAAAAAACTTCTTTCTGATTCGATGCGGTTACATTGAAAAGTAACATCGCATTATGGAAGAGACACATTCTGACAAACAGAGTTCAGTTCCCTAAGCTAACAACCGTAAAAATATATATATATATATATATATATATATATATATATATATATATATATATATGTGTGTGTGTGTGTTTTCGACTGGTTCTCGAGACCATTTTTCATTGGAACCTTCCCGTCTCCTCTATATCTCTTTTGTTACGCAACCTTCCCTTCTACAATAACCTATGAAACCTTCTCTTAGGATTTCTGTCTCTTGCTTAATAATAACAAATGAAATCTTCCCTTTGAAATTAATTCTCTTTCTCAATAATAATAATAATAAGTGCAATCTTCGCCTACAAATTTAAATGCTGCTTATTAAAAGTAATTTGCTGATTATTTCGACGAAACATCGAATGTGTCGTCGTCGTGGCCCTCAGTCGTTACCTGCAATAACCCAAAACTGTTCCATACCTTTTTTTACTGTAACTGAGTCGCCATCTGACTGCTACATCGAACTGCGACATGAATATACTTACTCTTGTTTTACTATACTCTATTAGCTGCTGGTGGGCTTTCATAATAAGTGGCTGTATTTATTACCAAAGCTGACGTTATTCTTTAATATCAAAGCTGACGTTATTCTTTAATTAATTTGACTGAAGTTATGTAATTCATAGTTAAACTTTTTCTTGACAATAATAAAATTTTGCACAGTTTTACGTTGATGGTTTTTGGGATGGATTATAATCAGTAATGCAACATTGCTGGCAAAAATTAATTATGTTCTGAAAACGTTTCTTCAAATATTTACCGCTAGTAATGAAATTATTTTACAAACGAGGTCGAGTCTCGGTCGGGCACACAGTTTTAATCTGCCAGAAAGTTTCATATCAGCGCACACTCCGCTGCAGAGTGAAAATCTCATTCTGGATACCTTCAGTAGTCTTGAGTTTCTCAAAAAAAATAATTCAGTAATATTAGTTCCTCTTATGATAATAGTTAGCTGATGTCTCTGTACATACGTTTATAATCTCTTGTAAATCATAGCTTGTGGCTGGCAGGCACACCGCTCCTCTCAACCTCTTGCTTCAGACCTGCTACCGACTCGCTTCACATCTCGCTTACTACTGACTTCCTACGAACGCTAAGTGCGGTCTCTCCTGCCAACAATGCTTTCTGGTGCAAATAATCCCTGCTACCATTACAAAATGTATCAATGCGCTGTCTTTCCCGCTCTTTTCTTAAAATGTATCCATACGTGGATCTCGCGCCATTTTTAAAATTATGTCAATGTGCGGTCTCTCCCGCCAACAATACTTTGGTGCAGACATTCCCTGCTACCACAATTATTTCCAAACTGACGAATATTAATTATTCTTACTTAATCCTATTAACAAAATATAAACATCTTTCATAAATTGTGATTTGACAATACACAATAGAAATATACACGTCTTACACCATTTCAGATGAAAGTGAGCCTGTGCATGTGCAGATGCAACTGATTTATTGGAAGGTATTTGCTATTTTAATGACAAACGCTTTCATGTTAAAACTGTTTAGGACATCTGCAGTATTTTTCTCAGGTAGAGTTACCATAATGAGGGTGAAAAAGTGCTACAATACTTCGATCGACATATTTGTATGAAAGACCTTTTTTCGATTATGAAACTAAATTAGTCACAGTTACATGGCAGACTGAGTGAAACTGTAGGCATCTGTCCGTATGTTGACATTTTGCAATTATATTGTGTCTTCAGCGCGCCAAAAATAATCAAACAATACAGAAAAACCGTTTTGTTTGTGACCTGTGTTGAGATATGGGAAATATAAAACCAAATTGTATGCAGTGGCTTGCACTGCCATTTAAATGCGGCATGTTGGCAGCTTTCCCCTCTTCGCGCCCAGACGTCGTGGCGTGGTAGTGGGGAAAATGTGCTAGCCGGTCTTAACGCTACGTCGCTCGTGCCAGGGCACTGTTCGCGAACCGAATTCTCGACCGCGGTAGTACAGACAGACATAGATTGGGTACGTGGATTTTACTAACAAGGGAACCTCCCCATCGCACCCCCGTCAGATTTAGCTATAAGTTGGAACAGTGGATAGGCCTTGAAAAACTTAACACAGATCAAGCGAGAAAACAGGAAGAAGTTGTGTGGAACTATGAAAAAAATTGGCAAAATATACGAACTGAGTAGTCCACGTGCAACATACACAACTTCTAGGGTATTCCACAGGCAGGAGCGCCGTGGTCCTGTGGTTAGCGTGAGCAGCTGCGGAGTGAGTGGTCCATGGTTCAAGACCTTCCCCGAGCAAATAATTTACTTTCTTTATTTTAGCAAAGTTATGATCTGTCCGTTCGTTCATTGACGTCTCTGTTCACTGTAATAAGTTTAGTGTCTGTGTTTTGCGACCGCACTGCAAAACCGTGCGATTAGCAGACGAAAGGACGTGCCTCTCCAATGAGAACAGAAAACATTTCATCGCAAGGTCATTGGTCAACCGATTCCTCCACAGGAAAACACGTATGATATATTCTATACGATACTGTTGACGGCATGTGCGTCACATGACAGTAATATGTTGTCGACCCACCTAACTTGTACACTTGGCGAATGGGTAAAAAGATTCTTCTACCTTGCCCGATTTAGGTTTTCTTGTGGATGTGATTATCACTTCCAAAAAAGTGATCGCATCGGACGGACAGACGGACAGATAATAATTGTCTGAAAACAAAAAAATTAAAATTTTTAGCCGAGGGAAGATTTGAACCAAGGACCTTTCACTCCACAGCTGCTCACGCTAACCACAGGACCACGGCGCTCCTCACTGTACATTTCCCTTGATGTTACATATGGCACGTGGACTACACAGTTCGTACATTTTGCTAATTTTTTTCATAGTTCCACACAACTTCTTCCTGTTTTCTCGATTGATCTGTGTTCAGTTTTTCAAGGCCTATGCACTCTGCCAACTTATAACTAAATCTGACGGGGGTGCGATGGGGAGGTTCCCTTGTAAGCATAATGGACCGAGTTGTCACTGTTAGATTGCTACATCCTTTTTCGATGGACTTTAATGAGTCTCGTCATGGACAACATCTATAGGCTCCACTTTAATGACTGCATACAAAAGCAAGCACGCTTAAAACTTATCGCAGAGCCGAGAGGTGCTTAACTATGCGTTATCTTAATTCTCAGAGGTTGTATTTGTTCTCGGACCGACCAAAATGCAGCATCTGTAAACATTCTAAATGTGCTCCTGTCGCAGAATGTTAAAAATTAAGTGGACAGGTAAGGTGTTACATGAACATATAATCAAAAGAATATGTGAAGGGAGGGGTCTATGAAAGGCTCTTAACTTATCACGTCCTTATATGTTCTTCTTCTACTAGTCCGCAGGTCGTTGTCAACTGGTTGCCACCTCCGTGGACCGGGCGAGATGGCGCAGTGGTTAGCACACTGGACTCGCATTCGGGAGGACGACGGTTCAATCTCGCGTCCGGCCATACTGATTTAGGTTTTCCGGAATTTCCCTAAATCGCTTCAGGAAAGTGCCAGGATGGTTCCTTTGACAGGGCACGGCCGACGACCTTCCCCATTCTTCCCTAATCCTATGAGACTGATGACCTTGCTGTTTGGTCTCTTTCCCCGAAATCAAGCCAACCGCCCCCCCCCCCCCCCCCCCACTAAAAAAAAAAAAGGTTCAAATGGCTCTGAGCACTATGGGACTTAACTTCTAAGGTCATCAGTCCCCTAGAACTTAGAACTACTTAAACCTAACTAACCTAAGGACATCACACACATCCATGCCCGAGGCAGGATTCGAACCTGCGACCGTAGCGGTCGCGCGGTTCCAGACTGTAGCGCCTAGAACCGCTCGTCCACCTCCGCCGGCCTCAACCCCTACGTCTGTGTCATTTGGTCCTGTGTTCGATTCCCAAACAGCTCAAAGATTTTACCCAATCTGGGCTAGATGTTGTGTTGCCTTTATCATTTCACCATTAACATACAATTCGCCGAAGTGATGGCAAATAAAAAGACTTGCCCTAGGAGGCCGAATGGTTTTAGATGCCGTCTCCCGGCCAACAATTCCGTATGATCACTTCACTCCATTTCTAAACTTCTGAAAGGATCGGTTAGGGTGACATCTGTTACGTTATCCACAATAGTACTCGGTGGAGCAACGGACGGTAGGAGGAGTGAGGGTAGCAAAAACTAGAATACGGGAACCAGGTTATATAGAATGTTCGACCTATTAGGATGGTGCATCAGGTCGTAGTATTTTTGCATCTTCCAGAATGAGATTTTCACTCTGCGGCGGAGTGTGCGCTGATATGAAACTTCCTGGCAGATTAAAACTGTGTGCCCCGCCGAGACTCGAACTCGGGACCTTTGCCTTTCGCGGGCAAGTGCTCTACCATCTGAGCTACCGAAGCACGACTCACGCCCGGTACTCACAGCTTTACTTCTGCCAGTATCTCGTCTCCTACCTTTCAAACTTTACAGAAGCTCTTCTGTCTGCCAGGAAGTTTCATATCAGCGCACACTCCGCTGCAGAGTGAAAATCTCATTCTGGAAACATGCCCCAGGCTGTGGCTAAGCCATGTCTCCGCAGTATCTTTTCTTTCAGGAGTGCTAGTTCTGCCAGGTTCGCAGAAGAGCTTCTGTTAAGTTTGAAAGGTAGGAGACGAGATACTGGCAGAAGTAAAGCTGTGATTACCGGGATTGAGTCGTGCTTCGGTAGCTCAGATGGTAGAGCACTTGCCCGCGAAAGGCAAAGGTCCCGAGTTCGAGCCTCGGTCGGGCACACAGTTTTAATCTGCCAGGAAGTTTCATTTTTGCATCTGTTTAATAAGCACAATGGATACACTTAACAGAGACTTTAGTCATTAGTAATACATTCTCCTTCACTATTTCAACAGTCTGCCAACGCTGGGGTAACTTTTCAGTTCAGTGGCTGTAGAAATCACGTGGATTTAAGGCGAAGAACTCATCAAGCCATGTTCGGAGCGCTTTTTCATCTGGAATGGAAGCTCCTTGAAGGCTGTTCCATACAGAGCGGAAAAGGCGGATGCGGAATTACTTCACGGCTCAACTCCTGTATTATGTATTTGGTCAGTCTAACAGAATTCGGACAGGCGTTATCGTGGAGTAGCACCACTTCATGCAGTCTTCCTGGTCGTTTGTAACTCTTCTTTCTTTTATTATTATTATTACCGCTACCAGTCACAAACTTTGTCAACTATTCTATTACGTATTTATTTAGCTACATGTTTCGACGGTTAAACCTCATCTTCAGGCTAAATAGCATTACAAAAACAACTTTACAATAAGGTCATACTGATATTACATAGTCTATTCGTAAATGATGTGGTCATCCTGTGGAAGAAGAGAAAACTTAGTAAAAGGCGATGTCACTTTGGAAGCTGGACTGATCCTTGCACGAAAATGTTACGTAACGGTCACTCACTTTGTTCGTCTGGCGTGGCAGCCTCGTTGTGAGGTGTTGTGGTGTATCCATTTCCGTGGCTCTGCTGGTCACTATTCACAAATTGTCAGTAACTTAGCAGTAACTTGCAAACACGATCACAAACAGTTCTGTACTGCAGTGGACAAGATGGCGGTCAAAATACAGCTGCCGGCCACTGTGGCCGAACGGTTCTAGGCGCTGCAGTCTGGAAGCACGCTAGTGCAGGTTCAAATCCTGCTTCGGGCATGGATGTGTGTGATGTCCTTAGGTTAGTTAGGTTTAAGTAGTTCTAAGTCTAGGGGACTGATGACCTCAGATGTTAAATCCAATAGCGCTCAGGGCCATTTGAACCATTTTGAAATACAGCTGGCTTCCATTTTACTATCGATTTGTCGATCTATGTGGTGTCAGATGTGTACATGTCGTCTGCGCTTCTTTTTATCGTATTACAGATGCAGGTTGACGAAATACATTACAAGTTGAGCACCTGTTACAACATTATTGAACACATCATGATATAAACTATTTATTTTACATATTTCTAAGCTGTTGGTGGGGCTAAACGACTATCATATTAAGTATCTTTTATTTTAGGAGCTCTGTAGTGAAACATTAGCCCAGGAAACATCACTCCAGCTTCCAAAGTGACATCGCCTTTTACTAAGTTTTCTCTTCTTCAACTAGATTACCACAACATTTACGAAAAGACTATGTAACATCAGTATGACCTTATTGTAAAGTTAGTTTTGTAATGCCATTTAGCCTGAAGATGAGGTTTAACCCTCGAAACATGTCGCTAAATAAGTAAGTAATACAATAGTTGACAAAGTTTTTGACTGGTAATTCAAAACAATACCTTTACATATTTCTTGAGACAGTCACCGTCGAAAAATAGTCACAATGGCTTCAAATTCTTGGTCGTTGTTTTTCTTGTACGGCGTCTGCAAGAAAATTGGAAATTTGTTGTAAGGTCTTATGGGACCAAACTGCTGAGGTCTTCGGTCCCTAAGCCTACACACTATGTAATGTAACTTAAACTAACGTACGCTAAGGACGACACACACACAAACCCATGCCCGAGGGAGGACTCGAACACCCGACGGGGGGAGCCGCGTGGACCATGACAAGACGCCAAGACCGCGCGGCTACCCCGCGGTGTCTGCAAGACATTTCAGTTCTTGACAGTCAATGTCAGCAGTTATGGCACACCTTGGGGAAGCAATTCTTGGCACGCCACACCATAGCTGTCCCACCAGATACATAACTTTATTGTCGGTTGCTGGGTAGCTGCTTTGTTTGGCCTCACCCACCCCCAGGTTTTCCTTGTGTTAGCATAGAGACACAATTTCTCGTCGCCAGTAACGATACAAGGTAGCAATGCACGGTGTTGTTCACGAGCCAATCGATGACAAGCAAGCAGAGGTGCACATATAGCCACCAGCTGAGTTTTGTGATTCTGCCTAATATCCTAACCTCCAGATTTCATACACTCAGATCGGTACCAAACGTTGTGTGTCGATAGATTATCAACCAAAACACTGATTTCGTTCGTGCTGTGTTCTGTCGTTCAGTTGGATGCGTAAAGATATTGAAAAGTAACGAGAACCGTGATTGTTGCCTACAAATGTGGTTAGTGCGGCAGATCGTCGTTCAAAAGATCCCGTGTTCGAAACCAGCCGACGGCTATTTTTTTAACAATTTATGCTTGAAATTGTTGTATGGGAGAACAGTTTTCTGACATGTAAAAGTACGTTATGGTGTTTTTTTCAATGTGCTTTGGGCAGTCTGCTTTCGCTTCAGTAGTTGAAAGTAGCAAACCTATAGAGAACGTTTGTATAGATAGGTACAGTGCTATCTATACAAATGTACGCCATAGATCTGCTACTTGCAACTAACGAAGCGAAAGCAGACCGCCAAAAGAACACTTCTACTAACTCCGAAACATCCTTGTCAATAAAATGTTCTCCCATTTAAAAAAATCGCCATCAGTGGGCTTCGAACTCGGGACCTTGCGTACCACGAGTTACGGCTCTAGCAACTCACGTACCATGAACTTCATAGTCCAGCCTCACACAAACGGTTTCGGTTTACTCCGTACTTCTGGTGCTGCTTTACCATTTACACACCTTCTACTGGACGATAGCACACAGCAAGAACTAAATCTTTATTAAAAATGAAACTCGTCCAGCTGTGCTTAAGATTTCATAATTATTTGGCTACTAGTTTCGACGTTGCGTCAACGCTATCTTCAGGCCCGTACAGTTTGATGATATCAATTGTGTATGGCTGAGTACTAGAAGTCCGCGGTGAGACAAATGCGTGCTCCACATGGATGGCGGGCCATACCAGCTGATGTCCCACCATCATCCAAGTTAAATTTGCATGTACGAAGAAGAACTAAATCGGTGTATTGCTTGATACTCTATCGACACGCAACGCTTGGTACCTATCTGAGTGTCTGACATCTGGAGGTATGGTGTAAGCCATGCGGTACCCATACACCTGATTTTTAACCTTCCCCACTACATGCAAATGCCGCATGATGGTGGAACGAGATGCTGGATTGATCACAGTTCATCACATTTTCCACTTTCGAGTACACCGACATCGATCATTGTGGATTAATGCGTTTAAACGGTCTTCATAAGACCCCGAAGGTCTTTCTGAAAGTCAAGAGTCACTGTCAAAACGGTCCTCTTTAAAACGAGAAAATCATTTTCTGGCCGTGCTTTGTTCAATGGCATTACCCCACAGACGGTGCAAATGTTTCTGGCTGCCTCCGCTGCCGTCACCACTCTGATGGACTCAAACAGAAGAATATATCGTAAATGTTCCGATTTCTCCACTTAGCCCTCCGTTTTCTAGCGTCCACACCTCCATTCAGTATCTTCATATGGCAAAATTACAATATATAGATTCAAATAGTAACAGTGAACTAGAAATGAAAACTGACAATCGATAATTAAAACCATAGCAACTGTAATATCAATATTAAAAAAAAAAGTTCTATGAACTTATGCACCAACCTAAAAGTAGTTATGTAGGAATGTACCAATTACTACCACATACGAAAATATAGAGGACAGTACCAGACAAAGACATGAAACACGTCGGTGACAGGCGCTCCGCCCTGTTTCATAATTCACACATTCCGTCCTAGCTAGCTTTGCGCGGGTCGCTTGTTTACAGAATTACGTCACTCAAGAGTAGAAGGGCAAGCGGCAAAAGACATGGTCACATGGCACCTCATATTTTACTCGGACGTTCGCTTAAGAACCAAAGCACCTATACACTTTGCAATGCCTCCGCCCGTATCTTTCGAACAAAAATTTCAGCAATCTGGTAAGTTCGGCGTTACGAGGATCCTGAGACGCAGCTTCGAGTAGATGTTTAATAATTTTCAGATCCACTATAGCTTACTATCTACTAATTTCGAAGCGATATTATAACCAACGGCAAGCATCTACATCTACATCCATACTCAACAAGCCACCTGACGGTGTGTGGCGGAGGGTACTTTGCGTACCTATCGGTTCTCTCTTCTATTCCAGTATTGTTCGTGGGAAGAAAGATTGCCGGTATGCCTCTGTGTGGGCTCTAATCTCTCTGATTTTATCCTCATGGTCTCTTCGCGAGATGTACGTAGGAGGGAGTAATATACTACTTGACTCCTCGGTGAAGGTATGTTCTCGAAACTTTAACAAAAGCCCTTACCGAGCTACTGAGCGTCTCTCCTGCAGAGTCTTCCACTGGAGTTTATCTATCATCTCCGTAACGCTTTCGCGATTACTAAATGATCCTGTAACGAAGCGCGCTGCTCTCCGTTGGATCTTCTCTATCTCTTCTATCAACCCACACTGCTGAGCATTTCCGTAGGATTCTTCCAATGAATCTCGGTCTGGCATCTGCTTTACCGACGATCAACTTTATATGATCATTCCGTTTTAAATCACTCCTAATGCCTCCTCCCAGATAATTTATGGAATTAACTGCTTCCAGTTGCTGACCTGCTATATTGTAGCTAAATGTTAAAGGATCTTTCTTTCTGTGTATTCGCAGCACATTACACTTGTCTACATTGAGATTCAATTGCCATTCCCTGCACTATGCGTCAATTCGTTGCAGATCCTCCTGCATTTCAGCACAATTTTCCATTGTTACAACCTCTCGATATACTACAGCATGATCCGCCAAAAGCCTCAGTGAACTTCCGATGTCGTCCACAAGGTCATTTATGTATATTGTGAATAGCAACACTCCCCTGCGGCACACCTGAAATCACTCTTACTTCGGAAGACTTCTCTCCATTGAGAATGACAAAGATTCGCCCGTCGCGAAGCGAGCTCATAAGGCAAGTTTTACTAAACTTTTTGTTTTTGTTTGGACAAGGACTATCCGCTCTTAAACTGCATTACATAAAACAAACCCGCTATGCTTACAGAGGTTATAACACGTCTTCATACAGGTTGTACGAGTCAGATTTGTGTTATCCTAGTACACATAATAAAACTGATATAAATTTCAGGATGAAACTTATTAGTAATTTATTTTAACATGGTGAAGGTTTTAACAGAAGCATAATATTCTTTCAGACTGTTGATTTAAAATAAAATCTCCTACATGCTGTTCATTCAAACAGCGATAGGAAGGTGAGAGAAAGAAATCCACCTGTTTTCTATTCTGGGAACCGTCATCTCGCTGTATGAGAAACAATAGCGGAATGTGTGACCTGTTGCCTCCTATAGCCTTAACTTTTTATGAGGTCATCCTTTCGCGTACCCGTTGGAATAATAAGTATTCCGCTGACGCAGCAGTAGATGGGCTTTGTCTTAAAGAGAAGTAGTACAGGTCGTCGTGTGTCATGTCAACTGATTGGCACAAATCCTTGACGTCTCCCTGCGTGAAGCCAGTCCTCCGGAAGTATACCAATCACCATTTACCTCCAGATGCTAAATGCACAGTCCTTCCTTCCTCTTAATTTCCTTGAACCTAAGCGGAGGTTAACAGCAATAATGTTCCGTCGCTGAAGGTCTTAACTTATTCTCTTACCGAAGGTATCTACCTTAAACATCGACGAGAACTTAGCATTAGTGTCAGCGGCTGTCATCCTCAAATGTATAATTCATGTTGTCTATAGTACTGCCTGCACGTTCACTGAGTGCTAAAAAGGTTTCGCTGTTAAGCTTTCTTCCTAAATAGCTTAGATCACAGGCGTCATCTACGAGGCTGCATTCCACATGAAAATATCTTCTACCTGGAACTCACAAGCCACAGATCTACACCAGTTCCGACATTCACTTTGTAACAGTTTTTTCGTGGCTGCTTGCGCATCAGGAGACACCAATTTAACTGCGATTACTGTGGCGTACTTCACGTACACTCAATACGTAACGGTGGCGTCTTCTGCTGTTGTGTGACAAAGAAAAATCTATGCGTTATCTGTCACTTGAAAGTACTAAAATGATAGTAAAAAAGGAAAAGCAATGTAAAATGATATTATTGACCAGAACCGACTACCAACAATTCTATCTCTGTCACTCTCGTGTATTGACCAAAAGAATCAGAGTTGCCATAAAAATTTAAGTAATGTGTCAATATAAATATGAGAAACAATATTTTCTTCAATTATGATTAGTCTCAGAAAGACATTTAAATAACAGATTTTCAAAAACGTTGAAAGACTAAGCAAAGGTAACCTCTCGGAAAGCGTATCAATGACACTCACAAAAAATAATAAAATATTATGTGTAGCCTTTCAAGAAAGTATGTAATTACAGCCTCTACAGCTAACTCATTTTTGAAGCTCATGGATTTCAAAATGAGCAACTATTGACTTTTCAACTATATTTATTGAAACGGCCTTCCAAAGAGAAAGGCACATTTCTCTGTAACCGTATACGAAGTACAAATACTATATAACTACAGGAGGCTGCACTTAATAGTGTCTCTTTCAGAGTCAGTGAAGAGAAATCTTGAAGTAAACCATACACTGACGGAAAAAATCGAAAAATAATTAACGTAGAGTAATTAAATTTCTGGAATATATTTGTCTAGGAGACGTATGTAAATGATTAACATTGCGAGATCACAGATTAATGCAAGCGCGAGATAAGCTGCTACAAATGTGAAATGTGTTTCATTAGTAATCGTTGTAAAACGAGAATGTTGAATGCAAGCATGGAGACGTTTACGCATTGTCCTGTACAGGTGCCGGATGTCAGTTTGTGGGATGGAGTTTTCATTACATACAAACACAGATAAATGCTCCAGAAGAGACGGTTGTTCGTTTGGATGAAGCTGTAGCCATTATTCGTGAAAAACCTGGTTACACTGAGCGTGTTAGACCATCATCAACAGACAGATAGCAGCAATACATGAACCCTCTCGTGCTTAAAATTTATTTTGAATTACGGACACTATGGCCACACAAATGAAGAAATTAAATGTATGACACCTGCTGTGAAACCCAGTTGTAATTTTACAAGTTAAATTCTTCAGTTTCTGTTTCAAGAAGTGTACCGTTCATTTGTTTGCATTTATTGAAATTTCTCGGAATTACGTAAGATGTGTTAAGAAATGCGTAAATATTTGCTGTAAAATTTTGATTAACAAATTGTCTTTTCTGTTTCAAAGACTGTTTTTTTTTTAGAACGTGGCGTCTTACCATTCCCAGCTCCTCGCGTATGATGTCATTTCACATTCTATTCCTAGACAAGCTCTTGTGTCAAAATATGAAAAACAACACATTTCTAAGGTTCCTTGCCAATTATACCTACTACTCAATTAGGAAGAAAATCGAACTCAGTCTCGAAGAGTACTGATCTTATCTGAGAGTTGAGCGCAACAGACTGCTGCAATACATGAAATACAACGATAACTTGGCTGGATTTTTTACCATTGTACTAACAAACTGGCCTACGCTGTGGAACAGAACGATATTGATGGTACACTACTCGGAAAGAGTGTAACTCGGTAGTGCGCAGGGTAAACGCACGCTAAATGCGCGTCTGTGTCCACCACTACCTGTGCAAGAAAATTTAAAAGAGGAGCCCTGTTGGTTTTAAAAGAGGAGCCTTGCAGTTTTAAAATAAGGGTCTTGGTTGTCCTAGAAAAGGAGTCTTGTACGCTCATGGTACAGAAGAAATACGTGTCGAACTTACAAGGCGACCGCACCTACACGTCATCACCGATTTCGGTCACAAATTTATGGTATACGGAGCGCTTGCACAGAAATGGAAGTGACAGTAGTGGGAGCTCCAGCCGGCTAAGGTTGGGAGAAAAAAAAACTTTTTCGGCGCGGGTAGAGACGGACAGACATCGGCGCATGAGCGTCAGAGTGGTTTCAGTCAGCGGTAGGCGTAGGGTAAGGATTATAGAACACTATTCCGAAGGTCGTGGCGTCCAGTGCGTATCAGGAAACATTTTTTTTATACTTCTAATTTTAAATTTTTAGTTTACTTAGAACGCAAATTAAGGGAAATAATGCTCAATACATTTTATTTATTTTTTTTTTTTCATAAGAAGCATGAAAAGTAAGGAGAAAGGAAATTCTGGGATTGTAAATAAATTTCTAATAAATAAGTGTACTTAAAGCGACCACCTGTACTCTGCAAATAACATTTAAATAAGAGATTGCAACTGAAGCTTCCTGGACTTCGTATTGCGTCACTTTCATTTTCGCTTTGGAGAAGACTGCATCAAAATACACTCCTGGAAATGGAAAAAAGAACACATTGACACCGGTGTGTCAGACCCACCATACTTGCTCTGGACACTGCGAGAGGGCTGTACAAGCAATGATCACACGCACGGCACAACGGACACACCAGGAACCGCGGTGTTGGCCGTCGAATGGCGCTAGCTGCGCAGCATTTGTGCACCGCCGCCGTCAGTGTCAGCCAGTTTGCCGTGGCATACGGAGCTCCATCGCAGTCTTTAACACTGGTAGCATGCCGCGACAGCGTGGACGTGAACCGTATGTGCAGTTGACGGACTTTGAGCGAGGGCGTATAGTGGGCATGCGGGAGGCCGGGTGGACGTACCGCCGAATTGCTCAACACGTGGGGCGTGAGGTCTCCACAGTACATCGATGTTGTCGCCAGTGGTCGGCGGAAGGTGCACGTGCCCGTCGACCTGGGACCGGACCGCAGCGACGCACGGATGCACGCCAAGACCGTAGGATCCTACGCAGTGCCGTAGGGGACCGCACCGCCACTTCCCAGCAAATTAGGGGCACTGTTGCTCCTGGGGTATCGGCGAGGACCATTCGCAACCGTCTCCATGAAGCTGGGCTACGGTCCCACACACCGTTAGGCCGTCTTCCGCTCACGCCCCAACATCGTGCAGCCCGCCTCCAGTGGTGTCGCGACAGGCGTGAATGGAGGGACGAATGGAGACGTGTCGTCTTCAGCGATGAGAGTCGCTTCTGCCTTGGTGCCAATGATGGTCGTATGCGTGTTTGGCGCCGTGCAGGTGAGCGCCACAATCAGGGCTGCATACGACCGAGGCACACAGGGCCAACACCCGGCATCATGGTGTGGGGAGCGATCTCCTACACTGGCCGTACACCACTGGTGATCGTCGAGAGGACACTGAATAGTGCACGGTACATCCAAACCGTCATCGAACCCATCGTTCTACCATTCCTAGACCGGCAAGGGAACTTGCTGTTCCAACAGGACAATGCACGTCCGCATGTATCCCGAGCCACCCAACGTACTCTAGAAGGTGTAAGTCAACTACCCTGGCCAGCAAGATCTCCGGATCTGTCCCCCATTGAGCATGTTTGGGACTGGATGAAGCGTCGTCTCACGGGGTCTGCACGTCCAGCACGAACGCTGGTCCAACTGAGGCGCCAGGTGGAAATGGCATGGCAAGCCGTTCCACAGGACTACATCCAGCATCTCTACGATCGTCTCCATGGGAGAATAGCAGCCTGCATTGCTGCGAAAGGTGGATATACACTGTACTAGTGCCGACATTGTGCATGCTCTGTTGCCTGTGTCTATGTGCCTGTGGTTCTGTCAGTGTGATCATGTGATGTATCTGACCCCAGGAATGTGTCAATAAAGTTTCCCCTTCCTGGGACAATGAATTCACGGTGTTCTTATTTCAATTTCCAGGAGTGTATATTCTGATCTACATCACCACATATCCCGGTCAATATTTGGAGAAATGTTTTGCGTTTTGCGTGGTTTTCTGCCGAATTCTGCAAGGAGAGAGAATCTTTTATGAATGCAAACCAGGTCTCTTTCCTATGTTGTTGTTGCTGTGACCTTCAGTCCAAAGACTGGTTTTATGCAGTTCTCCATGCTACTCTACCTTGTGCAAGGCTCCTCATCTCCGAGTAACCACTGCAAAGTACATCTTTCCCAAGCTGCTTACTGTATTCATCTCTTGTCCTCCCTCTACGGTTTCCATCCCCCATGCTTCCCTCCAGTAATAAATTCGTGATCCCTTGATGCGTCAGATAGTGTCCTACCAACCGATACCTTCTTCTAGTCTGGTTGTGCCATAGATTTCTCTTCTCCCTTATTCAGTACCTCCTTATTAGCTACCTGATCTTCCCATCTAATCTTCAGCGTTCTTCTGTAGCACCACATCTTAAGGGTTCTATTCTCTTCTTGTCTAAACAGTTCATTGCCCATGATTCACTTCCATACGACCCTGCACTCGACACAAATACTTTTAGAAAGGACTTCCTGATTCTTAAATATATACTCGATGTTAACAAATTTCTCTTCTTCAGAAACGCTTTCCTGGCCATTGCCAGTCTACATGTTATATCGTCCATAATTCGACCATCATCAGCTATTTTCCTTCCCAGATAGCAATTCATCTACTATTTGAAGTGTCTCGTTTCCTAATCTAATTCCCTCAGCATCACCCGACTTAATTCGACTACAATTCCATTATCCTCGTTTTGCTTTTGTTGATATTCATCTTATGTCCTCTTTTCAAGACACTGTCCATTCCGTTCAACTGCTCTTTCAAGTCATTTGCTGTCTCTGACAGAATTACAATGTCGCCAGGAAACCTCCAGGTTTTTATTTCCTCTCCCTGGACTTTAAATCATACTCCAGATTTTTCTTTTGTTTCCTTTACTGCTTGATCAATACACAGATTGAATAATAACGGGTATAGGCTACAAACCTGTCTCACTCCCTTCTCAAACATTGTTTCCCTTTCGTCACCTCGACTCTTATAACTGCCATCTGGGTTCTGCACAAATTGCAGATAGCCATCCGCTCCCTGGATTTTACCCCTGCCACCTTTAGAATTTGAAAGACAGCATTCTCGTCAACATTGCCAAAACCTTCCTATAAGTCTACAAATGCTATAAACGTAATTTTGCTTTTCCTTAACCTATCTTCTACGAGAAGGCATAGGTGAATATTGCCTCGCGTGTTCCAACATTTCTTCTGAATCTTAACTGATCTTCCCCGTGCTCAGCTTCTACCAGTTTTTCGATTCTTTCGGGGGAGGGATTCGTGTCAGTATTTTGCAACCAAGACTTACTAAACTAAGAGTTCGGTAATTCTCACATCTGTCAGCACCTGCTTTATTTGGAATAGGAATTATTACATTCTCCTTGAAGTCAGGGTATTTCACTTGTCTCACACATCTTGCTCACCAGATGGAAGAGTTTTGTCATGGCTGGCTCTCCAAAGGCTATCAGTAGCTCTAACGGAATATTACGTACTCCCGGGGCCTTGTTTCGACTTAGGTCTTTCAATGCTCTGTCAAACTCTTCACGCAGTATCATATTCCCATTTCATCTTCATCTACATCCTCTTCCATTTCCATAATATTGCCCTCAAGTTCATTTCTCTTGTATAGACCCTCTATATATCCTTCCACCTTTCTGCTTTCCTTTCTTTACTTAGAACTGGTTTTCCATCTGAGCTCTTGATATTCACACAGGTGGTTCTCTTTTCTCGAAAGGTCTCTTTAATTTTCCTGTAGGCAGCATCTATCTTACCCCTGGTGATACACCGTTCTACGTCCGTACATGTGTCCTCTAGCCATTCGCGTTTAGCCATTTTGCACTTCCTATCGTTCTCATTTTTAGACGTTTGTATTCCCTTTCACCTGTTTCATTTATTGCGTTTTTATATTTTCTCTTTTCATGCTACCCAAGGATTACTAGCAGCCCTTGTCTTTTTACTTACTTCATCCTCTGTTCTTTTTTACAGAAATTTTAAAACAACCATGTAATGGTTCAAATGAGAGATGCCGAGAAAATTACTTCTCCCCCTGTGTTCACTCTGAATATCGCCCCGGCACGCGTAAATCATCAACTGCAAAATAACAGAAATATCTAATTTTACACATAAAGTTCTCGTGTATGCCGTACAATCCCTTACTGTAAATTTATTTTCAGTCTCAGATTTTTCTTTGCCTTTCCTTTCCATGCATTTTATGAAAATAGTAATAATTACAGTATACACATCATTATTTAGTTTTAGTTGCAGTCTAAGTAACGCAAAAACTTAAAATAAAAAAGTTTCCGCATCAGAACTCTTCCTCACGACCCCACGATTAGCGTACCGTAATCTTTCCACTTTGTCAGCCGCTGCCTTGAAATTATGCTAATGGTTAATAATTCGCCAGATCCGCGCTAAAAATGCTATTTTCTTTTTCCTAAACGCTAGGCCGTCTCGAGATCGTTCACAAGTCACTTTCATTTCTGTCCAAGCCTTGTATATATGATAAGTCTGGACGAAACAGGTGATATACGAGTAAGTGCAGACCCCGCTTGTTTTAGGAGAGTGACCTTTGTTCCCTTTAAAAGCAGAAAAATTCACTCCAGAAAAAGCGTTAGGTCTTGAGCAGGACTTCCTTTTTTTTGAGAAGCAAGTCGTAGCTGTAAGAGTGAAGTATTTTTGCGTTAGGTGTCTTCTTTGCGTTAGAAATTTAGCTCTGATGAAAGAAACGATACGTCAATTTTAGACAAAAGAGAGAAGTCCGGTTTGTTTGAGAAGAAGAGTAATGCTTACTTTACAGGAGAAGCAATGTCCGTTTCAGAAGAGGAGGCTCATTTGCTTCTAAAAGTGGACCTTTCTTTGTTACAAGAAGCCTAAAGCTATTTTTCTTTAGAGGAGGGGTTTTATTTGCTTTGAAAGGTGAATCCTATTTGTTTTGGGAGAGTTATGTTTGGAAAAGATTTTTTTTTCGAAGGGGAACCGTAGCTATAATTGTACAGGGTGGTTATAATTAAACTTTCACTGCCAGTGTAGACGGAAAACTATTTACCGTGTGAGTACCCAACTTCATACCAATGATGATCAGACTGTATGCTGCATTCTTATTAGTCATTGTGTTATGACTTACCGTTAGGCACCGGCATTGGAACAGCGATTTATTGTTCAAACACGAGCTTTAATTGCATTATACACTGAAGAGCCAAAGAAACTGATACACCTGCCTAATATCGCGTAGGATCTCCGCCAGCACGTAGAAGTGCCGCAAGACGACGTGGCATGGACTCAACTAACGACCGAATTAGTGTTGGTGGGAACTGACACCATGAATCCTGCACTGCTGTTCATATATCAGTAAGAGTACGAAGAGGTAGACATCTCTTCTGAACAGCCCGTTGCGAGGCATCCCAGAAATGCTCAATAATGTTCATGTCTGGAGAGTTTGGTGGGCAGCGGAACTGTTTAAACTCAGAAGAGTGTTTCTGGAGCCACTCTGCAGCAATTCCGGACGTGTGGGGCTTCGCATTGTTCTGCTGGAATTGGCCAAATCCATAGGAACGCGCAATTGTTATGAATGGACGTAGGTGACCAGACCGGATGCTTACGTACGTGTCACCTGTCAGAGTCTTATGTAGCATAAGGGGTCCCTTATCACTCCAACTGCACACACCCCATATCATTACAGAGCCTCCACAAGCTTGAACAGCCACCTACTGACATCCAAGGTCCGTGGATTCATGAGGTTGCCTCCAAACCCGTACACGTCCATCCGCTCGATACATGTTTTCAGTCATCAACAGTCCAATAACGGTGTTGACGGACCCAGGCAAGACATAAAGCTTTGTGTCATGCAGTCATTAAGGGTACACGAGTCGGCCTTCGGCCCCGGAAGGCCCAAATCGATGATGTTTCGTTGAATTGTTCGCACGTTGACACTTGTTGATGGCTCAGCATTGAAATCCGCAGCAATTTGCCAAGGGGTGCACTTCTGTCACGTTGAACGATTCTCTTCAATCGTCGTTGGTCCCGTTCTTGCAGGATCTTTTTCCGGTCACAGCGATGCCGGAGATTTGATGTTTTACCGGATTCCCGATATTCACCGTACACTCGTGAAATGGTCGTACGGGAAAATCACCACTTCGTCGCTATCTCGGAGATGCTGTGTCCCATCTCTCATGCGCCGCCTTCATAACCTGCCATTGTAGCAGCATCTAACATCTAACAACTTCACCAGACACTTGTTGCCATGGCGTTACAGGCAGCGCCATATTCTGCCTATTTACATATCTCTGTATTTTAATACGCATGCCTGTACAAGTTTCTTTGGCGCTTCAGTGTATTTGCAAACAGTCCACTTGGATCTGGACAAGGTAATCAGCTACACCTAAAGCCGTTATATCAAAACAACAGAAACAGTATTGATGCTCTTAGCGAGAATCGGCGCATTAATGGGATTTTTCTTTGAGGAACTAGTACACAAGGACCGACGACGTGGAGCGTGAACAGTACACGTTACTATGATCTGCTTCGTCAACATATGAACCCCAATGTATGGGAGAGAGTTGTTTTAGACTCAACTGTTCTATGCACGATGAAGGTGGTCACTCGGTTACTTTGTAATAAATTTGGAGAAAACCGAATCATTGTCTTCGTTCCAAACTGAATGGCCTCTAACATCACCAGATTTGAATCCCTGTGGTTTCTGAAACTTCCTGGCAGATTAAAACTATGTGCCGGACCGAGACTCGAACTCGGGACCTTTGCCTTTCGCGGGCAAGTGCTCTACCATCTGAGCTACCCAAGCACGACTCACGCCTTCGCCCGTCGTGTGGTTTCTGGTTGTGGAATTATCTGAACGACATGGATTATCACCGGGATACTATCAAACAATGGACGTTGACGTCGGACATAGCGAGGTAGGTAACAAACATCCTACCTGAGATGTTTCAGGTACCAATACAGCAATGTCTAGTGGGTTCCAGGCAGCCGTGGGTGCCGATGGGCGTCACGTTGAGCAACGTTTGCAACCTGTAACGTGAAAGTGGTATGGAATTAACAAATGTCCTTCCAAAATTTTCCACAACGTTTCATTGTCCTTTGATCACTTATTTACATGGAGGCCCTCTCAGGTAGCAAAAGATCAATTATATCCACCCTCTATGTTGAGGAGAAGTATTACACATTACTCCTTAACAAAATCTAAAACAGGAGTATAGCATCAGAAGCTAGCCATAAACGTTACTTTTGGAGAGAGGTTGGTGGGGGGGGGGGGCTAAAATGGCCCAAGGTTCGTCTCTGATTCATTAAAGGATAACGCAAGTAATATTTGTTTCTAGTATTGTACATATGAATATCTGTCATTCTCAAGCGTAGATGGATTGTTTCCTGCATACAATTGATAACATTTAATCCATACATGCCTTGAGTTTCATCTCAATAGTAAGAAGTTAAATCTTGAATAATTCACATTTTTGTGTTAGAGACACTCCTCAGAGTTAGACGTGCGAATTAACTCCTCCGAAATGGAAAGAGAAAGCAAAATGTTACGGTCATCACCAATACAAACCGCTCGCAGAGAGTTTCTTTCATCAGCACTAAAGTCAGAGGCTCCGCTCCAAATCAATGACATTTCTCAGCGGAAGTGGAGGGACAGTTCATTTCAGTAGGGTAATTTATTTCGCTTGTGCAGTGTAGTATTGGTATTACGTACTATACAGAGTCAGAATCGATGTATAAAAGTAGCAACTTCATTGAAACTATCCAGTAATAGTCAAAAGCGACTACACTAAGAAGGGAGTTGTCACAGTAAAATCTCCTTACGTGAGGAGAGAGCTCATTTCTGACTTTCCTTAGACCGACAGTAAGATTTTTCGACAATTTTGTCGGTAAAGAATACTCCTCCGCTTATTTCCGGGTGCTTCGGCTCAATATAAAAAATGGTTCTAATGGCTCTGAGCACTATGGGACTTAACTTCTGAGGTCTTCAGTCCACTAGAACTTAGAACTACTTAAACCTAACTAACCTAAGGACATCACACACATCCATGCTCCAGGCAGGATTCGAACCTGCGACCGGAGCGGTCGCGCGGTTCCAGACTGTAGCACCAAGAACCGCTCGGCCACCTCGGCCGGCTCGCCTTAATACCCCCTTACTAGTACCTTGCAATCTTACCTCAGGTTGTTATTTCACGCAAACTTGATTCATCGAGTTTTAGCAACGATCAACCCGACGTTATATCTGGCGTAATATACCTTCGTGAACTACAGTCGCCAGCTAAACCTGATCCTGCGAAACAATAGGAAGTACTTATTAGTGAAAATTGCACCATTGCCAAAAATGTACTCTCTGTTGGCAATTTCAAAAAACTTCAATAGGAAAATATGGACTGTAAATATTAATAATAATTACAGGGGCTGAGTGAAAAGTAATACCTCCACCTTCGTTAAATGGGTTTGTATGGAAATATTTTAATAAGTTAAACTCAGAAATAATCCTTAGGATGTGATCTTTAATTACCAATATTCATTTTTCCACATAATCGCTAGCCATTTGGATACATTTCTGCCAACGATGAATAAGTTTTCTGAAGCCATCACGGAAGAAGTCGACGCTGTTTTCGCAACCACGGTCTCACAGTTCTCTGAACGTCTTCATCAGAAGCATAATGACGTCCACGCAGATCGTCTTTCATTATCGGGAACAGATGGGAGTCAGAAGGTGTTAAATCTGGACTGTATGGAGGATGCCGTACGGTGGTGAGATTAAGTCTGTGAAGTTCTCCTGTGGTGGCACCTGAAGTATGTGGTTTGGCATTGTCATGCTGCAGGAAAACGTGTGACCCAAACGTTCTTGTGAAATGCCGATTGTGCTCGCAGTTTCTCTCTAAGTGATACGACGATCGTCCTGAATCATTCTCTCAACATTTTGCTTGTTAAACTCGGTGGTTGCTGTCACAGGGCGTCCAGCTCCTTGTTTGTCACGCAGGTCAGATGTTCCTGCCTCAACATCTTTAAACGTACTCGACCAACGACACACAGTACTCACATCAACACAGTCACCATAAACTGCTTTCATTCTCTGATGAATCTCGTTTGTGGTGACACCTCCTGCTGTCAAGAATTCAATGACTGCACGTTGATTAAAACGCATTGACTGACCTTCTGTGCGGGGTTCCATACTTTACACTGTAACAACACAACCGTTCACTACTAAGGCTTCCCTCCAACTGGAGCTGTAGAGAAAAGGCTACGGAACAAGCTGGTAGCTGCCGCATACCAATGCCGCCAACTGTTGAAGGGTTAGGGAGGTGAGGCACTGCTTTTCAGTCAACCCTCGTACATTCTACATTTTCCAGTCTAAAGGTCCTGTATATTTATAACAAACAGGCGCTCCCACTTCAGACACGTGAGTACTACAGTAAAGTTCTTTCGGTCAAACTCTACATTTTTGCCATATTTATTCAAGATGAGGTTCGCCGATGACATTGTAATTCTGTCAGAGACAGCAAAGGACTTGGAAGAGCAGTTGAATGGAATGTACAGTGTCTTGGGAGGAGTATATAAGATGAACATCAACAAAAGCAAAACGAGGATAATGGAATGTAGCCGAATTAAGTCGGGTGATGATGAGGGAATTAGATTAGGAAATGAGACACTTAAAGTAGTAAAGGAGTTTTGCTATTTGGGGAGCAAAATTACTGATGATGGTCGAAGTAGAGAGGATATAAAATGTAGACTAGCAATGGCAAGGAAAGCGTGTGGCACAACTTGACCAGAAGAAGGGATCGGTTGGTAGGACATGTTTTGAGGCATCAAGGGATCACCAATTTAGTATTGGAGGGCAGCGTGGAGGGTAAAAATCGTAGAGGGAGACCAAGAGATGAATACACTAAGCAGATTCAGAAGGATGTAGGTTGCAGTAGGTACTGGGAGATGAAGAAGCTTGCACAGGATAGAGTAGCATGGAGAGCTGCATCAAATCAGTCTCAGGACTGAAGACCACAACAACAACAATTCAAGATGGCGGCCATAGATGTGGCAACATCACAGTGATGTCATAGTGGGAAGTTCAAATTTTGGCGGGAAAATAGGTCAATTGGACTACCTTTTCTAATGCAACCCCTTCTTTCCCCCCTCCAGTCTTCCTTCCCCACCCCTTCCTCCTCTCCCCCACCCGGAAAATGGCATAGAAAGGACTCAGTCTCTGCTGGCTGCCAGATAGGACAGATGTAACTCTTCTCCTCTCCCCTCCTCATTTGGAAATTGGCGGGAAAAGGACTCAGTCTGTGCTGTGCTGCTGGATATGATCGACATACGTCTTTATTTTGTATGCATTGATTATTTAAACAATTTGAGTTGTCACTGACAGTAGCTCCATCCAGTGTGTTCACCATAAGGTCCAGAGGCCAACTAACCTAATTTATAACACCACCACTATACGGCACTGTCGGCCCTCCCCCTCTCTCCTCCCATTATGTAATTCAAGATAGAGATCGGGTGAAAATGGTTGGTACACGATTCAGTCTGTGTCTAGTTGCTGGACTGGGAGCATGGACATAATTGTTTACTGTTTTCAGTGGATGTATCTTGCAGCTCAGTACTGTGTTGATAGCCATATCCACATTCTTTGGAAAGCCATGATAATTGCTGAAGACAAATACGTTACACCAAATAATGAATATGCAGCAGGATGGGGCCCAGTTATAATTCGCAACTCATACTGATAAATGCATGTGCTGTTACTGTAGACTATTCAGTGAAAGTCCAGCGAGTCTTCTGAAGCGCGAGAGGCAAGATGCTCACTCACTCCAGTGCAAGCATCTATGTGTACAATTGACGAAATGCTGGTGACGAGCAGGGATCAATTTAATTAGTGTACTACACGCAAGCACACAGCTGAGGGCTGTATCCACAACCTCCAAGACATTGAGTGGAAACAAAAGATAATGCACGAGCAGGTGGTAAATACCTTTCAACAAATACTGGTAATGCAGCAGGATGGCGTGAAAATGCGTTTCAATACACACACAGATAGAGGCTTGTGCTGGAACTGCTTATCCTTTTTTAAATTGCCTAACACCCCACGTCAACGCCGCCCTACTCCACAATGAACCACACGTGTTCACCTTGAGGTTTGGGGACCAGTTGGCACAGTTCGCAACACCACCACCCCCAGAGTGTGCTGTTGGCCCTCCCCCACTCCCCTCCCATGAGATAATCCAAGATGGCAGTCCAGAAAAAAGGGCAGGAACTATTAGGAGCTCTGAATCTGGTCACATGATCAGCCAATAGGATGGCAGGCCACGTCATTGGAGAGGATATGGGGTGGATTCAGCAGCTTCATGGTCTCGGCCTCACTCAGTCAGCCAGCACCAGCAGCGGAAGAAGAAGAACTAGCAGCAGTCAAGAACCAGCATAGCCCTGCAGAACAGGAAGGAAATGAAATGTAAGAATGCCATATCACATCTCAGTCTGCAGTTAGCATTATTGTTATTATTATTCGTTGTTTTCATGTCTTGGTCTGTATGTAATGCTTCCTCCTCCTCTTTGTTTAGCAGTAGCCTTTGACACATTGAAGCCTGGAGGGGCGAGTGCCAACATATCTACCTCTGCCGACTCCAGACCTAGAGCAACATCAGCCACCATCTTATCGAGACCCACACTGATCTCTGGACCTGTTTTAACAACAACCTCCAGCATGTCTGAACCTGTAGCGACCACGTGATATCCTGTAGTGCACATAGCCCACTTTCAGGAGCAGGACATGGAGCTGTTACTGTCTGTCCTATTCATCGATTTGTTGATGAGGAAGCGTGGTCTGTTCCCAACACCTCGAATGCTGATGGTGGTCCTAAACAACAGCAGGATGGAGACCGTACTGGTCACCAACATATGGCCCATCTCAGAAGAGTATCCATGTGTCCGCCCAGGGGCAGAGTGCAGATGTTGTGTATAAGAAGGTATCAAGTGTACCCATGCTTTTCAGTTCTCCATATAATGTAACTTGTAGTCCAAGGAAACATGTAAATGTGGGTATAGAAGCAGATCATGACTGGAGCTTGCATGTGAGGATAGAAATTGAAAATGCATCGAAAGGGATAAAGTGCCTATTTCTGAGTTCAATGGGGATGAAAAATGTCGTGCAGAGCGTTAAATCATCATCAGATGAACACAGAGTATTATCCAACTCATACACCCCCTGCCCTGGACATTACCTTACTGGTGCGAGACTACCTATTACAAAAGTGTATGATGACTCTGCACTGTGTGTGAAATTGGGTAACAATTGTGTTTATCTACAGCACGCTTCAGTTATGAACTTATACGGTGTTGATACTGTGCTATTCCTAGCATTGGAAAGACGGAGTACTTGGTTGCCGAGCATAGACTCTGCATACAACAGTTATGTACTTATATGATGTGGATACTGCGCTATGCCTTGCGTTGGAGAGACTGAGTCGTTTGTTGCCGACCATAGACTCCGCATACAACAAAGATGTAAACTTTCTACGTGTGATTAGTGTACATGTTGATCATTTGAAGCAGTACCTTTCTTTGTGAAAGAATGCAGAGCCAAAAGAGGAACAGGTTAAATTTGAATGTGAAAAACCAGAGTATTGTCAGGTACCCATCGATTTTATTGCATATCAAAAAGCTTTGTTTGGGAAATACTGTACAGGTGCGAAGAAGAAGATAAACAAAAAGTCTAACGATTTTTTTAAATATATATGGTATTTAAATAAATAATGTGTATATTTAATCTCAAACTGTTTTAGTGTTTTATTTCATATCTCTCTCATTATTGTAGTCCAAGTACTGCACTTATTAATATCATTACTTTCAGTGATGCACCTATAATCAGGCAGCAGCAGTTTCCTCAAACACTTCCTCATGAATAATGAAGTTACTCTTCAGGGGTAAAGTATTTAGCTGAATTCTCTGTGTAGTCAATATAGCTCAGTTGGTTAAGTCACGGAGCTATAGTGGCCAAACATACAAATGCCATCCTTACAAGTTTATGTTTCTATACATGCCCACTACATGTCAGTACCTGTTGTGGTCGATATCATGGCGGGGTGGGTGAAATATCATCGTCTCAAGGATTTTGTTGCTGGTGATTGGTCCTGTGAAGATGCGAAAGAAAACCTGAAGAAGAAGAAGAAGAAGAATGGAATACTCCTTCCTGATAATATGCGAGCAATTATTGTAGGTCCATCCAATTATGGAAAGTCTAATGTCCTCATGACGCTGCTAATACACATAGAGTGTGATTTGAACATGTTTGTGTATTTTCAAAAACTCTGTTTCTGTTCAAGTATTAACTATTACAGGAGATATAGTGCGGAGTGAAAGGTGTTACATACACGACATTCGGAGAAAGCGATGATATTCCCCACCTGAAAAAGTAAAGCCAAAAACGATGTTCATATTTGACGATGCTGTTGTGGAAAACCAAAACCAAGTTCGAAAATATTTCTGGTTCGGTTGTCATATAGGTGCTGATGTATTTTATCTGAGCCAAACATATTCCAGAATTCCGAAACAGTTGGCTAGGTATAATGCAAACCTCTTTATAGCTTTAAACAAGACAACCTGAATTTAAAACACATTTACCAAGGACATGTAGGAATTGACATGTCATTCAAGGATTTTGAAAAATATGTGACGATTGCTGGAATCATTCACAGTATGGACTTATCGTTATTGATAAAACAACAAAACTGAATGATGGTAAGTACAGCGAAATTTCCAAAAGTTTATGTATATATAGCCCGGTAAGAGACCGGAGTACATCAGTATACGCTGCACCATGGACAAATTCGCGGTCATTTCTAGCTCTCAGCCCGAGAGAATGGGTGTACATAGACAGAACATTCGCTTGTACATGGATGCGAAAATTCAAGCTATCGTGCATAAAGTTGGAGGTATGAGCAGAGAGCTAGAGACGTACAGGGTGATTCAAAAAGAATACCACAACTTTAAAAATGTGTATTTAATGAAAGAAACATAATATAACCTTCTGTTATACATCATTACAAAGAGTATTTAAAAAGGTTTTTTTTTCACTCAAAAACAAGTTCAGAGATGTTCAATATGGCCCCCTCCAGACACACGAGCAATATCAACCCGATACTCCAACTCGTTCCACACTCTCTGTAGCATATCAGGCGTAACATTCTGGATAGCTGCTGTTATTTCTCGTTTCAAATCGTCAATGGTGGCTGGGAGAGGTGGCCGAAACATCATATCCTTAACATACCCCCATAAGAAAAAATCGCAGGGGGTAAGATCAGGGCTTCTTGGAGGCCAGTGATGAAGTGCTCTGTCACGGGCTGCCTGGCGGCCGATGCATCGCCTCGGGTAGTTGACGTTCAGGTAGTTACGGACAGATAAGTGCCAATGTGGTGGCGCTCCATCCTGCTGAAATATTAATTGTTGTGCTTCTTGTTCGAGCTGAGGGAACAGCCAATTCTCTAACATCTCCAGATACTGTAGTCCAGTTACAGTAGCACCTTCGAAGAAAAAGGGACCAAAAACTTTATTGGCTGAAATGGCGAACAAATGTACAACTAAACAAAACTTTATAGCTCCCTTAATTCGCCGACAGATAGTGCTTAGCTCTGCCTTTTGTCGTTGCAAAGTTTTAAATTCCTAAAATTGTGGTATTCTTTTTGAATCACCCTGTATTACCAGACTCTTCTGAGAATGATCAAGGCATTAAATGAGTTAGTTAATGAAATCGGAAAGAAAGTAACTGACCTAACTGAAAAGATCGAGGCTATAGAGGGGAAAATAGATGCAGAGGCCCTTGTTGTTGATAAGGGTGAGTAGGCATATAACAAGAGGAAGAAGAGTGGATATACAAATTCTTACGCTGCAGAGACGTTTGATTAATATACACGAAGATGTCAACGAAGCAGAAAGTCATTCAGGCGCGAAAATCCGTTAAAGGGAGTGTTAGGGCATATGGAGCAACAGCAAACACTAAGAAATTCCTTTAAGCCAGTTACTGAACCTCTCAGGCAGCTCTCACCAAAAACAAAATCACACGACAACGATGGCGTTGCCATTAGCGAGTTCATTATCCGTCACGCCCCTGACCAGGTAGATAGGACATTGGACGTCAGCAGAGGAAGACCATACATGCTTGGTACGCAGCTTATGAATCTAACTGATGAATCAATACAAATTGGTGATAAGAGGTTTGAGAGAACACCTAGTTTAAACTTATTTTCCTAAGAGCCACGAAAAACCCATAAACTATTCAGTTAATAATAGAGAAATGTACTGCGAAATATTGCATTTGACTGATGTATACAAGATCGCAAAAAGACAGAGCAAGAAGAAATATAAAACCATTATAAAACCAATAATTGATGGTATAAACAACAACAACAGCAGCAGCAGCGGCGATGGTATTGACATAGAGCATAAAACAATGAACAATCGCGTCCCATGACGACGACCCCAACGAGCTAATAGATGGACTACATCTGTTCATGGGATCAGCAGCTGCAGGTAATACAGCTCATTCGAATGAGGCTGCTTCAATAATCGCTGAGAGAGAGGTATCATTGAATAAGTGTGGAGACAGCAGTTCGAGAATTGCACAAACCACATACCCTCAAAGCCATGTTATGATTAAAGGTTTGGATGACTTATGACAGGCTGATCGTGTAGATGTGATGGAATATTCACTTGAGGATAATGGATTGAAACACATTTCAATGGTTATTGATATTTGCCTGGGCATTACCTGGAGGAGGAGGATATTAGTGTTTAACGTCCCGTCGACAACGAGGTCACTAGAGACGGAGCGCAAGCTCGGGTGAGGGAAGGATGGGGAAAGAAATCGGCCGTGCCCTTTCAAAGGAACCATCCCGGCATTTGCCTGAAGCGATTTAGGGAAATCACGGAAAACCTAAATCAGGATGGCCGGAGACGGGATTGAAGGGGCTCTGAGCACTATGGGACTTAACTACTGTGGTCATCAGTCCCCTAGAACTTAGAACTACTTAAACCTAACTAACCTAAAGACATCACACACATCCATGCCCGAGGCAGGATTCGAACCTGCGTCCGTAGCAGTCGGGCGGTTCCGGACTGCGCGCCTAGAACCGCTAGACCACCGCGGCCTGCACGGGATTGAACCGTCGTCCTCCCGAATGCGAGTCCAGTGTGCTAACCACTGCGCCACCTCGCTCGGTGGGCATTACCTGTTAAAACAAAAACGAGGAGGAATGTCGCCGATGTTTTTGAGCTTTTGCTGCAGACATGTACGAATCAGTGCCTGGACAGCCTCCAAACCGATCGCGCTGTAGAGTTTAACAATAGGTATTTTAAGACCGTACTGCAGCGGTATGGAGTACAACACTACTCAACGTTCACCCACCTGAAAGTGAGTATAATGGAACGTCTGAACAGAACAATAAAAGGTCAAATGTGGATGCATTTTAATCTTCGTGGATCATACGTATTTATCGGATTAATCAAACCAAACATAGCACAATAAAAATGATACCAATCGATGTTCGTGATAATGTACTCATGGATACGGTGTAATATCGCATTAAAATGCTGGATGCATGCAATCAGAAATTTTGGTACGTATCTCAAAACACAAGGTAGCATTTTAGAAATCATACCTACTAAACTGGTCAACAGAGATATTTACAGTTTCAAAGGTGCAAAGAAAGAATCCTAGAACTTATATCTTGAAGGATACTAGAGGTGAAGAAACTGCAGGTTGCTTCTACAACGAGGAATTACAGAAAAGCTCTGGACCGGATGTGTTTCTCGTGCAGAGAGTCATAAGACGTTGGGGAAATTACTTGGTTTTCCTACAGCACAAAACAGTTGGATTGATGCTAACGATTTGATTATAACGGGGCTCGCAGTCCATAACCGTTGCAGTCGCGTAACACGTGTGCTAGGAGACGCATTAGAGGAGGTGGTGGTATTCTAAACAAACTGCCAGTGGAATTGCACATTCCGGGATATAACTACTTTGGACCTGGAACAAAACTTCAAGAACGCTTGTCACAAGGTGCTAAAGGGATTAACCTGCTCGATGAAGCGTGTATGGAACACGACGCGGCATATGCTACAAGTAAAGACCTCCCAAGTCGTCACATTGCAGATAGGATTTTAGCTGATAAGGATAAGGCAATACGCAGAAGAAAGAATATTGGTATAGGTCAAAGCACTGCAGCATTTACAGTTGATAAAACCATGTGTGGAAAAATTAAGTTGGGTTTAGCAGTGATGAATTTCAAGCAAGTTATGCACGTTGTGCACTAAACAAGAAGAAGAAGAGGAAGGGCACAAAGCAGAAGTTTTTGAAGAACTGTATCCTGACAGCGATGAATGCAGCTAAAAACGCTCCAGAGCAGAAGGGTGCTGGTAGAAGAAGAGGATCGGTTAAAGCACCTTGAGTTCTAACAATACCCAAGACGTCTGGTGGTTTTCTTCTATTCCTCATCCCGGCCCTTTGCGTCTTCTCGGCGATAGGGTACCTCGCTGGTGACGCTGAAACCATTTCTCGAACAGTCAAGAACGTCGAAAACTCCCAAGCACAGTTAAAAGAAGACATAACTACCTCATGGAAACCACAGCCATCTGAAAAGGACTATATGTCAAACTGTACAGGAAAGGAATTAAATTTAAAAACAAGCCCATTAGCAGTCCTACTAGATCGGCCACTCACAAATATTGATTTTCTAAAGTTTGTTAGAAAAAAATTCAACATTCCAAGATTCCTTGGTGTGTTTATGCGAGATGCATTACCGAGGACTATGTGGAAAGCTGGTGAATGTGCTGTTGTGAATTTAGATACTGGCGGAGGTTACAGAACCCACTGGGTGTCATATGTTATGGAAAATGCAAATACCGGCTACTGTTTCGACTCATTCGTTGACCTGCAACCGTCAGAAGAATTACAACGATACTTCACTCGCCGAAGACGTGTGTTCTACAATTTTCAGCGCTATCAGGTATATAATACACACCTCTATGGACATATATGCATCATGTTCCTCTTGTCGTTTACAAAGAAGAAAATCAAGAATGTACAATGAAGAGTTTTCAACTTTTCTTCATCAGTTGAGGTTCAGATGCAATGTTGTACACTTGCACTTTAAAAGAACGATCATCTGTGTTATGCACAAATTACTTCCCACCAATTAATTTGAGCGTTGGTGAATGGAGTATTGCATTGATTGGACTGGAGATGTACAACAGCATCCCATATATCACCGAGGCTAGCAACAAACTACATCTGGATATTAATGGTGAAAAATACATTGTAGAAATAGAACTTGGTGCATACAACATCGACGATTTAAACGAAGCCTTAAAACAGTCTGAAAAAGGTACTGAGCTACGTGCAGACACCAATACACCTAAATTTGAAATGGGGATGTCCTGGATCTTGACGGGGAACCTGATGCCATCAAAGTTATAACACCCACGAATATTATCACAGTGAGGATGATCCTTACGATGGTAATTTCTCTCTCAACCGAGTATTGACCATGCAAAACAAGCCTGATGCTTTCTGTTTTCGATATTAATGGCTGCCTGTTTATTAGCCATATCCTTAGGGAGCCTGATACAGCTAGACCCTCCATTTACCGGATCATAGACATGTCTATGGATGTCCTGGTGCAGTATTCAGTTGAGTACTTTAGCTGATCCTCTCACTTCATCTCAGAAAAGCCAGCCAGTATAGCACTCAAGGTGGCTAGTTCAAATGGCTCTGAGCACTATGGGACTTAACTTCTGAGGTCATCAGTCCCCTAGAACGTAGAACTACTTAAACCCAACGAACCTAAGGACATCACACACATCCACGCCCGAGGCAGGATTCGAACCTGCGACCGTAGCGGTCGCCCGGTTCCAGACTGTAGCGCATAGAACCGCTCGGCCACCCCGGCCGGGGCACTCAAGGTGGATTTACGAAACCACTCGGCGACTGACGTACTCCACGTTATGATGCCATTCCGCCCCCCCCCCCCCCCTCCAAAGACTTTGAGGGGGTGCTATAGTTCGACACAGTGCACAGCTCTGCACTTAATGGCCGTGTACCTCGAATCACAGACTACTTTGAGGAGCTCCGTTTCCACGACAGAAAGGCATGCCCTTAGAAACCCGAAAGAGTCGCGATACCCTCCTACCAAATTCTGGATCCTTGTGAACGAGATTCGCTCCTCAAAGGCCTCTGCAATTACCGAATATTCTAAGTATGGTATGGTGTCACTGAACTGTTCTCGTTCACTAAGAGGATGGGAGAGTTAACTTCAAGCAGCCACAGGATCTTCTCTATTACTAATACTACTATTACTACTACTACTACTACAGTGTTAAACACTTGAGGCATTAAACACTTTACCTAATTTGTTTATGCACACAAATATTCCAGAGTAGTGGAGGAAGATTGAGAGGATGCACAAATGTGCTGTAATCTTTGTTTAGGGCCTGTGTTCAAGCGTGGTGGTATACACCAAAAGATTGAGGTAAATTACTGTGCAGTGATCTTTTTGAAAGTGGACTAAGAGAGATATTCAGTTGGATTATTGTACCTCCTGAAGCAGCTCATGCTCGAAGACTAGGGTATTTCCCACAAAAGTGCACGAAGTGTCTCAGAGACAGTTTCACAAGTGTGTCGCTATCTTTTTAGAGTAATAGTGGCGGTAGTGGTATTCCTCAGAATAAAACGCTTAGTTACATAGCAAATTGTTTAAATATTCTTGCGTCATCTGCAAAGTTCCCTCTTTGTACAGTGGTGCATTTAGTTCCCGTGACATCTTCAAGTTATATATGTGACAGTATTCCAGACATTGCTTAAATACCAGATGTAATAACTCCTGAAGCATTTCGTGCTCAACGACAAAGCATATCTGAGCACCGGAGATGGGAAGGAGGAAGCTGCGGGTATTTCCAGCATGACAGGAAGTACATGGCCACCCCTGCGGCAACCACATGGCATGCCATGACGCCAATGCGTGGCCTTTCTTCCAGCGGCATGTGGGTTCCCTGGAGTGAATGTCTTGCCTCATGCACTTCGGAAGACTGACTGGACTTCAATCGAATGATCTACAGTTACAACACACGCATTTATCAGTATGAGTTGCGAAGTGTAACTTAGCCCCATCCTGCTGTAGCTTTATAATTTGATGAAGCAGATTCGTCATCACCAAATGTCATTGCTATCGACACAGTCCTCAGCTGTATGATTACAGCTAATATACCCATGAAAGTCCTCCTTCTCCAGCACAGACATGTCATCAGTTGACAGGACCGCCATCTTGGATTACGTCATGGGAGCCGAAAGGGGGAGAGCTTGGTGAACACACTGGATGGAACTACTATGTATGACAATTCAAATTGTTTAAATAAACAATGCATACAAAATAAAGACCTTCATCCATCCTATCCGACAGCCCAGCACAGACTGTAACTTTTCCTGCCACTTCGAGATGGGGAAGAGGAGGGGAGGGGAGCAATGTATACAAAATAAATACTTGTGTCACTGCTATCCGGCAGCCCAAGCGCAGGCTGAGTCCTTTTCCTGCTAATTTCCAGGTGGGGGAGGGGAGGCTGGGTTAGTGGAGATAGCCCAGTTGACCTATCTTTCCGCCAAAATTTGAAGTTCCAGCCTTGACGTCACTCCAACGTCGCCACATCTACCACCACCAGCTTGGATCCGCTATCTTGAATAAATTTGGCAGCAATGCAGAGTGGGGCCACACGAACTTTGCCATACTACTCACGTGAATCAGAGATAAAATGTAAGCTGACTACATGTTGCCTTTTTGTTTTAAAGAACTCTTTTCCACAGTCGCAGTTTGACATGTAGCCCTGGCACGCACTGGAGGCTAACGTCATGCAACTGCACTGTTGTTGTTGCTGGAGTACTGGTTATACTTCATGTTCCACTGTCCCTGTTAACACATGTCGATAAAAAGAATATAGCATTAGACTGATCTGGAACCTTTCTATCGCAAATTCAGTTTTGAAATTAATTTTATTCGTAACGGGAAAAAAGCCGACACTATCAGTCGACACTAGGCGTCACATGAAAGACTGATGGGCAGTATTTGCTTGGGCTGCCTCCAGCCAAACATTGAAAAACCAAGTCACAAATATCTACCGAAACACCAGAAAAGTGCGCCTGAAGACTCTTAGGTGAGACACCCTGCCTGCAGCTCGTCGTCTTGCAGTTAGCGTAGCTCATTCTCGACCACAAGGCCGCGGGTTCGATTCCCAGTCGGGCCTGGGATTTTTCTCATCTCGGGACTGGGTGTGTATGTTGGTTTAATCATCATCATCGACACGCAAGTCGCTGAAGTGGGGTCAACTAAAAAGACTTGTGCAATGCGACCGAAAACCCAATGCCATATACACATTTCAAGAGCGACAACCACCATGTACACTCCCTGGCGAAAAAAAAAGAAGCATCCAAAGGAAAGTAGGGAGTGAAATGAAACTTCGCGTGTTGAGAAGGTATGTGATGTTATTTCAGTTACTGAAAAATATCTCAAATTGACAAATAACTTGGCGTTATGAGCCCAGTTATCAGAATGACGTCCCACCCCCTCTGGCCTGGGTTCATGCAGTGATTTGGTTGGGAAGAGCGTTGTAAATCCATTGTACATTCTCCTGAGGCAAGCTGGCCCACAAATGTTGTAACTGGTCCTCAATATCGTGGATATTGGCACTGAAACGGAGTTGACGTCCTAGTTGGTCCCATAAATGTTTATCAGGTCTGCAGATCTCGATGGCCACGCAAACAATTCATAGAGGGATGGCTCATGAGTAAACGAGCATTGTTGTATTGAAACATGGCACAACGATACTCTCTCAGGAGAGATAACACATGAGGATGCAGGATATCCATAACATACATTTGTATCGTCAGGGTTTCCTCAGTCATTATCAGGTGTCACATATAGTCATACCCGATGGCTTCCCACACCAGGACGCCAGGAGTAACATCATTATGCTTCACCATAACATTGTAAGAATGGGACTTCTTCCCAGGTCACTTCATACCTGCCGACGGTGGGCGTCCGGTGTAGAACAGAACCTCAATTCATTGCTGAATATAATGCAACGCAATTGGTCAACAGTCCATGCTTCCCAGTCCTGGCCATGGCATACAGCTTCTTATGTTGTAGTGTTAGCGGCAGCCTATGCATGGGATGATAATTCACTGGTGGTCTGGCTGCTGGTAGTCTCGTCTCCAACTAATGTGGTGGTATGTTGCTGGGAGTTCATTACCTGTTCTCACATGGTAGGTGGTGTTGTGAAAGGGTTATGATGTACTTGGTGCGTAAGATGGCAATCCTTCCATCTGATGTTCAGATGAGGTCGACTAGAACCTTAACGACAGGTGTGTCTGTTCTCACGTTCCCACGAAGTCCAACATCTTGCCACTGCCACATCCGAAGGCTCCAATATCGATGTCACACGATGTTTCCAGCTGGCTCTATAGAGGCCCACAATGAGGCCCCTTTCAATATCTGCCAGATGCTGACTATGGTGTCTCACACGGCTACGTGGCATCTCTTTGTCATTCACAGATATGACTAAATATCTGACGCTGTCCAAGCCCCTTATATACCCTATCAGGTTTGGTAATAACACTAAACACGAACAACACTAACATAGTCTCGAGGCTGTTCCAACTGTCACAGAGAATTGCAACTCTAATCGATTACATATCGACTGATGTTGTGTACCTGTGAAAAATCACATTGATATCCGACCATATCTTCTGGACGTTCCCTACTTTTGTCAGTCATTGTATGAAACTGGAAATAAAAGTCCTTGGCAGCGACCCCAAAATCAACAACAGGCATTTGGCCTGCAGGTACGGCCGTGCACAACACTCTCTATGACAACTAGCACTATCTAAATTGCCTATAAGGTGTGCAAGCTCTATGAATTATTTTTCTCTGCAGTGACGATTTTGTCAATGGTTCTTTGCAGAGGCCACTACAATGTTGACATTTCTGCCACCCATCCTATACACAGAAGAGCTAACTTTACCAGAGGCGGCATCATCAACTTTCAGTATACCCACAAGTGAACGCAGTAGACTCTCCCTGACGTGGTAACAGCGGACCATCAGCACCAGATCAGTTTGGATGGAGATTATTGGCGACTGCGATCCTTCCCTAACGGCTCCCTGACGAAGCATATGTGTACTTTCTGTAGGTGATCCTGCCTCCTCTGCTGGAAGACGTGCCTTTGGTGGTACAAAGGGTAATATGGCTGCTACGTGATGGTACGCCAGCTCACTACCCTCTTGAATGAGGAACTGAATCACTAGTATACCAGATCGTTCCCACTTCCGTGGTGTGTGCTCATGTGTGTTTTCAGTCATTGAAACCGACAACGCCAAAGATCTGTTATCTCCACCTTCAAGTTAGTGTACCTCTGTGTGTGTGTGTGTGTGTGTGTGTGTGTGTGTGTGTGTGTGTGTGTGTGTGTGTGTGAAATCTTATGGGAATTAACTGCTAAGGTCATCAGTCCCTAAGCTTACACACTACTTAACCTAAATCATCCTAAGGACAAACACACACTCCCATGCCGGAGGGAGGACTCGAACCTCCGCCAGGACCAGCCGCACAGTCCATAACTGCAGCGCCTCAGACCGCTCGGCTAATCCCACGCGGCGAGTGTACCTCTCTTGACTCTTTTCCAGAGATATGTCTATGTGACCTAATTTGTTCCTTATCCTCAATGGCATCGTTCACTGAAGTTGTGCTCATTTAACAAAATCACCATCTGGGGAAAAACAATTAGCTGCGAGAAAGGGCCTGTCGGTACGCCAAGTGGGTGACCCATAAACCATATTTCAGTAATGTAATCCTTATTCATAAATGTCACTGTAATTTTCGTTTAAAAATGTCAACTTGCATAGTGATGCTGTAGAATATGAGTTATTTACAGTACCCTTGTCGTTACATCCGTATTCGGCGACTCAGAACGTATGTACTTCACACAGAAGCCACTGTGCTTAATAAACGTTCTCACTGCACCAGAATGAATTTCGCTCTGCAGTGGAGTGTGCGCTGAGTTGAAGCATCCTGGCAGGTTAAAACTGTGTATTGGACCTGGAGTCGAACCTGGGACATTTAAATTTCATGGGCAAGTGCTCTACGAACTGAGCTATCCAAGCACGATTTTGTCGGAAGATCATGAGTCTTACTTGGATAGCTCAGTCAGTAGAGCGTTTACCCGTGAAAGGCAAAGGTCCCAGATTGGCGTCCTGGTCCGGTACACAATTTTAATCTGCGAGGAAATTTCATTTCTCAGTATTGTTGCAGTATTACTATTTTGTTAGATGTTAGTTTATGACAAGAAGTACTCGCGTATATTTATAATTCACAGAAAGTGCCCCGTGTCAAAGACGGTTCGCTTACTGGACACTATTCCAACGACCAAATATCGCAAGTTTCAAGCTATTTCGTGACATGATAGTTCATGACGTGAAACACTTTAATACGTTTATACTTTAACTTCACAGTCCTCGCTACCCACGGAAATCCTTTCATTTAGCAATGCTACCCCTTCACTGACCCATTGTTAAAGCATTCGAATTTTTATTTTTGTGAGATAATATTTTATAACGAGAAAAACTTCGCCATATACTTCCATTAAGTTCGCAGTCCGCGCTAGATTTCCTGAGACCTGGCGGCAGTCGTCATGAATTTATTTGAAACAGATTTTAAGTAGCTGTTTAACAGAAGGTAGTGAAACGGAGCTCACAAAAATTTTAGAGTTAAAAAATTTCATTATTTTCAAGAGTTGCCATTACAACGGACTCTAGGTCTTGGAGGCACATAAGTATGCGGTGGAAAGAAGGTGGAAAATTTTAAAAAAGTGCTTTATTGATAGTTTACTCCACGAAATATAGTATTACTAAGCGTCTATCATTCAAGTACTGATTATAAATTTTAAAAAAATAAAATAGAGTATGACAACATTATTTCTGGTGATATTCAAGAAACAGATCGTGTATGATGTTAGACAAAGGAAATCTGAAAAGAATTGGCACTTTATTTTTGTTTTATCGTGCAGCCAGTGCTCTTACATTTCCCACTATTTTTCAGTACAATCAATTCTGACGAACAGGCTGCAGCAGGTGAACGTCATTGTAAAGGATGCCGTCTTCATATTTCAGGAACTGAGTTCTCCTCTTCTTCTTCACAATGTTACTTCTCTTAGCCTCTTAATAAATAGTCTGCATTTCTTAATTTGAAATCAGGATACTTCAGGGTGCTCTTCTTAGCCTCAACATTTTTCAGTTAGATTAATTAAAGTTTACAACGGACGCACATCTGTATAGCGCTGCTGCCAGAAGGGGAAGAAGGAAAAAAACTCAAGTCGCTTTTTACATAGGTAATATTATTGTAGGTGCGTAAAGCAAGTATTGGTACAATATCAGGAGCTTCTAGATATGAATGTTCGAAAAGTTTTGCATTTTTATACTTACTGCTATTTTTACTTTTCAGTTAATGTAACTTCCATAATTCGACAAACACTTTATTCGGGTAAAAGAGTCTGTCTTCTTGGTTTCATTAAAAGATGCGTTATAACATCTGTCCAGACACTCTGTGACCATAATGGCATTGAGACGGAGGACGAGCCAGAAATAGAAGAGCCCTCTGTAGTGTAACCTTTAAGTCGTCGCATGAATGACAAAATGGACGATTTAAAAAAGTGATCAGGGGACAGAATAGCAACTGAAATTGTTCAACGGAGGGAAGGCCACTGGACCCGACTGGATTCCCGTACGATTCTACACAGAATACGCGAAAGAAATTGCCCCTCTTCTGGCTGCAGTGTACCGTAGATCCCTAGAGTAGATAAGTGTTCCTAACGATTAGAAAAAAACACAGGGAATTCCTGTTTTCAAGAAGGATCTCGGACATACTGAACTATATGTCCGTCAGCTATACAATTTTGAGACGTGTTTTATGTTCGAATATTACGACATTTCTGGAGGCCGAAAAACTCGTCTGTGGGGAGCAACATAGGTTTCGAAAACAACAGTCATTTTACACCTAGCTCATTCTGTCCATCCACGAGACTGAGAAAGCAGTACATACAGGCTGCCAGATAGATACCGTTTTCCTTGACTTCCGGAAGGCATTCGATACAGTTCTGCACTGCTGCCTGATGAACAAAATACGGGCGTATCGAACATCAGATCAGCTGTGCATTGAAGAGTTTCTAGCAAACACAGCACAGCGTGTCATTCTGAATGGAGAGAAGCCTTCAGGCGTAAAAGTAACTTCCAGCGTGCCTGGGGGAGTGTTATAGGACTGCTACTTTTAACATTAAATGTAAATTATCTAGGGGATAACGTAGGAAATTTCACGAGGATTCTCGTGGTTCATGTTGTTGTACGTACAGAAGTCGCAATGCTAGAAAATTGTGCCGAAATGCAGGAAGACCGGAAGACGATAGACACCTGGTGCAATGAGTAGCAGTCGACCCGCAACATAAACAAATATAAGGTGATGCGAATATGTAGGCAGAAAGATCCTTCATTGTATGATTACACAATTACAGAAAAAACACTGGAAGCAGTTACTTCAGTAAAAGACCTAGGAGTATGTGTATAGTGTGATCTGAAGGGGAACGACCACGTAAAATGAATAGCGAATAAGGCAGCTGCCAGACTGGGATTAATTGGAGGAATCCTCAGGGAATGTAGTTCAAAGATGATTCAAATGGCTCTAAGCACTATGGGACTTGACATCTGAGGTCATCGGTCCTCTAGACTTAGAACTACTTAAACCTAACTAACCTAAGGACATCACACACATGCATGCCCGAGGCAGGATTCGAACCTGCGACCGTAGCAGCAGCGCGGTTCCAGACTGAAGGGCCTCGAACCGCTCGGCCACAGCGACCGACTGTAAATGTAGCCCATCAACAAAGGAAGTAGGTTACAAAGACTCGTTCGACCAGTATTTGAATATTGTTGATCATGCTGGGATCCATACCAGATCGGACCGATGGAGGAAATAGAGCAGATCCAACGAACAGCGCGTTTCGCTACAGGTTCATTAAGTAAGTACGAAAGCGTCAGAGAGATAATCCATCAACTCCAGCGGCAGACGCAGCAAGAGAGGCGTTCTGCACCACGGCATGGTTTACTGTTAAAGTACTGAAAGCGTACGTTCGTAGAGGAGGCAACAGATACATTATTTCCTTTTACGTATATCTTGCGAAAAGACGATAAAGATAAAATTAAAGAGATTGTACCCAACTCGAAGGCTTACCGGCAACCGTTCTTCCCCCGAACTTCAAGCGACTGGTAAAGGAAAAGCAGGAAATGACAGTGGTACACGAAACACCCTCTGCCACACACCGTAAGACGGCTTGCGGAATATAGATGAAGATGTTGATGTAGTATCGTGACCACACTCGCACCATAAGCTGCAACTAGTAGGAACACTCGGCCGTCATGCACAGTGCATGTTCAGGTGGAACAACCACTTCCGTGACTTGGCCACTCAGTTTAGTTACATTGCTGAAGTCTTAAAACCAGTAATAAGTACCCAAGCTCCGTGGACACGTGGTCTATCTGCAGATGATTTTACCGGTAGCTTCAGGAGGCAGCGGGAGGCTCCCAGCAGCCGATGGAGGCGGTAACCCGTAGAGCTGGGGGCGGCCGCGACCCGCCTTCGGCATTTCCGGCCTAGGGGCAGCTTGCGTCTTTTGTTTCCTCTGCAAGGACGCCCGCCCAGGTTTCGGCAACTCAGCTGGCTGCCGAGTCTACAGGCCTACTGGTCAAGGCTCCACACTTATGTGCGGGCTTCCACAGAAAAGCTTTCCTTGACCCGTATAAGCTTCCGATGATAATAATCGGCGTATGGCCATCTGCGAACACACGTTAACTGCTCACAGGCAGCTAATAATGTGAAAAGAGTGAACGATAAAACACAGTACTTAGAAGCTTTTCTCGTGGTATTCCCACAAACTTGTGTCGAGAAGTAGCAGTGTCAGTAGATTTGTAGAGGTATTGTCTTTTTTAGGCTGCCGTATCTCAATCGGTATAAACGGAACCCTTATGGGATCACTTTGTTGTCCCTCTGTCTATCTGTCTGTTAAAAATCCTTCCTCTCAGCGGCAGGTAGAGACGTATCAAGTTGAAATTTATATCGAATACTAAGAGCCACGGTCCCTTGGTGGTGTAAAAGAATGAAACTTCTAAATTAATGCACTCAAAAGGTACGACATGTTATGGCACATATTTTGATACGCGCAATTCACTCTCCAAAAGTTATAGGATACTTCATGTTGGCCTAGAATCATGAAATGTGGCAAGAAGCAAGGAAGAAATCTGAAAACTGTAAATATGTAATTACATCAGACTAAAAAAAATTTCTTGTCATTTTCTACCTGACTTTTTGTGTGTCCGTCCGTCTATTAAGACCCCTTTATTCCAGGATCGTATACAGGGTGGTCCATTGATAGTGACCGGGCCAAATATCTCACGAAATAAGCATCAAACGAAAAAACTACAACGAACGAAATTCGTCTAGCTTGAATGGGGAAACCAGATGGCGCTATGGTTGGCCCGCAAGATGGCGCTGCCATAGGTCAAACGGATATCAACTTCGTATCTTTTTTTTTTTTTTTTAAATAAGAACCCCGATTTTTTATTACCTATTCGTGTAGTTGTAACCTCCCCCTCACTTATCGACTTTAATGACAGTGAAAAATTAAACCGGGTGTACCTAATGGAAATTTGGGAAAAGCAATCGTCACCGAAGTTAATCTGTCGGTAAAGAGGGAGGAAAGGGTTACATCTAAATGAAAGGAAAAATGCAACTGAAACTGGTGGAAATTAATTTTGAAAAGGGTTAAAGTTAATGAAGAAAGTAAATGTGCGGCCGTTACGTTAACAATCAACTAGCGGTAATTAGATATTTGAGATTTGGGGGAAATTACGGTCGCCAGTCCTAAGGACAATTACTATAGTAACTGAAAAAGAAAGGTAATTACACATATAATTAGCACTAGAAGCGTGGCAACTGAAGGTTGACACGTGTAGTGTGAAAACTGAAAGTTTCTCAGAAGTAATAAATTTCGCTACATTCTGACTTAATTTAGCAAAAGAATTAACAAAACCGGAAAATCGAAAGTTAATTTAGTGACTGAAGTTAATAGTGAGCTTTCTTTCTGAAGCACATCGAAATTCAGTAAAATACGGTTAGTCTTGGACTACCTCAACAATCATTTCAAAAGCAACTTGAATCTACGCAATTTAGAAATAAGAGATTTTACTTTGAACTTGAGTTAAATGATTCTGAACAATTAACAATGGTAAAATTTAGTACGTACCAAGCTGAGCTGCAGTCACAGGTAAGCTAAAATACGGTAACAAAACTCGCACTCTTAATTTGTGCTTGTGCAATCTAAATATTGTAGCCAGCTATGAATACCTTAAATGAACTTTGAAATTAAAGCAGTGAAATGGAATTATGCTGGCGTTTGAATTTCAACGACACTCGGGTTCATTTCGGAAAAGGAAGGGACCCTGCTTGGCAATGCAATTGGGACAATGAGCAACAAAGGTTCATGCTACGTTGCTGTAATTTTGTGATTTGAACAGTTTTAAAAGTTTGAAAAGCTGAGGTCTGCCATGCAGTTCTAAAACTTTACGTGCTTCCAGTCTTCCTTGTTGGTTGATTGAAGGTTTGAAGCCGTCGATCGAGGATGTGGCGACAGTCACTCATTGTCGGCCGTCGCTGCTGCAGAAGCTGGATGTTGGCGCGCCTTCTTCTCGACACGGTCACCAGACGAAACGGGCTCTTGACGTGCGCCAGCTAATGCTTCCCGTCCGCGACACCATGTCAGAAACTATCATCGCAAGTCGAGCGCAGTTACATGCTGCCAAACCCCGAAAGCGCGGCAACTCGCGGGAGCGTCACACAACACACCTGCTCCACTGCGCCACCCCAGCCAGACTCCTCTCATGCTCTGCCCGCGCTCCACGCGGCAGAGTTAACACTCCCAAAGATCCTACACACTTTGATTCTTCACACGACCTATCGATGTAATCGTTCGATAGCAGTTTTCCCTAGGCAAGACCCAGCGTAAAAATACAAATAATATTTACGAAACAAACCAATTATACATCGACATTAGTGCATAAATATATATATACAAACAGTAAAACAATTACAATATATAAAGAGACAGAAATGTCATATCTTGAGGTAAAAAACAAGGAAAAAAAATTATGGTACAATAGATGGAAATACGAGGATATGCATTTCCGGCGTTACATAGTACGTAAAGAAATATGAATGTTTTAGTTGGACCACTTTTTTCGCTTTTTGATAGATGCCGCTGTAATAGTCACAAACGTATAAATGCGTGGTATCACGTAACATTCCGCCAGTGCAGACGGTATTTCCTTCGTGACACATTACTCGTGTTAAAACTGACCGTTTACCAATTGCGGAAAAGGCTGATATCGTGTTGTATGGCTAATGTGATCAAAATGCCCAACGGGCGTATGCTGCTCGCTATCCTGTACGACATTATCCAAGTGTCCGGACCGTTCGCCGGATAGTTACGTTATTTAAGGAAACAGGAAGTGTTCAGCCACATGTGAAACGTCAGCCACGACCTGCAACAAAAGATGATGCCCAAGTAGGTGTTTTAGCTGCTAACGCGGCTAATCTGCACATCAGTAGCAGACAAACTGCGCGAGAATCGGGAATCTCAAACACGTCGTTATTGAGAATGCTACATCAACATCGATTGCACCCGTACCATATTTCTATACACCAGGAATTGCATGGCGACGACTTTGAACTTCGTGTACAGTTGTGCCACTGGGCACAAGAGAAATTACGGGACGATGACGGATTGTTTGCACGCGTTCTATTTAGCGACGAAGCGTCATTCACTAACAGCGTTAACGTAAACCGGCATAATATGCACTATTGGGCAACGGAAAATCCGCGATGGCTGCGACAAGTGGAACATCAGCGACCTTGGCGGGTTAATGTATGGTGCGGAATTATGGGAGGAAGGATAATTGTCGCGTGGGATTAGTCGAGCGCTCTAAGGCGCTGCAGTCATGGACTGTGCGGTTCGTCCCGGCGGAGGTTCGAGTCCTCCGTCGGGCATGGGTGTGTGTGTTTGTCCTTAGGATAATTTAGGTTAAGTAGTGTGTAAGCTTAGGAACTGATCACCTTAGCAGTTAAGTCCCATAGGACTTCTCACACATTTGAAGGATAACTGGCCCCCATTTTATCAATGGCAATCTAAATGGTGCAAGGCATGCTGATTTCCTACGTGATGTTCTACCGATGTTACTACAAGATATTTCACTGCTTGACAGAATGGCGATGTACTTCCAACATGATGGATGTCCGGGACATAGCTCGCCTGCGGTTGAAGTGGTATTGAATAGCATATTTCATGACAGGTGGATTGGTCGTCGAAGCACCATACCATGGCCCGCACGTTCACCGGATATGACGTCCCCGGATTTCTTTCTATGGGGAAAGTTGAAGGATATTTGCTACCGTGATCCACCGACAACGCCTGACAACATGCGTCAGCGCATTGTCAATGCATGTGCGAACATTACGGAAGGCGAACTACTCGCTGTTGAGAGGAATATCGTTACACGTATTGCCAAATGAATTGAGGTTGACGGACATTATTTTGAGCATTTATTGCATGAATGTGGTATTTGCAGGTAATCACGCTGTAACAGCATGCGTTCTCACAAATGATAAGTTCACAGGGTACATGTATCACATTGGAACAACGGAAATAAAATGTTCAGACGTACCTACGTTCTGTATTTTAATTTCAAAAACCTACCTGTTACCAACTGTTCGTCTAAAATTGTGTGCCATATGTTTGTGACTATTACAGAGCCATCTATCACAAAGCGAAAAAAAGTGGTCCAACTAAAACATTCATATTTCTTTACGTACTACACGAATATGTAATAAAAATGGGGGTTCCTGTTTAAAAAAACGCAGTTGATATCAGTTTGACCTATGGCAGCGCCATCTAGCGGGCCAACCATAGCGCCATCTGGTTTCCCCCTCGAAGCTACACAAGTTTCGTACTTTGTAGTTTTTTCGTTTGACGCTTATTTCGTGAGATATTTGGCCCGGTCACGATCAATGGACCACCCCGCAGACGTAGTAAGTTGAAATCTGTGTCACACGCTAAGGTCTGCCATCCCCTGATGGAATAAAACACTTAGGCTTGTGAATCAACGCAATCAAAAGATACCGCCACTATTGATACATTCGTTGATACTCCCGAACTCTCTTATCAAAACCTGTAGGATACTTCCCGTTGGCAAGAAGCAAGGTTTAACAGTAGAAGTAATTTGTATTTATATCACACGAAAAAAAATTCTTTTCTCATTCGGTGGCTGCCACCAAATTTACAATTAAAATGTTCTCGGAAGTATTCGTATTCCCAAGACGAATATCTTGCCACTATCAGTGTCTTTAATAGGTAAAAATCGTCGAGATTCTAGGAAAAATTGTTCGAATGGCTCTAAGCACTATGGGACTTGACATCTGAGGTCATGAGTCCCCCAGAACTACTTAAACCTAACTAACCGAAGGACATCACACAAAGCCATGTCCGCGGCAGGATTCAAACCAGCGACCGTAGCAACAGCGCGGTTTGAGAATCTAGGATCTTGATTTTCTTTCCGGTCATTAGTCACCTGACTCGTATGTTGTGGCCCGCCATGAATTCCTCTTTGTGCCAATCTCTTCACCTCAGAGTAGCGCCTGAACCCTACTTGTGACACAGAAATTTGGAAGCTGTTCGCGAAATAGCGACCAGCAGTAATGCCATCCCCTACCAACCAACCACCCGCACCATACTCTGCCCCTGACTGTTTAAAGAAACTGCCACAGCTTCATACTGGATGAGTGTAGCCTGGCCGGGTACAGGGGTTGGACAAGAATATGGAAACACCGCGAGAAAGGTTAAACATACAGGGTGTTTCAAAAATGACCGGTATATTTGAAATGGCAATAAAAACTAAACGAGCAGCGATAGAAATACACCGTTTGTTGCAATATGCTTGGGACACCAGTACATTTTCAGGCGGACAAACTTTCGAAATTACAGTAGTTACAATTTTCAACAACAGATGGCGCTGCAAGTGAAGTGAAAGATATAGAAGACAACGCAGTCTGTGGGTGCACCATTCTGTACGTCGTCTTTCTGCTGTAAGCGTGTGCTGTTCACAATGTGCAAGTGTGCTGTGGACAACATGGTTTATTCCTTAGAACAGAGGATTTTTCTGGTGTTGGAATTCCACCGCCTAGAACACAGTGTTGTTGCAACAAGACGAAGTTTTCAACGGAGGTTTAATGTAACCAAAGGACCGAAAAGCGATACAATAAAGGATCTGTTTGAAAAATTTCAACGGACTGGGAACATGATGGATGAACGTGCTGGAAAGGTAGGGCGACCGCGTATGGCAACCACAGAGGGCAACGCGCAGCTAGTGCAGCAGGTGATCCAACAGCGGCCTCGGGTTTCCGTTCGCCGTGTTGCAGCTGCGGTCCAAATGACGCCAACGTCCACGTATCGTGTCATGCGCCAGAGTTTACACCTCTATCCATACAAAATTCAAACGCGGCAACCCCTCAGCGCCGCTACCATTGCTGCACGAGAGACATTCGCTAACGATATAGTGCACAGGATTGATGACGGCGATATGCATGTGGGCAGCATTTGGTTTACTGACGAAGCTTATTTTTACCTGGACGGCTTCGTCAATAAACAGAACTGGCGCATATGGGGAACCGCAAAGCCCCATGTTGCAGTCCCATCGTCCCTGCATCCTCAAAAAGTACTGGTCTGGGCCGCCATTTTTTCCAAAGGAATCATTGGCCCATTTTTCAGATCCGAAACGATTACTGCATCACGCTATCTGGACATTCTTCGTGAATTTGTGGCGGTACAAACTGCCTTAGACGACACTGCGAACACCTCGTCGTTTATGCAAGATGGTGCCCGGCCACATCGCACGGCCGACGTCTTTAATTTCCTGAATGAATACTTCGATGATCGTGTGATTGCTTTGGGCTATCAGAAACATACAGGAGGCGGCGTGGATTGGCCTCCCTATTCGCCAGACATGAACCCCTGTGACTTCTTTCTGTGGGGACACGTGAAAGACCAGGTGTACCGCCAGAATCCAGAAACAATTGAACAGCTGAAGCAGTACATCTCATCTGCATGTGAAGCCATTCCGCCAGACGCGTTGTTAAAGGATTCGGGTAATTTCATTCAGAGACTACGCCATATTATTGCTACGCATGGTGGATATGTGGAAAATATCGTACTATAGAGTTTCCCAGATCGCAGCGCCATCTGTTGTTGACAATTGTAACTACTGTAATTTCGAAAGTTTGTCTGCCTGAAAATGTACTGTTGTCCCAAGCATATTGCAACAAACGGTGGATTTCTATCGCTGCTCGTTTAGTTTTTATTACCGTTTCAAATATACCGGTCATTTTTGAAACACCCTGTAAATGCAGATGATAACCAAACGTGCAGGTTGCGCAGTTGTATTTGACCACGAACGGCACTTGTGCAATGCTCTCAACACGTTTCAAGTGGCAGTTGAGTTCAGAACAGTGTTCTGTGTTGTTGTGAGAGCATTATGTCGGAACTAAGTGACTTCGAAGCTGGGTGAAATTTTGGTGCTCGTATGGTGGGTGAGATGCCTTGTTTATCCCGCAGGACAGGACAGATAGTATAAGTTGTTGAACGGGACCAAAATATGGGGCTGTCAGTTACAGTCGAACATACAACGTTATTATTTGATCAAACAGTACAAGAACCGAAAATTTTTTTTTAATACACAGCTTTAATCTTTGGGACTTAATTACCGGCTGAAAGCCACTTTTATTTAAAAACGACTGAAGGCCAAAAACTTAAAACGCAAGTATAATCAGAAATTTAAAAGGCAAGCGTTATCTTAAAACAGTTCTTTAGTTAGGCCGAAGTAAACAAGTTAAATTCAAAGCGACTAAAAGGCTAGCACTTAAAACTACACAACATTAATATTTTTTTAAATACCAAATGCCTTACGTGAAACAGTATTTTAAACTAGGCTGAAGGTCTTAAGAGCAAAACAACTCTAATTTAAAACAAAATCGGCTCGAAGCCATACAAGTACAAACAAAAAGAACAAATTTTAAAAAATAGGGCAGTACACCCAAGGGCGCTCACATGTTCGTGGGTCCACCTGTAATTCAAACACTAACGCTTGTTTAGGTGAGACAGGCAGTCGGCCCAACCATTTTCAATCCGCTGGGAAGCTAACCGACAGACAGTCAACATACCAATGATTAAGATCAGTTCCGCTCAACACTTGCACCAAAACTCAAACGATGCTAACAGCGGAGACTGGAACAACAACCAGAACGGATCACAGACAACCGATAAGCGTTGGACGACCGAAATACACGTCGGCTAATCAGACGACCGACCAAACTGCCAAGCAAGGTCGTTGCCACTCAAACGTATGTATCGGCAATCGTCGGGCGAGTGATGGCTATCCTGTCCTTCCTCGCTACTCCACGCCAACCGACCAATTCAGAGCCGGTACGCCGACAACCTTTAAATAACTTGTCAGTCAAACCACATAAACTACACACAGTTTCACGAACACTTGCACGAAGAACTAGACAATGCTAACGGTAGTGACTGAACAAAACAAGGACGACTCACGAGTTGGCACACACAGCCAACCCATAAGCGACAAGACGACCGACCGACGACCAACAACAGTCGTCCCCACTCAAATCATGTGTGTCGGCATTCATCGGCGAGTGATGGCTATCCGAGCCTCCCTGGCGCTGCATGCCCCTCTGGTGCTACAACGCGACTGCGCCAACCGACCAACTGCTACACATCAGCACGGAGGCAGCACTAAATAACTGAGCAGTGAACATCATAGGCTGCACACGATTTCACAAACACTAGGACGAAGAACGCGACCAATGCTAAAAGCAGTGACTGCGCAGCCACCAGGACGAACCACGAGTTGAGACACACACCGCCAACCCATAAAAACAGTATTTCATTTGAGTCCATAGACGTATCACGACACTGCACTGAACAGATACGTGAAATTTGTGCAGCATTAGTTGAATTTAGTGAAACTAAACATCTAATTGCTGTTGTTTATAGGTCCCCTAACTCCGACTTCAGACCATTTTTGCTTAAGCTAGAGAGGATTCTTCATTCACTTTGTAGGAAGTACCAGAAAGTAGTTATATGTGGTGACTTCAATATTAATTTTGTACATGGTTGTGCAAGAAAAAGGATGTTGGTAGATCTCCTAAATTCATATGGTCTAATGTAAACTGTGTTTTTTCCAACTAGGGTGCAGGGGAACAGAAGCACAGTCATAGACAATATTTTTATTCATTCTTCATTACTAGATGGGCATTCTGTTAGTAAAAGGGTCAATGGCCTTTCAGACCATGACGCACAAATTTTAACACTAAAAGGTTTTTGTACTCAAATCAATGTCGTATTTAATTACAAACTACGTAGGAAACTAAATCCAACAGCAATAGGGAGTTTATCAAGACTAGTCAAGGAACAAGAGTGGCAAGATGTTTATAGCGCCGATAATATAGATGATAAATTCAATGCTTTCCATAACACATTTCTCATGATCTTTGAGAGTTGCTTTCCATTAGAACATTCTAAACGGGGTACTAGCAGTAATGGACAGCCCGGTTCGCTGACTAGTGGGATATGAATACCATGTAGAAGAAAGCGGGAATTATATCAAAATGTTAGAAGTAGTCACAATCAAGCTACAGTAGCCCATTACAAACAGTATTGTAAGGTGCTTAAAAATGTTATTAGCAAGGCAAAAAGTATGTGGTATGCAAATAGAATAGCTAACTCACAGGATAAAATTAAAACCATTGGTCAGTTGTGAAGGAAGTGACTAGTCAGCAGCACAAGGTTGATGATATAAAGTCAGTTCGCAGTAATAATATTTTTCTTACTGATAAATCAGATATATGTACAGTATTTAACAACCATTTTCTGAGCATTGCTGGTGAATTAAATAAAAAATTAAGTACCTACAGGAAATCATATAAAATTCTTAGCAAATGCCTTTCCGAGATTGACGTCTGAAATACTCCTCTGTGATACAGACAAGAGGGAGAGTGAGACAATAATCAAATCACTGAAGACTAAGGACTGTCATGGTTATGATGGAGTGTCTAGTAGAATATTAAAGTACTGTGCTGCACATGTTAGCCCTGTATTTAGCCATATTTGTAATTTTTCCTTTAGGAATGGTCAGTTTCCTGAGCGATTAAAGTACTCAGTAGTAAAGCCGCTTTATAAAAATGGAGAAAGGGATAATGTAGATATTTTTAGACCTATTTCTATGCCATCAGTGTTTGGAAAAGTTATCGAAAAGGCTGTGTATGTAAGGTTAATGGATCATTTTATATCACACGATTTGCTATCAAATGTACAGTTCGGCTTTAGAAGTCGTTTGACAACTGAAAATGCTATATTCTCTTTTCTCTGTGAGGTACTGGATGGGATAAACAAAAAGTTTCGAACGCTTGGCGTATTTTTTGATTTAATAAAGGCATTTCACTGTGTTGATCTCACAATATTGCTCCAGAAGTTGGACCATTGCAGAATAAGGAGAGTAGCTCACAACTGGTTCACCTCTTACTTTAGCAACAGGCAGCAAAAGGTCATTATTCACAATGTTGATAACGGCTGTGATGTGGGATCTGAGTGGGGTACTGTCAAGTGGGGGGTGCCTTAGGGATCAGTGTTGGAGCCGCTCCTGTTCCTTATTTATATAAATGATGTGCCCTCTAGTATTATGGGTAACTCTAAAATATTTCTGTTTGCTGATGACACTAGCTTGGTAGTAAAGGATGTTGCGTGCAACATTGACTCGGTTTCAAGTAGTGCAGTACATGACCTCAGTTCATGGCTTGTAGAAAATAAACTAACATTAAATCACAGTAAGACTCAGTTTTTACAGTTTCTAACTCACAATTCAACAAAACCTGACGTTTTAATCTCACAGAACGGGCATATGATTAGTGAAACTGAACAGTTCAAATTCCTAGGTGTTCAGATAGATAGTAAGCTGTCGTGGAAAGCCCACGTTCAGGATCTTTTTCAAAGACTTAATACTGCCATTTTCACTATTCGAGCGGTATCGAAAGTAAGTGATACTTCGACACGTAAATTAGTCTACTTTGCTTATTTTCATTCACTTATGTCGTATGGTATTATGTTTTGGGGTAACTCTTCCCATCCTAGAAGGATATTCTTGGCGCAGAAACGGGCGGTTCGGGAAATAAGTGGTGTGAGTTCACGAACCTCTTGTCGACCTCTGTTCACGAGTCTGGGTATTTTGACATTGGCCTCTCAATATGTATATTCCTTATTATCGTTTCTTGTTACCAATATTAGTTTATTTCAAACAATAAGCAGCTTTCACTCGGTTAATACTCGGCAGAAATCAAACCTCCATTTGGATCGGATTTCCTTGACTCTTGTGCAAAAAGGTGTGCAGTATACTGCTGCATCCATTTTCAATAAGCTGCCACTCGAATTCAAAAATCTTAACAGTAATCCACACGCTTTCAAATCGAAACTGAAGAGTTTCCCCATGGGTCACTGCTTCTGTTCTCTCGAGGAGTTCCTTGAAAAATTATGCTGATTCTCATTGTATTGCTGATAGTTTGCTTAAACATATGGACTGATTTTCTTTCAGGTTCGTGAACATTTATTTATATCTGTTATTACTTTTATGTTGTAAGTTCATGTACTGACACGTTCCATGATCTTGGAGATTTGCTCCTCAATTTGGTCCTACGGAACTTGACATGTAAAGAAATAAATAAAATAAGCGATCGGCGAACAAATACACGTCGTTCGGTAAGACGACCAACAGACGATCAACCAAGACCGTCCCCAGCCATGTGTGCTGGTAACGGTCGGGCGAATCATAGCTACCCGAACCTCACTGACGCTCCAACCCGACCGAACTTCTGCCGCGTCCCAACTGCGCTGCTGGCGCGTTCCAGCTCGTTGGACGACACACGACGACCAGGAAATAATAGCAGTCCAGCGAAGATAATACGGCAGTGCCTATATCGAAAAGCGCTGCTGCTGCCGCTCACGGGCGCGCAAAGCAGCAACTCAGTGACACCAGTAATTGAAAATTAACACAACGAGGCGGCAGTACGGTAAAAACAGGGGGTTAAATAAGAGATGGCACGAACACGAGCCACGCACGGCTCTGTGGGTGCTTCGGAAACTAACGGAATCGAAGTGTTTGGTGATTCAATAGGCTCACTAACGAAAATTTATATCTCATACCTGGAAAGCGGATAAAGTTATCCGCCAAGTCACAGCGGTGATGAAAGTGTGTGTTAAGTGAACATGACAGACGCTCACTGACGAGGACTCTGATGGAAATAAGAGGACGACAACTGCGTAGGTCAGCGCAGAAATGAATGATGCACTAGCAAAACCTGTCAGCATCAAAACAATAAGAACAGAGCTCCGTAAGCAGGGAATTGCAGGGCAACCTGGGATTCCATAACGGCGCTTCAGTGATACACGTCCCCCATCAGGGAAGCGTTGTGCCGAAGCCATAAAACCTACACTATGGAGCAATTTGTGGTGTCACCGCCAGACACCACACTTGCTAGGTGGTAGCGTTTAAATCGGCCGCGGTCCGTTAGTATACGTCGGACCCGCGTGTCGCCACTATCAGTGATTGCAGACCGAGCGCCGCCACACGGCAGGTCTAGAGATACTTCCAAGCACTCGCCCCAGTTGTACAACCGACTTTGCTAGCGATGGTTCACTGACAAAATACGCTCTCGTTTGCAGAGACGATAGTTAGCATAGCCTTCAGCTACGTCATTTGCTACGACCTAGCAAGGTGCCATTATCAGTTACTATTGATATTATGAATTATGTACCGTCAAGACCGACGTCCTTCATTAACGGATTAAAGTTAAGTATTTCACCAGCTACGTCCGTTTATCTAAATTCTAATTTCCTTGTCCTGTTCCAGACCTCCCAGCCTGCGTGAGCTAAAACGCGTGCCTTTCGGCCTCCTCTAGTAACACGGTGTTGGCTCTCCTGCCAACCAAAACACAATTGAAGAAGGACAGTAGGTCGAATGAGTCATGTTTCTCACTGTTTCCAACTTCTCGCGAAGTTTACGCCACAAAAGTGAAACATTGCGAGCGTTAGCTGATTATGTAGACTGCCATATCATGGTGTTCTATGAGTTCCACGGTTACTCTGCAAGATCGCATTACTATCAAAGATTTTGTCACCATTCTCGCTGAACAGGTCCATCTCATGGTACAGTTTTTGTTGCCCTATGGCGATGCTGTGCTCCATCTCGTATTGTCCAGGTCAGGTGAGCATGAATATGAACTGATGCGTCTCCCCTACCCAACACAGATACCATTCCACAATATTATTGAACCCTTGTGACCTTCTTTGTCCAGAAAGTAAGTTCCGATCGGTCGCTAAATGGAAACCACAGTGAAAATCAGAAACATTTTATTTGCAAGAGTTAGCTACACTTTCCAGATACTACTCTACATTTGTTGAAGCGTTATACCAAATTCCCAACACCATCGTCATAGAAGCCAGCCGCCTGTGCTTTCCGATAATTCTTTACTCTGCTCTATAGCGCGTATCCTGCGCCCAAGTGTTGTCTTTGTATGCAGCATTTCATGTGAACAGAGAGTGTCAGGACGAGCCAGTGAGGGCTGTGTTGTGGGCGATCGAACACTTCCCACCGAAAAGGCTGCAGGAGCGTCTCCACCGCCCCTGCAGAGTGCGACTGAGAATTGCCATGAAGAAGGAAGTGCGGGGCAGTTGTGTTAGGAGGGCTGCATTCATTAAGGCGAAGCCTCTCAGTGGGGCCCTCCTACTTCACGGGAGACATCGTTTTTTTAAGCACCTTTACTCGCTTACAGTGCGCTCATAACTGAAAAGAGAATCTTAATGCGCTCGACGGTCATACTAGAGACACTACCCAACACATCTGTGCAAAGCTTCATCAGGTTTTCACTGTGGTGTCCATTTCGCGACCGATCGGAACTTACTTTCTGGACAACGCTTGTACATCTACATCTACATAGATACTCCGCAAGCCACCTTTCTATGTGTGGCGGAAGGTATCCCGTACCACTACTAGGCATTTTCTTTCCTGTTCTACTCGCAAGTGGAGCGATGGAAAAACGACTGTCTATATGCCTCCGTATGAGCCTTAATTTCCAACATCTTATCTTCGTGGTCCTTAGGCGCAGTAAATGTTGGCGGCAGTAGAATTGTGTGGCAGTCAGCTTCAAATGCTGGTTCTCTAAATGTCCTCAGTAGTTTTTCTCGAAAAGAACGTCGTTTTTCCTCCAGGGACTCCTGTCTCAGTTTCTGAAGCATCTTCGTAAACCTAACAAATCTACTTCTTCGATGCCTTCCTTCAATCTGACCTGGTACGGATTGCAAACATTTGAGCAATACTCAAGAACAGGTAGCAGCAACGTCCTGTATGCGGTCTCCTTTACAGTTGAACCACTCTTTCCTACCACAAACAGGACAATAGTAATACTATATCCGAACAATACATGTTTGTTTTTCCTACTTATTACAATTAGCGTACTTATTTCCACATTTAGAGCTAGTTGCCATTCATCTCACCAACTAGAAATTTTGTCTAAGTCATCTTGTATCCTCTTATAGTCACTCTACATCGACACCTTACCGTACACCACAGCATCTTCAGCAAACAACTGCAGATTGCTGTCACCCTGTCCGCCAAATCATTTGTGTATACAGAGAACAATAGCAGTCCTATCACGCTTCCCTGGGGCACTCCTGACGATAGCCTTGTCCCTGATGAACACTCAACATCGAGGAAAATATACAGGGTTCTATTATATAAGAAGTCTTCGCGTCACTCACACATACGTGAACTTATTCCATATGCTCGTACCTTCGTTAACAGCCTGCAATGAAGTACCATGTCAAATGCTTTCTGGAAATCTAGAAATATGGAATCTGCCTTTTGCCCTTCATCCATAGTTCACAGCGTATCATGTGAGCAAAAAGCAAGCTGAGTATCTAAAACCATGCTGATTCGTGGACAAAACTTCTCAATCTCAAAAAAGTTAAATATATTCGAACTGAGAATTTGTTCAAGAATTCTGCAGCAAACCAAAATTATGGGTATTGGTCAGTAATTTTGCGGGTCCGCTATTTTACCTTTCTTATATACTGGAGTCAGCTGCGCTTTTTTCTAGTCACTCGGGACTTTCTGCTGGGTGAGAGATTCATGATAAATGCAGGCTAGGTAAAGGGCCAACACCATAGAGTCATCAACATTTTCTGGGAATTCTGTCCCACTTCATCGTGGGTTCGCCCTGTTACTATGGATTTGGCATTGTTAGCGTCAGAGGGTGGCTGGATGCCCTTCCTATCGCCACCCCATACCCCCTGGGATGGAAGTAGTGTACCCCAGCTGTCTGCGTCTAGTGTAAGCTATGAAATAGTGCAAACGTTTGCAAATGTCTCCGAGTCGTGTAACTGAGGCGGGATATGGGGACCAGCTCAGTATTCACGTGTTGGGATGTGGAAAACCGCCTAAAAACCAACCAGGCTGGTCGTTAATCCGCCAGGCGGATCCATTCTGGGGCGGGTTCGCCTACCTGAGTCCAGTAAGCAGCGCATTAGCGCTATCGGCTAACCTGGCGGGTGCCAAAGCCATAGAGTACTCTTTGTAAAATGGAATCCAGATCGGGTGATTTATTTGCTTTCAAATCTCTCAGTTGTTTCTCGATGACAGGGGTGCTTATTACTATGTCGTCCATACGGGAGTGTGTTCGATGGTCAAATGAGAGTATGTTTCCACAAATCTCCTGTGTGAACGATTTCTTGAACGTGAAATTTAAAACTTCGACTACCGCACCAGACTAGTGAACAAGGGGCTGAATGGAAGCCTTACACCCGCTTAGCTATTTTACATAGGACCAGAAGTTCCTCGGGTTCTTTGTCAGGTCGGTGGCCAAAGTTCACGGTGGTAGTTGTAGTATGCTTCGCGCTTAGATCTTTCCAAACACGCAAGAATCTGTACTAACCTTCTCTTGTCGTCACTTGTGCGTCCTCTTTTCAACCAAGAGTGCAACAGCGCCCGCTTCCTCAGTATCTTCCGAATTGCTTTATTTAACAATGGTGGATCTTTTCCGTCCTTTATACGCTTACTAGGCACATAACTCTCCAGACCACGATTTATAATCTACTTAAACTTAGTCTATAATTCTTCTACATCCATCTTACTGGAACTATGTGATGTCAACTCACTGTCTACGTGAAATGCCAACAATTTATCCATTCTGTGAGAACTGAAAGTCAATACAGAAAGTGAAAAGTATGTCTAAGCTTTTCTGCAATTCCTTACAATTGTTCCATGGCGATACATTCCTGTTCACAACATAATCGTCGCGAACCATCTTGTTATACTGTTAGTTCTGTCCAATTCACTGTTTGTGTTTATTGGGAAGATTAGCGGCCTTGTTATGCTTCTTTGGGTCTCACTTGACGTTACTGTCGTATCTGTGGTTCTTTTTATTGGACAGAGCCGCAGCCAGGTACATATTTGCGAGAACACTGCGTAGGGTCATATCTTTGTTAGTAATCGACCTTTAGGTAATCTAGTCCACGCTCTACTGATGTGACTATCGTTGGAACGGCGATTCCGTCCGTTTTGTTTGAACAAAAACACCTGTTTCCAGTTCTGTACACACTGAGGGCTCGGCACACAACACATATTGCTGGCTGGCTTAAGTTGCGGAAAGAATGCACATTGCGAAACGCTACGAGAAGGCGAATGAATCCTAAATCCGTCGTGCTGCTGTGTAAAGTTCAGCCAGAGTTAAATACCAAACATACTCCACAGTCGAAGCGTATCTCACCAACAAGACGTGACGTGACGTAGTGGAGGAGGGTGTGTTTGGATTGCCTCTGGCGTTCACGACGTCACAAGAAAAGCAGCAAGTGAATAGGTTTCTGCCTAATCACACCTCCGGAAATTGCAACATATTCGGAAATATATAACCAGATTTTTGTGATAGGCAAGGATATGAATGTTACTGTTGCTCATTTCACTCGCAACATTTTAAGCTGTTCTCTTAGATTCCTATTTAATCACGCCTCGGAAATCGCGACATATCCGGAAAAGACACCAAGATATTTCTGACAGAGCGGGATACAAATGCCATTATTGGAAATCGAAGAAACTCATTCCTGAAAAGGCATGCTCTTCTATGTAAATAACATCGAATATCACAGAACAACTTCTGTTACATCGTTACATTAACAAGTATGTCCCCAGAATCTGTTATTAAGGCGAAGATAAAAAAATTTAGCACCCCCCACCCCCCATAGCTTTTACTTAGAAGGTTATTTTAACTTCGTATTAAGTGTAGTACAGTTCTGGGATGCGATAGCGCATTGTTCTTCGTAACAACACCGGCACTGTATCATCGTCTTTACCCCCCGATACCAGGTACCAACTTCCAATTAAAATATCCTACCCTGCACGGGAGTTACATAATGTGTGTACGACTACGGGTTGGGAGCAGAACGACAACATATCGAAGTTTCGGTCTAGCCGTTGAGTCGTGCACGGAAATCGAAAGTTGTTAAGGCTACCGTTCGCATAAAACGAGGAATCCGTGTTCTTCTCGTTCCTGTTCGGCACAAATTTTCACTGTCGTCATTCCCTGATACAGCTGATGGTTTTTCGTATTCGCAACTGCGAATACATTTGATGTAGTTCCGAAATGCATTGATAGCATGAATCACATCCACTGTTTTCTGGACAAGCACGACAAGGTACCAGATGTATAGTTCCAGCTGAAGAACAACCTGATTTCGTCATGGATGAACCTAAAGCATGTCTAAGCAACCGTAGAGTTGCTGAAATTAGAGTTGAGAATGATTGTGTTACTAATAAGAAACTCATGTAGGCATTGAAGATGACGCGAACCTACGTACTTCCATCCACTCTATTGCCGCTAGCGTCTATATGTTACGCTGCGGTCACCGTAGGCAAACAGAAATATTATCCTTTATGTTAACACTACGCCGTCCGGCGACGCCCCAGTGGTGTCGAGTGCTAAACAGCGGTCAACAGCCGGCGACACCACAGTGGTGTCGTCTGCATAGTATCGCTCAGTGGCCGGCGACACTACAGTGGTGTCGTGAGCATAGTATCGCGCAGTGGCCGGCGACAGCACTTCAGTATCTTTTGCATTCTGTTGGTGCTTTGTTTGGGAACAATAAGTTACGTAAGTCAACAAGTTTTTTGTTTTTATAAGTACTTGTGCCCTTTCATCATAGCAGACGAAAGAGAGAATAGGATTATTTACGATGAATGAACGGACGTCTTGTCTGCCGTTGGTTGATTGGAAAGAAGACATTGGTTATAAATAAAAAAAAAGAAAGTGAAGCAGAATCGTAGGAAGATAGTGAAATACGTCCAAGAAGAATTCGGCGAACGCTACGGTTGCCAACTCCTTCAGCTGAATCAGACGAAGAAGACAGTGCACAGCTGTCAGACTTTGATTTACCGAGGACCAATAATAAATTAATAAATTTGAAGAATCCATAGGTCCAAACATATTTCCCAAAGATACACAGAGCGTCGAAGATATTGTAGAATTATGTATTGGGAACGAACTATTTGAATATATTGGCAAAGAAACCAACTAGTACTACAGTCAAAATTGCAATAGATGGAAACTGGATTTAAAAAATGCCAGGTTAATCGGCGTTACGGGACCCGAACTTAGAAAATGGTTTGGGCTTGCTATCCTTATGGTAATTGTAAAAAAAGCAGGGATCGATGATCATTGGTCAACGAATCCGTTGATAGACACACCGATATTTCGCAAAACGATGTCCCACAACCGATTCAGACAAATATTATCATTTTTACATTTTTCCGACAGCAACAATAAACCGGGTAATGCCGACCGGCTTGTCAAAGTGCAATTCGTAATTGGTTATTTTTCCAAAAAGTTTAAAGAAACGCATAATCTAAGTCAAAACATCTCAGCTGATGAAGGAATGATACCGTGACGTGGACGGTTGGATTTTAAAGTTTACAATCCGTCGAAAATTACGAAATACGACATACTCATTCGGATGCTGTGTGATTCGAGTATGGGATACATTTCCTCATTCAAGATATATTCCGGCACTGGACAGCCTTTAGCAAAACCAGTGATGGAACTATTGACACCTCCTGATGGAAAGTGGCATCACCTCTGCATGGATAATTACTATAACAATGTAGAACTGGCAGAGGAGTTACTTGAAAAGAAAATTCGAGTTTGTGGAGTGATGCGGCAAAATAGAGAATTTCCAGAAAATTAAAGCGTGCAAAAGTCAATGTGTTTGAAGCTTGCCATCAACGGAAAGGTGCCAAGCGGCCGGCGACAAGCCAAGTAATCCGAACTAGCGCTGCCGGCGCCAAGCGAGTAAATCTGTACGAGATGTGCGGACGACAAAGTGTTAACATGTCCAGAAAGCCTGTACCACTAATACGTCTTCGACTGACATTTCATTATATCAAATATTGCCAAGAGTGACACGTTTGTGATAAAAGCGTCTTTGTCTTGAAACGGCATTCTGTTATAACACGTAACTTACAATACGAACACAACGCAATACGACGTATCCTAAATGATATCCGAATGCTATGGAATTTCGCGATCGCATCGACTTGCACAACGACGACACGAACGTTAGCCAATCAGCAAACAAAATTCCTTGGCATCCTCGAGATGTAGTTGCGAGTTTCTGGTACACGATGGTGTGCTCGCTGACTGCTACACACACGAGTGGGGTGCAATAAGTAATGCAATACATTTTTTTCTCTCGCCTATTTCGGTTAACAAAAAAATGCGGTATTTGTTGTGGGACATGGTAGAATAATCCCGTTTCAACTCCTACATTGTCATGATGTTCCGATAGGTGGCGGCACTAATATTTAGATTTCAAAATGGCGTCTGTAGCGGAAGTGCGTTCCGAGCAGAGTGCTGTCATTGAGTTGCTTTTGGTGAAAAACCAGAGCATCGCAGATATTCATAGGGTCTTGCAAAACTGAGGGTTGAGTAAGACTTAGGCGGTTTTTTGTTCTACAGATTTTTATTTGTATGAACTAGTTTTCGGCTTATTAGGTCATCTTCAGATAACCACTGGCTATTGTTTACAAGGAGCTTGTGTTCTTACGAACCTAACATTCTGGACTAAGATACAATGAACTTACATAAGATCTTTAGTTGTGGTATTGTCTTTGGAATTGTCAAACGGGTCTTTTGACTTTTTCTTCTCTACAGCTATTCTTTAACATAATAAATCACATTTTATGGTTTGTCAGTACCATGTATGACAGCAATTAGAATTATTTAGAATACACATTATTACCAAATTACAATTTTTAGGTATTTGTTGTGAATAGTTGTACTGCACATTAATCGTTGGTTGTACAACAGCGATGTTTTCTTTGGGGGTTACATTTTGTTACCAGAAAATTGTGCATTAATATATACCAAATATACATTTTTACAGTTGAGTTAAAGTTAGAAATGTAAACACATAAGGGATATTACACTACTGGTCATTGAAACTGCTACACCACGAAGATGACGTGCTACAGACGAGATATTTACCCGACAGGAAGAAGATGCTGTGATATGTAAATGATTAGCTTTTCAGAGCATTCACAAAAGGTTGGCGCCGGTAGCGACACCTACAACGTGCTGACACGAAGAAAGTTTCCAACCGATTTCTCATACACAAGCAGCAGTTGACAGGCGTTGCCCGGTGAAACGTTGTTCTGATGCCTCGTGTAAGAAGATGAAATGCGTACCATCACGTTTCCGACTTTGATAAAGGTCGGATTGTGGCCTATCGCGATTGCGGTTTGTCGTATCGCGACATTTCTGCTCGCGTTGGTAGAGGTCCAGTGACTGTTAACAGAATATGGAATCGGTGGGTTAAGGACGGTAATACGGAACATCGTGCTCGATCCCAACGGCCTCGTATCACTAGCAGTCGAGATGACAGGCATCTTATCCGCATGGCTCTAACGGATCGTGCAGCCACGTCTCGATCCCTGAGTCAACAGATGGGGACGTTTGCAAGACAACAACCATCTGTACTAACAGTTCGACGACGTTTGCAGCAGCATGAACTATCAGCTCGGAGACCATGGCTGCGGTTACCCTTGACGCTGCATCACACACAGGAGCGCATGCGATGGTGTACTCAACGACGAACCTGGGTGCACGAATGGTAAAACGTCATTTTTCGGATGAATCCAGGTTCGGTTTACATCATCATCATGGTCGCATCCGTGTTTGGCGACATCGTGGTGAACGCACATTGGAAGCGTGTATTCGTCATCGCCATACTGGCGTATCACCCGGCGTGATGGTATGGCGTGCCATTGGTTACACAGCTCGGTCACCTCTTGTTCGCACTGACGGCACTTTCAGATGTGTTACGACCCGTGACTCTACCCTTCATTCGGTCCCTGCGAAACCCTACATTTTAGCAGTATAATGCACGACCGCGTGTTGCAGTTCCTGTACGGTCCTTTCTGGATACAGAAAATGTTCGGCTGCTGCACTGGCCAGCACATTCTCCAGATCTCTCACCAATTGAAAACGCCTGGTCAATGGTGGCCGAGCAACTGGCTCGTCACAATACGCTAGTCACTACTCTTGATGAGCTGTGGCATCGTGTTGAAGCTGCGTGGGCAGCTGTACCTGTACACGCCATCCAAGCTCTGTTTGACTGAATGCCCAGGCGTATCAAGGCCGTTCTTACGGGCAGAGATGGTTGTTCTGGATACTGATTTCTCAGGATCTATACACCCAAACTGCGTGAAAATTTAATTACATGTGTGGTTAGTAGCAGCTTTATTGTGTAAAGTTTAAGAGTGCTCAGTTGCAATTAGTCATTCAGAACCAGCTGGGGATTTAGGGCTAAGTGTTTGTTAATTTCAAGTGCTTCTAGTAGGTTGAGTATTCTGCTTCTGTTGGGTACATGTAGTACTCCTGTGCGCGTAAGATACCTGTGTCCTTCTTTGAGCACGTGTTCAGCAAAGGTGGCGTCTGATTTATTTAATCTCCCGCTGCGTTCATGTTCAGTCAGCCTTGTTGATATACGGAGACCTCGCAGTGAACAAAAGCATGGTGAGCCGTTAGTCGAGCATAATTGTACCAGGGTCGAGCAGACCACTTCGTCTTCCACGTGTCGGCCGGCTGCACACATCTGTGATTCCCGCAATGTTGGAACGTGCGGACACTCTCATTCGAGGTGGTCAGCCATATCTTCGGTGCTGAACTGGACGTCTCTCACTCATCCAGCAGTTGGAGTTCTCCAGCGTGTGTGCCCGCTGGGTTTATCGCCGCCTTGCAGATTACCATAAAGAGCTACAAAGGACCATATGTGCGCGTTACGAGGCTGGTCATGACAACACCGTACAGGCGATGAAACATGGGATCATCACTTCGAAGTGGAAACAAAACGGTAATCCTTGGACCGGTGCCTCACAACCTCTTCTCCGAAGAAAAACCACAAAGCCGCACTCTCAGCCAGTAAGGTAATGACGATGGTCTTCTCGGACTCTGAAGGGACTATTCTTTTGATGTCCTCCCTCATGGTGCAACGATAAACTCGAATGCATATTGTGCCAGCCTCAGGCAACTTAAGAATCGACTTCAGCGTGATCGTCGCTACAAAAATGCGAACGAACTACTCCGCCTCCATGACAGCGCAAGCCGTCGCTCAAGTCTGCGCTCCCTAGAGTAGCTCACAAAACTCCATTGCACTGTTATTCCTCATCCACCCTACAGCCCTGACCTCGCACCTCCCGGCTTCCATCTGTTTGGTTGTTCAAATGTTCAAATGTGTTGAAACGTCCCCTTTGGAAAATTATAAATTATTGTGCTGGTAAACCCCTTACGTTATATGATTTTCAAACAGCTGAGTAAAGTATTACAAATTTACTCTTTCTGATGGACACACGTCCAGACCGTCCGCTCTCAAAATTTTGCCATTTCTCTCCCCACATCCAGCACCGCTGGCGGCTTACCTCCCATTGCGCAACGCTACGCGCTGTTCACATCCAACTGCCCAACACTACAATAGCAAATATTCCAACAATGCAAACTAGCCACAAACTGCACATAGCACAGCCAGTGATTTTCATACAGAGCTCTACGTGGCGTTACCAACATAAAAACGTAAACAGCCTACTTATAGTGTGTGAATTCCTAAGGGACCAAACTGCTGAGGTAATCGGTCCGTAGACTTACACACTACTTAAACTAACTTAGACTACATTATGCTAAGAACAGTACACACACCCATGCCCGAGGGAGGACTCGAACCTGTGGCGGGAGGGGCCGCGCAATGCGTGACATGGCACCTCAAGCCGCGCGACCACTCCGCGCCGCTATCTGTTTGGTCCAATGAAGGATGCACTCTGGGGGAAGAAACACGTGCATGATTGGCAGGCTATTGACGCAGCAAGATGTCTGCTGCGACACCGGGTGATACGCAGGCGTACAGGTCCTTCCAGTGAGAGAACGTAAGGCCACCGCACTACACAGAGATTATGTTGAAAAATATGGTTTTGTAACGAGAAGAGTGGAGAAAAATATGGTGTAGTGGTTTCCTGAATAAAACCAACCTTTTTGCAGTGAACACAGTGTGTTGTGGGGCGATCACTCTGTTGTAGAAATAATTCAAAATCCAAGATCGCTTAAACACTGTTTACTAGATGACCGGTTTCAACACATTAAGGTGCCATCATCGTATCTGAATGTAGCTTAACATGTATAACTCATTTGAATATAACGATACATGAGGCAGACCAGCTGATATAAAATCACTGTCGCAGAAATAAAAATTAAAAAACAACTGCTCTCATGGTCATTCTATTCCATCAGATATATAAAATCGAAGTCACACGATAAAACTAGTTGAAATACTTTTATCTTGTGACGTCGTTTTATATACCTTATGGTATAAAATGACCATGAGAGCAGTTGTTTTTTAATTTTTATTTCTGCGACAATGATTTTATATCAGCTGGTCTGCCTCATTTATCGTTATATTCAAATGAGTTATATATGTTAAGCTACATTCAGATACGATGATGGCACCTTTAGTGTGTTGAAACCGGTCATCTAGTAAACAGTGTTTAAGCGATCTTGGCTTTTAAAAGCTTCGTGCTTCGGTAGCTCAGATGGTAGAGCACTTGCCCGCGAAAGGCAAAGGTCCCGAGTTCGAGTCTCGGTCGGGCACACAGTTTTAATCTGTCAGGAAGTTTCATATCAGCGAACACTCCGCTGCAGACTGAAAATCTCATTCTGGATCTTGGCTTTTGAATTATTTCTAAAACCAACCTGCTTTCGAAAAAGTGTTGCATTACTACTGAACGCTCCTCGCATGTGATATGGCAGGTTGTGCGAGAGAGCAAATAATCACTTTGTGAGAGTCGCCAGCTGCGGCAGTGGTGGTGGTTCGACTGTACGCAACGGGATTCCGTCGACATTCCGTGTTCCGCCACCGAGTATCGTTGTTAGAGCGGTGCGCTGCAGCGGTGGCGGGATCATTGTTCTGCTCTGGCGAGGCTGGCCGCGCCTCGTGTACGCGACACCCGCGACCCGCGCTGAGGCTGTGTGTCGGTGGCTGGGTCGGGACCCCGCCCCTGACATTCGCCGCTGTCCCTCTCTCCTCTCTGCCTCTCCCTGACAGCTGACAGCAGCCTCCGCGCCTGCCATCGCAACCGCCTGGCCACTGCGGACAATGTCGCAGCCGCTACACTCATCTCGCCTCTGATCTGCCCACTCCTACTAGCAGTTGTTGACTTAAAAAGCTCTCCCGCCGTCTATAACTCGACTGTGGCACGTCGCTGTACTCTTTACGAGTGGGTCATTCACAAAGGGACGGTCCAAAGCATTCACTGAACGGAATAACTGAAGATCGACTTCCAAGGAACAGTCGTTCACCGTCCCGTTCATCTCGGTCTCGTTTTTCCTCAGTCTCACTAGTCGTAGTAGTTCCATTTCCAACGATCTTAGTTCAGTTCGAAGTTGATTTTCCTATAATTGATTTCGTTAGCCCAATTTTGCTTAACTTCAAATCCTTCTCGAAATCCCTTCGTTTAGTTCGTTGCGTACACCATTTGTAAGGCGCATGATTGTTCCACCATACGTTCACTGTTCTTGTAGATTTATACCTATATTAGATCACTGTTTATAACGCACAATCGAATTATTGAACATTTCATTGGCTGATAGTGGCTAGCACCACATTCTAACAAGTTCTGTAGTACTGTTAATTAGCGCTGACGGAAAAGTCAAAGTGGGCCATGCGTTCCTCAGAAGCAGCTGTTGAGTAAAGAGGGGCTGGGAAGAGACTTGTGATATCCTGCAGGGGCGGATATTTACTGTCCTGACAGACAGCAGAGCAAGAAGGTGGCGGTCTACGACGCTGGAGGCCGCAGAACCCCTGTAGCGCAACCAGAGTGATTGGGAGGTTTCTCTCTGTTAGGAGGGGGAAAAAATTCTGAATAGCGTGCGAGGTGCCGGGGCTAGCAGTGTATTTAACACTAAACTCTTCTCGAATCTTCATATGGAAATGATGCTCTAAGCCCCCGCTTTTCTAACTCCGACTTTTGCTGTTGCACATGGATTAAGAAGAAACGCGAACTGACTGTAATCGGCCCTGCAAGTGGAGTAGAAAAGAGTTTGGCACCTGAAATAATTTAATTGGATAGAAATTAATTACATAAAGGAAAGTTTCATCAACGTAGTGAGAAATGAAAGGGTTGCTCTACCAATTAACAGAATGAAAGGTCTGTCCAAAATAACAATTTGATTTATTATGACTAAACTCAAAATAATAAACAAAACACATGAAACATTTACACTACATCAAATTGGATACTCAAATAAATGCTGTGAAGGTAAAGTTGTCCATAAACTAGGTTGTGACATTTATGACCAAGTGGTACGTGGAGCCAATTCCTTGCAACTCGAATCTTAAGAGAAACACCCAGCCAACCCAACATTAATTGCTGCTACAGTAGTCATAACTCAGACAATGAACACCCAAGACAGAACAAAGTTAGAAAAGACGAACAGGCGCGCTCTGCTCAGCTCTGATTATCACATAGCAAAATTCCCCGATTTGCCAGTGCTGTGGACATACATTACCAAGCTGTCTTCTTAACTACAAGCAGACGAACTGCCGTACCGGAGGCGATGGCTAGTTGCTTCCATGTCCCGTGATGATAATGTCGCGAGTATAGCCCGAAACAAATTATCGTGGTCTGGTTGTTCCAGACTAAAGACTTCCTAGCAACACAAATGCGCCTCTGAAGGAGACGAAGAAGGCTCTCTACACAATCACTGGTGGTACAGTGACTGATTTTAACAAGCGAAGACATACAGTAACTCCGATACAGTCAACTTTAGCCAAAACTGCTCAAGACGGACAACATAGGCCGCTTGTATGCAGAACGCTCAATTACCAACTGTACTCGGAAAGTTATATTGAAGTCGAAACTTCAGCAACTTCGCCAAACAGTTACAATTAAATGAAAGTATATTAGACAGCCAACGGAAGGCAGGCTGTCCAGAGAGCAGCGACAGCTCAGTCTTGTAACCATTTTTTTTTTTTTTTTGGCCGTCAGTCTACTGACTGGTTTGATGCGGCCCGCCACGAATTCCTTTCCTGTGCTAACTTCTTCATCTCAGAGTAGCACTTGCAACCTACGTCCTCAATTATTTGCTTGACGTATTCCAATCTCTGTCTTCCTCCACAGTTTTTGCCCTCTACAGCTTCCTCTATCACCATGGAAGTCATTCCCTCATGTCTTAGCAGATGTCCTATCATCCTGTCCCTTCTCCTTATCAGTGTTTTCCACATATTCCTTTCCTCTCCGATTCTGCATAAAACTTCCTCATTCCTTACCTTATCGGTCCACCTAATTTTCAACATTCGTCTATAGCACCACATCTCAAATGCTTCGATTCTCTTCTGTTCCGGTTTTCCCACAGTCCATGTTTCACTACCATACAATGCTGTACTCCAGACGTACATCCTCAGAAATTTCTTCCTCAAATTAAGGCCGGTATTTGATATTAGTAGACTTCTCTTGGCCAGAAATGCCTTTTTCGCCATAGCGAGTCTGCTTTTGATGTCCTCCTTGCTCCGTCCGTCATTGGTTATTTAACTGCCTAGGTAGCAGAATTCCTTAACTTCACTGACTTCGTGACCATCAATCCCGATGTTAAGTTTCTCGCTGTTCTCATTTCTACTACTTCTCATTACCTTCGTCTTTCTCCGATTTACTCTCAAACCATCCTGTGTACTCATTAGACTGTTCATTCCGTTCAGCAGATCATTTAATTCTTCTTCACTTTCACTCAGGATAGCAATGTCATCAGCGAATCGTATCATTGATATCCTTTCACCTTGTATTTTAATTTCACTCCTGAACCTTTCTTTTATTTCCATCATTGCTTCCTCGATGTACAGATTGAAGAGTAGGGGCGAAAGGCTACAGCCTTGTCTTACACCCTTCTTAATACGAGCACTTCGTTCTTGATCATCCATTCTTATTATTCCCTCTTGGTTGTTGTACATATTGTATATGACCCGTCTCTCCCTATAGCTTACCCCTACTTTTTTCAGAATCTCGAACAGCTTGCACCATTTTATATTGTCGAACGCTTTTTCCAGGTCGACAAATCCTATGAAAGTGTCTTGATTTTTCTTTAGCCTTGCTTCCATTATTAGCCGTAACGTCAGAATTGCCTCTCTCGTCCCTTTACTTTTCCTAAAGCCAAACTGATCGTCACCTAGCGCATTCTCAACTTTCTTTTACATTCTTCTGTATATTATTCTTGTAAGCAGCTTCGATGCATGAGCTGTTAAGCTGATTGTGCGATAATTCTCGCACTTGTCAGCTCTTGCCGTCTTCGGAATTGTGTGGATGATGGTTTTCCGAAAGTCACATGGTATGTCGCCAGACTCATATATTCTACACACCAACGTGAATATTCGTTTTGTTGCCACTTCCCCCAATGATTTTAGAAATTCTGATGGAATGTTATCTATCCCTTCTGCCTCATTTGACCGTAAGTCCTCCAAAGGTCTTTTAAATTCCGATTCTAATACTGGATCCCCTATCTCTTCTAAATCGGCTCCTGTTTCTTCTTCTATCACATCAGACAAATCTTCACCCTCATAGAATATTTCAATGTATTCTTTCCACCTATCTGCTCTCTCCTCTGCATTTAACAGTGGAATTCCCGTTGCACTCTTAATGTTACCACCGTTGCTTTTAATGTCATCAAAGGTTGTTTTGACTTTCCTGTATGCTGAGTCTGTCCTTACGACAATCATATCTTTTTCGATGTCTTCACATTTTTCCTGCAGCCATTTCGTCTTAGCTTCCCTGCACTTACTATTTATTTCATTCCTCAGCGACTTGTATTTCTGTATTCCTGATTTTTCCGGAACATCTTTGTACTTCGTCCTTTCATCAATCAACTGAAGTATTTCTTCTGTTACCCATGGTTTCTTCGCAGCTACCTTCTTTGTACCTATGTTATCCTTCCCAACTTCTGTGATGGCCCTTTTCAGAGATGTCCATTCCTCTTCAACTGTACTGCCTACTGCGCTATTCCTTATTGCTGTATCTATAGCGTTAGAGAACTTCAAACGTATCTCGTCATTCCTTAGTACTTCCGTATCCCACTTCTTTGCTTATTGATTCTTCCTGACTAATGTCTTGAACTTCAGCCTACTCTTCATCACTACTATATTGTGATCTGGGTCTATATCTGCTCCTGGGTACGCCTTACAATCCAGTATCTGATTTCGGAATCTCTGTCTGACCATGATGTAATCTAATTGAAATCTTCCCGTATCTCCCGGCCTTTTCCAAGTATACCTCCTCCTCTTGTGATTCTTGAACAGGGTATTCGCTATTAATAGCTGAAACTTGTTACAGAACTCAATTAGTCTTTCTCCTCTTTCATTCCTTGTCCCAAGCCCATATTCTCCTGTAACCTTTTCTTCTACTCCTTCCCCTACAACTGCATTCCAGTCGCCCATGACTATTAGATTTTCGTCCCCCTTTACATACTGCATTACCCTTTCAATATCCTCTTACACTTTCTCTATCTGTTCATCTTCAGCTTGCGACGTCGGTATGTATACCTGAACTATCGTTGTCGGTGTTGGTCTGCTGTCGATTCTGATTAGAACAACCCGGTCACTGAACTGTTCACAGTAACACACCCTCTGCCCTACCTTCCTATTCGTAACGAATCCTACACCTGTTATACCATTTTCTGCTGCTGTTGATATTATCCGATATTCATCTGACCAGAAATCCTTGTCTTCCTTCCACTTCACTACACTGACCCCTACTATATCTAGATTGAGCCTTTGCATTTCCTTGATTGGCGACTCCATAGTGTCCTGTGCACTACGACCAGATAATGGGTATACTTGAAAGGAGAGACAGCATTGGTCGTATATTTTTGTTTATTATCGCAAAATCGATTTTCGGTCACTTAGTGACCATCTTCAATGCTGTAATATATAACTTAAATTAGTAAGCACTGGTATCAATAAGCTTACGGCGATCACATTTCCCTTTTCAGATTTTCTAGTTTCCCTACCACGTTCAAGCTTCTGACATTCCACGCCCCGACTCGTAGAACGTTATCCTTTTGTTGGTTATTAAATCTTTTTCTCATGGTAACCTCCCCCTTGGCAGTCCCCTCCCAGAGATCCGAATGGGGGACTATTCCGGAATCTTTTGCCAATGGAGAGATCATCATGATACTTCTTCAATTACAGGCCACATGTCCTGTGGATACACGTTACGTGTCTTTAATGCAGTGGTTTCCATTGCCTTCTGCATCCTCATGTCATTGATCATTGCTGATTCTTCCTCCTTTAGGGGCAATTTCCCACATCTAGGACAAGAGAGTGCCCTATCCGCTCCTCCACCCTCTTTGACAAGGCCGTTGGCGGAATGAGGCTGACTTCTTATGCCGGAAGTCTTCGGCAGCCAATGCTGATTGTTTATCAAAATTTAGGCAGTGGCGGGGATCGAACCCGGGACCGAAGACGTTTTGATTATGAATCAAAGACGCTACCCCTCGACCACAGAGTTGTAACCTACCCCAGCCGAAAGGCGAGAGCCGACTTTCTCAAGAGCACCTAGACAAGCTGAACACAGATCATACCCGCCCCCATGACAGTGGCTGTGGTTAAACGTTCCAATCAGCAACTCGAAAACCGGCGGAAAATTCCACTCTATTGCCGACGCATTACTATTCCACCAATGGAGATACTTGGCGCCAATTTCTTCGCCGATTTTGCTACGCCATGGAGCTATCCCCTGAGCAAGCCAATCACAATTATGATTTTGCAGAAAACGCGGGAATTTGCCCGCCAAGACTGCCTAGGAACACAAGTCATTCCCACGCCTCGCTGGTAGCCCGCCAGAAAGTGTTTTCACTAAGTTTCTGCGAAGTAACGGAATCTCTAGCCCAGCCGCTTCGTCAGGCCCCTGTGGGCGTGTCGCGCCCGCTCTTATGACAATGTCGGCGTCTGGAAAGCATCCACTCGACTCCCTCACACCCATCGGCTTGACCCTTTTGAGATCAGCGGTGCCCGCCTGTCACCGGACCACCCGGGTGACGAGAGACGCTGCGTGGGAATCCACGTGTGAAGGAGTAGCAACTTTTCACAGCATGCAATTAGAGAGGAAAATCGAATTACTCAGAGTAAGACAGAAATATGAGAGGGGGCTCACGCCACCTCTCAAGCGTACCTAGAGAAAGAGCGGCGGCGGCGGCAGAAGGCGAAAGGACAACCTCTTAGCGTGAAGGAATGCACAGGATCACAAATGATGGTCCCGAGCTGACCTCCAAGGAAGCTTCTCACGCAAGTGTCGGGCTCGAGGATGCTTCCCGCCGAAAAGTAGAGAAGCCTTTTTCAATGGCGGAGTGCTAATAATGAGGGCCGGGGATATGGAAACTTCCAGAAAACTTCTGAAAGGAGTGTAAGTTTCAGGTGATGGCTGGTAGATTCATGACCCATGTTGAGGGAGGTAATGTTTTTGGAACGGTCGCTGGGATTCGTCGCCTGAGCACAAAATAGGCGTTGCATGTCTAGGCGAGAGCGGAGTATAATGTGAGCAAAGATTTCCCTCCAGCAATCGGCAGAGAACAATCCCCTGCTGAGAGAGATAATAGAGACTTTCCGCTCCCCAGGTATCAACCTAGAAACAGCGCTGGTGAGAGCTAAAGCGGAGGATCTGTGAGTTTGATTTTGAGAAGTATTGCTTGAGACACAAGAAGTGCAAGAAATCGTTTCTCTGTGAACAGAGTTAATAATCTGTTTACTCGACTGACGATTCTGTACCTTCCTGGTGGGTCTGACACACACTGTTCAAAATGCTACTCCAGGCGAGTGTCAAATGAGTGTGCGCAACGGAAAATAACAAACGCTAACACGAAGATTTGGCCCTGTCTGACTACCCCCTGAAGCAGATCTTAGAATCTCTTAATTCTATAAATTACAATCTGAACATAAATGAATGATGAAGGTACTAATCCTACTAAATGATAAACGTTGCTCTTGTTTACATATTTATTGCAGATTAAAAAAACTTTATATTACGAAGTTTACATTTCCTAAGGAAATTACTGATCAATTGCCCATCTCTGCACCCTTATTCTGACTGCACGGTCTGATATCAATAACGCGAAATGACTGCCATCATCTACGTGCCAAACACTAGACGACACTACTTTCAAAGATGATCTACAGTGGTGTGGAACCTCAGTGGAAATAAACTAACATGATCACAGCTGTTTAGCTTTTATAGTCCTAGTAATCCGAAGCAATTTGCGATATCACAATATATACTGCGTCCTGTGCGTCGAAGTGATGGTTCTCGTACTCGTCTGCTACGATGGAAGAACTCCAGCCACAAATAAACTCTTCCAAACACTAGGTCGGCAGAAGGCGGTCCTCTGACTAATATACTCTAATACTTTCTCCTCTCTGTGTTCTACAGACGAGATACGCGAACTCCCAACCACAAGAACGCAGTTCACACAACGTCTCAACGTAAGTATAGGCAGAGGAAGAGTTCTCAGTTACTGAACGCTGCGCACTCAACAACGACTTCCAACCCGAAGGTGAAGTCCAGAATCGTATAGGTTCGCAGCAGTACAGTTCCTAACTGTTCTAATTATGGACTCTATTGAGAGCAAAGACAGAAAGTCCGACTGTACTAACAAAAGCTGATATCGAACGACCGTCACACACGGGCGCTCACAACAGAAGACCTCGTCTCTCCAGCACTGGTTTCCCAGTAACGCTTGGCTCCCCACCATCGTAATTCCGAAAACGAATCATATTCCCGAAACCACGGAATATTCTCCTTGTCTACAGATTCTTTCGAACGCCGACAAACCATATTTTAGTCTTTTGTCGTCCACCGCGGAAAGTTTGCGAAGAGAAACCACCTCTCGCACAATGGTACGCTTCTGAGTAAAAATCCTTGGAAATAACCCAGCCTACGTGGTTTCTGAGGTGCCGCTTCTTCGTTGAACTCACCTGCGTCCAAGATTTTCAGCGTTTCCGAAGTATAATATTTCTGGTTCGCCAACAAACCGGCCGGTCGCGACTCTATTGCGCTCCAGCGCTCAGGTGCTAGGACGTCGGTCTTGCTATTTCCTGTGTTTAAGCAGGACCAACATACCTGTGTGGGCCTTCCTCCTAGGCCTTCAGTTCCGCCAGCCGTTTCATTTCCACTGGTGTTCCAACGTCTACTACCATAGGCAATCATTCATTACGCCGTTTTTATAATAAAAACACTCCGTCACCTTTCATGCAATACACGTTAACAATTATTTGCAAGGTGTACGTGACAATGTCAGTCTCCTTTATATATTCATATAAACGATGTACAACCTATCATATGATACCTAAATGTGGTTGTAGATCACGGTAAAGTATGTGGATGAGTGCTTGTAAAGTGCGAAATTATAGTTACCTCACAACTGAAGCGCTTCTTTAAGGAGGAATACTTGAGTCTAATTCTGTTCCTGGCTTGGGAGCAAATAGAAATCCTGACGCGAGTTGTGTCTTGTGTTGAGGTATTTTCAGTCCTTGGAGTTAGAAGACGGCATACGGCGTCCACTGTGTAGCCAGAGAATTGCAGGTATGCCACGTACATCATCTGCACAATGGCCAACACCCCAGCGAACAGGCCGTCGGTGCAGTACAACTGCTGCCCGTACTTCAATAGGAGGTATGCGCACTCAGGTTAGGCAGGTAGGGGAACACCCACAGTAAATGTGTTGAGTTCCATTTGTTTGTCCACTGCGCGTTTTCTGGAAGTACCACTCAGGATGAAGGTCTTCTGCTTCTCACCGCTAAGCAGTATCAGCCAACTTCGTGCACCAACTACTTTGTATTCTGGGCATCCGCAGCTGTTGAAAGGCGTGATGTTAGGAAGAATACCGCTTATAGATGTAAATTGTTATTTATTAAAACCCAACCAGCTTTGGTGGTCTAAAGCTGCATCACCAGGTGCAACAATGTGAAAATATCATAGGCATACACATTGTTCCTAGTCAAAATTTACTATTCAGTGCAGCTCTTCGTTGCCTTTCGCTCGCCATACTATCGACGTTATTCACTGAATAGTAAACTTTGACTAGGAGCGATTGGTATGTCTATGGTGTTGCACCTGATGATGCGGTTTTGGCCACGGAACCGGTTGGGAATTCTTCCTCACATTATAACATCATACCTTTGTGCCCGTCCAGTAATGGGGGACGCAATCTAAAGAAAGTCAAACATATGTTCCGCCAATCTCTAAATTACATGTAAGGAAGAATGGGATATTGTGTAATTGATATTTACCCAATTTTCTGCACTCCACATGTTTGTTGACAATAAATTATTTACGCTATTCACGTTCAGTTTCATTCTGGTAGCATCCCGATAGGAATTATTGATTTGATGTGCTAAACTGAGGTTAGGAAAAACCGCAACAAGGTACTTCGTGTTATGAAGAACCGTAGGTGTAGTTTGTCAATGGTTGGGTCATCTTAATCATTTGTAGGCGTAAGTATCCCATCGTGGGCACAACATTAAGCATCCACATACACCCATGTCATAATGTCACAGACACCATGGGGGTTTACACATCCATCGTTCAGAACCTGCAATTTGTGATTCTCTTGTAATGGCAATTTAAAATAAGAGCAAGATATTGAGATTCGCTGTAACTCACTTCTGGATGTGCTAGTCCATGTTTTTGAAAACAAAGTGCCCACAACTTCCGCTTTAGCTTTCACAGTTAATATTTATCAATCGCTATGTTTAAGTTATTACGGGCAGGGTGTGTCAAAAGCTATGTTAGTCGAACAAGGGGTAGTGGTTGGTGTATGGGTACCATGTGAGGATATTGTGCTAAAAATCCCCTGTTCGAAAACGCTTAATTTGTATGCAAGAGTATCTGAAACGTGGAGAAACACGTAGGCAGTTTGTGACCACACAAGCGAGACAAGGAATAAAGCACACGACGTACACTACTGTCAGTGGACACAAATTTAATTCACCCGCCCGGATATCCGTGCATGTAAAACTCCCTTGTTTCCGAGACGGGGAAGCGCGCCGGCTCTGGTTCGAATCGTGCCAGCAGATTAACGTCGAAGGTCGGTGTGCCGATCACCCTGGATGCAGTTTTTAGACGCTTTCTAACGTCCCAATAGGTGAATGTCGTGCTGGTTTCGCCTCGTATACAAGCAACGCAAACATTTAAAGATCTTTCTTACACTTGCATATACACAGAAGAGCCAAAGAAACTGGTACACCTCCCTAACAACGTGCAGAGACCCCGTGAGCACGCAGAAGTGCCGCAACACGACGTGGCACGGACTTGACTGATGTCTGAAGTAGTGCTGGAGCGAACTGACAACTTGAATCCTGCAGAGCTGACCAGTAAACCGTAAGCGTACAAGGCTGTGGAGATCTCTTCTGAACGGCGCGTTGCAAGGCATCTAGACATGCTCAATAATGTTCATCTCTGGGGAGTTTGGCGGCCAGCGGCAGTGTTTAAACTCAGAAAGGTGTTCCTCGAGCCACTCTGTAGCAATTCTGTACGTGGGGAGTTTCCTACTGTCCTGCTGTAAATGCCTAAGTCTGTCAGAAAGCACAGTGGACATGAATGGATGCAGGTGATCATACAAGATCCTAGCGTACGTGTCACCTGTCAGAGTCGTATCTAGACATGTCAGGCCTCCCATATCACTCCAACTGCATACGCCCCACACCACTACAGAGCCTCCACCAGCTTGAACAGACTCCTGCTGATATGTAGGGTCCGTGGATTCGTGAGGATGTTTCCATACCCGTACACGTCCATCCTCTCGACATAACTGGAAGTGAGAATCGTCCGATCAAGCGACATGTCTTCAGTCTTCAACAGTCCAATGTCGGTTTTTACCGGTCCAAGCGAGGCGTAAAGCTTTGTGTCGTGCAGTCGTCAAGGGTGCACGAGCGGGCCTTCCACTCAGAATAGTTCGCACGCTGACACTTGTTGGGCCCAGCATTGAAATCTGCAGCAATTTGCGGAAGGGTTGCACATCTGTCACTTTGAACGATTCTTTCCAGTCGTAGTTCATCCCGTTTTTGTAGGATCTTTTTCCGGCAGCAGTGATGTCGAAGATTGGATGTTTTACCGGATTCCTGATATTCACGGCACACTCGCGAAATGGTCGTACGCGAAAATCCCCACTTCATCGCTACCTTAGAGATGCTGTGTCCTATCGCTCGTGCGCCAACTATAACACCAAGATCAAACTCACTTAAATCTTGATAATCTGCCATTGTAGCACCAGTAACCGATGTAACAACTCAGACAGACACCTGTTGTCTTATACAGGCGTTGCCGAACGCAGCACCGTATTCTGCCTGTTTACATATATCTGTATTTGAATACGCATAGCTATACCAGTTTCTTTGGCGCTTCAGTATAGACTTCACTCTAGACGGAGACAAATGCGTTACATCCATTCCGTCCTACGGGGAGAATAGGAAACTGATGACTTAATATGTTTAGTGTCCTTAAACTCGTAATCAGCTGTAGCAGCAACCAGTTTAATTCACTTACAGCAAGTGTCCAATGTGGCTGACACCAACTTCGATACATTTTCTGTATTGCCTGATGTCCTGTCGTAACCTGAGAAGGATTTCCGGCCAAACACAGATGACTCCATCTCTTACTTGTACTCGTGCCACAAAATCTTGTGGTGACTCCACGGGTACATCGTACATCAGGGTTTTCACGTACTCCAAAAATGAATATCTAATGGTGTCAGGTTCGGTGAGCAAGGGGGCCAAGCGTTCAGCAAGACATCATCAGGTGAGACACGAAGTGTATGGAAGTTGGTGGCTGTAATACTCAGCACCTTCTGTAAGTAAATTAAATTAGTGTTTACGGACAGTAATGTATATGGTATCCTTTACTCCTTACGTGGTCCAAACTATGTCCTCCTCCACACTTCAGAGATGCTAGTATGCAAACGAAGCTTTTCGAACATAAATTTAGTAGTACAATAAGCTGACATTGTACTCATCTACCAACCACCAGGCCTTGTAACATGTCTTTTGATACATGCCGTATACAGGGTGTTGGATTATTATAGACGCAAACCAATGAGCCGACTACAGAACGATGAAACAAGCAAAGAATCACAATAAACATAGGTTTGGAAACCAATGATTTTCCCGATACGGCGTTATGCAGCTGAGTATATAAACTATAAAACCGTACCTGAGGATACAGAATACAGATATGCAGTTGAGGACAAACACACAGCAACAAGTGATCCACATGGTCAGCGTTCATGTGAAGGCAGACCTCAGCACGTCTCTTCATCGATGTTGCACGTGTCCGATAATCCCAGGCGAGTCCAAGATGCACTGACAGCCATTCCAATACGTTCCCGGAGTTCATCAACACTATCAACTGTGAAGGAATACACCGCAGTTTTTTTAATATCGCCAGAAAAAACATTCAATACGTTCAAATCCGTGGACTTGAGAGGTCACATTATTGGTGAAGATCGACCGATACACTTGCTGTCGAATATTAATGCTGCGTATACTCGAACAGTCACATGGTAGAACCACATACGTATCCTTTCACCGTAAAGAACTTGGTCCTAAACTTAGCCTTTTAGTCTTAGCGTGACTGCACTTGTGCATACGCCGTATCAAGGAAACCATTGGTATCCGGACGTATTTTAAGGGGACTATTTGTTTGTGACATTGTCATCTACTCATCCCTATCGTTTGTATCTATAATATCTCGCGCCCTTCTCGTTTGTACCTATGAAGTTATATTAATTTATCAAAACAAATCCCTTTACCGTTTTTGCTTTTCAGCTTCTGAGGCACAGCGGGCAGTCGGGGTTAAAGAGCCATTCGAGCCTCAGATTCGTTCGTTCCAGTCACCAACACTCTTATTAAGAATTCCAAAAGCTTATGATCCCACTCCGCTTGCATTTGGCTTATATGCGATATCTATCCAAATACACTCCTGGAAATTGAAATAAGAACAAGGTGAATTCATTGTCCCAGGAAGGGGAAACTTTATTGACACATTCCTGGGGTCAGATACATCACATGATCACACTGACAGAACCACAGGCACATAGACACAGGCAACAGAGCATGCACAATGTCGGCACTAGTACAGTGTATATCCACCTTTCGCAGCAATGCAGGCTGCTATTCTCCCATGGAGACGATCGTAGAGATGCTGGATGTAGTCCTGTGGGACGGCTTGCCATGCCATTTCCACCTGGCGCCTCAGTTGGACCAGCGTTCGTGCTGGACGTGCAGACCGCGTGAGACGACGCTTCATCCAGTCCCAAATATGCTCAATGGGGGACAGATGCGGAGATCTTGCTGGCCAGGGTAGTTGACTTACACCTTCTAGAGCACGTTGGGTGGCACGGGATACATGCGGACGTGCATTGTCCTGTTGGAACAGCAAGTTCCCTTGCCGGTCTAGGAATGGTAGAACGATGGGTTCGATGACGGTTTGGATGTACCGTGCACTATTCAGTGTCCCCTCGACGATCACCAGTGGTGTACGGCCAGTGTAGGAGATCGCTCCCCACACCATGATGCCGGGTGTTGGCCCTGTGTGCCTCGGTCGTATGCAGTCCTGATTGTGGCGCTCACCTGCACGGCGCCAAACACGCATACGACCATCATTGGCACCAAGGCAGAAGCGACTCTCATCGCTGAAGACGACGCGTCTCCATTCGTCCCTCCATTCACGCCTGTCGCGACGCCACTGGAGGCGGGCTGCACGATGTTGGGGCGTGAGCGGAAGACGGCCTAACGGTGTGCGGGACCGTAGCCCAGCTTCATGGAGACGGTTGCGAATGGTCCTCGCCGATACCCCAGGAGCAACAGTGTCCCTAATTTGCTGGGAAGTGGCGGTGCGGTCCCCTACGGCACTGCGTAGGATCCTACGGTCTTTTCGTGCATCCGTGCGTCGCTGCGGTCCGGTCCCAGGTCGATGGGCACGTGCACCTTCCGCCGACCACTGGCGACAACATCGATGTACTGTGGAGACCTCACGCCCCACGTGTTGAGCAATTCGGCGGTACGTCCACCCGGCCTCCCGCATGCCCACTATACGCCCTCGCTCAAAGTCCGTCAACTGCACATACGGTTCACGTCCACGCTGTCGCGGCATGCTACCAGTGTTAAAGACTGCGATGGAGCTCCGTATGCCACGGCAAACTGGCTGACACTGACGGCGGCGGTGCACAAATGCTGCGCAGCTAGCGCCATTCGACGGCCAACACCGCGGTTCCTGGTGTGTCCGCTGTGCCGTGCGTGTGATCATTGCTTGTACAGCCCTCTCGCAGTGTCCGGAGCAAGTATGGTGGGTCTGAAACACCGGTGTCAATGTGTTCTTTTTTTCCATTTCCAGGAGTGTAATTCAATTTTTAAGTAATTTTTTCAGTAACTATGTACGCACTTAGATGTACCTACCACAAGGAGTGTGTTTTAGAACAATTTCATGAATATTCATTTTATGAAATTTCTGCTATAATTTTCATCCAATAAACCAATTAAAATGGGATGAGGTTGTTATAGGGTATGAGCGTACATAGTGAGGAGCAGAGGTAAGCGTGTGATAAGGGGTGGGGGGTGGGGTGGTTGTCGCAGCTTCCCCGTCCCCTGCAAGAGAAAACTGGGCTTCTCAGACCGATCTCACATCATGCGCCGCCATGTAAGCAGACGTATTACAAGTCTGAAGAAAGCCTGAGCATGTAACGTCCACAGACTAGTAGCAAATGTACCCGGAACCACTTTTCGGGAATCCTCACATCCATTCACCACAAAACGAATACGGGTCACCGTTCCTCACAAGTTCAGAACTATACTGGGATTTTACGCTTTTGTTGATCAGTACAGTAATTTAAGCTTCCCATTTTCAATTTTTTTTAGGTCATTACAGCACTACACAAGCAGATGAACGGGTCCAAAAAGAACTAGTCACAGATAAACTAGTTCCCAATGATGACTGAGTTTGCCTATATCTACACTTCACCGAGCAGATGGCTCATATGTTAACTCACTGGACTTGTGTAGTGGAACCGAGCGAAGTGGCACAATGGTAAGACGCTGGAATCGCATTCGGGAAGACGGCGATTCATATTGTTGTCTGGCCATGAATTTGAAGTTTTCCGCTGTTGCTCTAAATCGATGAAGGTGAATGTCAGGCTGGTTCCTTTGAGAACGTCACCGACGATTTCCTTCCCTATCCTGCACAATCCTAAGCTCCAGCCCAGCGTCTAGTAAATACGTCGTCGATCGAAAGTTAAACTCTATACTTCCTTTAGCTACTAAAAAGGAATAAACGCTATGGATCTAGATGCACACAAATCACGCACAGTAGATTCCCCTGCAAAAACAAGTGTTAAGAAAAATCTTAAAATAAATGACACAGGGGTTAAAACATCACACAACACTGACTGCAACAGTAATGTATATTACAGTCTGGAAATTTTTGGCGGTCCGTCGTATGAAATAGCAAAAACCAGTTCAATTTATTGATTTGGTGCATAAATTCGTAGCGTTTTTCCATACATTTAATTAACACAACACATACATAATGGACACTTTAATCATCAATAATATATTCTCCATCACTATTTACAACAGTCTGTCAACGCTGGAGTAGGTTTTAAATTCCGCGACTGCAGAAATCATGAAGTTTTGAGGTGAAGAACTCGTCGAGCCTTGTTCGGAGTGCATTTTCATCCGAAAAGGAAGTTCCTTTGACGTTCGATAGAGAGCGGAAAAGTTGAAAATCTGAGGGCTCAAAATCAGGTGAATGTGGTGGATGCGGAACTGCGAGGACTGTCCAGAAAGTAGGTTCAGATTGATCGGCAAATGGAAAGCACAGTGAAAATGAGAAATGTTTTATTTGTAACAGTTAGCTACACATTCGAACTACTTGTCTACGTAGTCGCCGTTCTGTCTTAGACATCTGTCGTAGAATTGTACCACCTTTCCCTTAGCCTCATCATAGAAGACAGCCGCCAGTACTTTCCACCAATTCTCTACGCTAGCCTACAGCTCGTTGTCCGTGCCAAAATGTTGTCTTCATAGCCAGCGATTCATGTGAGCAGAGATGAAACTCAGAGGGAGACAATTACTGGCTGTGTTGTGGGTAATCAAACATTTCCAGTTGATAACGAAGCGGGAGCATCTTCATTGCCACTGCAGAATGCGGCTGAGAATTGTCTTGTAGAATAAACCGCACGACAGTTATGTAATGTTGGGTGCATAGCTTCAGGCGAAATTTCTCACCAGGCCCTCGTACTCCGCGGGAGACACTATTTTCAAGACATCTTTACGCGCTCACTGTGAACTCATAAATGAGAAGAGCGACGTGATGCTATCTACGGTCATACTAGAGACACTGCCCAACACATCTGTGCCAAGCTTTATCAGATTTTCATAGTAGTTTCCATTTCGCGACCGATCGGAACTTACTTTCTGGACGCCCCTCGTACTTCCTGACACAACTCTGGTGTAGTGTTTTCTGCTAGTCTAGCAGAATGGGGGCGGGTGTTATCGTGGAGTAGCATCACTTCACGCAGTTTTCCTGGACGTTGTAGTCAGACTTTGTCTGGAAGATGTCTCAGTCGTTGACAGCAAACGTCAGCAGTGATGTTTACACCTCGTAGTACACTACAGCGTCGCTGTTCCACGAATTGCATAGCATTCTCTTTTCTGGATGCGGGCAGGTCTTTGTACGGGGATTTGGGCTCAACCATTCCCTTCTTGTCCTTATGTTAGCTTAAGGACACCATTTCTTGTTACCAGTAACGATACAGGATAGGAAAGGTCGATGGTATTCGCGACCCAATTGATGACCAGCAAGCAGAGGTGCGCATATGGCCACCCGCTGATTTTTGTGATTTTCGCTTACAGCATGCAGTGCCCATACACCTGATTTTGTTTAACCTTCCCCATTGCATGAAAATGTCGCACGTTGGTGGAATGGTCACAGTTTATGCGCCTACCAGTTCTCGGGTACACTAACGTCTGTCATTAAGGATTAATGTGTTTAAATGATCTTCATCAAACCCCGAAGGTCTTCCTGAACGTGGAGTGTCACTAATGTCAAAATGATCCCCCATAAAATGAGAAAACAATTTTACCGCCGTGGTCTGTCCAATAAAATTTCCCCACGCACATGCATGTGTTTTTGGCTGCCTCCGCTGTTGTCATCCCTGTATTAAACTCAAACAGAAGAAATTTTCCGATTTCTACACTTGGCACTCCATTTTCTAGCGTCCACAGCTCCACTCACTATCTCCAAAAGGCAAAATGACGCTGTGTAGACTCAAATAGCAACCGTGAACAACACATAAAAATGGTAATCGATGAGCAAGCCCAAGCAACCGGAATAGCTCCATGCAAAACAAAGATGCTACGAAGTTATCCAAGAACCTAATGAAAATACAAAAATCGAGCCACAGTCAGCTAAGCTCCCTTTCCTTCGTATTCCGAAGGAGAGCGACTCATATCCCTGTGGTTTCTGTAAATCGATCTTTCGAAAGAATAAGGACGGTTTTTTTCTTTCCCGTTGTCGAATTTGATCATGAGCCACGGCTCAGATAATCTCAATGTCTACGGGACATCAATCAGGATCTTCCTCCGCCCTTCGGCGCTCAGCAGCAAATGCACTGCCGTTGCTTGCCGTAGAAATGGTTCGCTTGCTGAGGGTGGACATAACAGCCACATTCGTTTTTAAAACATTGCGAACACTTGATGAAATTTTACTGTAGGTATAGTACAATTGCAGCACGGTAGCAATAAAATTGGACACAATAGAGAGCTTTACAGTCTTCACTGTGCGATTATTCCGTGACGAGCAGTCGTACCTACCACCAAGGACGCTCATGGCCAGGGGCAAGGAAAGGCAGCCCCCCTCCCCTCCCACTAGCATTCAGGAAAACGGAAATATACAGTCAGGTGTTTTTGTTTCAGTGAAATGATTTAAAAGTCGGTATTGCGCATATTTTTAACAGGGTCAGAACAGGAATTATTTTATGGCTACTTACAAGTTACCATTCATTTTCCAATATCCTAAAAATACTCTTCCATACTTCAGGACTTTGTAACTAAAGGTCTAAGGAGCCGACCTTGCCTAGGGTTCTGGACGGGTCACAGGTGATGGATAGTGAATGTTCCATCAGTATAGTGGACAGCTGCGAATATAAAATAAGCAGTCCCGGACCAAGGCAAAAAAAAACCAAATCCACTTTCCGTCTGTCTCGTAGCAACCAACAAAGTGGTCAGTGTCTTTTCACCACTGGTGCGGCTGAAATTTATGTTCTAGAACCAACCCTTCCAGTCTGAGCACTCTGAGCTCACTCAATGATTCTACTCAACCCCAACTGATTCCAGGTACGGTCATCATGGAGCACTCTGATAATCACAGTATTACCCCAACGTGATCAATCCACCGCCAGTATTACTGGCGCAACTGGTCTTTCGTATTCTGGGGCGGCCAGGATAAAATGTAGTGTGATTCAGCAGAGGAAGTGCGAGTCCTCTGGCCAACTTAAAACCAAAGCAAGTACTTTTTTGCATCACCTAACATACAATCACTTTTGCAACCAAGTAAACTTCATAAATTTGGAGATACATTAAAAGAACAGAAGATTTAAATTTTGGCACTTCAAGAAACACGAATGACGGACAATAACACCATAGATTTCGGCAATTATCGTCTTTTTAAAAGTAAAATTGATAAAAGAATACTTAATAATACACGACAACTGCTAGTTGCTTTTGAACTCTCTAAGAATATTTTAAACTCAATAACAGAGGTAAAACCCATTTATAATAGTCTAATGGTATTTTCTCTTAAATGCGCAGATTATGGAACATGTGTTGTTACAACAGACAAGCCATTTTCACTCCAGTCCATGAGGACAACTGTAAAAAACCTGAAAAAGTTAATGAAGCTTGGGAAACGTTAGAAAGCATCATCTCGAAAATCCCCTCAAACCTTGTTAATATTTTAATGGGTGATCTTAAAGCTCAATTAGGTAAAGAGTAAAATAAAAGAAAACGGTGTGTGGATTTCCTGCGCATAAATAGATAAAACAAAATGGCCAAAGATTTATTGAAACGTGCAAAATTTTAACCTTAAAATCATGTGAACACATTTTAAAAAGAACCTTTCCAAACAAAAAACTTCGCGGGCACCCAGTACATTTATTGGGGAATTTCAAATCGATCATGTAGCAATTTCATACCCTAACTACAAAGGAATTTTAAACATGCAAAGTAGGAAAGGGCCTAATATTGATTCTCACCATTATTTAACGCCAATAAAAGTGAAACTTCAACCTCAAAAACTCTTCAAAACAAAAAATGTTATCCCAAAATTTGACACTTGTAAAGTAACTCTAACTCAAACAAGTGAAATTGACAAAAAACAATCCAACAATTGGCAAAACTTAAAAGAAAAGTTCATCAAAACAGCACAAAATTAATTCCGCTTCGAAAGAAACAAAAACACCTTTGGTGGAATGCGGATTGTGAAGCAACAGTTAAGTCTAGACATGAGGCATTCAAAAGTTGCTACAGCAACAAAACTTAAGATACGTACAACACTTTTCTAACAGTATGAAAAGAAATATATAAATTAATTCGACAGGCTAAAAGAAACTACGGAATTGCCCAACATTTAGAAATCGCAGAAGACTTACAAAAGAACAATACAAGAAACTGTAATAAAACATTAAAAAAACTAACCGGTTACCGATCTCAAAGTCTTTGCTTCAAAATCGAAAACGGCACTTTGGCTCTTAACAAATAGCGAAATTTTAAGTTACTTGCTAATTAGTTTGGAAACTATTGAACTGTCCAGAACTAGCGAATAAATTCCAACCACAGCAAACTAATAACGCCAACCCTAGCTCTAAACAACCTGACGAAATCAAAATAACTAAACAAATTAAGAGATTCAAAAGCAATAAAGCATCCAGAGAAGACGTTATAATTGCAAGACTACTAAAATCGGCTGGCCTTAACACTATAAAAGAGATCACTCAACTAATAAGATATATCTCACAACCCGAGAAAATATCTGAGAACTGGAAAACTGACTAATCCATCCATTGCATAAAAAATGGTATAGAACCGATGTTAATAATTAGCGAGGAATTTCTCTTCTCCCGGTCACATACAAAATTTTATCGCAATGTCTACTTGATCGAGCCCAAGAACAGTTACAACCTAAAATTGATGAATAACAAGCAGACTTTAGATCAAACAGATCCTGTCCTGAACAAATTCCTACTTTAAAACCAATTCTTACGAAGCAAAGGACTGCTAATAACAATATTGTACGTACATTTGTGATTTTAAAAAGGCCTACGACTCAGTTTGTGGGTGGTCTCTTTTCCAAATTTTGAAGGAACAAGGGCTAGATAATTAAGCTCCAACGCTGATTAACGAAACGTTAACTGACACTAGCTCTAAACTTAAATTCATTGGAGAAATTTCTGAACCATTTGATATAAAGACTGGTGTTAGAGTGGGAGATGGACTCTTCCCATTGCAGTTTAACTGTGTTTTGGGTAAGGTAGCTACCGAATGGCGAGAGCAAAGTTCGAGCCAAAATATAGATCAATCAATCAAGTTAGATAGAAGTAATAGAGTAGATAGCCTCGCCTTTGCAAATGATCTGGAAATTTTAACTAGGGATATTACCACAGCTCACAAACAAACTGAAATTCTTAAAGAAGTTGCGGAAAAAGTAGGGCTACAAAATAGGAATATATGACATGCAACAAACAAGCACCAAAGTTTTTGAACACGAAATATGGAAAAATAAAAAGCTACCTCAGTTCAAATACTTGTGCGAAATCATACAAGGAAACGGTCTGGAAAAATCTGAAAACGAAGATCGTTGTCAAATAATGGTCAGCTGCATTCAGGTAAACACAAAATATTTACAATAAAAAATCACTTTCTAAATTCAGTAAAATTAGTCATTACAGCACTGAAATCAAACCTAAATGTCTTTATGGAGCAGAAACTTTAATTTTAAGTAGGAAGAGGTATAGTGAAGAAGTTCAGAAGAAAGAAACAAAGATTATTAGGAAAATAATAGGCCCCAAAATTACTGATGGAGAAACTTACGGGCTGAGAAGTAATAGGGAAATAGAAGAATACACAGACATACATGTTGACATGAGGAAACGAAGACTTAAATTTTATGGGCACATTTAAAGAATGGCACCCACTAGGATGACAAAACAAATAGTAGATTTCTACAAAAACAAACGTAAGACCAAAACTGAGCTAGTTAAATGGATCGCTTTGATTAAGGAGGATTTTAAAGTAGCCGGTGTAACTCAGGCTGACGTTACAAACAGAAAAACATTCAGAGTAAGGATATTTGATTGGAAAGTTGGTCAGAGGGAAATTAGAAAACGGACTGCAACACCGTGGTCTGATGAAAGAAAGCTACTTCATTCTGAAAGAATGAAACAAATTTGGACACAAAGGAAGGCCAACCATCAGCAGCTACATTGAGTGATTGTACCTCGCCTGGTCCTATTGGGCCCATACGTGAATAATAATAATAAAAATACTCCATACCCAAAGTTCTAGACCCTTCGCCTTACTTCCTTCCGTACTCTACCGTATTATTCGCAGAACGGTTACTGGGCGCCAATCATGATTCCACTCACAAGTTATACAATTGCTCTTTCTGAGTACCTGCTGCTATCACTCTCAATAATTGTCTATGCCCCATTCCTTAAGATTTCATTTCCTCTATGGATTTTACTCTTTTTATGCACCATTCCACTTCTAGACTAGCAATTAATGTTTGCCTCAGCACTGTTCCTCAGTATGTTTCCACAGATTACTGTCTTCGCCGATCTGACCCGAAACTCTTCGTTTTGAATACGCCCTCTGAAGCGAAAATTTATGAAATGTCTTAATGACTACGTTTGCCGTTGGCTGCTACCGCATGAAGTGAAACTTACCTCTGTTTTGTTTCCATTTCTGCACACTTTCAGCTGTGGAGCTCTTTTCAAATGAAAGTCTCGGCTAAATATTAGCGTGACAAAAAAGAAGAATTAAAAACCAGTTGAATCGTCGAAAGGAAGCGATGGAAACCGCAACAAGTAGAAGAGGGAAGAGATCATTTTCCATTTTCTACCGAGCCACACTTGATTGGTGGCGAAATGATGTGCCAAAAGAAGATGGAGGCGTATAAGAAGCTAAGGAGAGATCACAGCCAACACCTGAGAGCCCTGGTGGTTTCCACACAGGAGATGGTGATTGCGCTAAACTACCAGATAAAGAAAACAGTAAATGGACTCTGCAGTCAATCGTAGAGGATTATTCAGAATTGTTCCGTTACTTTTCAATATAAAGAAACATTAGGTACTTACAAAACAGCGAAAAGATGCACACTGTTGTTTCGAGGAACATAGAAATCTCATGTTGTCGAAGTGAATGTGCGGGCGCTAGCACGCGTGCGTTTGTGTGTGTGTGTGTGTGTGTGTGTGTGTGAGTGTGTGATGTGTAGCTGCAAGTGACGTCTTTCTTTGTCTATGTTTACGGCGCTTTTCTCCTTGTGGTAAGGTCGTTTTGGCGCCGGCTACGTGGATACGGACGAGCTGCATCCACCTGGAACCTGTATAACAACATCCATGTGAGACGCAGGTGGCTTTTATTGGTTGCGGGTCATTAATCTGCGGGAACGGTGTAGCAATGGTGAGTGCAGTTTAATTTATGATTTTGATGCGAGTATTGTAACAGTACCTTTCTCTAACATACCTTTTCGTAACCAGTCACCGCTGCAATGTTGACACAGGCAGGGTTTGATATTACATAAAAATCACAAGACTGCGTAACTCAGCTTTACTTATTCACATTACGAAAATTTCGTTGAATTACATATTGTTTGTGTAATCTTCACAGCACCAGTTATAGTGCTGGACAAGTAATTTGTACCTCAGTTACATTCTTCAAATTATGTAACGCTATATGTTGAGAAAATGAAGACACCTAATTGACAGCTAACTTCTATTGAAAAACATGTCAATTAACATAAACGAAGATTTTCTTGTGTTTTCAAATTGTGAGTATACAGAAAATTCTTCTCAGCAGGTTATGGCAGGGCTTAGGCTACATACTTTACTCATGTTAACCCGATTCGTTATATGATAGTCAAGTCCACATTTTTCTTCCTAGTATTGTTCGTAATGCTACCGTTGTTATGAAACTGGAATACCCGTAAGCACAAAAGGCTGGTGGTTGGACAGAAGCTACGTGATTTAATATAACAGGCAGGTATAGAGTTACGGTAGCACTTAAGCATTGCCACATATATACATGTAGAATCGTTTTATGTGACTGGTTGGTTAGTTGATTTTGGGGGAGGGGACCAAACAGCGAGGTCATCGGTCCCATCGGATTGGGGAAGGATGGGGAAGGGAGTCAGCAGTGCCCTTTCAAAGGAACCATCCCGGCATTTGCCACAACCGATTTCGTGAATTCACGGAAAACCTAAATCAGGATGGCCGGACGCGGGTTTGAACCGTCGTCCTCCCGAATTCAAGCCCAGTGTGCTAACCACTGAGCCACTCCACTCCGTACTGCTTGTGGTAGACGCGTTAAGAATCCAACCCAAACCAACTTTAACTGTCAGGGCTGTTCTTTCGGCGTTCACAAAAAATTCAGTTAAGAATCCCCTCTATTCATGCTCCCCCATGTAACTTAGCAATAACAACTATATCATCAGCTAAACATTCTTCTACTTCATACTCCCAATTACAGGTCATTCACATATAGAAGGACCACCGCGAGATCCATTAATGAATAATATTAAACACCCTTCATATTTTTTTCCATGAAGACATCGAGTCTCTTCGTAACTTATAAAAGCGTGGTAGAGCGAAAGTCGAGATTCATTTCTGATGGAAAAAAGACGGCGATTACTTTATGCATCAAATCATTGAGTCGTGAACCCCATATTCGCATTTCTAATTAGCCTTGTTCAGAGCAGATTCCTTGGCAGCTACATCTGTAGGACGTCACTCTATTTCTTCGAACTGGAATCACATCATCACTCTCGTACAGCTTGCCCAGGTAGTTCAATTTTCTCAAAAGTTTGTATGTTGTGTCAGTTCTTTCTCATCAACTCCTCTAGAGTTCTGCTTATATTACTTTTCTTCAGTAATATATACACACTTGCCACTGTATCTTCTCTATTATACTTATCTTTTCTCATCTGTTGGAATTTCATTGGTTCACCTGTGATCTATTTGTCTGGCTTGTGTCTTCCGCACACCAATATTCTTTTCATCGCAGCACAATGACGTCATCCCTAGATTGTTCTCTGATCCATAAGTCTGTTTTCCTCTCTGTCCAAGCACTTTCGAATACGCGCTCTCCAGTACTGCAGAACAACTCTCACCTATTTATTCCGCATTAAAAGCCCATATATCACTGCAGTCGTCAGAAATTACAGCACACAACGATCGTCGACTTACTGCTTCCGACAGAGCGGAAAAATAGTTCGAAAACTGGCCGTTGATAATATTCGATTTACTTCTTTCGCCGGCCGCAGTGTCCGAGTGGTTCTAGGCACTGCAGTCTGGCACCACGCGACCGCTACGGTCGCAGGTTCGAACCCTGCCTCGGGCATGGATGTGTGTGGTGTCCTTAGGTTAGTTAGGTTTAAGTAGTTCTAAGTTCTAGGGGACTGCTAACCTCAGATGTTAAGTCGCATAGTGCTCAGAGCCATTTGAACCATTCACTTCTTTTGCTATTCATTACGTGATATTTCCCATTTACCTGTATGCAAAAACTCGCCAACTTGTTCCAATTTGCATTATTTTCTTTTTGATCTGTTGGTTTTGTAAGGGGCACTTAAATGAAAGTGAAACAAATGGAAAAAAGGAAGTAAACTCTTTGTTATTTCAAAAGTAATCGGCATAACTGTTAACAAATTTATCCCACTCTAAGACAAGATGCCAGGGCCTTCATGGAAAAACGTTTATTGTTATTTGCAGAACCATGATTCTATCCGTTCGCACACCTCTTCGTAGCAAATTGATAGCCATGAGTGTCTTTCTTGTGGGTTCCGGAAATATGGATATCGCATGGAGAGAGATCGGGGCCGCATGGAGGTTGCGTGACAAAAATTTCCAATCCTTTGCACAGCTCTACTGTAGTGAACGTTTAGTCATCGTTAGTGTAAATACTGGCCTGCTTATTTTTGTAAGTCCAAATGTAACTGCGTCAAATTTATCAATATATATAATATCCACATCTACATATATACTCCGCTAGCCACCAAGCGGTGTGTGGCGGAGGGCACAATTCGCGCCAAAGTCGTATTTCCCCTCGTCTGTTCCAGTCGCGGATCGCGCGAGGGAAAAACGACTGTCTGAACGCCTCAGTACGAGCTCTAATTTCCCTTATCTTTGAATGGTGATCATTGCGCGATCTGAAAGTTGGTGGTAATAATATATGCTCTGCATCATCGGTGAAGATCGGATTTCGGAATTTAATGAGCAGCCTTTTCCGCTTAGCGCGCTGTCTATCTGCAATTGTGTCCCGTTTCAGACTTTCTACGAGATTTGTAACGCTCTCGCGACGTCTAAATGTACCAGTCACGAATCTTCTCGCTCTTCTTTGGACCTTCTCAATCTCTTGAATCAGACCCAACAGACGAACTAAGGCATTGTAAGCTATTTTCTTTGTTGAAGGACTGCATCGCTTCAGAATTCTACCAATAAACCGCAATCTAGAGTTCGCCCTGCCCGTTACTTGTGTAATCTGATGATTCCATTTGAGATCATGTCGAATAGTCACATCCAGATACTTGACGGATGTTACCGCTTCCAAAGACTGGGCATTTATTTTGTACTCGTACATTATTGGGGATTTTCGCCTTGTTATACGCAGTACGTTACACTTACTAATACTGAGAGATAACTGCAGTCATTACACCACGCATTTATTTTCTGCAAATCCTCACTGATTTGTTCACAACTTTCATGTGATACTACTTTCCAGGTGACTACATCATCGTCGGCAAACAGTCTAATGCCGTTATCAATACCATCAACCAGATCGTTTATGTAAATCGCAAAAGGTAGCGGACCTATTACACTGCCCTGGGGCACACCGGAAGTTACGCTTGTTGCTGTTGAAGTCAACCAGTTCAGGACGACATACTGCTTCCTGTCTGTTAGAAAACTATCTATCCAACCGCATATATCATCGGATAGGCCGTAAGCGCGCACTTTTTGGAGCAAGCGACAGTGCAGAACTGAGTCCAACGCCTTTCTAAAGTCGAGAAACATGGCATCAACCTGAGAGCCGGTATCTAGAGCCTGTTGTATATCATGCACAAGGAGGGCCAGCTGTGTCTCGCATGGCTGCTGTTTCCTAAAACCATGCTGGTTTCTGCAGATGAGCTTCTCAGAGTCTAGAAAGGTCATTATGTCTGAACACAAAATATGTTCCATGATTCTACAACAAAGCGATTTCAGTGAAATTCGCCAGTAATTATGTGCATCCGATTTTCCACCCTTTTTATAGATTGCTATGACCTGGGCCTTGTTCCAGTCCCGTGGAACTTTCCGCTGTTGCAATGATCTCTGACAGATGATGGATAAGAATGGTACTTACAGTTTAAGTCAAGGATCGATGATTTAAGAAGATGACATGTATATCTCTGCTACTTTCTCATCTTTAGGATCAGTCATGTACTAGAAAATGGACTTATAACCCGAAACGTGGGTCTTCGGTAATGATAAAATTTGTGAAACAAGGCCAAAAAATTGTTTTATTTAGTTAATACAAGATACAATGTTTCACCAAAAACCCATAGTTGAATCAGTTAAAATGATTAAGAATGCTAATATAGTAGTAAAGCTCATGTTGAATGGAAGGTGCTGGAATTTGGAGGAAATGAAATCAACTCCACAATTTTAAATGTTAACTAGGGAAAAATTAGTTGCTTTCAAAAGATATCTTAGAAATAAATATTTTTGTCTGGACTTTTTTGTTTGTTTTTTTCCTTCTATCGTAATAGCGTTCGAAGAACTCTTCGTGGATCTGTCGATCTGAACAGGGATTAAAGAAAGCAAAAGGAAGTCTTTAGGGTAATGTAGGTGCTTTAAAATATCATAGTGAGAGAAAAAATTTCTCTCATGCTTAACTTTCAAAAATCCCTATTTGCAACTTCTACACTGACAACAAATCAATGGAACATACCGCATTTTATCTGCTTCTGTTTATATTAGTAGATGTTCCAAATGTTTTCCGTAGTGAGACAAAGACAAAATCGAGGAAATTCTCTAGCTCTTGATCAGACATCATCTGTAAACAGGCGAACCGTTGGCTGAGTGTCGTGTGGCAGCGATTTTTCAGTTGTAACTTAAAAAATACATAAGCATAGCGGTCATTGTTATTGCCTCATTGCCTCTTGAATGGAAACATGGCATGGTGAAGAATTTATCCACACGATGGATTGTGATGCTACCTCTCCTGTGGTAGACACGTCGTGGTGTCCGAAGTACGACGCAGAAACCAAGAGGCAAAGTATATGGCAGCGCAGCGCAGGATCGTCGAAATCAGAAAGTGTTGATGAAAGAAGTCGCGCACCAGGACACGGTTGGGTGGCTTCTTTACTGTTGGAGCAACCATTCTTAAAGAATACCTGCCAGAAGCCACTTCGTTGAATGCTGCCATCTACAACGCCAGCTTGAATCGGTTCCTAAAGAGAATCAGACATGTGCTCCCTCGATATATCGCAAAGGGATTCTGGTATCTGCTGCATGGTAAAGCCTGTCCCCATACTACCAAAAGTGTACGAAAGTTTTCGGCAAATAATGAGGCTGAATTGCTCCGTCGCCCCCCCCCCCCCCCCCCCGGCCCCCTTATTCGCCAAACCTCGTATTTGCCTGTTATTTCCTTTCCCCTCTCTTGAAGAAATACATAGAAGGACAACAGTTTTCAGACACTATATGGTGATACTCACACTCATCATTGCAAGTAACAAATTTAAGTCCTTCTACAAAAAGAAGTATCAGGCTTGCTTAAAAAAATATGATGAACAACGTTTCTTGTATAACTAAATTCTTGTATAATGTATGTCCAAATGAAAAAGGGCTACATATAAGCGTAGAGATTTTGATAACAGTTTTACAGTTACATTTCATTGTCACTGACATTGATACACCCAGGTCAGTGCGTTGGAAGGGAGTGGATGGCTTCAGTGTAGAAAGTTCTGGATTCCTGACGGATCCAGTTATCCGCGCTGTCCTGCACTTCCTCGTCACAGCTGAACCCCTGACGTTTCTGAGATTTTTTTAAGGGGCCGAAGACATGCGAGCCGCATAAAGATATCGGGACTGTAAGGTGGATGTTCCAGTATCTTCCATCGAAAGTTCTGAAGTAGTTGAACGGTCTTCTCGGACACAAGTGAACTGGTGTTGTTTTGGAGAAGCACTATCCTATTCGAGAGCTTGCACCTGAGCTTATGCTTGATGAACGAGCTTCAGAAAGGTATTGCAATATTGCACAGCGTTAACTGTTGTACCCCGCGGTAGCCAGTCGATGACTAAAGGTCGTTCTTCGCTGAAAAAGAAACTGAGCATCATTTTTCCGGCCAAAGGTGGAGAGCGGTCATTTTTCGGACAAGGGGAGCTGGGATGCAGGCTCTCCATGCTAACACGTTTGGAGGCAGGATGGAAGTGGTGACACCACGTTTCAAAATGGTTCAAATGGCTTTATGCACTATGGAACTTAACATCTGAGGTCATCAGCCCACTAGAACTTAGAACTTTAAACCTAACTAACCTAAGGATATCACAAACATCCATGCCCGAGGCAGGATTCGAACCTGAAGCGCCTATAACCCCTCTACCACAGCGGCCGGCCACCACGTTTCATCACAGGCCACAATCCGAGCAATGAAATCCGTTCCTTGGCCCGCGTATCTCAACAGATGGGGCAGACAAACACCTATTCCCGCCGTCTTCTAATTATCTGAAAAATGGTTGGTCACCAACTGAGTACAAACTTTCACACAAAGAAGCTTCTCGTGGATTACGTGATGCCCAGTTCGTCTGCTTGTTGACAATTCAAGAGCAATGCCACACGTGGTGAGCCGACGATACGTCCATATTAGCCCCTGCGCAGCCGAAATCGTGGCACTGGAGATGACGTCTGCCTACCCAGCGCGTGGGGTGGAATGTCTTTGATGTTTATGCGTCCTGTCTGATAACACCGACACCACCAGAATATTGTGCAACGCTAAAGACAGTGCTCGCCGCACATCTCTTTCATTCTGCTGTAAATTTGTGAAGCATGCATTCCTTCTTCGCGAAGAAAGTGGATAACGGCTCTTTGTGCTGATGGGGTGGAATGAATCATGCAACAACCAGAGATGCAGAAAATTGCTGTGAAGCCATTAACTCAGCCCGTGCAACCGGGAATACAACCCCCCCCCCCCCCCCTGCTCTCGACAAACACGTCAACCTACTGGGATTACATACAACGCCGCAACAGTGATGGTCTTCTTTTTAATTTTTAAAATACTGGATCGTTCGGAGGGAAAATCGAAAGGTATTCCTCCGAATACGAGACCAGCGTTTCCGAGCTATGGACACATGCACCGTTGTCGCCCTGGCACGGGTCCCGCCACGTGCAACGGGTACGTGACCTCGGCAGTGAGCGCATGCAACTGCCGAGGCGAAGAGTGCGGTCCCTGACATTCAGGTCCTATGCTCTCTCTCTCTCTCTCTCTCTCTCTCTCTCTCTCTCTTTCTTTCTTCGCATTGGTTTCTCAGGGCCACAGCTGCTGTCCCCAGCACCTGCAAGCGACATTGTGAGACTGTGATAATGCTCCTGGGAGCGGTGCACTTACCATTCTAACTGCTGCAAGTTTTGAGATTTAGAATTACGCGTACAGTACGAGGAAATGAATAATCCTTCTGTATCTTAGAGCTGTCTTGCCGTGGTGGCCGATAATTTTTATTTCTTCACGAGCTGATTATTCGGTATTGACTAGTTACACACCCCAACCAAACCTTAGCATAGCTCCGCGCGACTACTACGGTCGCAGGTTCGAATCCTGCCTCGGGCATGGATGTGTGTGATGTCCTTAGGTTAGTTAGGTTTAAGTAGTTCTAAGTTCTAGGGGACTGATGACCACAGAAGTTAAGTCCCATAGTGCTCAGAACATTTGAACCATTTTGAACCTTAGCATAGCTGGCGTTGTCCAGAACCTACGCCGGCCGGAGTGGCCGAGTGGTTCTAGGCGCTTTAGTCTGGAACCGCGAGTCCGCCACGGTCGCAGGTTCGAATCCTGCCTCGGGTATGGATGTGTGTTATGTCCTTAGGTTAGTTAGGTTTAAGTAGTTCTAAGTTTTACGGGACTGATGACCTCAGTTGTTAAGTCCCATAGTGCTCAGAGCCATTTGAACCAACCAGAACCTACAGCATATATTTTTCCAGATATTAAATCAGGTGTGTATCCGGTTTGGTTGAAATTGCTCAGGCCGTTCCATAATTTCCCCAACGTGTCAGCCCCACTGTCGCTGAGACCATATAGCCAGCTGAGCAGTTCCACAAGCTAAAATCTTTACCTAATGTAGTCCAGTTTTCATTATTTTACACTCTGTCACCTTCACACGCACACTCCACGCCTTACGCCGCCAACAGTACGCTCTTTCCACGTAAAAGCTCCTACGTGTACGTTGAAATTGCTTGCAAGCCTTACGGAGTATTGCTTACATGTCACCATACTTTCCAAACCCTATCCCCATAAATAGAAATGGTTGGTAATTACTACCACAAGGCAGCTGTTCCCTCCTATTAACAGGGTGATGATGGGTAAATGCGTCAATTTGAGGAAGGGGACCGGGCTCGGAAACGGCCGAGTCGAAATTTATAAGTGAAAACAGTTCTGATGCCTCTGAAGATGGTAGCGCTGGCAACTTTTCGGAGGCGGTATAGACCTATGGGTCAAAACAAGAAAAAAAAAGTCTACTAAACATGGGCTCTAAAATGCACACCTTAAGGAGGGTAGGACGTCAAACGGGCCGACTTGGAGCAGGAGAGGCATCACAGGACATTTTAATTTCCAGTGTCTATACTTTTACAAATAAATTCATAAAGCTTTGTCAACATCACCAGGAAAGATTCAAGATTCACACTCATTGCAGTGGAAGTTCGAAAACATAACAAAATAAACTTTTTACGTGTGAAATTTCATCATTTTTTTCACTTACTAATGGCTGCATTTGTTGCTATAGGTACACTTTTGTTCATAAGTTAGAGAGATTCTTCGATGAATTTTGCACATCATACATAGCATACTCACAGGTGTATGAAACTCTAGAATTTATTTAATTTATGAAAAACCGAATGAACTGTTATATTTTAAACTACATGTTTAGGAAAAACACAAACTTTATATTTAATTACCTCAATTTTTACCACAGTTTTTAATAGATTTAGAAAATTCTAGAGTTTCATACACCTATAAGTATGGTTTGTATGCTGTGCACAATTCATCGAAGAATCTCTCTTATTTGTGAAGAAAAGTGTACCTATAGCAACAAATACTGCCATTAGTAAGTGAAAAAAATGATGAAATTTCACATGTAAAAAAAATTATTTCGTTATTTTTTCGAACTTCCACTCTTATGAGTGTGAATTCTGAATCCTTCGCCGGCCGGAGTGGCCGAGCGGTTCTGGGCGCTTCAGTCTGGAACCGCGCGACCGCTACGGTCGCAGGTTCGAATCCTACCTCGGGCATGGATGTGTGTGATGTCCTTAGGTTAGTTAGGTTTAAGTAGTTCTAAGTTCTAGGGGACTGATGACCTAAGATGTTAAGTCCCATAGTGCTCAGAGACGTTTTCTGAATCCTTCCTGGTCATGCTGACAAAGTTTCATGAATTTTTTTGTAAAAGTATAGACAGTGGAAATTAAAATGTCCTGTGGTGCCTCTCCTGCTCCAAGGCGGTCCGTTTGACTCCTACCCCCCTTAAGAGCTACGAGCACTCTTTCGTCTTCGATACTGTGAAACACATCTCCTCTACTGTAATCTCTTTGGTTTCCATATGTTTGAAGGACATATTACGGACCAAAACAAGAAAAACTAATTAGTAAACATGGGCTCTATAATGAGCACCTAACGAGCTAAGGACACTTGTTCACTAGAAAAGACGCGTTTTACAGCAGGGAAAATAAACAAGTGATTATAGCTCTTACGGTATGCACTTCATAGCTTATGCTTTTTTTCTTGTTTTGTGCATACTGTCATCTCTCCTCTGTACTGTGAAGCACATCTCTTTTATTGCGAAGTCTTTCGTTCCCATATTTTTAGAGGAGGTAGTATGGACCAAACCAAGGAAAAACGGCCTAGTAAACAGGGGTTCTAAAGTTTGTATGTCAGATGCTAAGGATACTTGTTCAGCAGAAGAATGCGTTTTACAGTAGCGGAAAGGAACAAGTAATCGCGGTTCTTAAGGTACGCACGTTACAGCCCATCTTTATTGGACATTTCCTTCTAGTTTTGGTCCATACTACCATCTCTGAAAGTTGGCTACCCTACAGTCTCCGCAATAACAGTACCGGTACACGTATCCCACTCTCAGAGGCACCAAAACGATTTTCGCTTATAACTTTTGACGCGATCGTTTCGGGATCGTCTTCCCTTGGATCAAATTAATACATTTACCCTACTCCATCAACGCTGAAAGTTCCTAACATCATCATGGTATCTCCCTGTATGTATCAGGCATGGTTGAAATTTCGGCTGGCGTTTCAAAGCTACGCTGAAACACGCACGCACACATTCATCAGTTTTTATCCAGCAATATATAGATTACAGTATACTACAAAGGACTGCCATAAATGTGTCATTATTAACTTAAAAAATAGAACCTCCAATTATGAAACGTGGTGATGACATTGGTCCTCCTCTATATATTCACTCTTCAATTCAACACATTATCCTCAACGGTTGTTGAGTTGACTGATTCCATGGTTGTAGAAATTTGCCTTTTGATCGCACAGGAATGTTGGACCTCGAAAATCATGACGTCATTCTAAAAATGCCTACCATGCAAAGTTTTATTCATCCGAGGAGACCGGGATAAGTCACTGGGTGCCATGTCAGGTGAATATGGGAGGGGGAGGGATGAGGGAAAATTGATAGCCCAGGAAAGTAACGTATATAATCGTGTCTTATGCTGAGTGACCTGGGGCGTTTTCGTGGAGCAAAAACACTCCCTGGACAGCTAACAGCGAAAATTCATCTAGACAGCCTCCCATAACCTAGGGAGGATCTTTCGGTAGCGTTCGATTGTGATGGTTTCCCCGTTGCGAGCATTATCTGGTTACTTGTACACCATAACAGCTTCAAAAAATTCTCAGCATCAACTTGCTGGATGATGCTTAGATCTTTGCCTTACTCTGAGATAGTAAATCTATATGATTTTTTGTTTGATTTAACAAGGAGTCACAACGATACATCCAGAACTACATCACGATGTTTAGGGGACTATATGTGAATTGGCGTGACATAGCAGCAACATATCGGTTGCTGCCTCGGTTTGGCAGGATTTTGTATGGAGGCGAGCGATCACAGAATCCAGTACCTTTGCAAGTACAAACTGTCGTGCTCGGAGATGAAACGTGATCCTTAATTGGTTTTCACTTTTCCCAATATAGCCTCGATCGGGATACGCCAGTCTTTGAGCACGAGTGCTGATACTTCTCTTGTGATTCCCGGTTCTTCACAGAAAGATGGACAGTCATTTCGTTCTTCGTCATTCAGACTTGTCTGACCACACTACACGGAGATGACAGAAGTCATGGGATACCGATATTCACATACACAGATGACGGTAGTATTGCGTACACAAGGTGTAAAACGGCGGAGCATTTGCGAGCTGTCATTTGTGATCAGGTCATTCATGTGGAAAGGTTTCTTACGTGATTATGGCCGCACGGCGGGTGTTAAGAGACTTTGAGCGCGGAATGGTAGCTGAAGTAGCGGCGTTTGCGTAGAGGTGTTTGTGCTGACAGAAAAGTAACAATGTGTGAAAAAACCACAGTGCGACATGTACAACAACGTATCCGTTAGGACACTGCGGTCAAATCTGGCGTTAATGAACTAAGGTAGCAGACGACCGACGCGAGTGCCTTTGCTAACAGCACGACATCGAAAAAATGGCTCTGAGCACTATGGGACTTAACATCTATGGTCATCAGTCCCCTACAACTTAGAACTACTTAAACCTAACTAACCTAAGGACATCACACAACACAGCACGACATCGCCTGCAGCACCTCTTCTGGCTCGTGACCATGCCAGTTGGATCCTAGAGGACTGGAAAACCGTGGCCTGGTCAGATGAGTCGCTGTTTCATTTGGTAACAGCTGATGGTAGGGTACGAGTGTGGCGTAGACCCCACGAAGCCATGGACTAAAGTTCTCAACAAGACACTTGTCAAGCTGGTCGTGGCTCCATAATGGTGTAACCTGTGTTTATATGGACTGGAATCGGTCCTCTGGCCCAAGTGAACCACTCTTTTAGTGGATATGGTTATGCTCGGCTACTTGGAAACCATCTGCAACCATTCAGTGACAGAATATTCATAGATGCTAATGCGCCATGTCATCTGGCCACAATTGTTCGTGATTAGTTGGGAGAACATTCTGGACAGTTCTAGCGAATGATTTGACCACTCAGATCGCACATCATGAATCCCATCGTTTCCGGGACATAATAGAGAGATCAGTTTGTGCACAAAATCCTGCACAGGCAACATTTTCTCGAGGCTATGGCAGCAGCATTGCTCAATATTTCTGCAGCTATCTGTTGAGTGCATGCCACGTACAACTGCTGCACTATGCCGGGCAAAAGGTGGTCCGACACGATATTAGGAGGCACCCTATGACTTCTGTCACCTTAATGTAGAAGCGTCTGCGCCACATAACCATAGTGTCATACGAATTTTCGCCATACACTTCCACCAGCTTAGCACCGATTGTTGTAGCGTTGGTCCTCTTCAAATGGTAAAAACAAATTACCGCTCTCTAATCCACTCTATCAGTGGGTTGTACCGTTTCCTTTAGGCTCATCTAATGGCGTGTTACGGTACTATGGCGTGTACCAGGACTGCAAAAATGTACTCGCAAATAAAAATAAATTAATTATGTAACTTCATTTTTTCGATGTGATGGTTAAAAGTTTATCATTAGCGCTCTTATTATCAGAACTGACCACTATTCGTAGCAGAAATAAAAACATATCAAGGAGAGAGTGGTCTTGTCAATATTATGTGACATATTGCCTCCAGGTATCTGTTTTGAATTATTATGCCCACAGTTGTTGGAACGATACTCCAATGCTTCGCCAGCTCGTAGTGGACTCAAGTCGATCTCTCAGGGGAATTTACACACTCGAGTCACATTATTGTGACAGCCTTTCTAAAGCCTAAATAACAGCCTTCTTCAGCGCGAAATGTGCAGGAAGAGAGTCAGTGAGATTCTGGAAGGTACTGACAGGATTATGGAGCCATGCCGACTCCAGTGTTGTGGCCAGGTGCGTTGGTTTCTCCGTTGAGAATCCATTGCGCGAACGGCCCCGATTTGTCGCAAAGATTATTGACTGGCTTTGAACCCGGGGAGTTTGGTGGAGAAGCTCAGCATTACGACTTGGAGGGTGATAAGCCTGCTGTCAGAAGAAACAGAAACAAAGAAACATTAACATTGCAACAGTTACAGAAATGAAGAAACAACTGGGAGAAACTATTGATTTAAATGGATACTTGATGATCTCACCCGGGTAGGAAGTGACAAAAGAGCAAGTAGTGCAATAGCTGTATTAGTGGATAATAAGTGGAAGTCTAAATCCGAGGATTATATTTACATACACGACAAAATCTTAACAGCGTGTTTCGAAACAGATCACGGGCATCTAACGGCGATTGGGGTGTGTGTTCCTGAAGGTGGAAAATAAAGAAGAGATTGAGGCCTTTTATGAAACCCTACAAAGAGAAGTAGATAAATGCAACAAAACGGGATTGGATTGGATTGATTTGGGGAAAGACACCAAACAGTGAGGTCATCGGTCTCATTGGATTAGGGAAGGACGTGGAAAGAAGTCGGCAGTGCCCTGTCAAAGGAACCATCCCGGTATTTGCCTCAAGCGATTTAGGGAAATAGCGTAAAACCTATATCAGGATGGCCGGACGCGGAATTGAACTTTCGTTCTCCCGAATGCGAGTCCATTGTGCTGCAAAAGGGCGCGTCTGTTATCTGTGGAGATTTAAATGCCATAATAGGCAATATAGAACGACTTGCATGAATATCAAGAGCTCAGATGAAAACCCGGTTCTAAGCAAAGAAGGGAAAGCAGAAAGTGGAAGGAGTATATAGAGGGTCTATACAGGGCGATGTTCTTGAGGACAATATTATGGATATGGAAGAGGATGTAGATGAAGATGAAATGGGAGATATGATACTGCGTGAAGAGTTTGACAGAGCACTGATATACCTAAGTCGAAACAAGGCCCTGGGAGTAGACAAAATTCCCTTAGAACTACTGACAGCCTTGGGAGGGTCAGTCCTGACAAAACTCTACCATCTGGTGAGCAAGATGTATGAGACAGGCGAAATTTCCTCAGACTTAAAGAAGAATATAATAATTCCAATCCCAAAGAAAGCAGGTGTTGACAGATGTGAAAATTACCGAACTATCAGTTTAATAAGTCACAGCTGCAAAATACTAACGCGAATTCTTTACAGACGAATGGAAAAACTGGTAGAAGCCGACCTCGGGGAAGATCAGTTTGGATTCCGTAGAAATGTTGGAACACGTGAGGCAATACTGAACCTACGACTTATCTTAGAAGAAAGATTAAGAAAAGGCGAACCTACGTTTCTAGCATTTGTAGACTTAGAGAAAGCTTTTGACAATGTTGACCTTCAAATTCTGAAGGTGGCAGGGGTAAAATAGAGGGAGAGAAAGGCTATTTACAATTTGTACAGAAAGCAGATGGCAGTTATAAGAGTCGAGGGGCATGAAAGGGAAGCAGTGGTTGGGAAAGGAGTGAGACAGGGTTGTAGCCTCTCCCCGATGCTATTCAATCTGTATATTGAGCAATCAGTAAAGGAAACAAAAGAAAACTTCTAAATCCATGTAGAAGAAATAAAAACCTTGAGGTTCGCCGATGACATTGTAATTCTGTCAGAAGTAGCAAAGGACTTGTAAGAGCAGTTGAACGGAATGGACAGTGTCTTGAAAGGAGGGTATAAGATGAACATCAACAAAAGCAAAACGAGGATAATGGAATGTAGTCGAATTAAGTTGGGTGATGCTGAGGGAATTAGATTAGGTAATGAGACACTTAAAGTAGTAAAGGTGTTTTGCTATTTGGGGAGAAAAATAACTGATGATGGTCGAAGTAGAGAGGATATAAAATGTAGACTGGCAATGGCAAGGAAAGCGTTTCTGAAGAAGAGAAATTTGTTAACGTCGAGTATAGATTTAAGTGTCAGAAAGTATTTTCTGAAGGTATTTGTATGGAGTGTAGCCATGGATGGAAGTGAAACATGGACGATAAATAGTTCAGACAAGAAGAGAATTGAAGCTTTCGAAATGTGGTGCTCCAGAAGAATGCTGAAGATTAGATGGGTAGATCACATAACTAATGAGCATGTATTGAATAGAACTGGGGAGAAGAGAAGTTTGTGGCACAACTTGACTAGAAGAAGGGATCGGTTGGTAGGACATGTTCTGAGGCATCAAGGAATCACCAACTTAGTACTAGAGGGCAGGGTGGAGGGTAAAAATCGTAGAGGGAGACCGAGAGATGAATACACTAAGCAGATTCAGAAGGATGAGGCTGCAGTAGGTACTGGGAGCTGAAGAAGCTTGCACAGGATAGAATAGCATGGAGAGCTGCATCAAACCAGTCTCAGGACTGAAGACCACAACAACAACAAAAACAACACCTACTTTACCTAACTGAGCACTAAAATCACCCATTAAAATATTAACAAGTTTTAAGGGAATTTTCGAGATGATGCTTTATAGCATACAACAACAACAACAATAGGCAATAGATTATGCTTATCCATTACGGATATCCAGTGACTATAACAGTGGGAACTGTTGCGAGAGGACAGAGGTCAGTAACAGATAATGCTGTCGTCAACAGTAAAATACGCAAACAAGTAGAGGATGTTCCTGTGCTCAGAGGTGACATGTGCTCGGCTCACTATCTAATAGCAGCAAAGATAGCTATGCTCGCTAGATAGAAGAAGACAAAAAGATAGAGATCAAACGGGAAGAAGGGTTTAAGGTATGAGAGCATTGTACATCTATACCAAAACAGACTGAATCTTTGCCTAAGCCACACGAGACAAGTGATAGTTTGGAACCCGAATGAGGAAACAGAAAGCAATGTACGGAACAGATTACAAATGAGTCATTAGGGCAAGAGAATAAGAGAAGGAGTATGGAATGAAGATATCGCAAAGCTGTTGAACAAAAGGAACGAGCATATCAGACATATTTAAACCAAACTCCGCCCGAACAAGCCATGAACGCCCAACTGTATCGTCCGACCGCCGTGTCATCGTGAGCCCACAGGCGACACTGATGTGGATGTGGAGGGGCATGCGGTCAGCACACCGCTCTCCCGGCCAGATGGTAGTTTACGAGACCGGAGCTACTACTTCTCAATCAAGTAGCTCCTCAGTTTGACTCACAAGGACTGAGTGCACCCCGAGTGCCAACAGTATCCTGCAGACAGGATAGTCATCCATCCAAGTGCTAGCCCATCCCGACAGCGCTTAACTTCGGTGATCTGACGGGAACTGGTGTTATGCGGCAAGGATGTTGGGATCCGATAAATTTACAGGCGAAATGGAACCTGCGAAACAAGAAGGTAAAGAGGAAAGAAATAAAGTAAAAACCGTCGTCAGGAAAACAAATGAAGAATCGTGGAATAACTTTGTGACCTGAATAGAACATGGAAGACAGTCCATAGCTTACAAGATGATAAAGCATTTAAATAAAACTGAAGAACAGACAAGAAACCCAAATATAATGCCGGAATATAAATGGATTCTACATTAAAAACAATTCTGGTCCAATGAAAACCAGGATTTAGAAAAAGACTACCCTGAAATGATGAAACATATGACGGCGATCTCATAACGATCCAAGAACTAAACGAGACTCTGAATAAAACAAAAAACCATAAAGCAACAGACTACGACGGGATAAACGGCGAGTTACATTGATACAAGGCATTATTTTTGAAAACTTAGGCTTCATCGTTCGTAACATATATGTTGGTAAAGACGCCAAATCCTAAAACCGTGGATAGTTACAGATGTCATTTCAATCTTTAAAAAAGGTAAACGAAATGAATGCAATAACTATTTTGGTATAACATCAGCGAACACAGCGTACAAGACATACACCAAGATAATAAATCAATGTTACAAATTATCACCGGATGTCTGTTACGTGAAAAAAAAAAAATGTTTCAGTTTTTGGTTAATGTCTGTCCATGTAGAACCATTTGTTATAAAAGTATAGTAATTAAAACTTTTGTGTTGGGAAAGATTTGTAAGAGACATTTACTATCGCACTGTAGAACTTTGAATTAGCTGTTCACTGCGTGACCGACACGCTGCAGTGGGAAGGTGGCTAGCCATGAGTATGAGCTGACGTGTGATGGACATCTGAGCATTTGTAGATGGGCAATACCAAGAGGATTATATGTGTATGTGGAATATGATTCGAGATGAGCCGCCGGGGTGTCCGAGCGGTTCTAGGCGCTTCAGTCTGGAACTGCGGGACAGCTACGGTCCCAGGTTCGAATCCTGCCTCGGGCATGGATGTGTGTGATGTCCTTACGTTAGAAGTAGTTCTAAGTTCTAGAGAACTGATGACCTCCGATGTTAAGTCCCATCGTGCTCAGAGCCATTTGAACCATTTTTCGAGGAGATGAAACAGAATGAAGTAAGTGTGGACTTGCTCATTGATAAAGCTGCAGGCACTGGGAACATTTCTCTATGTTCCAAAAGCTACGGTAACATGCTGAAGAACTGCCGCACCTCAGATAGGTCTCTCTGTTTTTTTTTTTTTTTTTTTTTTTTCATTGACAATTCAGTAACTCCATAAATATTACAACTGAGAATATAGGGTCTGAAATGAACTTTAGCTGTGTTTTCGTAAGTATGGAATATTTTCCCCGGGCTAAAATCTGTTCCTTTATCTTGAATTACCTGCAGAATCATTAGCCATTGTTGTTTCAGTATTTAATCACTTCAATTATTCGAAATCCATTTAGATAGTTATTAGTTCAAAATTATATGAAATATAATGTTGCATTGCTCCTGACAACAGCAGAATTAATTTTTGTTCTATTGCAGTACCCTTACGTATATGACATTGTTCTAATTATTTATTATCAATGTAGTACTATTGCGAGCTTATGACTGCAGCGTGTTTGTACCAACGCGAAAGTGTGAGTGCAAGAGTTTCTAATCGTTTGGTCACACTGTTACGTTCCATTTGCTGTAGTATTGTTGCGTTGTGAGTAAATCACTGTTGATTTTTTACGTTTTTTGTGTGTTGTTGAGTGATGACGTAATAATAAAAGTCAAGGCCACAACCTGTCTAGATAAAAAATTGATAGCATTAAATAATTAAGTGTTTGGGTGAGAAATGGAATCAAACGAGTGTCCCTGCTCTGCAAGAACTGAGATTTTTAACACACAGGTAGTGGTAGTAGCTCAAAACATTTCATTTGGAGGCCGTTTAGCGGTACTTTTACATGGTCTTTCTTTTGTTACGTGGGATGAAAGTTAAGGCAATTTTCCTCGGAAATTTCAAAATTAACACTTTATATATATTTAAATAAAATTAATTGCTTCATAAAGTATTTGAGAACTGTACTGTTACTATCTATATTCTGTCTTTACGTCATACTTGCGGAACATACGACCGACCCTGTCCGTCGCATTACGCAGAAATGCAGTACTTGAATATTATTCTTTAAACGTGTCTTTTTTCCAGGTATTTTGCTTCGTTACATTTTCGTTGTCTCTCGTGAAATGTTCGTTGCTTCAGAGAAACCATTCCAAGGGTTTACCTAGAATCAACAAAAAAGTCAACAAAAAACAAGAAAACCTCAGGCTAAGTGGATATTACGGTCTCGTCTTCCAGGAAAACCCAAACTCAGGTAGCAAGTGGGAAAGCACACTGGTACTGTCTCGGAAAAGTGCCTCGGACATCGTCCCTCACGAGAACAACTTCGGTCCACCTCCAGCAAACGACGATAATAATTCTCTGAGAATGGTAGCTACTAGTCCTGGTGAAATGTCAGATCTTTAACCAAAGTCTCGTAGGCCGCTGAACATGTAACACACGCCTCCACATAGTGTGTCAAGCAGCGTCGTAAGAGTCAGTATGAATGAAAAATCTCTGAGTTAACAAAATTCATTATTTAACTAAAGTGAATGAGGTAGTGGCATACTGATATTTAATCATGTATCAAGAAGCACTTTAATAATCTGCGAGTGTTCTCTACGCAGAAGAAGCGCGAGAGAATTGTTACCAATCTATGGGTGCACCCGATGTCGTGTCACTGTGCAAGGATGTATTGCTCACTAGGCCCAACTCCAATTTGTGGTTCCCTTATTTTATGTTTTAGTTACACCGATTATAATAAAAATTTGTATAATACGTTCAATTAGTAGTTAAACATACAGGTCTCAAATTGATGAGTTTAATGTTTGCTGAGACATATACACTGCCTGATCAAAAATATCCGGACACCTGGTAGGGTAAGGCGGTATGGGGTGTGTCCATCCCATGCCTTTATGACGAGTTGAACTTTGCTGGGAACGTTTTGAATGAAACACTGTCTGTGGAGGAATTAGAGCCAATTCTTCCTCAAGAACCGAAACTAAAGAAGGTAGTGACGCTGGAGGCAGCGATCTGAAGCGTAGTCGACGTTCTCGCTCATTCTAGAGGTGTTTCATTTGGTTCAGGTCGGGACCCTAGGCAGTCCAGTCCATTTCAGGAACATTGTTGTCCACAGACTCTTGACTCACAGGCACTGCTTTATGACAGGGCGCATTGTCATGCTAATACAGTCATCGTCTCCCAACTTATCGCACACAGTACACGATGCTGTAAAATTTCTTCATGCCTTTGTGCATGTAGCGTTTTATTGGGCGCAATAAGGAGACCACTCCGAACAACGAACAAGGTCTCCATACCGTAACACCTCACTTCACTGCTGGCACTGTACATGCTGGCAGACTTTTGGCATTCGCCAAACACAAACCGCTGCATCGGATTGCCACAGGGTACAGTGTCATTCATTACTCCAAATCGCTCGTTGACCAGGTAGCGAAATTTTACTTAAAACTGGAAATTTTCAGTTTTGACAATGTTGACTGGAATACTCTCTTTCAAATTCTGAAGGTGGCAGGGGTAAAAACAGGGAACGAAAGGCTATTTACAATTTGTACAGAAACCAGATGGCAGTTATAAGAGTCGAGGGGCATGAGAGGGAAGCAGTGGTTGGGAAGGGAGTAAGACAGAGTTGTAGCCTCTCGCCGATGCTATTCAATCTGTATATTGAGCAAGCAGTGAAGGAAACAAAAGAAAAATTTGGAGTAGGAATTCAAATCCATGGAGAAGAAATAAAAACTTTGATGTTCGCCGATGACATTGTAGTTCTGTCAGAGACAGCAAAGGACTTGGAAGAACAGTTGAACGGAACGGACAGTGTCTTGAAGGGATGATATAAGATGAACATCAACAAAAGCAAAACGAGGATAATGGAATGTAGTCGAATTAAGTCGGGTGATGCTGAGGGAATTAGATTAGGAAATGAGGCACTTAAAGTAGTAAAGGAGTTTTGCTATTTGGGGAGAAAAATAACTGATGATGGTCGAAGTAGAGAGGATATAAAATGTAGACTGGCAATGGCAAGGAAAGCGTTTCTGAAGAAGAGAAATTTGTTAACATCGAGTATAGATTTAAGTGTCAGGAAGTCGTTTCTGAAAGTATTTGTATGGAGTGTAGCCATGTATGGAAGTGAAACATGGACGATAAATAGTTTAGACAAGAAGAGAATAGAAGCTTTCGAAATGTGGTGCTACAGAAGAATGCTGAAGATTAGATGGGTAGATCACATAACTAATGAGGAAGTATTGAACAGGATTGGGGAGAAGAGAAGTTTGTGGCACAACTTGACTAGAAGAAGGGATCGGTTGGTAGGACATGTTCTGAGGCATCAAGGGATCACCAGTTTAGTATTGGAGGGCAGTGGGAGGGTAAAAATCGTAGAGGGAGACCAAGAGATGAATACACCAAGCAGATTCAGAAAGATGTAGGTTGCAGTAGGTACTGGGAGATGAAGAAGCTTGCACAGGATAGAGTAGCATGGAGAGCTGCATCAAACCAGTCTCAGGACTGAAGACCACAACAACAACAACATATTTATATCACGTTAGTAATATCGTATTAGAGACCGATTTGCGCTTAAAAATGTTGTTATTTAAAATTTAAATAGCTTTCTGCGAGCTCATAATTTGCACGAATTCGGAAATTAATTGAAGTCTTACGATTCGCCGAGGAAGGGAAATATTAAGTTATAAAAGGGCAACAGGAACTACCACTGGTCGTAATATGTCTCAAACAATCAGAATAGAGCGCGGTCCCGCGTTCTGAAGGTACACTGACTTCTCAGACTAGCTATCCAGGAATCTGTATATAGTTCTCGTAGAGGAAGGATTTATCTCCAGTAGTTGTGAAGATTTTGGCGAAGAGTTTGATAGAGAACAATATAAGGTAACTTGATCGTAAACATCCGATTATGATCATTTTTCTGAGAAAGTTATTCCATAAACTGAGAATTGTTCTCTTACTGCGAGCTCTAACATCACATTTACTGTTACACAGATTTGGCTTGGAGATAACATCTCACTGAAAAGTAAGGAAATGAGCGTTCGTAGATAGATTTCTGTTGCAATTTCTCGTCGGAATACCGTTGGTTCGATATAGATATTAACTGTTAGTGAGAATGTGTAGTATGAATGAGAAGAAGATTAGGTCCCGTACTCCGAGGAGCGTAGAGGACGATGCGGGATGCGGGAGAACAGCACCGCTGTACTAGGCAAGGTCCTAGCGGAGGTGGTTTACCATTTGCGTTGCTCCGACCGTAATGGGGATGAATAACGATGATGAAGACGACACAACAACGCCCAGTCATCTCGAGGCAAAGAAAATCCCTCATCCCGCTGGGAATCGAACCCCGGACCCCGTGCGTGGGAAGCGAGAACGCTACCGCAAGACCAAGAGCTGCGGACCTGTATGAGTGAAATGAACAGCAAATAAACTGAGTGAGATTAATACTTGTATCAACAACTGTATATTAGAAAAGTGTATTTTTGTTTAGAACTGATTTGGTGGCAATATTGGGAACCTTACCGCGACAGAATACAGTACAGTTATTTGTCACAGACCTTGCCTCATTTAATTAGTGAAACTAGGCATGAGGTGTAGAAGAAAAATGTTGTTATTATGGTTTTCAGCTCGAAGACTGGTTTGCTTTCCACTCTAATCTGTCCTATGCAAGCCTCTTTATCTATGTACACTGAGGTTACAAAGATCATGGTACAGCGATATGCACATGTACAGGTGGTGGTACTATGGCGCACACAAGGTACAAAAGGGCTGTGCACTGGCGGAACTGTCATTTGTACTCAGGTGATTCGTGTGAAAAGGATTACGAAGTGATTGTGGCTGCACGATGGGAATTAACAGACTGAACGCGGAATGGTAGTTGAAACTCGACGCATGGGACATTCCATTTACAAAATCGTTAGGGAATACAATATTACGGGATCCATAGCCTCAAAAGTGTGCCGAGAACACAAAATTTCAAGCATTAGCTCTCGTCACTGACAACACAGTGGTCGACAGCTTTCACTTAACGACCGAGAGCAGCGGCGTTTGCGTAGAGTTTTCCGTGCTAGCAGACAAGGAACACTGCGTGGAATAACCGCAGAAATAAATGTGAGACGTATGACGAACGTATGCGTTACGACACTGTGGTGAATTTTTCGTTAACGTTGTATGGTAGCTGACGACCGCCGTGAGTGCGCTTGTTAACCACTCGACATCGCCTGCAGCGCCTCGCCTGGGCTCGTCATCATATCCGTTGGACCCTGGACTACTGGGAAACAGTGGCCTGGTCAGATGAGTCCCGATATCAGTTGGTAAGAACTTGAGGTAGGGTTGGAGTATGGGCAGACCCTGCATAGCTGTTACCACAGAATTTTTTAGAGTTATAATTCTCAAGATTTATAATTATAAAATATCTCAGATCAATGTGCAGCTTGTAGTTAATGAATCAGGTGAAAGCGCAGCTTATAATAAACGGAAATATTTTATAACTATAAATTTTGAGAATTATAGCTCTAAAAAGATTCTCTAAAAAATGGTTCAAATGGCTCTGAGCGCTATGGGACTTAACATCTGAGGTCATCAGTCCCCTAGAACTTAGAACTACTTAAACCTAACTAACCTAAGGACATCACATACAGCCATGCCCGAGGCAGGATTGTAACCTACGACCGTAGCGGTCGCGCGGTTCCAGACTGAAGCGCCTAGAACCGCTCGGCCACCAGCGGCCGGCAAAAAGATTCTCTCATAATGGAGATATATTAACAAGTAAATTAATTAGAATAAATAGTGTGTTATCAACATGGACCTAAGTTGTCAACAAGGCACTGTGCACGCTGATGGTGGCTCCATAATGGTTTGGGCTGTGCTTATATGGAATGGATTAAGACCTCTGGTCCAAGTGAATCGATCATTATTCGACTACCTGGAGAATGCTTGCACCCGTTCTTGGACTTCATATTCCCGAATTATAATGGAATTTTTGTGGATGACATTGAGCCGTGTCACAGGGCCACAGTTGTTCGCTATTTCTTTGGATAACGTTCTGGACAATTCGACAGAATGATTTGGCCACCCAGATCACCGGACGTGAATCCCGTCGAACATTTGTAGAACATAAGCAAGATATCAGTTCGTGCACTAAAACCTGCACCCGCAGCTCCCTCGGAATTATGGATGGTTGTTGAGGCAGCGTGGCTCAATAACTTTGCAGGGGACTTCCAACGGTTTGTTGGGTCCATGCCGCGTCGAGCTGCTGCACTATGCTGCACTATGCAGACGCGCTATTAGCAGGTACCTCATGCCTTTTGTCACCTCGTTGTACAGCTATAGCAAATTTTAACCCAATTATTGCATTCAAGCCTTGGTCTCCATAATTTATCCAGCCTCCACACTTCCCTCCATATCGAAGCGATAATTCCTTGATACCGCTGAATATGTCACATCAGCCCAACGCCTTCTTTTAGCCAAGTTGCGCCGTAAGTTTCTTTTTCTCCAACTCGATTCGGTACCTAATCATTAGTTATTCGATATACACGTATATCCCACAGGATTTGTCTGTAACGCCACACTCCAAGAGCTTCTATTCTCTCTTTCTCTGAGCTGTTTATTGTCCACGTTTAACTTCCATACAAGGCTGCACTCCGTACAAATATCTTCAGAACAGACTTACTAATATTTTAATTTATATTCGGCGTAAATATTTTTTTTTCTTGTTTATCAATGCTTATCTCGCCAGTGCAGTCTTCATTATATATTCTCTCTACTTTGGCCACCATTAGTTACTTTACGGGCCGAATAGCAAACCTTATTTAATACTTTACGCGTCCAATTTCCAAATGTAATTCCCTCAGCTACGCCTGAGTTAATTCAACTGCATTCCATTATCCTTCTTTTATTGTTGTTTGTGTTCATTTTATAACCTATTTTCAAGACACTGACCATTCCCTTCAAGTGTTTCATTAAGTCATTTGCTGTCTATGACAGAATTGTAACACCATCGGTAACCCGCACAGATTTCATTTCTTCTTCCTGAAATTTAATTTTCTTCTCCAGATTTCTCCTTGGGTTCCTTTACTGCTTGTTCAGTGTACAGATTAAATAACATCTGGGATAAGTTACAGACCTGTTTCACTCCCTTCTCTGCCACTGAGTCCGATTCATGTCCTTAGAACTTTATAACAGCAGTCTGGTTCCTGTACGAGTTGTAAGTAACAAGTCTCGCTCACTGGATTTTATTTCTGCTACCACCCAAATTTCAAGGGGTGTACTTTAGTTAACATTGTCTAAAGCTTCCTCTAAATGTACGAATTTTATAAACGTTGGTTTCCCTTTCTTCAACCTATTTTTAAGTCAATTTTTAGTTCAGTATTCCTTCGTATATTCCTAAATTTATCTTGAGCTGAAACTGGTAGACACTGAAGTCGGCCTCTCTGCGCTTTCCTTCAGTACACAATCGTGCCAGTATTTTACGACCATGACTCATTAAACAAGCAGCAAAACAATATTCTTATCAGTCAGCACTTTCCTTTTTTGTAACTGCAGTTGTTTCATCCTCCTTGAAGTGTGAGGATAATACACTGCTCACCAGGTACGATACTTTTGTCATGGCTGAGTCTCTCAAGGATCTTAATAGTTCTGAGAGTGCGTCGTGTGCCTCTGTGACCGTATTTCGACATAGGTCTTCTTATACAAGGTATTTTATATCATGGGCAACGGCAGCTGTCGAAGGCAGGTCCATTAGTGCTCGGTTAAATTACCATAATGTTTTCTTCATCTCTTTCCTCTTCTATTTCGATAACATTGTTCTGACATTCATTTCCGTCCTATGTATTACTTCAACTTTCCATTACTCGCTTAGTTTTGGTTTTCCATCTGAGCTATTTATAATCATACACTTCCATACTCCATTCATCAGTTAAACTCACAACCTCTTCTGTTATCCGAGGAAGAACAAACATGTACGTCACCAACAGACAATAGAGGGTAGTTTAGGGACACGACCAATATATTTAATTTTTTACAGCTTTTCTTGAATTAGTTACAGTGGTCGTCGACGTAAACCAGGGTGCATATTTCTTGACCTTACTAAAGTAAGAGAGTAAAGAAACCAAAGCAGACATCGCCCCGCCACAAATGACATGGTAATTAGAACAATCGGACTCCCTTTCGCCGGAAACTGTCTCGAAGATGTCTGCACACAATCACGGTGGCTTCTTTCATATTGCCTTGTTTCAAATGAGCCACATAACATTCCCTTGCCAAACCATGATGTGGTACTTACCTCTAACGACCAAGTTGTTGATGGCAAGCTAATCCCAAACTTTCCTTTCCCCGCTTTACTAATGCGAGGTGACTTCCACCGACACGGCGTCTACTTTCGCCAAAAGGTTGACAAACGTTATGTAGCTTATGAAACAGCCGGCTTTTAAGCAAGAGAAAACGTGTTGTGACAGTCCGCTATGACAAACGACGAGTCTCCGGAATACAAATTTGTACGCCGTCCTGTAACAAGAAGGTTCCATTTTACAATGCGATGCCAAAACGAAGCTTCCTACTGAGAGCGGACTGTGGTTTATTCCATAAACATATAAAAGCCTGCCTTCTAGAAATTTCCACCCGCAACAACGTAGTAAGAATATCAGTCTTATTTATTTATCCAAGTTCAAGGAACACTAAAACATAATAAATGAAATACACTGAAGGGCCAAAGAAAGTGGTGCAGGCATGCGTATTCAAACACATATTTAAAAAGGTAGAATACGGCACTGCTGTCAGCAACGCCTATATAAGACAACAAGTGTCTGGTGCAGTTGTTATGTCGGTTACTGCTGCTACAATGGCAGGTTATCAAGATTTAAGTGAGTTTGAACATGGTGTTATAGTCGGCACTCGAGCGATGGGACACAGCATCTCCGACGTAGCGATGAAGTGGGGATTTTCCTGTATGACCATTTTAAGAGTGTACCTTGAATATCAGGAATCCACCGAAACACCAAATATCCGACATCGCTACCGCGGTGCAAGAACGGGGCCAACGACGACTAAAGCGAACCATTCAGCGTGACAGAACTGCAAGCCCACCGGAGATTGCTGTAGATTTCATTGATGAGCCATCAACAAGTGTCAGCGTGCGAATCATTCAACGAAACATCATCGATATGGGCTTTCGGAGCCGAAGGCCCGCTCGTGTATCCTTGTTCACTGCACGACACAAAGCTTTATTCCTCGCCTGGGGACGTCAACGCCGACATTGGGCTGTTTATGATGGAAACATATTGCCTCGTCGGACGTGTCTTGTTTCTAATTGTATCAAGCATATGGACGTGTATGGGTATGGAGACAACCTCATGAATCCATGGACCCTGCATGTCAGCAAGGGACTGTTCAAGCTCGTGGAGACTCTGTAATGGTGTGGGGCGTGTACAGTTGGAGTGATATGGGACCCTTGAAAGGTCTAGTAGATACGACTCTGACAGGTGACACGTACGTAAGCATCCTGTCTGATCACCTGCATCCATTCACGTCCATTGTGTATTCCGACGGACTTCGGTGATTCCAGCAGGACACTGCGACACCCCACACGTCCAGAATAGCTACAGAGTGGCTCCAGGAACACTCTTCTGAGTTTAAGCACTTACGCTGGCCACCAAACCCTCAGACATGGTCAATATTGAACATATCTGGGATGCCTTGCAACGTGCTGTTCATAAAAGATCTCCACCCTCTCATAGTCGTACGGACTTATTGACAGCCCTGCAGCATTCATGGTGTCAATCCCCTCCAGCACTACTTCAGGCATTAGTCGAGTCCCTGCCGTGTCGTTCTGCGGCGCTTCTGCGTCCTAGTGGGGCTCCTACACGCTACTAGACTGTCGTAGAAGTTTCTTTGGCTCTTCTGTGTGTGTGTGCAAGTGTATAAATACAATAAAAACTACAATTTAATATTAATTACATAGACTTTGTGTTTTATGAGTCCAATGTACAGCAACCAAAATGGCTTGATTATTCGCTTAAAACTCGTCTTCCATGGCAAAGAGTTCGCTCAGCTTACCGTAGACCAGTGGTGCCCTACCTGAGGCCTCGCGGGGTAGCCACGCGTCTTCTCACGGCGCGCGCGTTTCCCCCCCCCCCCCCCCCCCGTCCCCCACCCCCCAGTGTGAGGTTCGAGTCCTCCCTCGGGCATGGGTGTGTGTGTTGTCCTTAGCGTAAGTTAGTTTAAGTTAGATTAAGTAGTGCGTAAGCTTAGGGACCGACGACCTGAGTAGTTTGGTCCCATAAGACCTTACCACAAATTTCCAAGTTTTCTTACCTACGGCTTATTGCCCCCTGAGGGGTAAAATGGAACTTTCTGAGAAAGCTAAACGATTCGATTCTGTTTCAGTCATGGAACTAAACTATTTTCGAAAGATCATTACTATTATCACAATTGTGTAAAACTATAATATTGATCATGTAAGTTATCAATAATTACTTTTTATCAATTAGTGGCATTATTGCGGTGGAGGTTACAAGTTCCTCACATTATCCACCCATTACACACGTATGTTTTGCTTTGTCCCGTACATCGCTGACTATAAATGTGAAACAAACACGTAACAAATGCTGTATATCTCAAGCAAACATTTTCTCAAAGTTGTAGGCAGTACCTGAAGTAATACACAAATTTCTTCATTATTCGCATCGATACAGACACATAAATTAGCTGACACCACGACAGAGCAGTAACTACATAAGGGCTATTACAGTGCTGTACACAGTGTTATTTTATTATTATTATTAGAGTGATTAGATGCAAAGCATTAACTGCCTGCAATCGTTCAGTTTCTGCGAGTTTAGAAGTAGGGAGTGCAGCAATGAAGTGATTTACAAACCGTAAGTATAGTGCACACATTTGAACTTGTTTGGTTTTAAATGTGTTTTTAGTGTGCAGATCAAGCAAGTGCCGCAATGGAGAGGAGTAATGTCAACTAACAATTTTAAATTAATTAGGTAACTGTTGAGCTGGTTTGGAGAAGATGAAAGTTATTTTTTAGTTATACTGTAATTATAAAGTTAATATTGCGAACATATTCAGTAAATCAGTTTGATTTTAGTTATACGAGTCATTTGATTAACCCTATGACGCTAGGGTGTAATTGCGAATGGAATAATCACATGAGTACAAGACGAATGCTATCGATGTTATGTCTTGTAACAAGTGGCTACCGTCATGATGGATAGTTAGCTTTTTTTCTGAGAAGGAGTTCTTGGTAGCACTTGCGATGCACAACGAGTTCCCTCGTCATTCATTCTAAAACACACGCACACAAGCATCATTCATCTTTCATCATTTTAGAAATAAAGTGTTCCAAGAAAAGTCTTTCATTCTACAGTTTAGTTAAGTGCTAAAGTTGTTGATACGGATGGATGAGGGCATAGACGGCAGGAGGATGGAGGGCGGGGTACAAGCTGATGTCTGATTGCACTTGGGGGTAATGGTCTAAGAGAGGTTGGGAATCACTGCTGTAGACTAACAAGTGTTCAGATTCACGCCTTGCCCCATATTCACGACATTCATCGCCGATGCGTCGCTACTTCAAATTAGTCTTCCACCTTGTCACCCATGTTGTCAACCTGTTAACGATTTGCCAGGTCCAGTGATGGATACAGCAGCTGACGCTAGCTTCTCTTTTGTTGTCCGATATTCTCCAGGAGACTTTGTTCTCCACAGCTCAGATCGGTGGGGCTCTGCAGTTGTAAGCAGAAAGCTTCTTTTGGATTTCAATCGAGATAGATAGGTGTGAGTTCCGAACAGTGGCTGCCTTGGGTCTGTTACTTACTTCCTTTTTGCATTTCCTGTTACTACCTGTCTTCTTACATCTGGAGGTGCTACTCCCATGAGCGGGAATATGTTGTTGACTGGGACTGGTCTTAGGCACCCTGTGACGATGCAGCCTGTCTCATGAAGCACCATATCAACTTGGTTAGCATGTGCAGAGTTCGTCCAGACTGTTGCCGCGTACTCTACAGCAGAGAGACGCAGAGTAAGGGCCGATGTGCAGAAATTGGTGGGCTTTGCTCCCCACGTGGTGTTTGTCACCTTGCGGGTATTGATCTTGCTGGTGCATACCTTCTGCTGGTGTCTATAGCTTGTTGTTTGTAGGTTAACGCACCATCCAACTTCAAACCTAGGTATTGCGGGTGAGCACGAACGTCGCGCCAGACTGGGTCAGTTAGAAAATCTGCAATTATAGAACATTGTCTCGATACGGGACACTGCATGAACTGCGGAGGGGCCAAAATCCTCTCATATACCTCCACATAGTGAGTATCAGTCGTTAAAGAAGTAGTCGAAAAACGCTTAGTTTACGACTTAATTGCAGATACTCGGGATGTCAACTGAGTAAAACATGTCGTGAATATCATTTCCTCTACACTCCCGTCGAGAGGGATTCGGGACGAGGAAAGAGTATACAGATATACACCTCAAGATGGGCTCGTATAGATTGAAATGAGCTGTGTAGAATGAAAAAAATGTTTGTGACTGAAGGCTTCGTTCTATATAGTGGAGAGTGTTGTATCTCGGAAAATTTTTCAAAGTTTCACCTCTAGTCATCGCAATAACAAAAGATTGACGTACCTCCTTATTCCATTTTTAAGTGATAGCGTTCCATTTTTCTGCGCTTCAGTCTTTTTTCCGAAATTTCAAATATTACTCTGAAAAAGTGAGGTTTCTAAATGTGAAAAAATATACCACAGAACGGCAAGCTCACTATCCAGGAACAGATACTCTATTGGAATTTAAAAGCGTTGCCATCGAGAGAATCTTGTCAGCACTGTATTAAATAGTCTGTGTTTTACGTTATTACTTTGCTACACACCAGTCATTAGCAAGTGAATTGAAAGTGAGTAGAAATATTATAAAAAATCACTTACAAGTTAAATACATTTTGGAATAGAAGCTATTGAAACCTAACACAAATTTCCTTGTTAATACATTAAAGAGCCCAGTTCATACACGAATATCACATGTTTCATGGTGAAAGACCTCCTTCCGTTTCAGGGTATAAGATGATGCACCAACGACAAAGTATGGATTAACCGTACACACGTCATGTAACTAGTTTTAAAAATACGCAGAATTTTATCGCCATGAAGTTCTGTAACCGGAGAATTAACAATATCTTCCATATAGGTTTTCTATTTGATACAGCATTTAAACACACAGAAATCGAAATATTTACATATGCTGCAGGAAACACAAGACCATGTGTCACAACAACAAAAATAGTACAAAACTCCGAAAATTGTTTTGGATGTCATTAGTGCACATTCCCTGAAGTGGTTTCAAATCTGGTCACTATAATGAAATACCAGCCGGAAACATCATGTGCTCCTGGGTGCACTATCCTCAACGTACAACACACTCCCCTTCTTTCAGTTTGTTGCTTTGATTAAAAGAAATACATTTTCTGTAATTCTTTGAAAGTATAACAGTAATATAATGACTCCAGCTCAGATAAAATGCACACGAAAATGTAGGATCACTACAGATTTTTCCGCTACCTAATTCGATCAAGACTATTAAAACCACTTTTTCTACATAGCTCGAGAAACAACATTAGTCTCAGGATGATGATTTAACGGCGGAATACATTTTCCAAACCACTACCAGGTCGATCAGAAAAACCCCAGATAAATATAAAATCGTTAAGTAACTCTGAATAAAACTGAACCAGAAAAATTATTATAACCTAAAATAAATTGAAATTACTCAAATGTCGTTGAATATTTTTAATGTTAATTTGTTAATAAGTTGTTTATATACCACAATTTTTTAAAAATATTTTAAGACTTCAATTGTGTAGATCACAACTAGATAACGATAGTAAGAATATTATTATTGTTATCGAATTGCTTTCTAGACTATTATTGTATATTAAAAAATTATCTGATATGGGTTCCCTTTATCCTGGTAATGTCAACTAACAATTTTAAATTAATTAGGTAACTGTTGAGCTAGTTTGGAGAAGATGAAAGTTATTTTTTAGTTATACTGTAATTATAAAGTTAATATTGCGAAATTATTCAGTAAATCAGTTTGATTTTAGTTATACGAGTCATTTGATTAACCCTATGACGCTAGGGTGTAATTGCGAATAGGTACAGGATGTTACCCAACGGAATAATCACATGAGTACAAGACGAATGCTATCGATGTTATTTCAGTTGCAATAACGCATCTGTATTACTATAATTTAAGCAATTCACGCACTGGGACTGCCCTTTACATGCAAAACAGTTTGAACTATGTTCCTTACAAATTGCCGATGTCTTGATTACGATGCCGACGATTGATGACGTTGTTCAGTATCCCACCTGCCTCCCCTGTGCATCACCCAAACTCGGCACTCGTGTCGCAGTCCAGTTCTGGCTGCAACTTTTGACAGACGGCACCTGGGTTAATGTTGAACACGTAAACGTCCTATAACGCGATGCTGACAACTCACAATTACTCCAACACTCCAACACGCCTCACACACAGCGACGATAGCTACGCATCTCCTGCCTATCACATCTTTAGCAACAACGGAAGATCGTTGGAGAATATCTCTCGGCACTGGTTTTGTTCTGCTTCCACTGTACTTTGGAACACTACGTACTGCTAACAAAGTCCCACTGCCTGTACATTTTCATTATTCTCGGAACACAGCATACATTTAATTTCCACATCAGTTATGTAACATTGGTATAAAGAACATTATTTACATATAGCTTTGCAAGAAAACGGAGTTGTGGTTTCAGTTGCATTGATTCGTTACAAATCCTAATTACAGATCAACGTAATAACGTGGGTTGTGGTTAACATGAAACAGAGATATAATGCCGGGTAATTCAAAAAGAAAGAACATATTTCAGTTGTTTCTCACTGACAAACTATGAAGGTTAGAAACCCATTGCACGTGTCACTCGATAGAGGACGGTTCAAAGTTTCGATACAGCGCTGCTGTTATTTCTTTGTAGCAAGGTGGCGACTACACCACAAGAGAAATCATTTTGTGTTTTGGGATATGTGCGAAGTCAATCCATTGCTCAAGTGCAACGCGCACTCCGCCATCCATTTAGCAAGAATCCGCCTCTGCACAAGCAGGTTAACGATTGGCATAGACAATTCTTGGAAGTTGGTTGCACAGGCAAAGGCAAAAGCACCAATCGGCCATGCAATTTGATGAAAATGTGGAGCGTATCAGGGAAGCGTTCACATGGAAGCCTCGTTAAGACTACACGACTGCCAGGGCAGCTACTTCACTTCCTCAAACAACGGTGTAGCGTGTTCTACAACGACGCCTGCGTCTGAAGCCTTACACGTTGCGATTACTGCAGTAATTGCGTTGCGGCGATCACAAGAGAAGGTGCAAATTTTGCATTTCATTTCTCCAGTCTATGGCTGAAGGCACTTCTTCCGAATGATTAATCGTTCCGGGCGAATCGACGTTTCATCTATTTGCCATAATGTATGAGTTTGGGGTCACAAAATTCTGACGTCGTCGTCGAACGGAAAAGAGACTCAACGAAACTGAATGCGTTTTTTGCCCTGCCTGTTCACAAAGTTTACGGATCTGTTTCTGTGAAACAGACTGTGGGAGGAATGTCATACCTGGACATGGTGCAAAACAGGTTGTTTCATCAACTTCGCGAACATTCCAATGATTTCATTTTTGCGCCTGACGGAGGCCCGCCACAATTTCGCCTTGAGGTGCGACGTTTCTTAACACAACTTTGGATTGGAAGAGGTGAACAACAACATGTTCATTGCTTCTGAGCTTCCAGGTTACCACATCTCATATCTTGCGATATATATATATATATATATATATATATATATATATATATATATATATATACTGTCGATTCAATAAACAAGGCCATGTTGATTCGTGTGTGGAATGAAATGGACTACCGTTTCGATGTTTCTTGAGGAATGCACTACGCTCAGTTTGAGTGTATGGTATAGTATCTGTGCGAACATAAAATGTACCACTTTCCTCTATCCAGTGTTTGCTCGTTCTTTTCCTATTTTTGATATCTACTCTGTAACAAATAACTGAAATCGATCTTTCTTTTTTAATCCGCGTGTATATCGCACCTACGCTGGCTTCGACTTTACTTCACGGTTTAGTTTCGAGGTTTTATGCAGCATTTTCATCTTTATGTATCTCTTCAGGTATAATTTAATATCAGCTAGGCGCAGACTTGACCAATATGATCTCTTCTGCCGTCTCATTTTCAGTTGTCTTTCTGCACAGAAAGATGTATTTTCTCTTCTGCTGGTGGATATTGAACAGAACTGACGCAAACAGAGTAATAGTATGTTTAAACAACTCATAAGTTTCAAAATACAGTGACGCCAAAAAAGCAACAAGAAAAATAATTAATATAGCGTAATGAAATTTCTGGTTCAAATGGCTCTGACCACTATGGGACTTAACATCTGAGATCATCAGTCCCCTAGAACTTAGAACTTCTTAAACCTAACTAACCTAAGGACATCACACACATCCATGCCCGAAGCAGGATTCGAACCTGCGACCGTAGCGGTCGCGCGGTTCCAGACTGAAGCGCCTAGAGCCGGTCGGCCACCAGCGACCGGCGAAATTTCTGGAATACTTTTGTATTGGTAACATATTAAGCGATTAACGTTACAAGATCGTTGCTTAATGTAAGCGTGAGATAAGTCATTTTCGCGAAATTTTGTTACAGTGAAAACCGGTGAAACCGCCAGAATGTTGGATGCAAGCATGCAAACGTGCATGCATAGTGTTTTAAAGGTGCCGGTGTCAGTTTGTGGGATGGAGTTGCATGCCTGTTGCACTTGGTTGGTGACTACAGGGACGGTTAATGCTTTATGTAGGTGACGCTAGAGTTATCGTCCGACAACGTCCCATATGCGTTCGACTGGAGGTATATCTGGAGATCGAGGAGGCCAAGGCAACATGTCGACACTCTGTAGAGTATGTTAGGCCACAACAGTTGTATGTGGGCGAGAGTTATCCTGTTCGAAAACACCCCCTAGAATGCTGTTCATGAATGGCAACACAGTAGGTCGAATCATCATATTGACGTTCAGATTTTCAGCCAAGGTGCGTGGGGCAACCGCGAGAGTGCTCCTGCTGCCATACGAAACCGCACCCCAGACCGTAACTCCACGTGTAGGTGTGGTTAGACACTGGACTCGCATTCGGGAGGACGACGGTTCAATCCCGCGTCCGGCCATCCTGATTTAGGTTTTCCGTGATTTCCCTAAAATCGCTCCAGGCAAATGCCGGGATGGTTCCTTTCAAAGGGCACGACCGACTTCCTTCCCCGTCCTTCCCTAATCCGATGAGACCGATGACCTCGCTGTCTGGTCTCCTTCCCCAAACCAACCAACCAACCAACCACGTGTAGGTCCAGTGTGCCTAGCACGCAGACAGATTGGTTACAGGCCCTCACCTGGTCTCCTCTTATCCGACACAAGGCTATCACTGGCACCGAGACAGCTTTCATCAGAAAACACAACAGACCTCCACACTGCCCTCCAATGAACGCTCACTTGACACCATTGAAGTGCTTTGGGGTCAGTGGACTTCACGCTACAGGGCGTCTAGCTGGGAGCTGCCCTTGAAGTAACCGGTTTGTAGCAGTTCGCTGTATCACTGTGGTGCCAACTGCTGCTCGTATTTCTGTTGTAAGTGCAGTACGATGAGCCAGAGTCATAAGCCGAATACTATGGTCTTCCCCTTGGCAGTGTTATGTAGCCGTCCAGAGCCCGGGCTTCTTGTGACCGTACAATTCTCCTGACCACCATTGCCAGTAATCATGTACAGTGTCTGCATTCCTGGCAAGTCTTTCTGGGGTATCGCAGAAGCAACACCCAGCTTCTCGTAGCCTTCGTTCAAACTCAGTAAGGTATTGAAAATGGCGTCTTTGTAGCCTTGAAAGCATGCCTGGCTAATATTAACTCACCACGTCCAAACTCAAGGGTAACTAATGCTCACGAGCGTTACAGCGTGTATCTGAAGCAAACCTGGTTTGCATCCTCATAGTGACACTACTAGCGCGACTCTTATGCGACTGGAGTGAAATTTTAAGAGATATCATCTTCAGATGTTGAAACACGCCTACTAACTTTCCGTCATGTCGCACAACTCCTTGGTGGTGTGATTTTTTCCGTCAGTGTATTCTGGTGTGTGTTACGTAAATAAATATTACATTCACTGATTTTAACCGTAAATTGTTCAAAGGGTAGAGAGATGGAGTTATCCAGAAACGATCGAAGAGATTGCCGCTGTTATGGGAGAGATTGGCTTGTGAAAATGACGGAAGGCACCAATATTAGAGGTCAGACGATAGGTATTGAAATAACTGTATAGACTGGTAATTTAAGGTTTAGTTGAACATAACTCTTCAGAACCTTCTGGAAATTCTTACAAACGTTATCCATATATTTATATCATGGGAAATAAATTATCTTCCTACAAAACACATATGTATTTGTGTAGAGTTTGGTGGAGTTGGGAGAATTTGTCGGGTATAAAAAGGTGACGAAGTTAGTTCTCCGAGTGTTCCAGACTTGGTTCGAAATATACATACACTCATTCATTCGTTTTTGTCTTGCTCGTGGTAGGGACACTAATCCCCTTTTGTGTTAAACAACAACTGTAGTGAAATTTTGAAAAAAATTACTTTGTAATGTATTTATATGTGAAACACGCAAATAAAATAACTTTTATTTTTCACTTTAGATTCATTTAATCTCTGTTCCTGTCCAAGAGAAGACTGCTGGTATCAGCAATGCCAGGTAATCAGCTAATTTTCCTTTTTCGCCTCGAGTCACAAGTCTTCTGACTGGTTCGATGTGACACCAAGGAAATCCCTCTCACACCAACCTCTTCATCACAATGTAACATTTCCACCATTCATCCACAATTATTTGTTGGATGCATGACAATATCTGTCTTCCTTTACTGTTTTTAGCCTCTACAGCTACCTCTAGAGTACCGTGTTTCCTGATATCTTAACAGATGTCCTATCATACTGTCCCTTCTTCTAGCCGGTGATCTGCGTATGTTCCTCTCTTCGGCAATTGTGCAGCGAACGTCCTCATTCCTTATTACTCCACTTAACTTTCAACATCCTTCTGTAGCTCCACACCTCAAACGCTCCGATTTTCTTCTGTTCCAGTTTTCCCACAGGCCATGTTTCGCTACCTTACGTTGCTATACTCCAAACGTACATTCGCAGAAAATTTCTTTCGCAGATACAGTCTGATGTTTGATACTAACAGACTTCGCTTGGCTAGGGATGCCTTCTTTTCATGTAATAATCTTCTTTTTATGTCCTCCCCGATTAGTACAAATATTATTATGTCTCCAAGGTAATTCCTTAACCTCGCCTTTTTCGTAGTCCCTATTCTGATGTTAAGTTTATCGCTGATGTCAATTCTGTTACTGCTCATTAGTTTTGTCTTTTGTCCGTTTACTATCAATCCTCATTCTGTTCATTCAATTCAACAGGTTCTGTGATTTTTCTTTGCGTTCACTGAGGATTATTAGCGAAACTAACCTTTGTGTACTTTCACCCTGAATTTTATTCACTCTCTTCAACCTTTCTCTTACTTGCATCACTGCTTCGCCGATCTACAGATTGAACAGTGGGGATGAAAGAACGGTTTTTTCATACCATCTATATAATTCGAGCACGTTGTTCTTCACTTTCCATTGCTATTGTTCTCTCTGGGTCCTCGTACATGCTGTATATTATCTGTTATTCACTATAGTTTTCTCCTATTTTTCTCAGAATTTCGAACATCTTACACTGTCTTACGCTGTCTAACGCTTGTTTCAGGTCGACAAAGCCTACGAACGTGTCTCGATTTTTCTTAAGTCTTAGCCGGCCGCTGTGGTCGAGCGGTTCTAGGCGCTTCAGTCCGGAACCGCGCAGCTGCTACGGTCGCAGGTTCTAATACTGCCTCGGGCATGGATGTGTGTGATGTCCTTAGGTTAGTTAGGTTCAAGCAGTTCTAAGTCTAGGGGACTGGTGACCTCAGATGTTAAGTCCCATAGTGCTTAGAGTCATTTGGAACATTTCTTAAGTCTTGCTTCCATTATCAGACGCAACGCTGAACTACCTCTCTGGTGAACTTACCTTCCCGTAAGCTAAATTGACCACCTATTAAATTCTCAGTTTCCTTCTCCACCCTCCTGTATTTTGATTCTGATCTGATAGTATTTCGTAAACGATTAGCCGTATCGAAACAAGATTACCACAAGCATAACTGCACGAGGGGGACTGTGTATTGTTTGTGGATAATATTTATAACTTTTACGCAGAAGTGGATAAAGACGTTTCTAAACCCATTAAGTTACTCGCATATACTTGGCGGTTACAATTAAACTTCCCTATTTAACATGTTATAACACAGAAACTAATTGCCGTACGAATACTAAACTTGGTAGCATTATGGGGTCCACGAATTCCATGCCTCACTGCCCCACCTTCCAGTTTCAACTATAGCCACGAGGTGCCTTGATCAGTCATCATGATTCATAATCTCACACACCTGACCAGTCGCTGTGTCGTTGACGCGTCAACATGAGCTTGGACAAAAGGGGCAGGAAATTATTGGTAAAGCGCTACTCTCAAAACAACTGTAATGCTGCAGCTACACTTCGAGAATATCGCCGGCTGAAAAGATCACAGAAGGGTCCTCTTTCTCCACCTGACGTGCGGAGCATGATGAAGAAGCTGGAATCAACTGGAGAACTGGGCGTCGCTCAGGGAAGAGGCCGAGGACCGGTTGCACCACAGGTGGCTGGTGAAACCCCTGTTCCTGTTACTATGGCAGACAAGGCTGCGCGCAATTCCCGATCGTCAGGCTGTGGGCGTGCTGTGTCGCGACAGTTGAATATCCGTGGCCCACTGTACGAAAAGTACTTTTACCCACTCTCAAATGGTATCCGTACAAGATCCATATCGCACAGCAATTTCCACAACAGGACGCACAACGACTATAGACATCGCTCTCCACTTTCTCCCAAAGAATGAAGCTGACGATGGTTGGCCCTGGACTATCCTACGATCAGACGAAGCTCGTTTTTCTCTGACGCGTGAGGTGAACACACAGAATTGCCGAGTGTAGGGATCTTCATCTCCAGTAACTGTGATTGAAGCTCCTCTGTATGGTGAACATGTCACGGTTAGTGATGGGGAGCTCGTGAATGAGTCGTTCAAATGAACGCTTCACTCCAGTGAAGTGTGAACTAACAACTCAATTTCAATGAACTGGCACTTCAAACTCTTCACAGATAGCACACTCCACACTTTTGTCTAGTTCACTCACTCTCTTCCCCTCTCCCTCTCCCACAACATCGGCGCTACGTCACTCATTCTCCCTTCACTTCAGTCCTCCCTCTACTGCCTGTCGACGAATCGTGCGGTGCAATACACTTAGAGCAACAGTTGCACTTTGCTTTCCCATCACCTAAACCGGCGAAGAAACCCCAAATTTCACTACTTTTAGGCGATCGTGAGTTGCTAGCCATTGTATAAGCGTGAACAGAAACAAAAACTGCTTGCCGAATAAAATAATGAGGGATTTTACCTGAAATCGTACCAATGACTACAGGTGACAGTTTACGTTTTGAATTTAGAGGGTTATTATTCTCAACAAAAATAAAATATACAGGAAAACTTCTGAATAATTACGTAACGTAGGTATATAGACTTTGTGACAGCGGTAAACATACTCATTCCATTTTGGATTAAATTTTAAAAGGAACATAAAATTGGACTGCATTTAGTTGGTAGCCCTAGTTTTCAGTCCATGAATAAAACAAATAAGGTTTCACTTGGCAGATGAAGACTTTTTTTGGCGCTACATGAGAAAATGTCGAGCAAGATTAAACGTAATAGCTTCTTATATGTGACATGCTTCTCTGTTTATCTTTCCTTTGTCCCCTTCGACCATGCTCCATTTAAGTTAACTCACGTCAGACGCTGTAAGACGCAAAACGTTGCGTGCACGTTACAGCATAGTTCGGCCATCTGTTGGTAAAATTATGAAGTATTACGAAGCTTTATTGTACAAGCGAGGCGAAGCGAGCGTAGCCGCGGCTGAGCGGCGCACTGGGCAACTTCGCCAGGCTTCCGTACTTCATGAATGAACTACTTCATTTGAACGCTTCACGGCAAAGAATGAAATGAATGAAGTAGTTCACGGGAATGAACGAGTTCGACCCATCTCTAGTCACGGTATGGTGTGGCTTCACGGTTACATTCATCATTGGCCTATTCTTTTTTGAACATGTTGGCGCTCAGGGACCGTTGGCGCTCAGGGACCAAAGAGATGCAGGGTGACTGGCCAGCGTAATTGCGATATGCTTCGCCAGCATGTCATACCTGCCATACAGGAGGGAGACGCATTGAACTCAACAATTTTCATGCAAGATGGGGCCTCACCGCAAATCGCAAGTGAATTTCACCTGCTTCTCCGAAATACACTTGGAAACGATGGAATTATCAGCCAGTCGTTTACAAACGCTTGGCCGGCACGGTCACCTGATCTCACTCCCTATCATTTCTGGTTGTGGGGCTACTGAAGGTCATGATTTACCAGGGGAACATTCGCACACGTGCTGATCTGAAGCGCAGCATATCAAGAGAGATAGCCAGTATACCTACGGACATTCTTCGTTCTGCTGTGCAGAATGCAATCCTGCGCTTTCACTCTCTTCTGGACACTGATGGATGCTGTATTGAGCCTCTTTTGCAGCAGTAATGGTACCAGTATGTAATGGTACGATGTACCGCAGCAGCACATTAAAACTGTTTCAAGTTGAATTGATTCTGCATTATTTCTCTTCCCCATGTCCTTGAAATTAATGCTATCAAGTTTGGTACTGGGACGGTAATTAGTTTCCGTGTTAAAACGTGTTAATAGGGAAAGAGTGTGTTCATTTAATAAGGTTCAATGTTTCAAATGAAACTTGTCTCGAAAATATGGTCAATATGAGGACAAAACCTGCCAGTAAGGCGCAGTTTTACCCTAACTGCTTCGGAGTGAAGCGACTACTGAAAACGTCTCCAGAATTACAGATCTGCGATCATCACCGAAAACCTGTCCTCATCTCTCAAGCGGCAAAGTGATATTGATAGGCAGAGTTTACTTATGTAATTACATGCAGGCTACCGATGACGAGCCACTGCCACAGTATTGCGAAACTTGAGGTTGATTTAATAACAAATTCTATTAAATTAAGGTCCCGTTGTTTTTCATTTACGGCCTCTGTCTCATTTAATCACTGCTTGCGAGCTCACAACTACTATGTGGCGCCCCACGGGTACGACGGGCCTGAACCGGGAACCTGTTAGCATGCGCAGAGCCTGCCGAACCAGCTACGAACTACCGTATAAAGCGTTCGGCCTTACTAGCAACGATCCGACAGTTTCAATTAATTTGGAGCACCAGGTGGGTGACGTTAATTGCGGGTTATTACACGTCCAACGGAAACACGATCAGCGAATTCACGTTTGAGAAATGGGCTCGATTCGCATATTTAGATCGAAGATGTTATCCCTTCTGCAAAACCTGTGTAGCATCAGGAACTCTTAACGCTATAAGAAAACATTACCACAAGCTTCCTACTCAGAATGTAGCGTTATTAGGAGTAATTTCTGGGAGTTTAAGCATGGAATGAGACGTGGCAGATAATAAAAATGCGGAAGACGTTTCTGAAAGACTCTAAGATAGCAAACTGGAAGCTTAGAACTGAAGTACAACACAGTCGGTTTCCCTCATTCTCGAATTATCACTATCATTGCTTCAGTACATAGAAGTGAAGGATCTTATTTGTTCGTAAATGCAAATTTTGGATTATCGAAACAGTAAAGTGTGATGTTACGAGCACTGTGGTGGTGTTCGTTGCCAGATTTTAATGTTCACAATCACTCTAAAAAATGGACTATCTAGACGTCTTAAACTGCATTTCCTATTTTTTTATATTTTTCAATTCAGCGTAGCTTCTACTTTGCATTACTCAGCAACGCTTTATGGGTGTAACAACCACATACTGTCGCTGATAAATTTCTAAAGAAAACTATCGTTATTTTCATGTAATGTAATATCAGTGACGGTAAAGTAAAATTTTCTTTCAGTTAAACCGTCTTGTAGAAACGACAGAGTTTACGTAGTGGTGACTGATGAAATTTCAAGGACTGTCTAAAAATCGGAGATGATGTTGCCCACACAGCAACTTAGGCTCGAAATATGCTTTACAGTACCGCACTATTTCACTTCAACAAACTTTTGAAATTTAACAATTTTTTTTCCAGGTGCTTTTGAGCTTTTTATCAGAGGAGACGGCGATAATCCTGGTGAATCAACATTTCTCTCATTTTACTAAGGTTTGAAGCTCCTATTCTCGTTCTTCCGTGTTTGCGATTTAAAAAGTGGGTTATTTCGGGAATGAGCCGTATGAAAACACAACTAGTTTATTTTTATATTTTCCCAGACATGTTTCGACACAGTCTATACCAAAAAAACTCACAATAGAGGAGAACTGCCACATACAAAAAGCAATAATATAGGGAAAGAGAGTCCTGAATTAAAATACAGACTGTGCAACGAAACACTGTTTCGAACACTCAGTGAACTATACAAAGGTGACTCCCAAAAAAAAAAAAAAAAAAAAAAAAAAACAGGAAGAAAAAAGAACTTATGTTTTCTTCGTTCTCTCCCCACCCCTCTTCCCATCTCTCTCTCCCACTATCTCTCTCTCTCTCTTCTCTCTCTCTCTCTCTCTCTCTCTCTCTCACGCACACACACACACACACACACACACACACACACACACACACACACATTCAGAATCAGCGCCATAGCACACAAGACGAAAGATGAACAAGTGAGCAACGACAATAACATGACACATCTCAATGAGTGTATTGCCAGAGGTGTCTGCTCAGATCACATTTCGTCACATTTTGTGTAAGTGTTTGTGAGGTGAAGTAGTGAACGGAAATTTATGAAGAACTGAGTGAAGGCAATGCACGAAACAGAACGGAAAATGTAAGTGCAGAAACGTACATAACCTCTAACCTCGAAACAGCTCTCCACAAATACGCAATAATTTTATTCATGGCTAGTTTGCAGATGAAATGCTGTCAAAAAAAACGACGAAAACAAGCACTAAAATCGATGTTAAATAATACAGTTCAATTAGCGATGTAATTTTAAGGTGAGTGTCCAAACAAAACGAAGCAAATTGCAAACATTGTATTTCTTAGGCCTAAGTACAGAAAATAAATGTTAACCCACAGAAGATGCCACATTGGTGTCGAAACATGTTTCGGGAAATATAAAAATAATCTAGTTGTGTTTGCATACGGCTGGTTCCCGAAATAACTTCTAACTCTGGTATACACTAAGGTGACAAAAGCCATGGGATACTCCTGATATCGGGTCGGACTTCCTTTTTCCCGGCGTAACGCAGCAAATAGCAGTGGCATAGTCTCAACAAATCGTTGGAAGTCCCATCCAGGCCATCTGCTTCTATAGTTGTCCATAACAGCAGAAGAGTTGCCGGTGTAGAATTTTGCGCATGAATTGACTTCTCGATTATCTCCCTTAGATATTCGGTGGGATTCATGTCGGACGACCTGACTGGCCATATCGTTTGCTCAAATTGTCCGGAATGTTCTTCGAACCAATAGCGAACAGTTGTGACCCGGTGACATGACACATTGTCACCCCTGAAAATTCCATCGTTGGCTGGGAACTTCAACTCCATGAATGGCGGGAATAGTCTCCAAGCAGCCGAACGTAACCATTTCCAGTCGCTGATCGGTTCAGTTGAACCAGAGGACCCAGTTTACTCTATGTCAACGTAGCCCAAACCATTTTGGAGTCACCACCAGCTTGCACAGTGCCTTGTTGTCAAGTTGGGTTCATGGCTTCGTGGGATCTGCGTCACATTCGAACCATACCATCAACTCTTACCACCTGAAATCGGGACTCATCTGATGAGGCCGCGGTTTTCCAGTCGTCTTGGGTCCAACCGATATGGTTACGAGAGCAGGAGAGGCGCTGCAGGTGACGTCCGCTGTTAGCAAAGGCACTCGCGTCTGCCGTCTGCTGCCATAGCCCATTAAAATCAGATTTCCCCACGCTGTCCTAACGGATGCGTTCGTCTTATGGCCAGCATTGATTTCTGTGGCCATTTCACGCAGCGTTGTTCGTCTGTTAGCACTGACAACTCCGGCAAAACGCCTCTGCTCTGGGGTCGTTAAGTGAATGCCTTCGGAAACTGCGTTGTCTATGGTGGGAGGTAATACCTGAATTCTGGTATTCTCGGTACACTCTTGACACTAAGGATCTCGGAAATCTTTTCACATAAGTCACCTGGATACAAATGACCTTTCCGCCAATGCACTACCCATTTGTATCTTGTGTACTCGATACCACCTACTTCTGTATATGTGCATATCGCTATCCCATGACTTTTTTTTTTCACCTCAGTGTCTGACGAGCTTAGGAAACACAACGCAGTGTATCAGTAAAGTATTTTCCTTTCGAACACAAATACCGTATTTCATACCACTCCCTTTCCGTCCAGTCAATGTGCTTCTGTAAGCTTTTACTCCTCAAATCACTCACACTGAGTAAACAAAGAAAAAAGATTATTTTCAAAAAAATCGGTGGTACACTGTTCTTGCAGTACCGTATTCTCGTAAACATACTTCACACGTAGTCTTGTACGAATTTGAGCCTGAAAATGTTACTTGTTGTAGGCTCAAGAGCGTCTTAAAAGAGACTGCATTATTTCGATTAAGATGCTCTTTCTAATATTTCGACAACTTCCGCCGATGACGCTGTCGGCAGACGCCCGTCTTCTTTGGATCGCTGACTTACATCACACAGTCGACTAATAGCCAGTTCGCCTGCTGGCTAGCCGCGCGGTATAACGTGTTGCTTCCCGAGAGGGAAGGCGTGCCGGTCCCCAGCATATATCCGCCCTGCGGATTAGTGTCGACGTCCGATGTGCCTGCCAGCCTGTGGATGGATTTTAGGCGGTTTTCCATCTGCCTCCGCGAATGCAGGCTGGTTCCACTTATTTCTCCTCAGTTAAGCTACGTCGGCAATTGCTGCGCAAACACTGTCTCCACGTACGCGTATACCACAATTACTCTACCACACAAATATTTGGGGTACACTCGTCTGGTTTGAGACGTTCCTGGAGGGTCCACTGGGGACCGAACCGCACAACGACCCTGGGCTCGGCGTGGGGTGGCGGTGGGGTGGGTGGACTGCTGTGGCCTGTTGTGGGGTTATGAACCACTGAGGGCTACGGTGGGACGAAGCCTCTCCGTCGCTTCTAGGCCCCCGTTTCAGTACGCAATACACAATGGCCGGTTCTGTGGGTTGACTTCTGGTCGCTCTGGATGGTCGTTGCAGTCTCGCACTGTGATCATGAAACATAAAACAAATTATCAAAAATTACTTCTTTCTTAAATAAACAACACAAATAAAACATTCCCTTTACGTATCGTCTGTGGCTGATGCGGGAGGGTATAAGTCTTATACCTCATTTTGTGACAGTACAAAAGAAACATTGAAGGTTCTAATAGTGTGTAACCCGTGGTCATTTCCACGTAGTAGTCTTCCTGAAGAAACCAGAATAAACACATATTCATAATACGACAATAACTTACATTGAACACGGGGTGTCAGAAACAATCTGAAAAGTTTGTAAGCGTGTTGCAGAGAAGGTTGTGCTGAGAAATAAATGTTAAGAAAATAGTTCGATATGTTGCGCCGTTTCCGAGTTAATTATCGTTTACGTTAGTCAATCAAGCCGTTAGGGCCAACCGTTACGGTGTCGCCAAACGTGTTCTTCGCTTGGATTCCTAACAAACATTTTACACGGGACAGTAGCAAAGATTTGGCTATAGCCGAAGGCTGAGTAGCCTCGTGCGCTATCAGAACGACTGGCACCAATCGTATCAGGCGGTCCTTTTGAATTTGCGCAACATCCTTATAAGCTTTTCAGACTGTTTCTGACCACCCTGTATATCTACTTCCACGTCCTGTTTAGTGGAACAGAAAGGGGTAGCGCAGTGTGTAGCACACCGAACTCGAAATCGGGAGGACGACGCTCCAAACTCGCGTCCGGCCATCCTCATTTAGGTTTCCCTGGTTTCCTTAAATCGATAAAGGCAAATGCTTGGAAGGTCCCTTGGAAAAGGCACGGCCACTTTCCTCCTCCATCCTTCCGTAATCCGAGCTTGTGGTCCGTCTCTAATGACATTAAACACTAATCTCACACTCATCATTTACTGAAGTCGGATGAAAGTTTGTTTTTGATATTATTTAAAACGTGAGCGATGCACATATGTAAGTCGTTATTTGAAATTAAGTGTTTGTTTTTTTTGGATCACTTAAAACAGCAATATTTACTCAAAATTTTGCTTGTGCTGGTTTATTGCGAATTTAATCCTGAAATAATTTATTCCTGAATAAGTCCTGCCAAAGATTTGAAAAATTACAAAAATATGTTATATTATATGCAGCTTCGATCTCCACAGATTTCCTCCCCTACACGCATCCCGTAACAGCTAACAAGATTCCTCCCTCTTCTGAAATTCCTCGAACATATTCGCTAATCCTATACACCTTCTTATATTATGGATCATATTTTGACAGCTTCCATCCGTTAGTCGCTCTTTCCGTCAACATTCATGACAATCAAACAGAAAATCAGTGGTTGGTGCTTCAAAATATTTCGTTCCCCGGATTTTTACAGTAGTAGTAGTACTTTCGGATTCTTTCCATAGCAATGCTCACGTTTAATATCTCCAGTTCATCACTATGTGATAAATTATAGCTCTAAACACAGAAATAGCTCTGAGAGGAATCCCGCATTCAAGATAGATTTATGGTCAAGACTTCGGTCCTTGTTTTTCTGAGTATCGAGTCTGAAACCTGTTGGAGAGCAGGATTGTGCAGCCGAAAAGGAAGCTTGTATATTATTACCTGACGACATTCTGTTTGCCCTCTTTTCCACACTTTATTGCTTCTTGATGTTTCTTCGAAGAGACTACTTCTAGTCCAAGCCCATTAATGTAGGGAATGAAGGACTGCTGAATTTTTGCTTTGGTTACGTAGCTTCTTTCGCACGGATACATTTTAATAGGAATCGAGTGTGTTATTTGCGGCCCACGTCCCAACGCGAACAGCGTGTTAGATCATTAATATAGAGCGAGGAAATATATTTCATACGACGGGTGCTAAGACACAAAAAAGCTCGAGAACTGTTCTGTGGCTTTTGATTAATCTTATTATGTACAGATAATCTGCTTGAAAAATTTTTAAAAGTTAAAAGTAAAGACAATGGTAATTTACCATTAAGTTATGTGAAAACTATATTCCACAAAGAACTTTGAACAGTGACATCACAAAGTGACGAGATCGACGTACTGACTGGTGAGGAAAAGCCAAAGTATCTCAAGTATTTAAGAACAAACACAGAGGCACGTAAAATAAACTACGCGCAGAAGGAAATACGTGGCTGTTATGAAATAAATCATAAAACTACATTAAGGAAGCTGAGATCGTTATGTAACCATACCTTTAATGCCGGCTGACCTACATGAAATAATGAAACACTGGAATAAGGCCAGAGGAGATGAAGCGCATTCGAGAACACATTACTAAAACTATCGTATTGGAATTCTGAGCTGAGGTCCTACGCTTGCAGTAAATACTAATGAAATAAGGATGGGTTCACCTTTCTGCAAGTATATAATTGAAGGTTGCCCTGTGCTGACGACCACTCGGACACCCTCTGAAGTTCCGCACAGTGGGATGAGTTGGTGGTAATGACAGGACGGTACGGTCAATGGAAACATTGTTGACAGTAAAGAGCGCCTTTATTCAAATCCAGTACATGACTTGTTGCGGATCAGCGAGACAAACACGCCTTCCTCTGTTGGCTCTGACCGGCGCCGATGTATGGGCAGCAGGTTCCGCCCTTGATGGTAAGAAGGCGCCATGTGAGGCTGACGAAAGGCCTGCAACAGGCCAGCAACAAATTGGAGGCCAGGCTATATCGTCAGTGGCATCCCACTTCAGCAGCTTAGAGTCCTGGCAGCCCTCAAATCGGCATGCATCTTCCGTGGTGGCACATGGAGCCAGCTTTGTGTGGGATTCGACTCACTGCCCTCTGGCAGAACTCGGATGGCGGCTGGTGCTGAGGCACTAAACCCACAGCACTAGGCACTCGCAGCAGGAGGCACGGAAGTCAGGCCGGAGGGGCTGTGGCACCAAGTCCCGTGCTGGCAGCTGCAGGTGCGGCCCAGTCTCGAACCCATGGCTGCCGTTGATAGTGCGCAGTCGCCTCGCTGCCTGGCGTGGTCCTTGCCATCTTGGTGATACTGCTGGACTCCAGCGATGAGAGAATATTTCTGCCTCAAAATTCAGCCGTATTTCCTTGAAACCGTCCCCTAGTCCAGTTGGTCTTTACAACAGACTTGGCCTGGCTGATCTTCTAGATATGAGGAAATATGCACATGTCAATAATGGATTCAATTATATTTCAATGGTCATTGATATACAGGGTGTTACAAAAAGGTACGGCCAAACTTTCAGAAAACATTCCTCACACACAAATAAAGAAAAGATGTTATGTGGACATGTGTCCGGAAACGCTTAATTTCCATGTTAGAGCTCATTTTGGTTCTTCCACCTACGCTCAATGGAGCACGTTATCATGATTTCATACGGGATACTCTACCTGTGCTGCTAGAACATGTGCCTTTACAAGTACGACACAACATGTGGTTCATGCACGATGGAGCTCCTGCACGTTTCAGTCGAAGTGTTCGTACGCTTCTCAACAACAAATTCGGTGACCGATGTATTGGTAGAGGCGGACCAATTCCATGGCCTCCACGCTCTCCTGACCTCAACCACCTTCACTTTCATTTATGGGGGCATTTGAAAGCTCTTGTCTACGCAACCCCGGTACCAAATGTAGAGACTCTTCGTGCTCGTATTGAGGACGGCTGTGATACAATACGCCATTCTCCAGGGCTGCATCAGCGCATCAGGGATTCCATGTGACGGAGGGTGGATGCATGTATCCTCGCTAACGGAGGACATTTTGAACATTTCCTGTAACAAAGTGTTTGAAGTCTTCTGGTACGTTCTGTTACTGTATGTTTCCATTCCATGATTAATATGATTTGAAGAGAAGTAATAAAATGAGCCCCAACATGGAAAGTAAGCGTTTCCGGACACATGTCCACATAACATATTTTCTTTCTTTGTGTGTGAGGAATGTTTCCTGAAAGTTTGGCCGTACCTTTTTGTAACACCCTGTATACTCTAAATCCACCTGGGAATTGCCTGTTAAGACAAAAACAGAGAGAGATGTTGCATGAGTATTTGAGCGTTGGGTTGAAAACAGGGACGAATCGATATCTGGGCAACTTTCATACTGATCACCATAGGTAGTTTTCCAATACATATTCCCGGGTGCAGCGATATGGAATATGCCATTACTCAACAATCACCCATCTGAAAGCGAGTATCATGGAATGTCTGAACGAAACGGTAAAAGGTCAAATGTGGATGCTTTTTAATCTTCGTAGCTCATACAAATACACAGATCTCCTCCCTGAAATAATTGCACAGTGTAATTGAACCAAACAAAACACAATAAAAATGATACCAACAGATGTTCAAAATAATGGACTCAAGAATATGGTATACTATCGTATTAAAACGCTGGATCCACTAAAAAACATTTAATGTACGGGATTTGGTACGTATCTCAAAGCACAAGACAATGTTTGAGAAGTCATACTAACCCAACTGGTCGAGTGAGATATTCATAGTTTCCAAAGTGCATAGAACAAATCCCAGAACTTGCGCCTTAAAGGATAGCAGTGGCACTGAAATTTCAAGATGTTTTTACACAAAGGAAATGGAAATGCATAAGAGCTCAGAAACACGCGTTTTTTTCATACCGCGTGTCATAAGACATCGAGGAAATAGAGCACTAGTAAAATGGCTTTGTCTTCTTGCAGCATAAAACAGCTGTACTGACGCTGGCGATGTGCTATATAACGGAGTGCATCAGCACAACCAGCACAATAGCATAACATGCACGACAGAAGAACATTGTAGGAGGTGGTGATACTATCGACAAAATTCCAGTCGAATTGCACATTCCGGGGTATAATTACTAAGTCTCTGATACAAAGCTTCAAAAATGTTAAGCTCGTGGTGATAAAGGGATTAACCTGCCAGACGAGGCGTGTTTGGAACAAGACATTGCATACTCACAACATAAAGATTTGCAGGACGCGATGCTCCTGGTCAAATTTTAGCTGGTGAAGCCAAAGCAATAGTCTGATAAAGGATACTGGTATAGGGCAGCGCAGTGCAGCATTTTTAGTTGGTAAAGCCATGCACGGTAGAATTAAATTGGGCTTCGGTGTGAATTCCAAGCAAGTTCTGAACGCTACACGTCCGCACTGAAGATGAAGAAGACAACGATGAAGAAGAAGAAGACGGGGTGCGTAAAAACTGTATCCCAGCAGCGACGTACGCATCTAAAAGCGCCCTGATGCATAAAGGACCATTTAAAGCACTCTGTCTTAGCAGATGTTCTATTAACCCGTCCCTCCTCCTAGTCAGTGTTTTCCACATATTCCTTTCCTCTCCGATTCTGCGCAGAACCTCTTCATTCCTTACCTTATCAGTCTACCTAATTTTCAACATTCGTCTGCAGCACCACATCTCAAATGCTTCGAGTCACTTCTGTTCCGGTTTTCTCATAGTTCGTATTTCACTACCATACAATGCTGTACTCCAAACGTATATTCTCACAAATTTCTTCCTCAAATTAAGGCCTATGTTTGATATTAGTAGACTTCTCTTGGACAGGAATGCCTATTGCAGTGCTACTCTGCTTCTGATGTCCTCCTTGCTCCGTCCGTCATTGTTTACTTTGGTGTCTAGGTAGCTGAATTCCTTAACTTCATCTACTTAGTGATCATCAGTCTTGATGTTAAGTTTCTCGCTCTTCTCATTTCTGCTACTTCTCATTAGTTTCGACTTTCTTCGGTTTACTATCAATCCATATTCTGCACTCATTGAACTGTCCATTCCATTAATCAGCTCGTGTAATTCTTCTTCACTTTCACTCAGGAATGCAATGTCATCAGCGAATCCCATCATTGATACCCTTTAACCTTGAATTTTAATTCCACTCCAGAATCTTTCATTTATAGCCATCATTGCTTCTTTGGTGTAGAGATTGAACAGTAGGGACGAAAGACTATATCCCTGTCTTACACCCTTTTTAATCCCAGCATTTTGTTCTCTTCCATCTTGGTTTTTACACATATTGTGTATTACCCGGCTCTCCCTACAGCTTATCCCTATTTTTCTCAGAATTTCGAACATCTTGCACCATTTTACATTGTCGAACGCTTTTTCTATGTTGACAAATCCTATGAACGTGTCTTGATTTTTCTTAATCTTTCTTCCATTATCAACCTATGATGTACCTTTTGCATTTCTTGTTGTTATGTTTTCGATTTCTTCAAAGGCAAAGAGAGAAGGTGAAGTGGTAGCCCAGGGTAGCGCCTGTGCCTACCGTCATGTATTTTTGATTTTCAAATGTTAAGAAACGTAAGATGTTTTTCCTGTGCTTCAGTAAGAGGAAGGACTCGCTCTCTGTTAATGAACGAAGGTAGGCGCACGTTATTTTAAAGCGTAATCGCAGGTAGCCATTTTGGCTATGAGAATAAGTGAAAAATCTGCATTTTTGATGTTTGCAAAAGAAATAATACATTTGTATTTTGTTAATGAAAAATTGAGTTATTATTCCAATTAGTACTGCAATATATAAGAATTGAAGAAGCCCACCTGTGTACTTCGGAGTTATTACGAAGATCCGATTACCATCTCATGGGCACGGTCAAGATTTTATAGGTCGATACGCCGATCGGACGTAGTATCATTAATTGGTGAGCATAAATCTACAGCAAGAGAAAGACTATTTCGTTCATGCGGAACTAACATGAACTAATATGAACCATTTACAGGCAGAGATCAGCTTATTGTCCTTGTCCGTGTGCCGAAAAATTAATCTCATTGATTCCATATATCTATATATTTTTATTGAATGTATTTTTTACTATAGTATAAACCGCAACGTCGAATTGCCGCTCTTGTGCCTTTACCTTTCCTAAAGCCAAACTGATCGTCATCTAACACATCCTCAATTTTCTTTTCCATTCTTCTGTATACTATTCTTGTCAGCAACTTCGATGCATGAGCTGTTAAAGTGACTGTGCGATTTCTCGCACTTGCAGCTCTTGCAGCCTTCTGAATTGTGTGGATGATATTTTTCCGAAAGTCAGATGGAATATTTCCAGACTCATACATTCCACACACCATCGTCAGTAGTCGTTTCCTTGGCACTTTCCCTAATGATTTTAGAAATTCTGATGGAATGTTATCGGTACCTTTTGCTTTATTTGATCTTAAAGTCCTACAAGCTCTCTTAAATTCTGATTCTAATACTGGATCCCCTATCTCTTCTAAATCGGCTCCTGTTTCTTCTTCTGTCACATCGGACAAATTTTCCCCCTCCTAGGGACCTTCAGTGTACTCTTTCCACCTATCCTCTCTCTCTCCTCTGCATTTAACAATGGAATTCGGGTTGCACTCTCAATGTTGCGACCCTTGCTTTTAATTTCACCGAAGGCTGTTTTGACTTTCCTATATGCTGAGTCAGCCCTTCCGACAATCATTTCTTTTTCGATTTCTTCACATTTTTCATGTAGTCATTTCGTCTTAGCTTCCCTGCACTTCCTATTTATTTCGTTCCTCAGCGACTTGTATTTCTGTATTCCTGAATTTCCCTGAGCATTTTCGTATTTAGTTCTATCATCTACCAGCTGAAGTATTTGTTCTGTTACCCATAGTTTCTTTGCTGTTACCTTCTTTGTACCCACGTTTTTCTTTCCAGCTTCTGTGATTGCCCATTTTAGGGATTCCCATTCCTCTTCAACTGTACTGCCTACTGGACTTTTCTTTATTGTTGTATAGCCTTAGAGAACTTCAAGCGTATCTCGTCATTTCTCAGTACCTCTGTATCCCACTTCTTTGCGTCTAGATTGGTTCAAATGGCTCTGAGCACTATGGGACTTAACATTTGAGGTCATCAGTCCCCTATAACTTAGAACTACTTAAATCTAATTAACCTAAGAACATCACACACAGCCATGCCCGAGGCAGGATTCGAACCTGCGACCGTAGCGGTCGCGCGGTTCCAGACTGTAGCGCCTAGAACACCTCGACCACCCCGGCCGGCGCGTCTACATTCTTCCTGACTAATCTCAAACTTCAATCTACTCTTCATCACCATTACATTGTGATATGAGTTTATATCTGCTCCTCGGTATGTCTTACAATTCAGAATCTGATTTCGGAATCTCTGTCTAACCATGATGTAATCTAACTGAAATGTTTCCGTATCAACAGGCCTTTTCCAAGTATACGTCCTCCACTTGTGATTCTTGAACAGACTATTTGCTATTTCTAGCTGAAATTTGTTACGGAACTCAATTAATCTTTCTCCTCTCTAATTCTTTCTCCTAAGCCCATATTCTCTTGTAAACTTTTCTTCTACTCCTTCCCTTATAACTGCATTCCAGTCTCCCATGACTATAAGAATTTCATCTCCCTTTGCGTATTGTATTACCCTTTCAATATCCTCATATACTTTTCTCTATCTACTCGTCTTCAGCTTGCGACGTCGGCATGTATACCTGAACGATCGTTGTCAGTGTTGGTTGGCTGTCGATTCTGATAAGAGTAACCCTATCACTAAACTGTTCAAAGTGACACACTCTCTGTCGTACCTTACTATTCATAACGAATCCTACTCCCATTATAGCATTTTACACTGCTACTGCTACGTTTACGAAGGATATATAAGGAGCTGCATTAAGCATCCATCCATCACCTGAGCTCAAGATGCAATGTCGTATATTTTGACTTTAAAAGAACGATCGACTGTATTACGCGCAAATTACTTCCCACCGATTGATTTAAGCGATGGAGAGTGGAGTATTTCATTTATTGGACTGGAGACGTACAACAGTATTTCGAATGTCACAGTGGCTAACAATGAACTTCATCTGGAAGATAATAGTCTAAAAGAAATTGTGGAAATTGAACCTGATGCATACGATATTGATGATTTAAACGAAATTTTAAAACAATCAGGAAAAGGGATTGTGCTGCATGCAAAAATCAGTACAGTTAAATCTGAAGTGATGACAGTGAATCTGGAACCGCAAGACCGCTACGGTCGCAGGTTCGAATCCTGACTCGGGCATGGATGTTTGTGATGTCCTTAGGTTAGTTAGGTTTAACTAGTTCTAAGTTCTAGGGGACTAATGACCTCAGCAGTTGAGTCCCATAGTGCTCAGAGCCATTTGAACCATTTGATGACAGTGAATGCAGCGAGTGACTTTAACCAGAAAGGTTCAGTAGGATAGACGCTGAGTTTCACATACGGACAGGTTTTGAAGAACAACTCTAATAAATTTCACAGATCTAGATTAGTCGGTAGACATATTTCCCGTCAGTACAATCTGTGTGGAGTGTACCATTAAGCAAACTCCTATCTCAACAATAGGTTGATTCATACAATTTATGGATTCTACCGATCAGTTGGAACTGGGTATAAGATTACTGAGACACCTACCAAAGCTCTATACCTTCCAGTACCAATCTAGACAGTGGACTATCTGTAGCTGAGTATTTTGGACTATAATAATCAACTTGTCGACTTTCGGATGAGGAAATCATTTTACGACTATATTTAAAGTGGAACCTTGAATATGCAGAGACCATCAATGACCATCAGCTGGTCGGGACTTGCAGTAGAGTTGCCCCCAACCTCTCAGTGAGAACAAAGACACCACCTTGCTAGGACACCGGAAGCAGCAGCATCAACCTTCAACCGGCCGAGACTTGAAATTTTCCAGTTGTCAGAAATCAATTATGTGGATAAGATATAAAACCGACGTGCACAACAGACACGTGACACTTCACAACAGAACGGCAAGGTGGTAACATGTGCGAACGACGAGTTTCTTAAATCAGTGGGTCTGAAACTTCGCAATGACGTCGTCCGATATAACTAAAGCAGCAGAATATGACAAGTGTATTATACTTCAGGGCCGCCCGGGATTAACCGAGCGGTCTTAGGCGCTGCAGTCATGGACTGTGCGGCTGGTCCCGGCGCAGGTACGAGTCCTCCCTCCGGCATGGGTGTGTGTGTTGGTCCTTAGGATAATTTAGGTTAAGTAGTATGTAAGCTTAGGGCCTGATGACCTTAGCAGTTAAGTCCCATAAGATTTCACACACATTTGAACATTTTTGAACATTATACATCAGGAATAAAAAAGCATAAGTCCTATGCTTCAATCACAACTACATTTAACAAGAACGATGGAATTAGAATTGTCATACTACACTAAGACGGTTTAACACTCCCATGCAGGAGTTTCATATAGCTTGATGTTTCATTTATGCAAAGGGATGGTACTGCTACAGTGGGATCGAAGCTTCTTACATGTAATGCTTCAGCAGTCCTGTTTTATGAAATACGGTATGAACCTAATGGAGTCGAGACTGACCATACATACAATGTAGGCATAGGACTCCGTCTTCAGGCCACAAGTGGCCCATCGGGACCATCCGACCGCCGTGTCATCCTAAGCTGAGGATGTGGATAGGAGGGGCGTGTGGTCAACACACCACTCTCCTGGTCGTTAGGATGGTTTTCTTTGACCGGAGCCGCTACTATTTGGTCAAGTAGCTCCTCAATTGGCATCACGAGACTGAGTGCACCCCGAAAAATGGCAGCAGAGCACAGCAGCCCGGATGGTCACTCATCCAAGTGCCGGCCACTCCCGACAGCGTTTAACATCGGTGATCTGACGGAATCCGGTGTATCCACTCAGCAAGGCCGTTGCCAATGTCAATGCCAGTGTCAATTTTTACCTCTCTATCTACATTATTCCGTGGTTTATTAAGTTTTCAAATTTATACTGCCTTTTTGATCACCCTGTACATGATACACGTTTTTAAGTGGGGTTGTCGTCAGACAGTTTACAAAAATGAACTGCGTTACAGTTCATTTTCAAGCAGATTTTTTTATAATTTTTAAATAGTTTTATCATTTTTTTCTATTTAGACACACCAAAACAATACATAAGGCACACATGGTGTGTGGGTAAAGTTTGACACACAAGGTGTGCATGAAGAAAGATATATTTACACAGTGCAGTGTGCATGAAAATACTGTTTACACTATAGCACATACACTGTGCAGTCTCTACTAGTACTACTATTTACACTATGATGAGTATGTCATACTATTCCATTCATTCATTCATGTTACACACACTGGTACACTCCCTATCATTATCTCCACCCAAGTCATAGGGTGAATAGTGTGAGTTTGGGGTGGGTCTCAATCCTGTATTCACAAATGAACCACTTGTAATCATGAGGCGACAGGCTGATTTTAGATTGCAGCAAAAGAAGCACCTCATGCCCTCGTGAATACTAGTTTGCTCAATAATGGTTGTGGTGGAGCACCACGAACACCACTGTACAGGCAGTGCAAGTACTCTTCAAACATGTGGGCCCTTGATGCACCATGACTCACACCCTTAGCCCATCTCTGGGTGGCACCTCAAAGTGTGCGATAATCATACTTTTTTGCTCGTGTGTTTACAAATTCCACAATTGACAATCCATTCGCCTTATCTTTCATTAGGTCGATAACCTCAGAACAATACAATAAGGGTTATTAGCACTGTATGTGGATGTATTGAATTCATTGCCATGGTACCTAATTACTTTGTAGGGCTCACAGGTCATCACCCAGTAGGTAAAGCTGTCTGTATACATATAAGGTAATTTCGAATCAGCGAAATGAGTCTTTGCAAACTAATAATCGAAACGGTATGTGTGGAGTTTGGATATGACTGGTATGCACATCCTCACATAGACTGGTTTTGTGAACTGTACTGCAACCTTTGCCATCTCCATAACGACAAAGTTCTTACTAAATATGGTTACCTATTTGAAATTTGGTCTTATGGTGCATTTCCTTACGCCATAACGTCCGCCCCGTGCGGTGCTAGAAAGAATGTCACAGTAGTTTCTAAAATAGCATTGTTCATTAATTTTTTTAAAAATCTTTTTCAGAATGATATGTCGTGGAAGTCCTCTGTGCAGTATTTAAATCAATAGACTCCTTCAATCAGGATGCCCAACTCCAACCAGAACCATTTCTAACCAAACACGCCACTGGAGGCTGCAGTAGTGAATAACATACCTCCACTTGTCCTGCAGCGTTGTCATCACATTAGAGATGGAACCTGTACCTCAAGGAACTCGTCGCTCTGGACATAGCAGCAAATTGGCATGTGCATCATGTATACTAATAGGGTATGTGAGATCTGCCTCCACAACACACCCTACATCAAAATCATCTGCCATGCCACTATTTTTAAATATCTCACCCAATCTGTTGAGATATTCCTCAGGCACCCACTGAAACCCATCAATTGGCAGCAACTGTTGCATGGCGTAGCCATATAAGTTATTCACATCAAAATACATGTTGTAACTAGACTCAACAGGTGCATTGAACATCTCACCCATCTGTGGGTGATTTGCCTTGGTGTGCCTGTAGACACAATGGGAAAGTCCTCCACAGATCCCTTGCTCAAAGAAAAGAAACATGTCCACATTGGTCAATAGTTAGAAGGTTTTCTTGAGGATTGCATCCAAGATAACTCCAGTTCCGGTTTTGTATAATAAAAGGCAGATTCGAGTTTGTATGTGGTCATGCACACAGCATGCATTTATAGATTCGCTTATTTTCCCAAAGTTTGGATATTAAATTCCAGCCAGATATTCACAGCATGCTCATACTTTGCATCCATTATTGTGTGGCCTGTGAGATTACTGTAGAATACAACTTTGTTGTGTACTCTTGTTTTATTGAGTTTTGCTGTAATATCCAGGAATATGGGAAAACCCCCTTCCTAGTACCAAGCTCAAACATTGCATTATCAGGAAATGTACCTTGGGTGATGTGCATGTCGCCTTAATGTATTTTATCAACAAGATTCTGGAGTTTGGCAGCAAGGCCATTAAGAAAGAAAGAGAATAGTATTCAATCTCCGACACAACGCCAGTGTTGTGTTCTAATCAGTAACCAAAGATACTAAGTGAGTCACGACAGCAATCAAAATGCAAACCTGTGGCTGCAGTGAATGTAGTCCATGTGTAGCAAGGGCTCAGGTGTATCTTTCCTGTTTTTAATTTTGCTAGTTCTGTTTGTATTTTCACTTTAATCATGTCATGTACTTCGTGTATTGACTTGCTGGTGTACCTGTTGTATTGTGACATAGTGATGATCATGTTAGGTTTAGTTTCTTGTTAGTGGTATTTTCATTGTGATTCATTAGGAAATTTGCTAATGAATATGAGATTAACGTTCCCATTTGGAGGCCTTCCCTTTTAAGTAGAATGAACTGTTAAACAGGAAAAAGTTTCACTTGGTGATTAGTTACATGATTCTTATCAATTCTTCTATTATGATTTTTGGGATTCCTGAGTATGATGTAGCTTCTGCCACCAAATGGGACTGAACTAAATACATGTATATGAAGGTGGTATCTGTTCTTTCTGACATGTCAGAAAGAACAGATACCATTGGTGATCTTTCTGATCTCTAAGAATGAAATTACAATGAAATCCTGACCATTAGCTGCTTACAGGCATTGATGACAATCAACAGGGACGTGTCTCACATCAAAGGATATCAATTTAGTAGTCAATGGAATGAGTGTATTTTTTATATTTCAGATTGATTCTTAGCAGTTTTTTATACGTTTATTGTTCTCTAGTTTGAAATATTAAGTTACATATTTGGGTGCAAACTTTGCAATGTGAAGTATGATTGGTCCCTTGAAACTGATAATTGGCCTCATGGGAGCACTGCCATTATGTATTTTGTACTGGCTTCTGAAAATTTGTTCTGCTGAATTTTTTGTAGTAAGTTTTATTTGTTTTTTAAATATTCAGTTACGTATTTCGGTGCAAAATTTGTAATATAGAGTATGGGAGCAATCCTGAAATTCCAGAATGAGATTTTCACTCTGCAGTGGAGTGTGCGCTAATATGAAACTTCCTGGCAGATTAAAACTGTGTGCCGGACCCAGACTCGAACTCGGGACCTTTGCCTTTCGCGGGAAAGTGCTCTACCGTCTGAGCTACCCAAGCACGACTGAGCCTCGTTCTCACAGCTTTACTTCTGCCAGTACCTCGTCTCCTACCTTCCAAATTTTACAGAAGCTCTCCTGCGAACCTTGCAGAACTAGCTCTCCTGAAAGTTCTTTCAGGAACATGCGAACCTGCAACCTTGCAGTACTTTTGACAGTTGCGTTAAGTATCAAAATTTTGATTTATTCTTCAGAAATATTCAGTTCGTTATCTACAGGACTTTAATCCTGTATTTAATAGCTGCAATGACGCCGCAAAAGACTCCAACTGGATATATGGCGAATGGCTAATTCCCTTCAAGAACGACGAGTGGACTTCTATGGGTTACGTGCAAAACTCTGTGCCTTGATCAAGCATACGGGGAATTTTTTTTTTTTTTTTTCGAAACTGCTGGTCATATCTTCGAATGCTTTGAGCCGTATAACGTGCAGTGCTCGGCGAAATTCATGCCACACAGTTGAATTGTATCTGCTGAAATGGTGAATGTAAAATGTCCTCCGCTGCTGCGCCACCTCGACTCGACACACAGTGGGTAATGAACGGGCGAGAGAACAAGATAGTGACTCCAGGGTGACACCTTCCGGCTGCTTAAAATTGGCGCAATGGTAAATTTTTCGATGCGAAAGTTAAAATTTACCCCATGATTCTATCATCATTCACGTGCAAGATATAATCTTGTGAATTCTGATGAATCTTTTTGATACACTCTTCATTTCGTCGTATTTTTAATTTACTTGACTTGAACCATTCTACATATTAAGGAGGTTCCTGGTCCCCGTTTTCGACTCCAATCTGTCATGGTTACTACATCTGAGAGACCTAAAATCCAGGACCCAGAAGGCAGTGAACATCTTAAAGTGCGCTAGGTACAGGTCTTGGGAGCGGCCAGGGATGTCTGCACCAGTTTTATAAGGCTCTGCTGTGATCGCTGTTGGACTATGAGTGCATAGTATATGGATTGGCGAGGCTTTTGTATCTGAAAATGGCTGATGATATCCATCATGAGGGGATCAGGCTGGCCACGGGTGCTTACAGAACCAGCCCCATACCCAGTCTCGGTGCTGAAGCTCGGGAACCGCAAGTCACCATCCGAGGGTGACTCCTCGTGTTGCACCAGGCCTGCTCCGAATTCACCGACGTACTATTCTGTTTCTCCCCCGTCTGTGAAACGCCATTTCTCCAATCGCGCACGAGCAACTATGCCATTTGAGATCCGCATAAAGTGTGTAGTGGTACAGTCTCAAATCCACGGTTTTAACCGCCTGCCATCATGGTTACAGCAGATAGTCGGAGCAGTTTTAGATGTAGTGCAGTACAGGAGAGGCTGCATCTGTTTTTAATACGTCACTTTATGACATGTTAACTAAGCATCACAGCTTAGAATCTGTATTTACAGATGAGTGTAAACAGAGGGCTCCTTTGCTTACTCTACAACGTTTGCATCCAGCAGATAAAGTGGTCTAGAATACGCAGGACACCCTCCTCAAACTACAATGGTTGGGAAGGAGTTGTGTTTCTGCCGGGTAACGGGGCACGTGGGTATTGCGGGGAACGAAAGGTCAGATGTAGGAGCCGTGGAGGCGTGTTGTGAACCTCAGATACTTCATTGTGTCATCCCTCTCATGCTGTGCCTCGCTGTTGACGCACAGAGTCATGTGTAGGTGAGAAGAGGAATGGCTGGAAGCGACAGACAATGAAGTGCATTCGATAAAGTCCACTGCGCGGGCTTGCCGTACCTCCTTCCAGCCACTCATATAGGATGAGATCCTTCTCACTCGTCTTCGCATAGGTCTCTGCTCTCTGACGCATAGCTTCTTGTACTGGAGTGATGACCCTCTAATGTGAGGTGCTCCTGACGTACAGACGGCAGTGCACCACATTTTGCTAGACTGTGTTTAATTTTCGGACCAGAGGGCAGCGGCTCATTTGCCGACGGATTTGCCCTCTACTTTACGTGGCACTCAAACGAAAGTTGTATGACTTCTCAGGCTTTGTGCATTGTTCCATAAAATCACAGAGCCAAGTTTTAAGCGTGTTACCAGGGTGGTTGTCTCATCCATAATTTTCGTAATTGGTTAGCCAGCCACATTTCCCTCTGTAATTATTTTAGCGCTTTTCTTGTTTTATTTGTGTTTTCATTACAGTTTCGGCTCTTTTAAGGGATTTTACATTATCTTCAGGTGCTGGTCAGGGCGACTGTGAGCGATGTTGGGAGAGAGTAGTTTTGTAGATTTACTCCTCACTGTTTGCGAAATTTTTAGCCGTTTTAACCACATTCCTTCCTAGTCATTTTCGTATGGGCGATGATAACCGTGCCGCAGAGCGCCCGTAAGCTGCCCACACACACACACACACACACACACACACACACACACACACTTTTTATCAGTGTAATGAGCGTGAATATGTGTCGGCTATATTTGCTGTTGATACTAGATGACGAAACTGTATGGTTTTAAAATCGATTGTAAATGAATTTAACATCCAAATAAAGTGCTTGATAAATCTGCAGCAATAAACTGACAATTATGCTGGAATAAATTAGATAACTGCTAAAAAGCGCGTATGGCTCTCATAGTCAAAATGGACTTCATGAAAAAATAAATAACTTTCAGGATTCAGGTAGTTCAAAATGATTACAGCTACTACAAAAAGCTATAACTGTGTAATTAGAGGCGAAACATTGACAAAAACTAGAGGGAATGTAAAGAAAAGCTTATTTTTTTCACGTATGGCACATGCGTTATACAGGATGTGCAAAATACGCTGTAACCGTCCATCAGAAGCCCAAATAACCACAGTTTTCAGCGCCTACCTCTGTTAAAGGATGAGAACGCGATGCAATGAGATTCTGGAAGGTACCAACATGGATGTAGAGGCATGCTGACTCCGTGCAGTGACCAACTGCGACAGGTTTCTCAATTGAGGATCCATGGAGCGAACAGTCCGATCCAGGTGCTACCACAGATTCTCGATTGGGTCGAAATCCGGAAAGTTTGGAGGCCATGGGAGTATGCTAAACTCATCCTACTGCTCCCCAGACCACTCACGTACACTGTGACCTCTGTGACACGTTGTCATGTCCTGCTGGTATTTGCCACCGTGCTGAAGATGGTTCAAATGGCTCTATGTACTTTGGGACTTAACATCTGAAGTCATCAGTCCCCTAGACTTACAACTACTTAAACCTAACGACATCACACACATCCACGCCCGAGGCAGGATTCGAACCTGCGACCGTAGCAGCAGCGCGGTTCCGGACTGAAGTGCCTAGAGCCGCTCGGCCGCAGCAGCCGGCTGTGCTGAAGAAAAACAAACTGCGCGTAGAGATGTACTCTGTCCCCAAGAATACAAGCATACTTTTGTTGATCAAATGTGTTTTCCAGAGTACCGAGATCACCCAGGGAATGCCACGAATACATTCTCGGGACCATTATGCCTCCTCCAGCAGTCTGGTACCTTCTCACAATTGCTGCAAGGTTGATTTCGGAAGCTTCACGCTAATGGAGCATAAAATGTGAATCATCTGAAAAGACCACCCGTCGCTACTCAGTAGACCTCCAGCTGAAGTAATGGCGTGCAAATTTTAGACTTCGTCGCCGGCGAACCGAAGCAGTCGGCGTGAACCAGGCGACTGCTGCGGAGGTCCACAACCAGCAACGTTCGCTGATCCGGCGTTGAGGAGACTCTATGAGAAGACTCTTGTTTCACCAGGGCGGAGAGTTGCTCAACAGTTGCATGTCTTTTCGCCTGTACACATCTCCCGCAGTTGCCTTGGCACAAGGTTTGGATAGCACCATTTCACCATGCACGGTGTGCTGTAATCACAGCGGCACACGAACGGTTTACAAACTTATCCGTTTCGGAAATGCTTCAGCCCATGTCCCGAAACCCAATGATCATTCCCTTTAGGGCGTCGGATAAACCTCTCCGCTTTCGCATTACGACAATAACTGCACTGTTCTGCGCGTCCTCCGGACATGCTTTATATACTGTCCACTGCTAGTGCTGCCACCTGCAGTCTGTGAGTGGTTATCGCTCATTGACATCGAACATTAGTGGTGGTCGCGCTAATGAGACTGGACAGTGTAAAACTGACTCCCAAAATATTTATGAGACTGACACAGAACTGGCCCTTATTAAACTGCAGAAGGACTGCACATCACAGAAAACGCTGTAAACTGTGATTCCGATGCACTAATCAGTTGACGTCACATGTCTGCGAGTGCAGGCCGGTGTGGGCGTGCGGTTCTAGGTGCTTCAGTCTGGAACCGCGCGACCGCTGCGGGCGCAGGTTCAAATCCTGCTTCGGGCATGGATGTGTGTGATGTCCTTAGGTTGGTTAGGTTTAAGTAGTTCTAAGTTCTATGGGACTGATGACTACAGATGTTAAGTCCCATAGTGCTCAGAGCCATTTGACACTTTTTTTTTTTTTTTTTTTTTTGTCTGCGCGTGCACATCTCCTTCGTGCTCTGTCCCGACAACTTGGCTGTGCCATTATGTTTGAGTAAGTGAGGGGACAGAAGGGGGGGGGGGGGGTTTATGGGCGCTCAACATCGAGGTAATCAGCGCGGGACAGAAGTGTTGACTCACAACTTGAATGCAAAACGAAGTGGTGCTCACGATGAAACAGCACCCGTCCATTGTCGAGTGTTGTTGTGAGGCACAATTCTTGGAAAACATCTGCAGAATAGATAGTGCAAAGGCTTAAGAATGGAAGTGTTTTGGGGAAATCTCCAACGAAGTCTGCAGTGTAGAAGTAAATGGCAAAATGGCGCGAAACGAGCAACCTCTGCCATGTCGCTTAACAAAATATCTTAGGGACCAGTTTAATTTTGTTCCCTCTGTGTATGGCACCCATTGCTCATAAGGACAACATCTAAGGGATAATTTGATGTCATACACTGCGGAGGATATGTAATTTCACCGCTGTGAGCGCATTCATTTTTAATACTAAAAACGTTACGGCCAAAGATGGACATACACATAACCTTTCACATAACACCATTAAAATAAAACCGTGGCTGTGAGTTCCTGAGATCTATGTGATCAAAAGTAGAACACTGTGTCATCGTGTTCAGGACACCCGTTCAAGATGTTGTTGTAATATGTGAGAATGCCCATACCCCAGTATGGACGTACTCTATCTTGGAGAAAGACGTCATCTGTACAATGAGCGGAATCTGTATCAAGCTGTGACATGTCCAGGTAAATACACTCCTGGAAATTGAAATAAGAACACCGTGAATTCATTGTCCCAGGAAGGGGAAACTTTATTGACACATTCCTGGGGTCAGATACATCACATGATCACACTGACAGAACCACAGGCACATAGACACAGGCAACAGAGCATGCACAATGTCGGCACTAGTACAGTGTATATCCACCTTTCGCACCAATGCAGGCTGCTATTCTCCCATGGAGACGATCGTAGAGATGCTGGATGTAGTCCTGTGGAACGGCTTGCCATGCCATTTCCACCTGGCGCCTCAGTTGGTCCAGCGTTCGTGCTGGACGTGCAGACCGCGTGAGACGACGCTTCATCCACTCCCAAACATGCTCAATGGGGGACAGATCCGGAGATCTTGCTGGCCAGGGTAGTTGACTTACACCTTCTAGAGCACGTTGGGTGGCACGGGATACATGCGGACGTGCATTGTCCTGTTGGAACAGCAAGTTCCCTTGCCGGTCTAGGAATGGTAGAACGATGGGTTCGATGACGGTTTGGATGTACTGTGCACTATTCAGTGTCCCCTCGACGATCACCAGTGGTGTACGGCCAGTGTAGGAGATCGCTCCCCACACCATGATGCCGGGTGTTGGCCCTGTGTGCCTCGGTCGTATGCAGTCCTGATTGTGGCGCTCACCTGCACGGCGCCAAACACGCATACGACCATCATTGGCACCAAGGCAGAAGCGACTCTCATCGCTGAAGACGACACGTCTCCATTCGTCCCTCCATTCACGCCTGTCGCGACACCACTGGAGGCGGGCTGCACGATGTTGGGGCGTGAGCGGAAGACGGCCTAACGGTGTGGGGGACCGTAGCCCAGCTTCATGGAGACGGTTGCGAATGGTCCTCGCCGATACCCCAGGAGCAACAGTGTCCCTAATTTGCTGGGAAGTGGCGGTGCGGTCCCCTACGGCACTGCGTAGGATCCTACGGTCTTGGCGTGCATCCGTGCGTCGCTGCGGTCCGGTCCCAGGTCGACGGGCACGTGCACCTTCCGCCGACCACTGGCGACAACATCGATGTACTGTGGAGACCTCACGCCCCACGTGTTGAGCAATTCGGCGGTACGTCCACCCGGCCTCCCGCATGCTCACTATACGCCCTCGCTCAAAGTCCGTCAACTGCACATACGGTTCACGTCCACGCTGTCGCGGCATGCTACCAGTGTTAAAGACTGCGATGGAGCTCCGTATGCCACGGCAAACTGGCTGACACTGACGGCGGCGGTGCACAAATGCTGCGCAGCTAGCGCCATTCGACGGCTAACACCGCGGTTCCTGGTGTGTCCGCTGTGCCGTGCGTGTGATCATTGCTTGTACAGCCCTCTCGCAGTGTCCGGAGCAAGTATGGTGGGTCTGACACACCGGTGTCAATGTGTTCTTTTTTCCATTTCCAGGAGTGTATTTGTTGAAACACTTAACTCGATGAAGAAAAGTTGACTACATAATTTTTATGCTACGTACATATGCTCCCCGTTTACTGTGCTTCCTCAACGACCAAACTTTTGAATTCCGTATTATAGTTTCTGTCATGTACAGTCGTGCTCAAAAGTATCCGAACGACCTGAATTGCATTTCGCCTGATTCGCATACAACCCTCATAACGAATATGTCTAGCAGGTCATCTAATCGCCCCTCGGTACAGTCGTTTGACAACTGAAAATGGTTCCATCAAAACACCAATAGAAAACATTGCTCTGTATTGCAATAACTCAAGATGTAAAGTAACTCCACGATACTACAAATATCAGGGAACATCATATCACAGATAAGACTGTCCTTAAGGCTTGAAAGCTCACATTTAATACAATAAATGACATGCGTGATATGTTACCACTCTCATTATTACGTCAGAAAGTTAATGCACGTAGTAAGTTCGTTGTATTTATGATTTGCTCTTCAAAGTAACACGTCGTAATTATTTTTTAACACAAAATGACACTAAAATTAAACTTTTTCACGAGCTGCTAGTTGAGAATATGTATGAACGTCAAATGACACGGCGAACTGTCTCGTTCTGCATACGGATTCAAACCCAGGTCATGCAGACTAAGCAAAGATTTCGTGACTGACGGAAACTAATAGTCATTCCTGACTAGGCATACAGAGAGTGATATACCTCGACTTTAGACAGTATCAGTTAGGAAATATCAACTTTAAATTACATAACTTAAACATTTTTAACGGAAGCGAATTCCTACCCAGCATCTATTGTCCCTCTTAACGAACTACGAAAGAAGTTAAATATTACTTCTTCACAAGTAACTTACCTGAAATGCCGTGAGGTAAAGCTTTGTGTTGGACAGGGATTCGAACCACGAACCTAATCGGATTGTTATCGAAGCATAATCAACTGTAACATATCGGATTTTCTCGGCAGTAGCAAGATGTTTTAAGTGAAATGACGAGACAAACCATTAATTTTTTTACTTCCCAAGACTCTAACCCGGCACCTATCGCTGTTATATTCTAGAGAAAACGAACGTTAAATATGGGTTTGTTACACCAGCAGCGACATGTGAGCATTTTTGAACTAGAAATAATGTGTCGAAGAGTTCAGTGCTGACTGGTGATCGAACCCCACACATATCGTTGTTGACTACACACAAAGTGACGTCAGGTACCGAATTTTTCTCCACCAGCAGTTCGGAATAACATCCTTGAACTTACAGTGTTCTCGCAAATAGTTCTGTGTCTCACTGGGAGTAAAAAACGTCAGCTATCGTTAGTGTTGACAACGAATGAAAATACATTAAAAATCAAAATTATTATCCACCAGCAGATAGGTGTTCTCCTGCTAGAGCTTGATAATACATAATGAAAACTTTAGTGCTGGGCCAGGATTCGTACCCATTCACGCGCAATATGTGGAGATGTTGAGGAATCTGCAGTCTTGACAAACAACAAATTGTAATCGAGCTGAACTGTCGTGAAGGCATCAAATTTCGCGTTAAGGGCAGTCTGAATTGTAGTTCCAGTTCAAACATACTGAAGCTCAAATATAAGATGGAATAAGTGTCCTGTGACCCTACATAGCGTTGGTTTCGTCACTAGAAATAAATAACTACTATAAGAAAGGTAACTGGTGATAGAGTTTATACATGTCGCCTCTCCTGACTTTATTGTGGTTCAACCTAATGTCTACTTGATAGAGAAGGAATATCAGGTTTAATGTGAATTTCACACCACAATGTCATTATACCTTCTACAGTTGGCGTAGCCAGAAGAGAACAAAATCTGTCTCTCCATACCAAAAACCATCGGCGGAGGTTGGAATCGAACCCAAACCATGAGTATATGAATCTATCAGCAATCCAAAAGACCACAAAATCCTCTTGTCTGTGGATAATTTTTCTATTGTAACGCCGTTGCGCCGCACTGGAAGAGAATTCTGACACACAGGCTCCCTGTAGTGGTTTGCAGCGTGTTCAGTACATTCATTTACTCGGTTGACCGAATCACCATGAACTAGCTACCTCGGCTACCCATTGCATACATTCGACGCTATTTTGTAATCACCAAAATAAAATCACGTAACTGCCACCTACACAGACCTGCCAACAGTGTAGAATGCAGAAATTTAAGCAGGATGTGTTCCTTTCCACTTGAGCTACTCTATTGCGCTATCTGTTTGTTGAAAACGTCGTGCAGTGCAAAAGAAAAGCTTTAACTGTCTCTCAGAAGTCTACATCCGGCCATGTGAATTATCTCACAAAACTGTGGAATGCGTAAGTTCTGGAGGAATCCTTCTTCACTCCTGTAGCTGCTGTAGCTGTGGTTCAGCTAGTAGTGTAACGATAAGTGTAGTGCACTGCAGACTAAATGTTACGAGTTCGAATACATTCACTGCCCCAATTTTTAAAACTCAATTCTGCTGTTTGCTGAAGTTATGAATCCAATGGAACTTTGAACATAATTCCCTTCACTTCTCAACCCAAAATAGTCGCATGTGGAAACAGTGCCAACTACTGCGACATTTTGTTCTTTTCAGGTTTAATAGACGCCCAGGCAGGAGATGCATCTCGAAACTTTTGTATTATGTATGGGGAGAGCGCATCGTGCCAAAATACGTCAGAAAGTATTTTCTACATTAGCTGTCGTGTGCTGGTAGCACTTTAACTCAGAACAAATTTCTACATGTAATCAATAAACTGCATGTGCATTGTCAGACTGTTATAGATAACATCAGAGAATGGCATATATCGTTGATGATTAATTTCTCTCTCATGTCTACAATTGCTTAAACAACACTAAAAGAAACCCTACGAAAATTTGCTCTGCATTATAAGAAATAAAATAAAACTACCCATGATAACCCTACGACGAAAGTACGTTTTTCTATGAGACGGAATTAATAAAATACTACTCACTTAGATTTCAATTGGGTCTGTGTTTAATTGGTATACCGTGTCATACTCAAGAGGTATGCAAAAGTAGCACTTCATAAATAAAGTTATGTATTCCTAGACACCCAAAATTTGCTTGTCAGCAACGGAAAGAGGCATTACCTGTTGTGCAGCATTGTATGTTTTTCATAATTGCACTAAGAGCCGAAAGTATTTTTTTGCGTTTACCTTATCGATGTTTGATCTGACTGCTTGTAGCTCTGTCACAGAAGGGATAAAAAGGTCATAGTCAGCGAGACTGAAACCGCGAAGCACAACAGATGCTTATTTATAGATCAGTATGTTACCACAGAGCTAGCGAAGTGGTATGTGTCTAAGATTCCTGTTACGAGGCCAATAGTGACTAGAACTCGTAAATCGCTATTTAAAGGACAAGATTAGTTGGGATTTCCACGTGCAACGACTTTTCTGGGTCGAAAATCGTAAATTTACAAACTTTTGTTACACCTCAAGCGATAATAACTCAGATTATTCAATGGAAATGACAGGAAAAATCAAGTGAACTTTTAGGCCTAATTCCGTGCACACCAGGAAGTAACTCGTCGATGACAGAGCTGCCAAACATACCTTGCCTTGTTGCCAAATTTCAGTTACAGTACCAACAAGAAGAAGACGAACCGATGTGTTCCTACAGAGGGTTGGGAAGTGACCATAGCGGTATCTCAAAGACGAGGTTGGAACGGCCTGGAATACGTAATGCGTCTGATTTGCACTTCTGTAACTACGGTTAGGGACTGGAGCGTAGTTACTAATAATACTCAGAACTGACTGTAAATTAAGCATCATAAATCAGTAATGTCATAGTTGTTTTTATATTTCTTTCGTAAGTGTACTCAAAACTAAGAAACTCATTCATGGACGTTTTCGTGCCTGGCCGATACTCGAGTACAACAACAAACAAAAATAAAAATCAATGTTTGTGTGTGTGTGTGTGTGTGTGTCTGTGTGTGTGTGTGTGTGTGTGTGTGTGTGTGTGCGTGTGTGTGTGTATGTGTGTGTGTGTGTGTGTGCGTGCGTGTGTGAAGAGAGAGGGAGAGAGAGAGGGAGATAGAGACAAATACAAAAAAGAATGAGAGAGATAGTAAATGGTATGTAAAGAAATCTTCCTTTAAAATGTAAAATGACACGTTCCACATCATTACGAAATGTCGTATTCATGATCTATGGAACAAATATTAATCGAATCAAATCTAATCTAATCATGTTGCTGGGTAGCCATGAAGAGTCATGAATTACAGAAATTTTCGCCAATATCAGTAACCAAATCTAAACTTGAAAATAAAAGACCACAGTTTTTGTAATAAATCGGGAGTCCTATCAACGCTCTTTCGTCTCTGTTAACAAACCACGAAAGATGTCTGATATACCTCCATTCAGAAGTTACAAAGTGTGCATGCATTTAAAGATGAAGCGCATGATGTGAAGTCTGTGATGGAGATCCGAACCCAACATGTAATCGGATTGTTAAATAAATAAAATAAAATCTTATGTATCGGTGTTTCTTACCAGCTGCTAGGTGTGTGAATCTAAAATGAGGAAGTGAAGTGAAAATCTCATTCTGGAATATTTAACTTCTTTCGTAGTTCGTTAAGAGGGACAATAGATGCTGGGTAGAAATTCGCGTCCGTTAAAAATGTTTACGTCATGTAATTTAAAGTTGATATTTCCTAACTGATACTGTCTAAAATCGAGGTATATCACTCTCTGTATGCCTAGTCAGGAATGACTATTAGTTTCCGTCAATCACGAAATCTTTGCTTAGTCTGCATGACCTGGGTTTGAATCCGTATGCAGAACGAGACAGTTCGCCGTGTCATTTGATGTTCATACATATTCTCAACTAGCAGCTCGTGAAAAAGTTTAATTTTAGTGTCATTTTGTGTTAAAAAATAATTACGACGTGTTACTTTGAAGAGCAAATCATAAATACAACGAACGTACTACGTGCATTAACTTTCTGACGTAATAATGAAAGTGGTAACATTTCATGCATGTCATTTATTGTATTAAATGTGAGCTTTCAAGCCTTAAGGACAGTCTTATCTGTGATATGATGTTCCCTGATATTTGTAGTATCGTGGTATTACTTTACATCTTGAGTTATTGCAATACAGAGCAATGTTTTCTATTGGTGTTTTGATGGAACCATTTTCAGTTGTCAAACGACTGTACCGAGGGGCGATTAGATGACCTGCTAGACATATTCGTTATGAGGGTTGTATGCGAATCAGGCGAAATGCAAATCAGGTCGTTCGGATACTTTTGAGCACGACTGTACATCGACGTAATGAGATGCACTGAATAATGGTAACTGTTGTAATAGCTCTTTTCATTTAGAATTGCGCTGTATGACAATGTTAAATTAAATGTACATGGTACCTCTATTGCCTGTGTAACAAATGCAAAATTTCTAAGAATGAATACTGATTCTCAGTTGCAGTGGTGTGAACACACAAAGGTACTTGCAAACAGAGAGTCATCAGCATGTTATGCCATTAGAATCCTATCATCAGTGTGCAACATGCAATGTCTTTTAGTTACATACTATTCATATGTCCACTCAGTTCTTAGCTACGGCATTCTTTTGTGGGAAAAAATGCACAAACTATTAACACAGTTTTCAAACTCCAGAAAAAGCCATAACAATAATAACCAAAAACGGTAGCCGAGCTCACTGTAAAGATGTGTTCAAAACACTGGGGATTTTAACTCTTTACCAGTCAGTTGCATACATCAAAAATAACATTGGTAATTTTGGTAATTACTGCACAAACAGGTCTGCCCATGACCATGGAACAAAAGCTAGACTCAACTTACATTTACCAAGGAAAAATAAATATAAAACTCAAAACAGCATTTTCTACCAAGGAATAAAACTGTACAATAAATTACCAAAAGAGATTAAAGAAATTGCAAAAATACACTTATCTGAAAAGGCAGCTGAAAGGTACCTGTTATGCAATGCATTTTATACACTGAAGGATTACTTAGATAAAACAGAGTAGGAATTTGGTAAAAAAAATGTTACACAGAAAAATAATAATAATGATTATAAAACATCCAATATTTCACATAACACCTTCACACTATGCCTTTTTCCTTCTTTTTTCCTTTTTAGAAATACTTACCCCCAAGCTATGCATAGCAGAATACTAAGACCTCTTCCTCTTTCTGAGCTCAACATCTCACTCATTATAGAGGGATGCCGACTCTTTTTTTTTTCAGGAAAGCAAATGGGTAGCTGCGGTACAGAAAATGACCCAGAGATCACCAGTGTGTGTTTGTGTTAGAGTGTGTAGTGACTGAAGTGTTACGAAACAATGTGTGTATGGTGTGTGCAGTGACTGATAGTGAGATATGAGTGAACAGTGTGGCATTACATTATTTAATAAGTTATTTGGAAAAAAAGTATTGCATACCAGGAGTAAATGTAATGATTGTGCCGACCGGAGTGGCCGAGCGGTTCTAGGCGCTACAGTCTGGTGCCACGCGACCACTACGGTCACAGGTTCGAATCCTGTCTCGGGCATGGGTGTGCGTGATGTCCTTAGGTTAGTTAGGTTAAAGTAGTTCTAAGTTCTAGGGGACTGATGACCTCAGCAGTTAAGTCCCATAGTGCTCAGAGCCATTTTTTGTGATGATTGTCTCTAATAAAAATCTGTAAATGTATGTCTATACGAATTAGCTTGTTTTCAATTGGTCCAAACTTGTAAATACACTCCTGGAAATTGAAATAAGAACACCGTGAATTCATTGTCCCAGGAAGGGGAAACTTTATTGACACATTCCTGGGGTCAGATACATCACATGATCACACTGACAGAACCACAGGCACATAGACACAGGCAACAGAGCATGCACAATGTCGGCACTAGTACAGTGTATATCCACCTTTCGCACCAATGCAGGCTGCTATTCTCCCATGGAGACGATCGTAGAGATGCTGGATGTAGTCCTGTGGAACGGCTTGCCATGCCATTTCCACCTGGCGCCTCAGTTGGTCCAGCGTTCGTGCTGGACGTGCAGACCGCGTGAGACGACGCTTCATCCAGTCCCAAACATGCTCAATGGGGGACAGATCCGGAGATCTTGCTGGCCAGGGTAGTTGACTTACACCTTCTAGAGCACGTTGGGTGGCACAGGATACATGCGGACGTGCATTGTCCTGTTGGAACAGCAAGTTCCCTTGCCGGTCTAGGAATGGTAGAACGATGGGTTCGATGACGGTTTGGATGTACCGTGCACTATTCAGTGTCCCCTCGACGATCACCAGTGGCGTACGGCCAGTGTAGGAGATCGCTCCCCACACCATGATGCCGGGTGTTGGCCCTGTGTGCCTCGGTCGTATGCAGTCCTGATTGTGGCGCTCACCTGCACGGCGCCAAACACGCATACGACCATCATTGGCACCAAGGCAGAAGCGACTCTCATCGCTGAAGACGACACGTCTCCATTCGTCCCTCCATTCACGCCTGTCGCGACACCACTGGAGGCGGGCTGCACGATGTTGGGGCGTGAGCGGAAGACGGCCTTACGGTGTGCGGGACCGTAGCCCAGCTTCATGGAGACGGTTGCGAATGGTCCTCGCCGATACCCCAGGAGCAACAGTGTCCCTAATTTGCTGGGAAGTGGCGGTGCGGTCCCCTACGGCACTGCGTAGGATCCTACGGTCTTGGCGTGCATCCGTGCGTCGCTGCGGTCCGGTCCCAGGTCGACGGGCACGTGCACCTTCCGCCGACCACTGGCGACAACATCGATGTACTGTGGAGACCTCACGCCCCACGTGTTGAGCAATTCGGCGGTACGTCCACCCGGCCTCCCGCATGCCCACTACACGCCCTCGCTCAAAGTCCGTCAACTGCACATACGGTTCACGTCCACGCTGTCGCGGCATGCTACCAGTGTTAAAGACTGCGATGGAGCTCCGTATGCCACGGCAAACTGGCTGACACTGACGGCGGCGGTGCACAAATGCTGCGCAGCTAGCGCCATTCGACGGCCAACACCGCGGTTCCTGGTGTGTCCGCTGTGCCGTGCGTGTGATCATTGCTTGTACAGCCCTCTCGCAGTGTCCGGAGCAAGTATGGTGGGTCTGACACACCGGTGTCAATGTGTTCTTTTTTCCATTTCCAGGAGTGTACTTTGACATGTACTATATCCTTGTGAAAAGAGATCTACGGATGAACAGAGCTACTACTGCTACTACTACTACTGCTACTACTACCAGATGTTCTGTAATGATCTGACAGACACAGGAGTAAGGAGTTGGGCTGCAATTACAGTACAACAAATACTCTTACATTCACAGCCTTAAGCTATTTATTGGAAAACAAACAAAACACACGCGAATACACACAAGGAGAAAATGGACGCACTCGTTCATTCGGACGGTGAAGTGTGGCGGCAGTCTGTATACCCTAGGCGGTGGGTGCAACAGGGATGGCGTCGCTGATGGGGTGGAAGCCGTGTTCGTCGGCGGTGTACTTGACATTGATGGTCTTCCCCTCTGGCGCCGTGAACTGGTACTCGCCCCGCTTGACCAGCACGAAGTCCTTGCCGTCTGGGGTGGGCTTCAAGGCACCCTGCTCCGACACGTGGGTGCCGTCACCGGACAGGTAGCTGCGGACAGACGAACAAGCTCAGTACACAGAGCACACATGCGCGACACCGGTGTGGCACTAAGAATTAAAGTACACTACTGGCCATGAAAATCGCTACACCAAGAAGAAATGCAGATGATAAACGGGTATTCATTGGACAAATATATTATACTAGAACTGACATGTGATTACATTTTCACGCGATTTGGGTGCATAGATCCTGAGAAATCAGTAGCCGGAACAACCACCTCTCGCCGTAGTAACGGACTTGATACGCCTGGGCATTGAGTCAAACAGAGCTTGGATGGCGTGTACAGGTACAGCTGCCCATGCAGCTTCAACACGATACCACAGTTCGTCAAGAGTAGTAACTGGCGCATTGTGAAGAGCCAGTTGCTCGGCTACCATTGCCCAGACGTTTTCAGTTGGTGAGAGATCTGGAGAATGTGCTGGCCAGGGCAGCAGTCGAACGTTTTCTGTATCCAGAAAGGCCCGTACAGACCCTGCAACGTGCATTATCCTGCTGAAATGTAGGGTTTCGCAGGAATCGAATGAAGGGTAGAGCCACAGGTCGTAACACATCTGAAATGTAATGTCCACTGTTCAAAGTGCCGTCAATGTGAACAAGAGGTGACCGAGACGTGTAACCAATGGCACCCCATACCATGAAGGCGGGTGATACGCCTGTATGGCGATGACAAATAGACGCTTCCAATGTGCGTTCACCGCGATGCCAGCAAACACATAAGGGACCATCATGATGCTGTAAACAGAACCTGGATTCATCCTAAATGATGACGTTTTGCCATTCGTGCACCCAGGTTCGACGTTGAGTACACCGTCGCAGGCGTTCCTGTCTGTGATGCAGCGTCAAGGGTGACCGCAGCCATGGTCTCCGAGCTGATAGTCCATGCTGCTGCAAACGTCATCAAACTGTTCGTGCAGATGGTTGTTGTCTTGCAAACGTCCCCATCTGTTGACTCAGGGGATCGAGACGTGGCTGCGCGATCCGTTACAGCCATGCGGATAAGATGCCTGTCATTTGGACTGCTAGTGATACGAGGCCGTTGGAATCCAGCACGGCGTTCCGTATTACCCTCCTGAACCCCCGATTCCATATTCTGCTAACAGTCACTGGATCTCGACCAACGCGAGCAGCAATGTCGTGATATGATAAACCGCAATCGCGATAGGCTACAGTCCGACCTTTATCAAACTCGGAAACGTGATGGTACGCATTTCTGCTCCTTACACGAGGCATCACAACAACGTTTCACCTTGCGACGCCGGTGAACTGCTGTTTGTGTATGAGAAATCGGTTGGAAACTTTCCTCATATCAGCACGTTGTAGGTGTCGCCACAGGTGCCAACCTTTTGTGAATCCTCTGAAAAGCTAATCATTTGCATGTCACAGCATCTTCTTCCTGACGGTTAAATTTCGCGTCTGTAGCACATCTTCGTGGTGTAGCTATTTCAATGGTCAGTAGTGTACTTTAGAAAGGTGTAGATGGAGGGCACTTACTTCGGACTTGCTATTCTGATAAAGTGAACGCTTCCTGTAGAATAATTGTAGTAGAGGGTGTTGGGACTAGAAGTAAACAGAACCAAATGCTTACAACGAAAGAATTCGACATTTTATGCTGTTGGGTAAGTACGCAATCGACAGAGACAACCTCCAAGATGTGATCCTCGCCATTTCATGAGTCTTATGATGGCTGCGCACAAGTGTTTAATGTGCAGCAGGCAGACGTATTTCTGACAGTCGACATGTAGGCGCCACGAGGAAACGCGCAGTGTGTGCTACGATTAGCAGACTTAAAAATGTTCAGCGACGAGCTAAAAGAGAACGGAACTTGGCTCCTCCCATACGTAAATCCATTTATCAGTGGCACAAAACTCTTCGAGAAACAGGGAGTTTTATTTCAAATGCCGGAAAATATCTTAAAACGTATGTGAATGAATAGATGGTGGAGATTGTGAGCGAAGAATTCGCTTGAAGGCCGCGTAAATGCACTAGACAAGGGATTAGGGAACTAGCAGTTCTCCGTTAGACCGTGCACGCCGTTGTGCACAAACGTCTCCGGCTGCGTGCTTACAAGCTCCAATTTTCGCATCACAGTTAGCCTGAGGACCATCGCACACGACGTGATTTTGCTGTTGAAATGTTGCTTCGTATGGAGAAAACAACGGACTCCTCAATGCAGTGCTGTTCAGTAATGAATCTACTTTCCACGTCTGTGGCAAAGTTAGCCGACAAAACTGTCGAACATTGGGAAGGGAGAGTCCAGAAGAAATGACTGTGTACGAAAGGGACACACCAAAAGTTAATGTGTGGTTGGAATTACATAAACATGGTGTGATTCGTCCATTTACTTATGGAGTCTGCAGCGATAGGGCACACTTATCGCGACATACTGGTGATATATACAGCTCCGCAGATGCCTCCCAACAACATTTTCCAGCAGGATACTGCTCTACCTTGCTATCATGGCCGTTCTTGAGTGTTGGATCGAAAGGTGTTTCCCATTGCCTGGTCCCCTCGGTCTCCCGATCTGATTCCGCTGGGTTTCACTGGACAGCGTTTATCAATAATATTGTCTACAGAACAAAGATTCGAGATTTGGTTGAGTTGAGACAATGGAACTTACACAGCATTAAGGCCATAGCACCTGTCATGCATATGAACATGTGGTAAGAAATGGAGTACCGTTTCGATATTTGTCGAACTACAAACGGGGCCCACACTGCACTGTGCCAACATGCATCAAAATGAAGTGCCGAATGAAAATTTGTACCAAGGCTGGGATTCTAACCCAGATCTCCTCCTCCCTGGGGAGATGCCGTAGTCACTATGCCACCTTCGCACAGTGGCATTGCACAACTGCACTGACTATTCTAACATGCCTCCCTTCCCAATCTACGGATAGTCCCACATGTGTTAATAAGTTATCAACCCGTCGTATCCGGAAGGGGGACAGATATGAATGGAATTTAATCAGGAATCTTTGGAAAAAAGATCCTGTTACTCTTGCGAATCTCTTTTGGGTAAATATAGAGCTTCGGTGAAGAACATGTAAGCAGTTTGCATAACTTGTGAAGGGACGACGAGAGCAACGTAACATCGACTGGAGTCTGTGCCGAGGCACATAGGCACTCGCCTCCACTGCACTCAACAGAACAGAAGAGGAACTCACAACTTTAGCCAGACTCTGTGCCGCTCCATTACACCTGTGCCGCCTGCAGGTCATATGGAACAGGTTACTACGAATCATCAGCAACGGTGCGCGATACAGACGCATCGTATCCATGTAGAATGAATTCCGCTGCGAGAACCTCTTGGACGGGTCTTTCATTAACCGAATATTCAGTTTCGGAGAACAGCATTCCCTCGACATGGAGAAAGAAATAACCTTTTGGAGGTATTCAAAAAAACTCTCCAAGGAATTGTACAGGAGTTCTAAACACCTTCATCCTAAATCGGAGGATTTACGATCACAACCACAGGTGCAGACACAATAGTCCTAAAACACTGTTTCATGAAGATTGCCCATTGAGGTGGCCGGATCTGTCCCGAACTGAGAACGTTTGGAGCGTTACAGACAGGGCCCTCAAGCAAACTCGGGATGTTCACGTTTTAACGCGACAATTGAACTGAATTTGGCATGCCTCCCTCACGAGGACATCCAACAACTCTATCAAGCAATGCCAAACAGAATGACTGCTTGCATAAGAGCCAGAGGAGGGCCGAAGCGTTTCTGTTTCGCCAATTTGTGAAACTCTTTCTTTTGAATAAATGATCCAATTTTTCTAAAATTGTAATCGTTTGTCTGTCTATGGACATAGATCACTTGTACCTATTCGGATAATTCCTTCGTGGCATGTATTTTTTAGTATATTTATTGGAGTACTATACGCCATGAATTTTAAAATGCAGTATGAATGTAAATGTAATTAAGATATGGTGGGTTGATCTAATCTGCGACAGTCGGAAATATATTGTCCACGACATGAACAGAAACGGTATCACACTGTTTTCCCCCCATAGAGAATTACACTACATTAAAAGTGGAAAACCCCTACGCATTTTACAAGGGGGGGCCGCCAATTGTGAAATTCAGATTCGATTCATACTGCGCATAATAAAAGCTCATGGCAAGAGGTGTAATGTGGCAAAGCACCAAGATGCACTTCTCAGCCGTTGTCGAGAAAATCGGCAGTTAAAAGAAACCGTTGCGGTGAAATACTCTCTACGATTAACAATCTGCTACAGCGTCGTGGCGCAGCGGTAAGCGCTCGGGTTTGTAATCCGAAAGTCGCCGGATCGAATCTCGCGCCATGCAACGTTTTTTTTAGTATTTGTTTTTTGTAATTCAAATATATATATATATATATATATATATATATATATATATATATATAGTAATTCAAATATATATTTGAATTACAAAAAACTAATATTAAAAATAATTGCATGCCGCGAATTAATGAATTGCTTATGCATGTTGGTGAAGGCGGATCGCTCTCCAATTGTACCGCCTCCATTTTTCCGTTTGTTTAACAGGGTGTACCAAAGCTCTCACGCCCGCACTGATTTTCGACGATGTTATAGGGACCGCATCTACCTTCTTTCGAAGTTACCAGGCAACTACGCTGTTATGCGGCGGCTCGTTTCGGCCCATTCAACATCTGTCCATCAAGTGTAACGAGCGAGTAACGGAGTTTATATTTCATACCTGCCACAGCAAATTTGTGTTCGTGGGGTCTCTATTCTAATTCGAACGTTTGACTTACGCTATACGTATTCGTTTCGGAATATCGTTTCTACGTCTTCCGTTAACTATACGTGGTAAACATTATGAAGACAATTAATAACATTTGTGAAATACAACTTTGTTTGCGGAAAACATAATGATGTTCGAAGTCGCCAGTTTTTCCACGACAAACGACTTTCAACAACATATTATATGCATAATTGTTGCAACTGATTGCCGGGAATTATAATTATGTGCGTGTGTATATATATATACACATTTAAATTACAAAAAATTAATACTAAAAAAAAAAAAAGTTGCATGGCGCGAGGTTCGATCCGGCGACTTTCGGATTACAAACCCGAGCGTTTACCGGTGCGCCACAACGCTGTGGAGAATTGTAAATTGCAGAGAGTATTTCACCGCAACGGTTTCTTTTTAACTGTCGGTTTTCTCGACAACGGCTGAGAAGTGCATCTTAGTGCTTTGCCACATTACACCTCTGGCCATGAGCTTTTATTATGCGCAGTATGAATCGAATCTGAATTTCATAATTGGCGGCCTCCCCTTGTTAGAACGAAACCTTTTTCCTTCATCCGCGTCAAAATGTATTTTTCACAAGAGAATTAAGTGTTATTTTAAAATATTTTTTGGGCAGTAGGCAGTCCGTATCACCTGCTCTTAATTTTACCCACGACGGACACTGTAGTCGAAAATTCAAGCAATTTCCATCGCCTCCGCCGCTCGTGCGGCTGTCGCTTACCTGAGAGAGAACTGGCCAGTCGCGTCGCGCACCTCGGCCCTCTCCAGCACTGGAACGACTCCAGGCTCCAGCTCGTCCGGCCTGGGCAGAGCAGAAGCGGCGACGGCGAACAGGATCAGCGCTGCGACCTGCAACACACGGCCGCCGTCCTCAGAACACTGCCACACCAGACCACACACAGGGTGGCTGCATTCACGATAAGAGACAACGCATACTGACGATGAAGTAGGTCTACTGTGTTCAGGGAGATACGCTACAAATTGCGAACGTTTCGATTTCGATTGTTGTGATACGTCCAACATCAGAAAAACAGCCCTCGGTCACTATTTTTAATAAATTAACCTGGTTTCAACACAGCCAGGAGTGTCTTCCTCAGAATTTAAATCAAAGAATGGTCTATATTCTATAACATTGTCACAGAATTATGACTAAAAACGTATGATAAGGTATAAGCACGGAGTCATCGTAAAAGAATGGCAGTACTTATACGTCGTTTATAAAATAATAAATATGCCAAATGGACATTAGTCACGAAGATATTCAAGATAAAGAAAACTGTGATGGCGAGCCACTAAAGGCTGCTCGTTACTTGCGTGGTGCAGGTTGCAAAACGGACTGAGGTGCCCGCGTTAACAAATGCGGCCAGGAGAATATTACACTGCAACGAGCGCGCCATCTAGTAGCCGTAGATGCAATTAGGCTACTTCACATTGAAATATAGGCAGAAATGATGATAAATAAACAGTATCTGGTACATAATGGAAAGCAATGGTTGTTTGATAGTAGCATACAACATAACATTTTGTCTACATCAAAGCTTATAACAGTAAGATAAAACATCATTATGAACATGTAGGTAGGAGTGAATCACAGCTTGTAGAAAGCAATATTGACGTGAAATGCAGCCAAGCAACTTTTGATAATTGAAAAACATAGGGCTACCTTAGAAGGAAAAGAACATTTCGGCAACTTGCACAAGGAGCCCCGAAGTCACATATCGAGTAACGGCCTTATACCGTTGAAAAAATTTTTGTTACGTAGCTGTAGCTGTTCGTTAAGGATGAGGCTGTCATTTCGAGCAAAATGCTTGAAAATCTCTAATTCTTCTAGAATATCTAGTATACGCTCTTTCTTTTCGGTGTGCAAAATGTTGCAATCACAGATGGCTTTAGGTAAATGACCTGTAATTAGAAGATGGTCGGCAAAAGACGAATTTTGAGGGTTGGTGCAGTTTTCTCTTAGCAAGTGTTCTTTATATCTGGTAGTGAAGGCACGTCCTGTTGGTCCTATATAGTAAGAGGAGCAAGTATCGCAGACAGTTTTGTAGACACCAGAATTTTATAAAGGGGAATGCATAGAATGCAAATTATGAAGTTTTTTTTCAAATTGTTATTAGTAGAAAAAGCAAAGTTGCAATTTTTCATGAAAATGTTAGCTACGTCATAAGCAATACGAGTTTGACAAGCATTATCTATTTTTTTACTATATAGACCAACTTTAAGATCTACAAGCACTTTTTCAATCACATTTCTATCTGACTAGTTGGGCGAGACATTATACTTCAGCCCATTTTCCAGCAGGACAGTTTCATTTTGTGTAAAAATAATGTTAGTTTTGTTCAGAATTATTTTGTAAAAATTTTTTAAATGTACTCTGAGGACACTTTTCGCTAGGAAACAGACATAAAAGCTTGCTGAGATTCTTTTCATGCTTCTGTATTATGCCTAGTTTACAGGTTTCTAAATGTTCATTAATTATCGTCCAGAAACCGTCAATATTAAAATTGTAATTAATATGAAAAATATTTGTCAGTTCTAAGTACAGGTAATAAGCTTCTTCGTTAAGAAGATCTTTTTATTACAAACAGCGAATTTAATATAAGCTTTCGTGTAGGTAGGGACTAAACCCCTTATTTCACATTGTTTATTAAAGTTAACGGTCATACTTGTATTTAGTATTTTCTTTTTTAAAGCTTTATATTTGGTGGCAGCCTTGGATGCTTGGGCAGACAAGAATCGCAAAATTTTGTACATGGCTGCACGTTCAGAGACCGTGAATCTCTGATTTATCTGTGAAGCTTTCTTTCAGTTTTGTTATTGTACAAAAATGTTTAAAGATGGCATCAAAGTGTCGAGCCATATAATAATAATAGACGTAACATGTTAGTTCTGTGTTCTTTATACACAGTCCAGTCACATTAATGTGACCACCGCATACGTTCGACGTGAGCGCCAATACCTAATCACAGATGGCCGGTGGCAGCCCTAGCTGTGGAGGGTATATAAAACGTGTCGGGAGAACGCGAGAAAGTCTGTAGTCGTTGTCGTTATGCAGAAACGGAGTTATTTACCTGACGCCCAAAAGAGCGTGGTCATTGGCTTTCGGTCCAAGAGTGGAAGCAACTTCAAAACGGCTAAGACTCTAAACCGTTTGCGTGCCGCCATGGTTGAAGTATACCATGCACGGAGTAAGGTGCCTGGATTTGGGCACTTACACGTTAACCTACCAGCATTAGTATTAATAATCATGACTATATTGCATTATAATGAATATGAGGCACTCTCGAGCAGTGTTCCTTGCATGTCTGCATGATTAAGTCACTAACTTAAAGCGTTAGTGAAAAGTATCGGAAGTTGAGAGTTGTGGGATATGAAGTCTGCAGCTGGCCGTAGCTCGCAGGGCCGCCGTGGGCTGCAGGTAGCGGTCACCGGAAACTCGGGTCAATACGGCGCTTTTGGGGCTAGGCCGGCATCCGGAGCCACCTGTGCTGGGCAACACGCGGCGAAGACGGGAATTTCGTTTGCCTAAGGGCGATATGACCTATTCGATCATTGGGCAGAATCTCAGAAATGGCGTTGGAAGGGTATCGGCGATGTTAGAGTATTCTTCCGCCGCGTTTTCGTACGCGTCGAAGACGAGAGAATTGTGGAAAGAGAGGACTTCGCTTTCAGTCTTCGAGCGGTACGGAATTGGCGTCTTGGCCATCGTGTTCCAACAGAGATACAGGGTGTTTCAAAAATGACCGGTATATTTGAAACGGCAATAAAAACTAAACGAGCAGCGATAGAAATACACCGTTTGTTGCAATATGCTTGGGACAACAGTACATTTTCAGGCAGACAAACTTTCGAAATTACAGTAGTTACAATTTTCAACAACAGATGGCGCTGCGGTCTGGGAAACTCTATAGTACGATATTTTCCACATATCCACCATGCGTAGCAATAATATGGCGTAGTCTCTGAATGAAATTACCCGAAACCTTTGACAACGTGTCTGGCGGAATGGCTTCACATGCAGATGAGATGTACTGCTTCAGCTGTTCAATTGTTTCTGGATTCTGGCGGTACACCTGGTCTTTCAAGTGTCCCCACAGAAAGTAGTCACAGGGGTTCATGTCTGGCGAATAGGGAGGCCAATCCACGCCGCCTCCTGTATGTTTCGGATAGCCCAAAGCAATCACACGATCATCGAAATATTCGTTCAGGAAATTAAAGACGTCGGCCGCGCGATGTGGCCGGGCACCATCTTGCATAAACCACGAGGTGTTCGCAGTGTCGTCTAAGGCAGTTTGTACCGCCACAAATTCACGAAGAATGTCCAGATAGCGTGATGCAGTAATCGTTTCGGATCTGAAAAATGGGCCAATGATTCCTTTGGAAGAAATGGCGGCCCAGACCAGTACTTTTTGAGGATGCAGGGACGATGGGACTGCAACATGGGGCTTTTCGGTTCCCCATATGCGCCAGTTCTGTTTATTGACGAAGCCGTCCAGCTAAAAATAAGCTTCATCAGTAAACCAAATGCTGCCCACATGCATATTGCCGTCATCAATCCTGTGCACTATATCGTTAGCGTATGTCTCTCGTGCAGCAATGGTAGCAGCGCTGAGGGGTTGCCGCGTTTGAATTTTGTATGGATAGAGGTGTAAACTCTGGCGCATGAGACGATACGTGGACGTTGGCGTCATTTGGACCGCAGCTGCAACACGGCGAACGGAAACCCGAGGCCGCTGTTGGATCACCTGCTGCACTAGCTGCGCGTTGCCCTCTGTGGTTGCCGTACGCGGTCGCCCTACCTTTCCAGCACGTTCATCCGTCACGTTCCCAGTCCGTTGAAATTTTTCAAACAGATCCTTTATTGTATCGCTTTTCGGTCCTTTGGTTACATTAAACCTCCGTTGAAAACTTCGTCTTGTTGCAACAACACTGTGTTCTAGGCGGTGTAATTCCAACACCAGAAAAATCCTCTGTTCTAAGGAATAAACCATGTTGTCTACAGCACACTTGCACGTTGTGAACAGCACACGCTTACAGCAGAAAGACGACGTACAGAATGGCGCACCCACAGACTGCGTTGTCGTCTATATCTTTCACATCACTTGCAGCGCCATCTGTTGTTGAAAATTGTAACTACTGTAATTTCGAAAGTTTGTCCGCCTGAAAATGTACTGTTGTCCCAAGCATATTGCAACAAACGGTGTATATCTATCGCTTCTCGTTTAGTTTTTATTGCCGTTTCAAATATACCGGTCATTTTTGAAACACCCTGTATACGGTCTGTATCGCAGCATTGCACTAACGCGTGTTCCATGCAGAGTTCTGCACTTAGAGCTCTTTCTGTGCTGAGAAGCGAGATTTTCACCACGCTTAACCACTTCCAAAAACTTATACAGGGTGTTACAAAAAGGTACGGCCAAACTTTCCGGAAACATTCCTCACACACAAATAAAGAAAAGATGTTATGTGGACATGTATACGGAAACGCTTAATTTACATGTTAGAGCTCATTTTAGTTTCGTGAGTATGTACTGTACTTCCTCGATTCACCGCCAGTTGGCCCAATTGAAGGAAGGTAATGTTGACTTCGGTGCTTGTGTTGATATGCGACTCATTGCTCTACAGTACTAGCATCAAGCACATCAGTACGTAGCATCAGCAGTTAGCACGGGGCAATAGCCGTGGCGCGGTACATTTGTATCGAGACAGATTTCCAGAACGAAGGTCTCCCGACAGGAAGACGTTCGAAGCAATTGATCGGCGTCTTAGGGAGCACGGAACATTCCAGCCTATGACTCTCGACTGGGAAAGACCTAGAACGACGAGGACACCTGCAATGGACGAGGCAATTCTTCGTGCAGTTGACGATAAGCCTAATGTCAGCGTCAGAGAAGCTGCTGCTGTACAAGGTAACGTTGACCACATCACTGTATGGAGAGTGCTACGGGAGAACCAATTGTTTCCGTACCATGTACAGCGTGTGCAGGCATTATAAGCAGCTGATCGGCCTCCACGGGTACACTTCTGCGAATGGTTCATCCAACAATGTGTCAATCCTCATTTCAGTGCTAATGTTCTCTTTACGGATGAGGCTTGATTCCAACGAGATCAAACTGTAAATTTTCACAATCAACATATGTGGGCTGACGAGAATCCGCACGCAATTGTGCAATCACGTAATCAACACAGATTTTCTGTGAACGTTTGGGCAAGCATTGTTGGTGATGTCTTGATTGGGCCCCATGTTCATCCACCTACGCTCAATGGAGCACGTTATCATGGTTTCATACGGGATAATCTACCTGAGCTGCTACAACATGTGCCTTTACAAGTACGACACAACATGTGGTTCATGCACGATGGAGCTCCTGCACATTTCAGTCGAAGTGTTCGTACGCTTCTCAACAACAGATTCGGAGACCGATGGATTGGTAGAGGCGGACCAATTCCATGGCCTCCACGCTCTCCTGACCTCAGCCCTCTTTACTTTCATTTATGGGGGCATTTGAAAGCTCTTGTCTACGCAACCCCGGTACCAAATGTAGAGACTCTTCGTGCTCGTATTGTGGACGGCTGTGATACAATACGCCATTCTCCAGGGCTGCATCAGCGCATCAGGGATTCCATGCGACGGAGGGTGGATGCATGTATCCTCGCTAACGGAGGACATTTTGAACATTTCCTGTATCAAAGTGTTTGAAGTCACGCTGTTACGTTCTGTTGCAGTGTGTTTCCATTCCATGATTAACGTGATTTGAAGAGAAGTAATAAAATGAACTCTAACATGGAAAGTAAGCGTTTCCGGACACATAACATATTTTCTTTCTTTGTGTGTGGGGAATGTTTCCTGAAAGTTTGGCCGTACCTTTTTGTAACACCCTGTATAATATTCTTGATCTTGTAGTTTTCCTTGAGAGGCGCCGAGTATTCATCAACGTAGCTGCCGGTAATTGGGGAGCGCAATTGCAAATTAGTCGATGTGCCATTCTCAGCAGTGTGTGGGTGGTCAAAAAATTCACATTTTTGTAATTTTTGTCAATTATGGAAGTATCAAAATTAAATGCCAGTATTACAATCGAATTGTCGACTTCACTGTAGCTAGTATTTAACCTCTCCTAGTAAGCTTTACATGTACCCTAGTCACTGCACAGCTTGCCCAGACGGGAAGGAAAGAAGGTTTGCGATCTTCCATGTCAGCGACGGACAAATAAGCTTACAGGGTCAAAAAGTGCGCTATGCAAAATCGGCGCCGAGGCACTTGTGGTGCACCACGGCCCATACGAAAACGACGGCTGCGGAGACGTGTACTGACGAACGGATGAGCAACTGTTGACCAAATGACCGCCCAAATGAACCAAGGTGCTACCAACAGTGTCTCCTCACGGCCGTTCAGAGAACACTGCTGTGTATGCACCTCAGGAGCAGGCGCCTTCGCCATACACCGATGCTGGCTGCTGTGCATCGGCGACGAAGACTGGAATTTACAAGCAAATACCGCAACTGAAAGTGCTACGTATAGCGACTGGTGACCTTTTCAGATGGATCACGTTTTGCGATCCATCTACCAGATGGACGTTAGCGTTCACGGCCTTGCAACAATCGTCGGAAGGGTCTAGGTTGGAGGAAGGTTCTTTATGATCTGTGAACTGTCTTCATGGCATTGCCTGGGCGATCCCGACATTCTGAAGGCACAGTGGATCTAGACATTTGTCCAACTGTGCTTGTGGCACATATTCACCCCACATGTAGTTTCTCTTTCCTTGGCTCGATGGCATGTACCAGCAGGAGAATGCGAAGTGTCACACAGCTTGCAGTGTACGTACTTGTTTCGAGGAGCACCAGGATGAATTAACAATATTCTTCTGGCTACCAGGCTTCCTGGAATTAAACACAGGCTACAATCTGTGGGACATGTCGATCGGACTGTTCGCGCCAAGGATCCTCAAGCTAGAAGTCCAGCGCACCTGGCCATACCCCTCGAGTCGACATGCCTCCATATCCCTGTCGGTACCTTCAATAACCTCAATGACTCCGTTCCTCCACGTCTGTCAGTGGCTCACACTGCAACAGTTGGCTATTCAGGTGGACACATCAGTTTGACTGGACAGTGCATAAGGGTGGCAGATGTATCTCAACTTCCAAAACAGCTCCTCTTGTTGAGATAATTTATATTTGAGATTCATTAACCGCCACCATAGCAGAAGTGTGCGGTGCCGCTTCAGTCGAAGGTAGCCCAGTCGAATGATGGTGGTGGAAGCAATTTGCTCCGCCAGTACTTGGCCGATAAGGGGCACAAGGTAGTGACGTAAGGTTCCTACTCACCAGCCTTTGCGCCAGTGCCTTGCATTTAATTCCAAATCACCCCGCAGTGTCTCATGTAGTGATAGCATCTGACACTCTTGACGATGATCCGTTCGTCAGCCCTGCTAGCCCTTTAGCTCTATTCGAATCAAGCAAACCATATGACGCCTCCCTTCTCTCTTCACCATGCACCCACCACAGTCCCCTACGTGCTACAGACACAGTACTCTCATGTACCGCGTTGAAAGTGGGCATTGTAATAAAAGGTAAGAAATGATTTTTAGTTAGGTTGCCTTACAACCCTTTGGTGTCCCCGTATCAACAACGCCTCTTTATTTTTTGCGATTATTTATGCTTCTTCTATTATCTACGAATTTATTGCTTATATAGCTCGATAATATTAGGGCCTAAAGGCCCTCTCTTACGTCTGACCGGGAACAACACATATAAACAGAATATCACATAACAATGACAATAATATTCATTTGGATTATGTACAAAAATATTCACTGACAATAGTAATCATATTAAAATTATACTGACACTAACATCAAGAAAAGCAAAACGAGAGTAATGGAATGTAGTCGAATTATATCAGGTGATGCTGAGGTAATTAGATTAGGAAACGAGGCACTCAAAGTAGTAAATGAGTTTTGCCTTTGGGCAGGAAAACAACTGATGATGACCAAAGTAGAGAGGATGTAAAATGCATATTCGCAATGGTAAGAAAAGCGTTCCTGAAGAAAAATTTGTTAGCATCTAGCGTAGATTTAAGTATCAGGAAGTCCTTTCCTAAAGCATTTGTATGGAGTGTAGCCATGTATGGAAGTGAAATATGGACGATAAACAGTTTAGACAAGAAGAGATAGAAACTTTTGAGAAGTGGTGCTACAGAAGAATGCTGAAGGTTAGATGGGTAGATTACATAACTAATGAGGAGGTGCTGAATAGAAATGGGGAGAAGAGAAATTTGTAGTACAACCTGAGTAGAAGAAGGGAACTGTTGCAGGACACATTCTGAGGCATCAAGGGATCGCCAGTTTAATACTGGAAGGAAGTGTGGAGGGTAAAAATCGTAATGGCTCTGAGCACTATGGGACTTATCATCTGAGATCATCAGTCCCCTAGACTTAGAACGACTTAGACCTAACTAACCTAAGGACATCACAAACATCCATGCCCGAGCAGGATTCGGACCTGCGACCGAAGCAGGAGCGCGGTTCCGACGAACTTACGAATAATATTGATTAGTTATTACACAAAAGATTTAAAATTAATAATTTGCATTGTTAATAAAAAGTAATTTTTAGCAATACTAACAATAATGTAACGGAGGCATTAAGAATGATATTGACTGGTTTCGAATTATAATAACTCGAAAGGATAGTGAAAGAGGAGAAGATGGAAATGAAAGTGACATTGGCTGCTAGGAAAGAAGAGAATTTCAATAGAGGGTACTGTAAACGTGGAGAAGGAGAAGTGGTGGGGGAGAGAGGGTTGACGTCAGTGAGCTGCAGAAGAGATAGCTATTGTGATAGAAGATGATCCATTAGCTGTCTTTTAAAGTTTGAAAGGTTATAATTTCTATAATTTTTGAGGAAGATTGTTCCAAAGTCGGGTTCCTGATACAGAAAGTGATTTATTGCTATAGATCATAGCAGTGCTGTGTAGTGACACAGGGAGGATTCTACTCTGTTCAGAATGAGTATTTCTGCTGTGTTGTTCAAATACTAGTGTAAGAGTCGAATATAAATAGAAAAGGACCGCGACGATTGAGAAAACCAAACAGCAAACACAGGGTCTGATAATCTCTCTGCTTATCACCATGCAACCATGATAACTGTTCACGGGCAGGAGTGATATAATCGAAATAGCGTACATCACAAATGTATCACACACAAGCATTCATCGCCATTTCCAGCCGAGTTCTTACCCGAAAGTTCTTGGGAAATAGGATCACCAAATCAAGGATGAGGAGTAATAGTGCCTTTACGAGTGTCTATTTGACCTCATTTTAAATGACTAGAGCCTTTTTGGGGCACGTTTTCCATTTTTTCCAGCAACGTCCTATAGTTGCCCACATGTTCTTCATTCTTTTAATATATCTTCCATCTTCTGTCTGTTATTAATGGTTGACAGGTATGATTTTATCTTTTAGTAGACTAAAATACTAGGTTTTATTTCAAAACTGTATACGTTAAAAAACGATTTAGGAAAACGCTACAATTTCGGCTTTCAAAGTTTTATCAGGACGTTTTCATGTTTGCAACGTACACGAACAGTTTTGTCTACTATACGCAGAAGATCCCATTAACTGTAGTCTACGTTGCTGTATAAAAGCATGCCACATAATCGTTACGCACTGAGCACAAAATCGTGCATATGAGCAACGATATAATCATTGCGTTATACGTATATAGGTAAACGTCACACAAGAGATAAGAACTGGAAACAGAGCGCTGTATGTATAGCTCTCTCGTGCCAAGTGAAGAAATTTGTTTGTTGTTGAAATAACCAGCTGCCTGACTTTGGTCCTACCATTAACAGACTCTCGTAAAGATCGCGAAGTGGTCGTTGATGCACGTTGTATACACATACACATCCAACTCAAAAGTACCAAAATCGAAATTGCCAAATAGGTGATGCATTAACGCACGGTTACTGAAATATGCAGCGTGTTGGAAACTGATAATACCCTAAACATAACTGGCAGTGTAATTCCAAACAAAATAGCTTGGTTTTATGTTTGTATATGTTTCTATCCATGTCATCGCTTTGTTTCAACCCTCTCAACTCCCCATATTCTTTCATTTATTTACGTCATCAACGTTAACTTTTGAAGTCCAAATTTTTACCAGAATCATTTTTGTCAGCGGAATGAGGTGAAAGAGGTGTCTTCTTTACGTGCTCTCCCTCCCTTGTTATTCACGTAATCATTCTTTCTGAGCTTCCACATTCCATCATTTATTTATTTATTCTTTTATTTTATCTGTCACGATTGAAACCATAAAAATCTCTCGCATTTACACAAACGTTTTAACAAATTCTACGAGCAGTATTGCAATTGTACTTTGCCAGAGGATTTGCGTACAGAGTAACCGTACAATAACCTTAGTCAATTTACACAGTCAACACATTTGAGCTGAGAGTTCAGATTACCTATGACGGCCCCTATTTATTCAGAGTTAAACTCTATTGTTAACAGCAGCAGATATATGTGACAGCAATAACCTCAATTACATACATAAAACTAAATTTCTTGGTATTAAATGTTGCGCCTCCATCTTCCGAAATGTCCTGGATTTTGATACACGCGCTTATTGTTTGGCATCCGAGCTCACCACATAAAGTACAAGTATTTTTGTATAAATATCCTCCTGTAACTGTGACCTTCTCGAGGTACCGACATTTTAAAACTGCCGTAACTCTTTCAGAGAGTGAATTGCAAATTCCTTTAAAAATATTACAATTGAGACAAAATCAGAACAACAGCTTTTTAAATTGCTAAACTGGTATTTGGCTTTAAAGTCTGAGGTATTTGGCTGAAAGATTCATGGTTAATATGATATAGTAGAACAAATGGCACACGCTGAAAGCGTGTAAAACCTAACATGTTCATGCATTGTGCATAGGCAATAATAAAATGACATTCTTGCCATTTCATTTTCTTCTGCCAACACAATTCCAATACGTACAGAACAGATTATGGATTTATGAGTGTGAAGCATTTGCTTCTGATTCCAAACGAGAAATGAGAATCGAACAACTGAGACTGTTCTTCATTATTCGTGTACGGCCACATATGTTCGTGCTAAAAAATGCAAAGAAAGCTGTTCGGTTTAAAGTAGTATAGTCGTTCGTTTAACTGAGAGACGACGGACATCTGTTTATAGAAACTGGAAGTGTTTGAACTACATTTCTACAAAAAGACATTAAATATTCGCTTAAACGAATTCATATTAAATGAAGAGAATCCAAAAAGAAAACTAAAATACAGCCTATGAGAGACTTTCCTTAGAACAAGAATCGGAACGGTGGGATCTTGTGATAAGACATTAAAATTTAGCTTACAAAGGAACTGAGCGAGCATCAGAGGAGAAAATTTCTGGCGATGTCAAATATTGGAGTATCTGACCCAGTATTTGCAGGCGTCAGGTGCATTGGATATTCAGACTTTAAGATGCGAGTGAAGCACGAAAGAAATGGGTGATGATCTGGTCGATTCCAACAATTAAGTGAGAAACGCTGATAATGGTAGTTTCGTAATCCTAAGCTGCCAATTGTTTCGTCAACTAAAGCACTTTGTCACCTGCAAACCTTTTACATGTGTTCACTGACTGGACACTGATCAGGGAACATATCTTAGTACGTCGCTCGCATCATCTGCCGAAGACGACTAGGTCATCTGCCAAAATGTCGTTTCGCCCATCCGCGCAAGTACCATCTAATGACTCCACTTCATTGCAATAACCCACCACAAAGTACTTCACTTTTTACAGTTTAAATGGAAACATGTACACTGAATTTTGTCCATGTCTCGGTGGAAAACGTGCCCTCGAACAGTCTTCAACGAATGCTGGAAGGTAACTTAGAAAGCAGCTTGCGTGTACTTACGGACTTCATTGTGGCAGAGTGCGACTGGAAGTACGAATGCCGTCACGGTGGGGCGCCTTTTTATACTCTTCCGAGCGAGGTCGCCGCAGCGAGGGGTTGCGGCCCTGCTGGTTAGTTGGAGGGGAAAGTCGACCGCTGGGCCGCCGCCGCCGTGTCGAAACACTTGTTATCGAAAACACGCCCTCCACGCCTCCGCCGGCCAGCATCTCCCGAAGTAGCTTCCTCTTGCACGAGGTTGCCAGGAAGTCACTCAGAACGACAGAAAAAACTGCTCTTTCGAATTACGTCTGCATCTACGTGATTACTCTGCAGTTCACAATTAAGTGCTTGGCACAGGGTTCATCGAACCACCTTCTAGCCATTTCTCTACCGTTCCACTCTCGAACACCACGTGGGGAAAAGCTCTGATTTCTCAAATTTTATTATTATTATAATCATTTCTCCCTAAGTAGGTGTGTATCAACCAAATATTTTCACACTCTGAGGAGAAAATTGGTGACTGAAATTTAAGGAGGTAACTATTCCGCAACTATAAACGCTTTTGTTTTAGTGATTGCCTCCCCAATTCGCGTAACACATCCTTGGCACTTTCTACCCCATTTTCGCCATAATACAAAACGAGCTGCCCTTGTAGGAACTTTTTCGATGGCCCCCGTCACTCCTATCCAGTGTGGATTTCACACCGCACAGCAGTACTCCAGAGATGGACCGACAAGTGTAGTGTGGGCAGTCTCTTTAGTAATACTGTTGCACTTTCTAAGTGTTCTGCCAATAAATCATAGTCTTTGGTTTGCTTTTCCCACGACATTATCTATATGATCGCTTCATTTTTAAGCTATTCGTAGCTGTAATCCCTAAGTATATAGTTGAATTTACGGCCTTTTTATTTGTGTGATTTTATCGTCCAACCGAAATTTAGAATCAATTGTCGCTTTTCGCACTATGCAGATATCTTTTCTAAATTGTTTTACTATTGGTTTTCATCAAATGATGAATTTACAAGGCGTTAAATGTCAGCATAAACTGCAGATAATCTGAGAGGCTTTCTCAGAAAGTCTCCCAAACCGTTTATTTAGATCAAGAACAGCAAATGGACTATAACCCTTCCTTAGGGAATGCCAGATATTACTTCTGTTCTGTGTACGCTTGACGTTATCAAGTTAGAGAGCGATCGAGATTACTATAGAAACAGAAGATTTTCACTCTGCAGCAGTGTGTGCGCTGATATGAAACTTGTTTCATACGTTGCAGTACATTTCATTGAACCTTGCTGAAATGCATATTATGCCGTGTCATATCTCTGTCTCCATTCTCCCAATGTACGAACATGGGCTTGTACAATTAGTGCAATATGTGCGTTGTTTTACGTAGCAGTTATTTTATACTTCATCTGCTGATGTACTATCGTTCTCATGTTCATGATGTATCATTATATCATATGACACGGCATAAGATGCATCTGTTCAAAATTCAGTGAAATGTACTGCAAAAGATCTGATGATGGCAACGTAGTCTGCTGAAAACGATCCTCACAATAAATGCTGTACAATAGCGATCTTGGTTGTTTGAAGTTGTATTTCCGTTTCTACTTCTGTTTCACTCAATGGCTTTCCATCAGTTACTACGAACTGCTACTTTTCTAACAGGAAATCACGAATCCAGTCGCACAAATAAGCCGTTATTCCATAGGCACGCAATCTGATTCAAAGTCGTTTGTGATAAACGGTATCAAAAGCCTTATGGAAATCTAACAACGTGGAATCAATTTGACGTCCCCTGTCGACAGCAGTAATTACTTCGTGAGAATAAAGAGCTAGTTGTGGTTCATATTTTCCGAATCCGTGTTGGCTGTTCGTTAATAAATCGTTTCCTTATCTCTAATTCATAATGTTCAAACACAGCATACATTCCAAAATCCTATTTCAAATCGACGTCGGCGACACGTGTCTGTATTTCAGTGGATTACTCGTATTTCTGTTCTTGCGCATTGTGTCATTTGTGAAAGTTTCCAGTCTTTGGGTACTAAGTTAAAGCTGTCAACTGGGCGTTGTCAATCCATCTTGGACGGAGGTAGTTGCTAACTTAATCGTTTGTACATTATTCCCGTGATCATCTCTACCTTGGATTTTTTATTGAAAAAATAAGACTTATCGAAACGCAGACGTAGTATTCGAAACATTTTTTCTCATCCTCTTCACCTGTCGTCACATCCTTCAACTCTGTCGCCAAAAGCCTCGATCTCGCCATACTCCCTCATCCCCTTCTACTCCTCTTATTCCGCGCCCCGACGGAGGTTCGAGTCTTGCCTCGGGCATGGGTGTGAGTGTTGTCCTTAGCGTAAGTTAGTTTAAGTTAGATTAAGTAGTGTGTAAGCTTACCACAAATTTCCAAATTTCCACAAAGAAGCCATTTAAATTCTTCAAGGATAATGCGTCACATATGTCAGCTAACCTCTGTCCAATGTCGTTTACTGTGTTATCTCGATATCTTTCCCTTACTCCACTATAGTTGTCCACCCCTACTTTTCCGTTAAGCTTTCCCATTAAAACATTTTTTTGCGGACGCTTATACTCTCTAGCACCATTGTTCATTCGTCATAAAACTCATGTTTGACTTACAGGAAACCTTGGAGACAGAGAAACAGCAGCTGTCACTAATCATCTTGAGAATTAAGAAGCCGCTACATCTGTATTTAACATTTCTGTTATCAGATTGTTGTAATCTGATAGTAGAAAGATAAAACACAGCTGAAGCGGCTTCTTAATTCCAAAGGTCATCTTTGACTGTACTGCCAATGCTACATTGTAAATGAATAATGCCTGACAATGATAAATTCTGGCCATATTTTGCGTATTTTATAAAATATTTATTCAATAGGTAATTAGGCAATACTCAATCACTATTATCGGTTTCGATTGTTAAAAATTATCAGAATGAGGCAATAGTCTTTTATATAGATCCCGTTTTCGTTTTCTGGACGCTATACGTTGTACAAGATTGTTCTGTCTTTTCTTTGTAATCAACTAAGTACAGATTTTTAGGGTAAAGCAAGGCATGCAGATGCCTAAAACGCTTTTACAACGGTGAGATGCAAGGATTACAAGACTCGGGTGTTCAGTTTCACCATTCCATGCCCCATGATCGTGCGGTCCGACGTCTTCATCTAACCAATGTCTGAAGTGACTTGTCAAAATACCCTCTGAGACAAAAAAAAAAAAAAAAAAGAAAAGAAACCTCACACCACGAAGGAATTTTCCGAATGGGACGGGAATCGGTAGATGTGATATATCGACAGAAAGCGCTTCAGAAGTTGAGAAAGTCACTGGGCGTTCTCCTGAGAGATATCGCACCAAATTCTGTACAGTTGAAACCCCCGAGATAATTGGAGGGTCCTGCCCATGTTGCCCCAAACGTTCTGAATTTGGGTGAGACCCACCGACCACGCTGGCCAGGGTAGGGTTTGGCAAGCACGAAGACAAACAGTAGAAACTCTCCTCGTCTGCGGGCGGGCATTATCTTACTGATATGTATGCCCAGGGTAGCTTGCCATAAAGGGCAACAAATCGGGAGTACAATACCGTCGACGTACCGCTGTGCTGCAAGGGTGCTGCGGATGACGACGAAAGAGGTCCTGCTATGAAACGAAATGGCAGTCCAGACCATGAGTCCTGGATGGCGGGCCATACGGCGGGCGTCAGTTGGGATGGTATCCCACCGCTGTCTGGAGCGTCTCCAGACACGTCTTCGGCCTGGAATCTCTTTGACTGGAACAGGTCCCGCTTCCAAGTGAGTCCCTGCGAAGACGTAACTAGAGACGCCCCAGACAGCGGTGAGATGCCAATGTCTGTCGCCTGTTTACTCGATTCAACGAGTTCTGTAATACTTCCTAACTTTCGTAGAGGACAGCAACCAACATCACCGAATCTTATCATTGATATCGTTTCACCCTGAATTTCGCTCCCATCTCTGGAAGTTTGTTTCATTTGCTTCAATGCTTCTTCGATAGACAAGTTGATCAGAAATTACGTAAGATTGCGTTCCTGCCTAGGCCCATTTTAATCTGAGCACTTCTTGCATTATGTTCCTTTCTATTATATCCTTTTGGCGATTTTACTTACAGAATATTACACGTCTTTCCCTGTAGAGTATATCCATTTTCATGAGGACTTTAAATATCTTACACCACTATCTACTGGCACATTTTGTTCCGTGGTACACAAATCCTATGAAAGTGTCGCAATTTTCCTTCGTTTATCAAACGTAACGTCATAACTAGCTTTCCTAAAATTTATTGTTTCAAATTAGATACTTGTTTGGTGCAGTCTTCTTTGACATTCATCTTTCCTGTGTTTATGTTCAAACCTGTTTGTTCTTCAGCTTATTTCATTGTGTTTTTTGATTTATTATTATCAGTGCAATACCAAATCAAAAAAGTCTGTCTAGCTATATTTACCTCCTCCTTCTTCGTCTCAGTCCTCAGCCACTAGACAAAGAACAGAATACTGTGAACCATACGAATAATTTCAGCAAGTAAGGCGTGGCATGTACAGCCTCTGCAAAGCTTTCTACATATTTTTGCTCCTCAGTGTTTCACGATTCATTTTACTCCACATTCCGAAATTTGGAATACTGTTGGTAGTAGGCGTTCCGCGAGAACTAGTCATTCGAGATGCCAAGAAACACTGAGCTTTGTCGTTGCCACTTTCTCTTCGTTTCAGTCCCTCTTCCACAGTCATCTAAACAAACAGTGCTCCTGTCGTCAATTTCAGCCTCGCACAAGATGGGTGTTTCAGAATAAATTGATACCCCTTTTTCAGTGACATATTTCATGTCATTTCATTCGTAAAGCTGCTATGGCCAAATTTCGTTGTAGATGATTGTAACATGGTGAAAAGGGGGAAATGAGTGTGTAGCACTGGTAATAACTGAATTCTAAATTATTTTTTTTTTTCGTCTTCAGAGATATCACATGCAAACAACTTCATACTCCCAACGCATTTTCCCCTTTTATTGAGGATGGACAAGGTGTGGAAAGTGGAATACGGAGGTAGCGCTGCAACAGTGTACCTGAATTGGTGTTTAATTGGTGACAAATTGGGTGTTGAGACTGCGTTTTATGATAAATATATCGGATCCGAAGGTACTCTAGGAAGAGAGACTTGTAGAATTTAGGAGTGGCAGAAGTCCAGGCAATACTGGAGTAGGCAACGATGGGGCGGATGAAGGATTCCTTCCTCTGTAAGGCTGCAAAAGGGTGACGCTCTGTGGCGACTAGCCCTGCCTGGACGACGCTTCAGACACCAAAGTGGCGACGCATGTGAAGAAAAGAAACGCCGGAGCTCAGAGGTTCATTCGTCGTGTACTACTGCATAGTGATGTCACATTGGCAGCAAATTTCACCACCATCCTACACAATGCAACCGTGAACGTGTCACACGATGATAAGGTCGTCACACTTCCTTTTATCCACATTGCACCCCTTCTTTTGACGAGTCAGAATCGCGACGCCCAGCGATGAAATGAGATGATTCTCTAATGGGTGACCGGGCCAAAAACATTTCAGACCGCCGCTCAGAACCAACACGAAAAGACCTCAGGGGATTGCATAAAGGGCGTCAATCAAACCAATTTCTTTGGAGTCTCCATTTCCAAACATTTCGTGGTCTGTGATCCTACTTCCCCATTTTACGTGATCGCAGCACTTTGGAGGGCAGCGCGGCCGCAATTTTTGCACTCGTGTACAGGTTCTAACCACTAGGGAGCGTTCAGAACCATTCTACGGAAATTGAAAGTGATCTTCAACGACATTTACATCTACATTTATACTCCGCAAGCCACCCAACTGTGTGTGGCGGAGGGCACTTTACGTGCCACTGTCATTAACTCCCTTTCCTGTTCCAGTCGCGTATGGTTCGCAGGAAGAACGACTGCCGGAAAGCCTCCGTGCGCGCTCGAATCTCTCTAATTTTACATTCGTGATCTCCTCGGGAGGTATAAGTAGGGGGAAGCAATATATTCGATACCTCATCCAGAAACGCACCCTCTCGAAACCTGGACAGCAAGCTACACCGACATGCAGAGCGCCTCTCTTGCAGAGTCTGCCACTTGAGTTTGCTAAACATCTCCGTAACGCTATCACGCTTACCAAATAACCATGTGACGAAACGCGCCGCTCTTCTTTGGATCTTCTCTATCTCCTCTGAAAGCCCAACCTGGTACGGATCCCACACTGATGAGCAATACTCAAGTATAGGTCGAACGAGTGTTTTGTAAGCCACCTCCTTTGTTGATGGACTACATTTTCGAAGGACTCTCCCAATGAATCTCAACCTGGCACCCGCCTTACCAACAATTAATTTTATATGATCATTCCACTACAAATCGTTCCGTACGCATACTCCCAGATATTTTGCAGAAGTAACTGCTACCAGTGAAACTTCCTGGCAGATTAAAACTGTGTGCCGGACCGAGACTCGAACTCGGGACCTTGCCTTTCGCACGAAAATGCTCTACCAGCTGAGCTATCCAAGCACGACTCACGCCCCGTCCTCACAGCTTTACTTCTGCCAGTATCTCGTCGCCTACCTTCCAAACTTTACAGAAGCTCTCCTGCGAACCTTGCAGAACTAGCACTCCTGAAAGAAAGGATATTGCGGAGACAAGGCTTAGCCACAGCCTGGGGGATGTTTCCAGAATGAGATTTTCACTCTGCAGCGGAGTGTGCGCTGATACGAAACTGGCAAATTAAAACTGTGTCCCGAGTTCGAGTCTGGGTCCGGCACACAGTTTTAATCTGTCAGGAAGTTTCGTATCAGCGCACACTCCGCTGCAGAGTGAAAATCTCATTCTGGAACTGCTACCAGTGTCTGTTCCGCTGTCATATAATCATACAATAAAGGATCCTTCTTTCTATGTATTCGCAATACATTACATTTGTCTATGTTAAGGGTCAGTTGCCAATCCCTGCACCAAGTGTCTATCCGCTGCAGATCTTCCTGCATTTTGATGCAATTTTCTAATCTAAATCAGGTAAGGGTGCTTATTCATTTCCAGCCCTCCTGTACCACTCTTTTCTGTGGCGTGAAGGCCAGGGGGTGTAACACTGACAGGTGCGTGTAAATAAACGGTGAAGGGTCCCTCTAAGATCCCCCCCCCCCTCCCCCGCCAACCCAGTTTGGCAGCTCCCTCGGTGGCACCCGCCCACTTTTATTGTTAACTTTTAAAATGTACCTGTGCTGAGGCAATATGTGACAGGGTCGTAGGCGTCTCCTAGCAGGCACTGGGGATCAGAGCGGTGTCAAGTTGTCTGCCTGCAGGGCCGGAGGCGTGTCGTTTGCTTTCTCGGATTACGTTCACAGTTATTCAAATCGTTGTGAACAGCCCCTAGTGATTCCGACCTGTACAACACAACAAAAATTGCGGTAGTGCTGCACTGCAAAATTGTGCTACCACACTAAATAGCGATGCAGTCCCACAGTGCCCTTAGAGAAGGGTTACATCTTTCAGGGGTGTCAGCTGTGTCCAAGGTTGTCACCGACGTTGTTCTGCTGCTCGCCACATACTGAATTATCGCTTTTGACCACGAAAAGTGTGGGAATCAACGCCTCAAACAAGTGGGTTGTTTCATTGAGGCCCTTTGTATCATCCTCTGAGACCTTTTAGTGATAGTCGTGAGAAGCGGTTTGTCGAAAATATTTTCCTCGGCCACCCAAAAGAAATTTTTTTTTACGAAATAGTTTCCGTAAAATCGCTTCAGAAAGATTGCAGAGTGTGCACCTCGGTTCAGTCATCACTGACCGGCCGAAAGGCGGCAAACGTTGAAGGCCTCCGCTTCCGAACAAACGAAAGAACTCGCTCAGCGCTTTGGGCGAAAACTGGTCACTACGCATCGGTCACTGTATCCTGCGTGGACTCTACCTGAGGGAGGGGAGTAGTGGGCGCCACCTGTGTGTGAAATGTGTAAAGTTTGCTCTGCGTGTGATCGTCTTTTAACTGTTTGTGCATCGCATTTCTTGGTCATTGGGGATTAGCCCAGCATTTGCTCAAACGAGCGTGGGGAACCGCCTCAAAAGCGCACCCAGGCTGGCCTGTGCACCACGGTCGTCAGTCCGACGGGCTGGCACGATCCTGCTTGTTTCACAAGCAAGCGCGCTGAGCATTACACTGTACAACCATGTTCTGATACAAACATATAAAAAAAGTTTTGCATCACCGCAGTTCCCAGAACTGCTGAAGATAGACGTTGACTGTGAATATTGTATCACAGGCACAGTGACTGTTCAGAGATGTCACTAACCCGCCAAAATATGTAAACAATCATGCATGGGCAGCGCCTATTAGACGGCGGGGTTCCGACAGCCGATCAGTTCCAGTCATTCCACCAGGAAGAAGGTACACGGCTCGTGTTGTCTGTACTCCAACCATGCCTAGACGGTCAGTACCGCGATTCGATCGCGTCCATTGTTAGTTTGTGCCAGGAAGCGCTCTCAACAAGGGAAGTGTCCAGGCGTCTCAGAGTGAACCAAAGCGATGTTGTTGGGACATGGCGGAGATACAGAGAGACAGGAACTGTCGATGACATGCCTCGCTCAGGCCGCCCAAGTGCAGTAGATGACCGCTACCAACGGATTATGGCACAGAGGAACCCCGACAGCAACAACACCATGTTGTATAATGCTTTTCGTGAAGCCACGGCACGACGTGTTACGACTCAAACTGTGCGCAATAGGCTGCACGATGCGCAACTTTGCTCCCGATGTTCATGGCGAGGTCCATCTTTGCAACCATGACACCATGCAGCGCGGTACAAATGGGCCCAACAACATGCCGAATGGACCGCTCAGGATTGGCGTCACGTTCTCTTCACTGATGGGTGTCGTATATGCCTTCAACCAGACAATCGTCGCAGACGTGTTTGCAGGCAATGCGGTCAGGCTGAACGCCCTAGACGCACTATCCAGATAGTGCAGCCCAAGGTGGAGGTTTCCTGCTGTTTTGGGGTGGTATTATGTGGGGCCGACGTACGCCACTTGTAGTCATGGAAGGCGCCGTAACTGCTGTGCGATACGTGAATGCCGTCGTCCGACCTATAGTGCAACCATATCGGCAGCATATTTCATGGACGACAATTCTAGCCCCCATAGTGCACATCTTGTGAATGGCTTCCTTCAGGATAACGACATCGCTTGACTAGAGCGCCAGCATGTTCTCCAGACATGAACGCTATCGAACATGCCTGGGACAGATTGAAAAGGACTGTTTATGGACGACGTGACCCACCAACCACTCTGAGGGATCTACGCCGAATCGCCGTTGAGGAGTGGGACAATCTGGACCAACAGTGCCTTGATGAACTTGTGGACAGTATGCCATGACGAATACAGGTATGCGTCAATGCAAGAGGACGTGCTACTCGGTATTAGAGGTACCGGTGTGTACAACAATGTGGACCACCACCTCTGAAGGTCTTGCTGTATGGTGGTACAACATGCAATGTGTGGTTTTCATGAGCAATGAAAATGGCGGAAATGGTGTCTATGTTGATCTCTATTCCAATTTTCTTTACCGGTTCCGGAACTCTCGGAATCGAGGTGATGCAAAACTTTTTTTGACTTGTGTAGAATCCAAATATGTGAAAAAAATTATATTGAGCAATCGTAAATGCTTTAGTTCATTTTTTTCTGGGATAGTAAGAATTGCACGTAATTTGTATTTTCAAAACGTCTTGTGGTTACACCTTTTGATTAGGTTACATATTTTTTGCACGTGGCGAGAGGGGTCGTTGAATCTGTACTCAAGAGGCACCATGTCCCAATACAGTTCCCGCCATCATCGGTTTCCCCTAAATTATCCAACAAATATAAGACGATAAAGGAAGCAGAAATCCCTGCCTGTATGGTGAAACGGGATTTCACGCCGAAAAAGAAAATAATTCAGCAACAGAGAAACAATAAAAAATGGTCAGAAGTCTTTCTTTGGTCCATGCAGCCCACACAAAGCGTTCAGTAACTATACTCTGTGAGTCTTACGCCATTTCGTTTAATTAAAAGACTACGACAGATTTCTTTCCCCTGCAGACATGTGCTCCCTTTCTAATGACCTGGTCGCCGACGGGACCTTAAACCCTAATGTCCCTTTATTCTGCCTGTAAACGACTAGCCCTTTCACTTGTCGTTAAGTGAATGGCGTAAACGTCTCCATGTCAATGGGCGAAGGATGTGAAAAGTTAACGACGTACGTTACCTCTGCTCTGAGCCGGAATATCACACTAAACATGAGTTTTCCACGTAAAAGCGCTCTTACAGGCTGAGCACGTTCAAAACAGACCCCCAACAGGTCAGCCACGTAACCAGCCCATAGTATCTCTGTTCAGGACCTCAGATACTGCTCCGTGTTCAGGCACTTTTTTTGCAACCTGCGAACTGTAACGAACATCCACTTTCTATTTCTGTAGTCTTATTTAGGCTTTCACATACGCATATTTGCTTGGATTTCTTTCTCCTTCTCGCTGAGCGCTACAATCGCCTTTAGTGGTTTCTCCCTGCTCTGAAATTAAGAGCAAGTTATTATTACCCCAGCAACAACAGCAATATAGTAGTAGAGAAACATTCGCCGTGTGGCTGAACTACAGAAACAAACATTAGAACAGTAATGCGTAGTTCGATGATCTGACGGTAATGAGTTCCTTCATGCTTTTTGAAATTTTTGTAGTAGTAACGAAAAATGCATGATCTTCGGAATGAAAAAGGGAAAGAAACTTTTGTGTGTAGTAATGTTCATTCAGTCATTAATCCATTCATCACTCACTTATCCTCTGTGTTCTGCAGCTCCCAGATCTACGAAACGAGACAGACGAACAGCGAAAGTAATCGTCGGAAACGTATTCTATAGAGCCTATAAACAATAGCCTGTAATTAATTTCCTATAGTCTACTTGACAGACAGACTGTAAATGACTACATTAAAGCTATCAGGAAAGCCAATACTTTTACTAGAAACTGACGTTTTCCCAGTCATACTGCCAAGCTGCTATTTTTCCGCCACTGCTTTCTTAATATTTAAATGAAAGAACTATTCACAGCTGAAGAGTAAGCTACCAGCACAGTCTATGGAATGCTGTTGATTAATACCTACTCATAACGAAAGAACAAACTGGCTCACGTTAACTCTATTCCGATATAAACTGAATATGAAATTTATAAATTTGTGTTTGGTTTTGTGAGCTGCTGGGTTTAATGTTCGCTGGTAAGGAAGCGAAAAACAAGAGGACGACACATTAACACCATTCAAACTTAATCTAATACGAAAGATAACAAATATTGAGAGACTGTACGTGACGTTTCGGAAAGAAACGGAAAATTTTCAAGATGTTCCCTCGGGAAACAAATTATGAACCCATTTGTGGAAACATCATTTAACAGTGCTATGAGCATTAGATGTATAGTGAATTGACCAGCTTGTATCGCCACCTTCGTCAGTGGACGACTGGGAAATTTTATCTTGGTCGAATGCGTAAAGGAAACACATTTACTGAAAGGTTTGTCACACGTACTAACTCATGCAACCAGTGTGTGAAAGTTCCTTTAATGTAACCATGTATCATTCGCCTATAGCTTCATTCACATTTATACGCTGCAAGCCACATTGAATGAAATACGTTTTGCGATCAAGAGGGCAATCTGAGGATCCTTCGTTCACTGCCGTAGCAATCTTATCGAAAGATCTCTCATCAAACTCAAAGAAATTCTAGTCATACGTAAAGGCTGTCAGTGGTATCAGAGTAAGTGTGCAATCAAGGATGTCAGATGAACTGAAATTGAAGATAGCAAAGCAGTAGTAGAAATACTGACCTCGGCTTTCAAATGTTCTTTTAAAACGAAAGAAACAGGCGTACTGCTCCAGTTTACTTTCTGCACAAATGCAAAATTTAGCGACACAGATATAAGTGTCAATGGTACTGATAAACAGCAAAATTCGCTAAAATTAAACAAGCCTCCATGGGCCAAAAGGGTCTCTGTCACAGTCTATGTAGCACTTCCAGCTGAGTTAGTTCCAACTTCAACCGTAATACACTCTAAGAGAACAAAAAAATAGCGCACCACGAATGAATTATTCGAAAGGGACAGAAATTGAAGGCCGTAACGTCCATGTACGTATAAACCACTACAATTACAGAAAAATTTGATGATTTTTTGCAGAGAAAGGTCTTCACAAATTGAGCAAGTTAGGATTGCGCTGGTCCACCTTTGGCCCTTATGCGAGCATTTATTCAACTTGGCATTAATTGATTGAGTTTTTGAATGTGCTCCTGAGGGACAGCGTGCCAAATTTTGTTCAATTGACGCGTTAGATCGTCAAAATCCCGAGATGGCTGGAAGGCCCTACCCATAATGCTCCAGACGCTCTCAGCTTGCTGGCCCAGGTATGGTTTGGCAAGCACGAAGACAAACAGTGGAAACTCTCATCATGTGCGTGCGGTCATTATTTTGGTGAAACGTAAGTCCAAGTTGGCTTGCCATGAGGGGCAACAAAACGGAGCGTAGAATGTCGCTGACGTACCGCTCTACTGTAAAGGTGCTACGGATGACAACCAAAGGGATACTGCTTTGAAATGAAATCGCAACCCAGGCCATCATCACTCCTGGCTATCAGGTCGTATGACGGCAACAGTCAGGTTGCTACCTTATTGATTTCCGGGGCATATCCATTCTTGTCCTTTCTAACCATTGGGGCTCATTTCGAAGCGGTAGTCACCACTGAAGAAAATTCTTCACCCGTCAGTGACCAGTGAAAAGTGTTTGGAGACACCCCAGACAGCGGTAGGGTACCAACCTGACAATACGGCCGGGCAGCCAGAACTGATGGCCTGGGCTGCCATTTTATTTCATAGCTGGACCTCTTTGGCTGTCTTCTACGGCGCTCTTAGAGCACAGTGGTACGTTGACGATATTCTTCGCCCCGTTTGAGTGTCCTTCATGGTTAGCTCCTCTGGGCTACATTTCAGTAAGATATTGTCCGTCCGCAAACAGCCAGTGTGTGTACTGCTTGCCTACATGCTTGTCGTACCCTACCTTGGTCAGCAAGGTCGCCGGATATCTCCCCAACTGAGAACGTGTGAAGCAATATGGGTGGGGCCGTCCAGCCATCTCCGGATTTTGACGGTGTAACGTACCAGTTGGGCAGAATTTGGCACGATATCCCTCAGTAGGTCGTCCAACAATTCTATCAATCAGTACCAAGCCGAATAGCTGCTTGCCTAAGAGCTAGAGGTATATCAACGCTTTACTGACATGCTCAATTTGTGATCTTTCTCCGCAGTAAATCATCCAGTTTTTCTAAAATTGTATTCATTTGTTTGACTGTACATGAACATCACATCTCTCGATTTCCTTCCCATTCGGATAATTCCTTCGTGGTGCGGCGTTTTTCTGTGTTAGTGAGTATGCAGTAGATACCTTGAATAAAAGTTGTGCTTAATGATCCTAATGACTGTAAGAAGTACAGTTCATGCCTGTCTTGAAGAAACGTAGCAGAAGCGATTGAAGAACCTGCCGTGGAATCTACAGTCTGTTGTAAATTACAAAAAAATATTCTGAGCTCAAACATAATGAGATATATTGAACCGAGTGACCTCTCCTTCTTACCATCCAATATAGGTTCTGAAAACGTCTATCGCACGAAACCCAAATTGCGCTTTCTCAAGTGATGTTCTGCAAGCTGTGGATAATGAAAAACCAGTAGGATGCAGAATCTCTTTCGAGAGCATTTGAATCGGTACCATACGATCGTTTATTAACAAAAGAGTGTTTGTACGCTATATCAGGTGAAATCTGGAAATTTCTTGGTAGGCTAGACGTAGCATGTTAACTTGCGTGGAGAACGGACGACGGAAGTAGAAATAACTTCAGACGTGGACCCAGGGAACTGTGTATGGAACACAGCTGTTCTAGTTGTATATTAAGGCGAACAATATTAACAGAAGCCTTTCGCTGACGATGCAGTGACTATATGTAGTTCTATTTGAAAAAATCTGTAGAAATATTCTATCAGGTCTCGACATGATATCAAAGTGGTGTAAAGATTGGCACTTGCTCTAGATGTACAGAAATGTACATTTATGCGCTTGACAAAACCAAAATGACTGAATACGAGGCATGCCCGGAAAGAAAGTACTGTTTCGTTTTACCGCCAGCGCAGCACTAGTTCGCAGTTCTGCTTATTTTCACTTGTTCCCCTTATTCATTGTCGTTCCACTGACGCCATACAACCAGATTGTGTCTTTTTTACATTTGTTAGTGCCCGTCCAAAACATTTAAGAGAGCCCACGAGCCCGCCGACTGTGAAGTAAGCTCTGTAATACGGTTTTTCATCGCAGAGAATATTGAATCATTGTCAGCTTGTAGAGATTTATAATGAAAATGAAGTGACCGATGGAATGGTGAGTAAGTTGGTAAGACAGTTCCATAATGGACGAACCAATGTTCAAGAAGAAGCACGGAGTGGGCGGTATTCTGTTGTAAATGATGGTTTAGTTGAGATAGTGGATTAGAAAAGTCGTGAAAGCAGACGCTTCACAATGCGAACGCTTCATGATGATTTTACGTACATTTCAAAAACTGTTTTGCATGAGACTGTCGTAGATCACTTAAACTGCGTTCCTGTTGGGTTCCGAAAATGTTGGCGTATGTCCATAAAATGAAGCGACTTGGCAATGCTTGACAGTTGTTACTCGATACAGTGATGAAGTAGTAGTAGTAGTAGTAGTAGTAGTAGTAGTAGTAGTAGCTTCACTCATCCATAGATCTCTTTTTACAAGGATATAGGACATGTCAAAGTATTTACAAATTTAGATCAATCTAAAGTAAGCTAATTCGTATACACAATATATTTACAGACTTCTAGTTAGAGACAATCATGAGATTTACTCCTGGTATACAATACTTTTTCTACAAATAAATTATTAAATAATGTAATGCCACATTGTTCACTCATATCTCACTATTAGTCACTGCACACACTGTACACACATTTCATAACACGTTTCATAACACTTCATTCACTACACACACACACACACACAGCACTGGTGATCTCTGGGCCATTTTCTGTGGCGCAACTTCCCATTTTCTATCCTGAAAAACTGACTCAGCATCCCTCCATAATGAGTGAGATGTTGAGCTCAGAAGGAGGAAGAGGTGATAGTATTGTGCTATGCATACCTTCGGGGTAAGTATTTTTAGAAAGAAAAAGGAGAAGGAAAAAACATAAAGTGAAGGTGTTATGTGGAATGTTGGATATTTTACAATAATTATTATTATTATTAATTTGTATAACTTTTTTTTATCAAACCCCTACTCTGTTCTAGCTAAGTAATCCCTTAATGTATAAAATGAATTGCATAGCAGGTACTTTTTAGTTGCCTTTTTAAATCTACATCTACATCTACATTTATACTCCGCAAGCCACCCAACAGTGTGTGGCGGAGGGCACTTTACGTGCCACTGTCATTACCTCCCTTTCCTGTTCCAGTCGCGTATGGTTCGCGGGAAGAACGACTGTCCGAAAGCCTCCATGCGCGCTCTAATCTCTCTAATTTTACATTCGTGATCTCCTCGGGAGGTATAAGTAGGGGGAAGCAATATATTCGATACCTCATCCAGAAACGCACCCTCTCGAAACCTGGACAGCAAGCTACACCGACATGCAGAGCGCCTCTCTTGCAGAGTCTGCCACTTGAGTTCATTAAACATCTCCGTAACGCTATCACGGTTACCAAATAACCCTGTGATGAAATGCACCGCTCTTCTTTGGATCTTCTCTATCTCCTCCGTCAACCCGATCTGGTACGGATCCCACACTAATGAGCAATACTCAAGCATAGGTCGAACGAGTGTTTTGTAACCCACCTCCTTTGTTGATGGACTACATTTTCGAAGGACTCTCCCAATGAATCTCAACCTGGTACCCGCCTTACCAACGATTAATTTTATATGATCATTCCACTTCAAATCGTTCCGTACGCATACTCTCAGATATTTTACAGAAGTAACTGCTACCAGTGTTTGTTCCGCTATCATATAATCATACAATAAAGGATCCTTCTTTCTATGTATTCGCAATACATTACATTTGTCTATGTTAAGGGTCAGTTGCCACTCCCTGCACCAAGTGCGTTTCCGCTGCAGATCTTCCTGCATTTCGCTACAAGTTTTCTAATGCTGTAACTTCTCTGTACACTACAGCATCATCCGCGAAAAGTCGCATGGAACTTCCGACACTATCTACTAGGTCATTTATATATATTGTGAAAAGCAATGGTCCCATAACACTCCCCTGTGGCACGCCAGAGATTACTTTAACGCCTGTAGACGTCTCTCGATTGATAACAACATGCTGTGTTCTGTTTGCTAAAAACTCTTCAATCCAGTCACACAGCTGGTCTGATATTCCGTAGGCTCTTACTTTGTTTATCAGGCGACAGTGCGGAACTGTATCGAACGCCTTCCGGAAGTCAAGGAAAATAGCATCTACTTGGGAGCCTGTATCTAATATTTTCTGGGTCTCATGAACAAATAAAGCGAGTTGGGTCTCACACGACCGCTGTTTCCGGAATCCATGTTGATTCCTACAGAGTAGATTCTGGGTTTCCAAAAACGACATGATACTCGAGCAAAAAGTATGTTCTAAATTTCTCCAACAGATTGACGTCAGAGATATAGGTCTATAGTTTTGCGCATCTGCTCGACGACCCTTCTTGAAGACTGGGACTACCTGTGCTCTTTTCCAATCATTTGGAACCTTCCGTTCCTCTAGAGACTTGCGGTACACGGCTGTTAGAAGGGGGGCAAGTTCTTTCGCGTACTCTGTGTAGAAACGAATTGGTATCCCGTCAGGTCCAGTGGACTTTCCTCTGTTGAGTGATTCCAGTTGCTTTTCTATTCCTTGAACACTTATTTCGATGTCAGCCATTTTTTCGTTTGTGCGAGGATTTAGAGAAGGAACTGCAGTGCGGTCTTCCTCTGTGAAACAGCTTTGGAAAAAGGTGTTTAGTATTTCAACTTTACGCGTGTCATCCTCTGTTTCAATGCCATCATCATCCCAGAGTGTCTGGATCTGCTGTTTCGAGCCACTTACTGATTTAACGTAAGACCAGAACTTCCTAGGATTTTCTGTCAAGTCGGTACATAGAATTTTACTTTCGAATTCACTGAACGCTTCACGCATAGCCCTCCTTACGCTAAATAAGAGTACTTTTGCAATTTCTTTAATCTCTTTTGGTAATTTATTGCACAGTTTTATTCCTTGGTAGAAATTGCTGTTTTGAGTTTTATTTCTATTTTTTCTTGGTATATGAATAATATGTAACTAAAAGACACTGCATGTTACACACTGATGTTAGAATTCTAAGAGCATAACATGCTGATGACATTCTCTTTGCAAGTACCTTTGTGTGTTCACGCCACTTCAACTGAGAATCAATATTCATTTCTTGAAATTTTGCATTTGTTACACAGTCTATAGAGGTGCCATCTACATTTAATTTAACGTTGTCATTTTTCCTCTTCAAACTGAAATTCATGGCATTACTTTTCTTTATGTTCAATATCACTTTGTTGCTTACTGACCAATCATAAACATCCTGGAGAGTTTCATTTGCTTTCTCGACAAGGAGTTCTCTTATTTTCTCAGTGACTTTAATATTGCTGTCATCAGCGAAAAGGATTTTTTCGCCATGAGTAACACTACTTGGAAAGTGATTGATTTATATCAGAAACAGTATTGTTACTAATATGCTACCTTGCGGAACATATATATTAATGTATTCTGGTTCTGATAAGTGTTTTACTAAATGTTTAGATCTACTTGAAGTATGTGTTATCTCTACTCTTTGTACCCTATCTGTTACGTATGATCGAAACCAGTCATTAGCTACCCCTCTTATTCGTAATGCTTCAGATTCGTAATGCTTTCAGATTTCAGGAAGACGTCGTTATCAGGAGAAAGAAAACCTGCGTTCTACGGAGCGGAGCGTGGAATGTCAGATCCCTTAATCGGGCAGGTAGGTTAGAAAATTTAAAAAGGGAAATGGATAGGTTGAAGTTAGATGTAGTGGGAATTAGTGAAGTTCGGTGGCAGGAGGAACAAGACTTTTGGTCAGGTGAATACAGGGTTATAAATACAAAATCAAATATGGGTAATGCAGGAGTAGGTTTAATAATGAATAAAAAATAGCAGTGCGGGTAAGCTACTACAAACAGCATAGTGAACGCATTATTGTGGCCAAGATAGACACGAAGCCCATGCCTACTACAGTACTACAAGTTTATATGCCAACTAGCTCTGCAGATGATGAAGAAACTGATGAAATGTATGATGAGATAAAAGAAATTATTCAGGTAGTGAAGGGAGACGAAAATTTAATAGTCATGGGTGACTGGAATTCGAGAGTAGGAAAACGGAGAGAAGGAAACATAGTGGGTGAATATGGATTGGGGGACAGAAATGAAAGAGGGAGCCGCCTGGTAGAATTTTGCACAGAGCATAACTTAATCATAGCTAACACTTGGTTCAAGAATCATAAAAGAAGGTTGTATACATGGAAGAATCCTGGAGATACTAGAAGGTATCAGATAGGTTATATAATGGTAAGGCAGAGATTTAGGAACCAGGTTTTAAACTGTAAGACATTTCCAGGGGCAGATGTGGACTCTGACCACAATCTATTGGTTATGAACTGTAGATTAAAACTGAAGAAACTGCAAAAAGGTGGGAATTTAAGAAGATGGGACCTAGATAAACTGACTAAACCAGAGGTTGTACAGAGTTTCAGGAACAGCATAAGGGAACAATTGACAGGAATGGGGGAAAGAAATACAGTAGAAGAAGAATGGGAAGCTCTGAGGGATGAAGTAGTCAAGGCAGCAGAGGATCAAGTAGGTAAAAAGACGAGGGCTAGTAGAAATCCTTGGGTAACAGAAGAAATATTGAATTTAATTGATGAAGGGAGAATATATAAAAATACAGTAAATGAAGCAGGCAAAAAGGAATACAAACGTCTCAAAAATGAGATCGACAGGAAGTGCAAAATGGCTAAGCAGGGATGGCTAGAGGACAAATGTAAGGATGTAGATAGAGGCTTATCTCACTAGGGGTAAGATAGATACTGCCTACAGGAAAATTAAAGAGACCTTTGGAGAAAAGAGAGCCACTTGTATGAATATCAAGAGCTCAGATGGAAACCCAGTTCTAAGCAACGAAGGCAAAGCAGAAAGGTGGAAGGAGTATCTAGAGGGTCTATACAAGGGCGATGTACTTGAGGACAATATTATGGGAATGGATGAGGATGTAGATGCAGATGAAATGGGAGATACGATACTGCGTGAAGAGTTTGACAGAGCACTGAAAGACCTGAGTCGAAACAAGGCCCCAGGAGTAGACAACATTCCATTGTAACTACTGACGGCCTTGGGAGAGGCAGTCCTGACAAAACTCTACCATCTGGTGAGCAAGATGTATGAGACAGGCGAAATACCCTCAGACTTCAAGAAGAATATAATAATTCCAATCCCAAAGAAAGCAGCTGTTGACAGATGTGAAAATTACCGAATTATCAGTTTAATAAGTCACGGATGCAAAATACTAACACGAATTCTTTACAGGCGAATGGAAAAACTGGTAGAAGCCGACTTCGGCGAAGATCAGTTTGGATTCCGCAGAAATGTTGGAACACGTGAGGCAATACTGACCCTACGACTTATCTTAGAAAATAGATTAAGGAAAGGCAAACCTACATTTCTAGCATTTGTAGACTTAGAGAATACTTTTGACAATGTTGACTGGAATACTCTCTTTCAAATTCTAAAGGTGGCAGGGGTAAAATACAGGTAGCGAAAGGCTATTTACAATTTGTACAGAAACCAGATGGCAGTTATAATAGTTGAGGGGCATGAAAGGGAAGCAATGGTCTTGAAGGGAGTGAGACAGGGTTGTAGCCTGTCGCCGATGTTATTCAATCTGTATATTGAGCAAGCAGTAAAGGAAACAAAAGAAAAATTCGGGGTAGGTATTAAAGTCCATTGAGAAGAAATAAAAACGTTGAGGTTCGCCGATGACATTGTAATTCTGTCAGAGACAGCAAAGGACTTGGAAGAGCAGTTGAACGGAATGGACAGTGTCTTGAAAGGAGGATATAAGATGAACATCAACAAAAGCAAAACAAGGATAATGGAATGTAGTCAAATTAAATCGGGTGATGCTGAGGGAATTAGATTAGGAAATGAGGCACTTAAAGTAGTAAAGGAGTTTTGCTATTTGGGGAGCAAAATAACTGATGATGGTCGAAGTAGAGAGGATATAAAATGTAGACTGGCAATGGCAAGGAAAGCGTTTCTGAAAAAGAGAAATTTGTTAACGGCGAGTATAGATTTAAGTGTCAGGAAGTCGTTTCTGAAAGTATTTGTATGGAGTGTGGCCATGTATGGAAGTGAAACATGGACGATAAATAGTTTAGACAAGAAGAGAATAGAAGCTTTCGAAATGTGGTGCTACAGTAGATTGCTGAAGATTAAATAGGTAGATCACATAACTAATGAAGAGGTATTGAACAGAACTGGGGAGAAGAGGAGTTTGTGGCACAACTTGACAAGAAGAAGGGACCGGTTGGTAGGACATGTTCTGAGGCATCAAGGGATCACTAATTTAGCATTGGAGGGCGGCGTGGAGGGTAAAAATCGTAGAGGGAGACCAAGAGATGAATACACTAAGCAGATTCAGAAGGATGTAGGTTGCAGTAAGTACTGGGAGATGAAGAAGCTTGCACAGGATAGAGTAGCATGGAGAGCTGCATCAAACCAGTCTCAGGACTGAAGACAACAACAACAACAGATTTATTTAATAGAATCCTGTGGTCGACTGTATCAAACGCCTTAGAAAGATCCAAAAATATGCCTGTGACACACTCATCTTTATCAATAGCATCAAGTACAACATTTGTGAATTGTACTATGGCTGATTCCGTATTTTTGCCACCTAGGAAACCAAACTGTGATTCGCTTAAAAGATTTATTTAATCAGGTAATTCATTAATCTGTCTTTCATTATTGCTTGTATTATTTTTGAGACGCTGACAACAGGGAAATGGTCCGGCAATTTTCTATGTCTTCTGCATTACCTTTCTTAAGCAAAGATACAACTCTTGCATGTTTTAACTGCGCTGGAAATGTACCGAATGAAGGAGATGCATTCCTAAATAGAATTGTGACCGGTGATGAAACTTGAGATTGTCATGTCACTTCAGAATCAGAACAGCAGTCGATGGTGTGGAGGCACTTACGACCCCAAAAAACAAAATTTCAAAACACCTTGTCAGCACAAAAAAATCATGTGTACTTTATTCTGAGAAAGACTGTGCATTCTGCTTCTTGAGTTCCTTTCCTGAGATGAAACCGCCAATGCGGTACATTAATTTGAAACACTAGGAATCTTAGGCGCGCAGTTGACAACAAAAGGCGCTGAATGCTGGGTCGAGGCGTTGCGTTGCTTCATGACAACGAACGTCGCCATTCTGCTGATGTCACTCAAAACGTTATTCGAGAATGCGGTTGCCAGCAGTTCGATCACCCGCGGTACAGCCACGATCTCGCACCTTCTGACTACCACTTGTTCTTGAACTTCAAGTGTGATTTTGAAGGAGGGCGCTTTGACAGCAATAAAGAGACCTCTTTCCATGAAGAAAGTATAAAAAAGTTGGTTTCCCGACATGACAAATGTCTGAACAGTGTTGGCAACCATGTAGAAAAATGCTTTAAGAAATGATCTTTCTTCTCAAATTAAATTTTGGTTTGTACTTACTTTAGGGACATGCCTCCTTACACGATTCTCAGTTAGATACAGTGAACTCACACAAAGCCCTGGGTGTAACACTTTGAAGGGATATGCAATGGAATGATGCCATAGGTTCCGTAATCAGTAAGTAGTTTGCAGACTCTGACACGGGAAAATTCAATCAGTCTGCAAAGGCAACTGCTTACCAAATCATTTGTGAGCCCTATATTAGAGTATTGCTGAAGTGTGTAGGACTGACAACGGATATTGGACTTGTACAAAAAAGGAAGACAGAAATGGTTACAGATTTGTCGTACACACGGGAAAGCGCCACAAAATGTCGAAAACCGCAATTAGCAGATTCTTGAAGACAGACGTTAATTATCACGTGGAAGCCTACTTATAAAGTTTAGATGAAGCAGTATTACGCCAACAATCTAGAGATGTTCTTCGGTTGCCCACATATCTTCCCCGCAAGGATCATGAAGACAAAATAAAACTCATTACAGCACGCACAGAAGAATCTAAACAGTCATTCTTGTCGCCCTCCACACGCAGTTGGAGTTGGAAAAAACCCTAACGTGTGGTATCATGTTAAGTACGATCTGTGATGTGCTTCACAGTGGTTTGTGGAGTATGTAGGATGCTGTAGATTTAGGTACTGTGTGATGTCAGGATAAACATACGATGTGTTACTATCGTTAACCCCTCCCCCAACACAACCTCTCGACTACGATCATGTTATGAGATATATGTAGGAGGAAATAATAAAGGATGTATATAAAAGAATGTCCCAGGTATAAATCATTATGAACTTGACCCTTGACCCATGGTCAGCCGAGCGGTTCTAGGCGCTACAGTCTGGAACAGCGCGACCGCTACGGTCGCAGGTTCGAATCCTGCCTCGGGAATGGATATGTGTGATGTCCTTAGGTTAGTTAGGTTTAAGTAGTTCTAAGTTCTATGGGACTGATGACCTCAGAAGTTAAGTCCCACAGTGCTAAGGGCCATTTTGACCCACGGTCATGTAGGGAGAGGGAGCGGATATGGGGGAGGGGTCGCCTCTGGATTCCGTAGGCGGCAGGAGGCGAAAGACTTCCCAGAGAGCCACACACAAGGCCTCCCCACCTAACAAGCAGGTTCCAGGTGATATCTGTGGCTGACACTGTCCCTCGGCCAGATGCAGTCGCTTGTCCAGTTTCAGAGGAAACCTCTCATCCTGCAAGATCTCGGCAATCATGAGACGACCAAAAGGGTCTGAAGAGGATGTTGACCATCTCAGAGCATCTTAAGTTCGTACTCCTAAGAGGTCTGTTCGGAAAGCAAATCTTGAACTTCAGTTTCCAAAGACGACAGTGAAGAAAGCTTTAAGAAAACCACAGTGTAGTTTTCCTCTGTCTTTAGTAAGGATAGAGACTGAGATTGCAGCGTGTGGATGCAAGCCTATTTGATGACAGATGCTCTCAGCGTCAGGCTGTGATGGCTTCGGTTACACAGCTTGACACTGCAGTGGATGGGCATCACTGTTGTGGGCCGGCCATGAAGATCTACATGACGTCCAGCACGTTTGGTTCCGGTGATTGGCCCCCACCAGTGCCCAGCCCAGCTGCTGTTCGCACTGAGCTTGACCCCTCACCTGTAGTCAGGGGGGGGGGGGGGAGGCGGGGGGTCGCCTCTGGGTTGTCAGGCGGCAGGCGGCGAAAGACTTCCCAGAGAGCCACACGTAAGGCCTCCACACCTGACAAGCAGGTTCCAGGTGCTGTCTGTGGCTGATCCTCAGCCAGATGCAGTCGCTTGTCCTGTTTCAGAGGAAACCTCTCATCCTGCAAGATCTGGGCAATCATGGAGGGTGAGATTATTGGTAGTTGTGAACTCAAATGTTAGGCGCGTTATAGGGCCCCCTAAGGGACATGACTGCCAAGGAGTGGAAGAAAGCCAGTGTGCACACCATGTGGGTTGAGTCATTCCAGACGTGGAATTGGTTCTTGCAGATGCCATGAAGAGCACAGGGTGCAAGCAACTGCAGGCGATGGCTCACGTCGGTACTAATGATGGGTATCGCTTTGGTTTGGAAGAGATTCTCTTTGATTTCGAGTGGCTATCAGAAGTGGTAAAGACTGCCAGTCTTGCTCGCGAGATGAAAGCAGAGCTCACCATTTGCAGCATAGTCGACATAACCAGTTGTGGATCTCCAGTACAGAGGCGAGTGGAGGGTCTGAATCAGAGGCTCAAACGGTTCTGCTACCAAGTAGGATGCAGATTTCTTGACTTGCGCCATGGCGTGGTTGGGTTTCGCGTCCGCTGAATAGGTCAGGAGTCCACTACATGCAGGAGGCGGCTAAATCGGTAATAGGGGCCGTGTGGCGTCTCGGGGAAGCACAAAAGGGATTCAGTCCAAAGGGTGCAGGCCGAACACAGGAAGAACGTAGCTCCAGGAACCATCGGTATAACAGTTGTAAATTGTCGTAGCTGTGTTGGGAAGCTACCAGAGCTCCAAGTGCTGATAGAAAGCACTGATGTTCAAATCGTTATAGACACTGAAAGCTGGTTAAAGCCGGAGATAAGTTCAGCCGAAATTTTTGCAGTGGACCTAACGGTGTTCATAAACACAGTTGGCGGTAACATGTTTATTGATGTTAGAAGTAGTTTATCTTCTAGCGAAATTGAAGGAGATAGTCCCTGTGTGTTTGTATGGGTAGAGGTCATACTTGTCTAATCGGATTCTTTTACCGACCTCCCAACTCAGATGATACAATTGCTCAAAGGATCAAATAAAACATGAGACTAATTTCAAATACATACCCGACTCATACAATTATAGTTGGTGGTGACTTCAACTTACTCTCAATATGTTGGCGAAAACACTTGTTTACATCCGAAGGTACTGTTCAAATGGGTCTAAGCACTATGGGACTTAACATCTGAGGTCATCAGTCCCCTAGACTTAGAACTACTTAACCTAACTAACCTAAGGACACCACACACATCCACGCCCGAGGCAGGATTCGAAGTTGCGACCGTAGCAACAGCGTGGTTCCGGACTGAAGCGCCTAGAACCAGCCCGGAGGTAAGCATACAACATTGTCAGAAGCTATGCTAAATGCATTCTCTGAAAATTATTTCGACCAGTTAGTTCACGAGCCAACTCGAGTAGTAAACGGTTGTGAAAACGCATTTGAACTCTTAGCAAGAAAAAATCCTAAGTTAATAATGAGCAACGAAACGGATACAGGAATTAGTGAACATAGCGTTATCGTAGCGAGACTGAATATTATAGCTCCCAAATCCTCCAAAAATAAACGAAAAATATACATGTTCAAAAAAACACATAAAAATTCAGTTGACGCCTTCCTGACAGACAATCTCCACTCCATCCAAATTATCAGTGTACCAGTAAACGTAGACCAGATTCGGCTTGAATTCAAAGAAACAGTATAGACAGCAGTTGAGAAGTTTATATCAAACAAATTAACAAACTACGAAGCTGACCCCCATGGTACACAAAACGGGTTAGAACACTATCGCAGAAATAACGGAAAAAGCATGTCAAATTTACACGAATGCAAAATCTCCAACATTGGCGATCTTTTACAGAAGCTCGAAATTTAGCGCGGACTTCAATGCAAGATACGTACAATAGTTTACACAACGAATTCATGTCTCGAAACCTGGCAGAAAATCCAAAGTGATTTTGGTCGTATGTAAAGTATTCTAGCTTCAAGACAAAATCACAACTTCCTTTGCGCGATAGCAGTGGAAATACTATCGATGACAGACCTGAAAAAGCAGACTTACTGAACACAGCCTACTGAAATTCTTGCTACAAAGAAGATGAAGTAAATATTCCAGAATTCGAATCAAGAACAGCTGCCAGCATGAGCAACTTAGACATAGACATACTCAGAATAGTGAAGCAACTTAAATCACTTAATAAAAGCAAGCCTTCTGGTCCAGACTGTGTACCAATTCGGTTGCTTGCAGAGTATGCTGATGCAATAGCTCCATACTTAACAATCATATGCAACAGCTCGCTCGACGAAAGATCCATACCCCAAGAAAAGAAAGATGCACAGTTCATACCAATATTCAAGAAAGGCAGTAGGGGTAATCCAATAATTACAGGCCCATACCATTAATATAGAGTTGCAGCAGGATTTTGAAATATATATTGTGTTCGAACATTATGACTTACCTCGAAGAGAACGATCTACTGGCACACAGTCAACACGGATTTAGAAAACATTGTTTTTGTGAAACACGACTAGCTCTTTACACACACGAAGTGTTGAGTGCTATTGACAAAGGATTTCAAATTGATTCCGTATTTCTAGATTTCCAGAAGGCTTCTGACATTGTACCTCACAAGCGGCTTGTAGTGAAATTGCGTGTTTATGGAATATCGCCTCAGTTATGCGACTGGATTCTTGATTTACTGTCAGAAAGGTCACAGTTCGTGGTAACTGACGGAAAGTCATCGAGTAAAACAGAAGTGATGTCTGGCGTTCCCCAACGTAGTGTTACAGGCCTTCTGCTGTTCCTTATCTAAATAAACGATTTAGGAGACAACCTGAGCAGTCGTCTTAGATTGTCTGCAGATGAATCTGTCGTTTATTGCCTAGTAAAGTCATAAGAAGGTCAAAACAAATTGCAAAATGATTTATAAAATGTTATCTCCATGGTGCGAAAACTGGCAGTTCACCGTAAATAATGAAAGTGTGAGGTCATCCACTAGAATGCTAAAAGGAATCCGTTAAACTTCAGGTACACGGTAAATCAGTCACATCTAAAGGCCGTAAATTCAACTAAATACCTAGTAATTACAATTATGAACAACTTAAATTAAAGAAAATTCATAGAAAATGTTGTGGAGTAGGCGAACCAAAGACTTCATTTTATTGGCAGAACACCTAGAAGATGCAGTAGATCTACTAAAGAGACTGCCTACAATACGTTTGGCTGTCCTCTTCTGGAATACTGCTGCGCGGTGTGGGGTCGTTACCGTACATGAGTAATGTAGTGCATCGAGAAAGTTCAAAGGAGAGCAGCACGTTCTGTATTATCGAGAATTAGGGGACAGAGTGTTACTTACGTGATACAGGATTTTGGTCGGACGTTGGATGTTGTCACGAGATTTAAGTCACCAGCTTTCCGAAATGCGACAATTTTTTATTGACTTACATAGGGACAAATGATCATCATAATAAAATAAGGGAAATCAGAGCTCGCATGAAGCGAATATATCTGTTCGTTTTTTTCGCGCACTGTTCGAGATTGGAATAACAGAGAATTATCGTGGTTCAATGAATCTCTCCCACGGACTTAAGTGTGATTTGCAGAGTATCCGCGTAGATGCAGGTGTAGACACATCAGTTACTGTTGATACCTGCTTTAAAGTCAGATGACTATGTAGTACGTTATAACTTTGCAATTAAGTGTTGCAGCGGGAAGATCATTTTCCTGATTGTGGTGTTCAGTACTGAGGCAACCTTTTATGTAAGTTGGAAGACAAATACCCACAATATTCGTATGAGCAGGTCAGAACATTCTCATGTACTTGTATAATATCAAAGAGCTACCCCAAAATTATACGTTTTCGGCGCTGTGTCCAAACATGAAGCATACGGATCATTATTTTTCACTGAAGCTACCGTTGCAGCGGTGGCTTACCGGGAAATGTTGCAAGAATGGCTCTTTCACCAGTTAGAAGGTGAACCTGAAAACTTTATTTAGCAACAAGATGGAGTCCCTCCCCATTGGCAACTCTTTGTACGAAAGTGGTTGAACGTCGATGTCGCTGACCTTTGCATTGATCATAATGGTCAATAAAACAGATCTCTTATCCGCTGGCCTCTACGCTGACGTGACATCATGTCATGCGAATTTTTGCTTCGGGACTTTATAGAAGATCGTGTCTACGTTCCCCCACTACCTAATTATTTGCCAGGATGAGACACAAAGTTAAAGAGGCTATTGCCTCTGTTACTTCAGACTTGTTAACCAAAGCGTGAGAAAAATTTTATTTTAACTTGGGTGTCTACCGTATAACTAAAATAGCATACCTGACTTTTGTAATACAAGCTAGGTCATTTTACCTTCAATTTGTTGTGAACAGTGTAAATTATACGGTTATAAATACTATTGAAACTGGAACATTCTTTTGTGGACACTCTGTACTATGGAATATATGCCCCCACACAGTAAGTCCCCGTAGTTGAATTAGCGTTTATGCGAGACTCACGCGCTAACTAAACAACCACTTGACGAACCGCACATTATTTTTTGTGTAAGCTTTATCTCTTCTTCTGGCAACATGGCTTTCGTCTACAAATGTCGATATGATTATTAATTAATTTCCACGCTTACATGAAAAGGTTCGCACAGCATTTGACACAGGTTGTCTGAATGTCAACCTTTTAGTTGACCTTAGTTCTTGCCAAAAAGCAACCGCTTTTATAAACAAGAATACACTTTATTACAAGCAGTTTCAGCTTCAGGATAAATTGTGTAATTAAGTGAAAACAGTATTTCACGTCAGAGAATCTATAGTTTGAGAGTTGTCTGAAACATATTTATTAGTGAACGGATAACGTGATTCATGCTGCGCCATCAAAGTTGCAGGTTGCCAATGTAACAGCAGCAACAAAAATATTTGATGTTCGACATTTCATATGATTCTTAACTTAAAAATTTAAAATGCTCTCATAATGTTCTCAGTAAGCGGTATAATCTTACGTTAATGGTTTAACTTACTAACTCAAGTATTAAAGCTAGAAACGACGTGTATGCCTGGAGACAGCGTAACTGAAGGCCAGCAAATTACCCAGACTATATTCATTCAGCATTTGAGAATGAGGATACTTAGCGACTTCCAACAAACTTAAGGTCGTATCATTATATTAACACTATCAGGTAAGGGTCTCAGATTCACTGGTAATACTCAAGACTTTAGTTAGCTACATAGAACTCTTCCAGTCAAACGTATCCTTCGGTACTTCAGGCGGTTGATTAGTCAACGGTGCTGGAACAGAAGAGAATCGAAGCGTTTTGAATGTCGCGCTGCAGAAGAGTTTGGAAAATTAGTTGTGTTGGAATAAGTAATGAGGAGGTTCACCGCAGAATCGGCAAAGAAAGGAAAATATGGAAAACACAGACAGGAGTAGGTGACAGGATGAGAAGACCTGTGTTAAGGCATTTGGAAATAATCCTCATGGCATTAGAGTGAGCTGTGTGTGTGTGGGGAGGGGGGAAGGGGATAAAAACTGTTGGGCAAAAAAAAAAATAATGGAATAAATGGAGCAAATAATTGAGGATGGGGGGTGAAACAGTTACTCTGCGATGATGAGGGTGGCGCTGGAGAGAAATTCGTAGCGGGGCGCATGAAACAAGTCAGTAGACTGCTGAATCAAAAAATATGTACAGTGCTACAACTTCTTCCCTTCTATTCTCGCGCTGTCAGCTGTATTTGTATACGTTGAGGGTCAGATGACACTCCCTGAACGAAGCGTCGACCCAGTTCAGGTCATGACGCAGTTTTTCGGGCTTTGCCGCTTCTATGTGTGTAGCACAAGAGCAACGTCCGCGAACAGTCACAAAATACAGTTTTAACGTGTCGGATGCTGATCGAGATGAGGCAGTTCGGTTTAGTTCGGGAGGAGAGGAACTCAGATCTCAATCCGGCCATTCTGAGGATTTAATTGGGTTCTGTAAATTATTTAGAATGAACAGCGCGACGAGATGATTCGTTTGATACAGAATCCGCAGATTTCCTTCCCCATTATTACCGTATCCGAACTTGTCCTCCGTCTGTAATTGCGTCGTCATGAACTTGACATTAAATGCAGAAATTAACATTTTTTGCGTTATACGATGGGTGAGTAAGTAATGCAACACTTCTTTTCTCGCCTAATTTCGGTTGAAAAATTGGGGAATTTGTTGCGTGACATCATGGAATACTTTCATGAAGTTCTGATAGATGGTGGCGCTATGCGTAGCCTTAACAAATGGCGACTGTAGTGGACGTGCGTTCCACGCAGAGAGGCGTTACTGAAAATCTTTTGGCGATAAATCAGAGTATCGCAGATATTTACAGGCTCTTGCAGAATGTTTACGGAGACACGGCAGTGAACAAAGGCACGGTGAGTCGTTGGGTGAGGTGTCTGTCATTACCGCAACAAGATCGCGCAAACCCGTAAGATCTCCCGCGTGCCGGTAGACCTCACACTGTTGTGACTCTTGTAGTGTTGGAACGTGCGGACACTCTCATTCAAAATTACCGACGGATCACCATTAAACACCTCTGTGCACAACTGGATGTCTCTGTTGGTAGTGCTGACACACTCGTCCACCAGTTGGGGTACTCTAAGGTGAGTGCCTGCTAGTTTCCTCACGGCCTAGCAAAAGACCATAAAGAGCAACGAAGGACCATCTGTGCGGAACTGCCTGCGCGTTACGAGGCTAATGGTGGCAATTTTTTCACGAACATCGTCACAAGCGATGAAACATGGGCTCATCACTTCGAACCGGATACAAAACGGCAGTCCATGGAATGACGCCACACCATCTCTCCTCCAAAGAAAAAGTTCAAAGCCGCGACCCCAGCGGGGAAAGTCGTGGTGACGGTCTTCTGGGCCCCTGAAGGGGTTATTCTGTTTGATTTCCTCCTTCGCGGAGCGACGATCAACTCTGAAGTGTATTGTGCTACCTTCAGAAAATTGCAGAACTGACTTCGGCTCGTACGTCGCTACAAAAATGCAAACGAACTTCTCCTTTTCCATGACAACACAAGATTTCAAACAGTTCTGTGCACCCAAGAGGCGCTCACAAAAATTCACTGTACTGTTCTTCCTCATCCACCCCACAGCTTGGATCTCGCATCTTTCGGTTTCCATCTGTTTGGTCCAATGAAGGATGCACTTCACAGGGAAGTTTATTGACGCAGCAAGAGGTCGATACTGACGTCGGCCATTGGAGTGGTATTGTGCGGGCATAAAAGCCCTCCCGGTAGGGTGGCGTTTTGCAGCCGCATTGAATGGAGATTATTATTAAAAATAGGCTTTTGTACCCATAAGAATGGGAAATAATATGGTATACTGTAATAGGATTCCTGAATAAAACCAACCTGCTATCAGAAAAAAATGTGTTACATTAGTTGTCGAACGTCTCTCGTAAAAAGGAAAGCGGACGTACATAAAGATGATATAGAAATATGACACTGTGAGATTTTCAGACATGCCCTGAATTGCTGATATCAGACATAAATGGTGTCTTCTATATTTCACGATATTCCACTGTTTTTCTCTCGAAACAATATCAAAACGTTTCTCAAAAGTGAAACATTAAGTGTGTTTCTTGTCAACACTCTCGTTCTTTTTCAATAATATATTGTAAAGTGAAAGTAGCTGTTTTTGACGTTACTTTTCGTATAAGCTGCAATGAATTATTTATGAAGACCATCATAATGAAAATCTACACCATGAAGGTACCGTAAAAGAACATCGAACTCCTTTTAGAAGTATCTGCAAGAAGTTTCTGGATGGTCGTCTCTTGTTACACGCACTCTTTTGTAAAATCAGTATTTTATTTGGAAGTAAGCGAATGAACAGATGCTCCACAATATCGCGCCATAAGACATGAATGAGAGGAAATATATAAAAGTATGACAAGATATTGATTTACGTAGCACAACTTTATCACCGCTTTTTAATTGCTTGCTGCTAAAACGTTTTTAAAATTCTTTTTAAAGCTAAGTGGACTCTTGTTATTAGCGGCAAACAGCCGGTGTTACTGAAGTGCTCAGTATACATATAACGCTTGCAGGCTTCTTGCGTGACTTCATGGCGTAAGTTAATGATATTGATTTGTTCGTTTCCAAGTCTGGCGGATTTAGCTGTGTTCATCAATCTGTGCTCTAAAATATTTCTTACAAAGTGCTGAGTTCGTAAACTCTTGAATATGTGTTAAATTCTTGTGATGCAATTCGATTTGTTTACGCTGCGCTTCTTCAAAATTATGCTTATGGAGAACCTGAAAAATTATATTTGTACTTTCTTTTTTAGCCGCCTTGCTGACAGTATTATTTGTAACACATTAGTTATATTAGAAAGTACTAACTTAAAATCCTGAGACATAAGCCAACAAACAACACATGAACAAGTGCACTACTGGCCATTAAAATTGGTACACCAAGAAGAAATGCAGATGATAAACGGGTATTCATTGGACAAATATATTAAACTAGACCTGACATGTGATCACATTTTCACACAATTTAGGTGCATAGATGCTGAGAAATCAGTACCCAGAAAAACCACCTCTTGCCGTAATAACGGCCTTTATACGCCTGGGCATTGAGTCAAAAAGAGCTTGGATGGTGTGTACAGGTACAGCTGCCCATGGAGCTTCAACAGGATACCACAGTTCATCAAGAGTAGTGACTGGCGTATTGTGACGAGCCAGTTGCTCGGTCACCATTGACCAGACGTTTTCAGTTGGTGAGAGATCTGGAGAATGTGCTGGCCAGGGCAGCAATCAAAAATTTTCCGTATCCAGAAAGGTTGCAGGACCTGCAACATGCGGTCGTGCGTTATCCTACTGAAATGTACAGTTTCTCAGGGATCGAATGAAGGGTAGAGCCACGAGTCGTAGCACATCTGAAATGTAACGTCCACTGTTCAAAGTGCCGTCAATGCAAAAAAGTGGTGACCGAGACGTGTAACCAATGGCAACCCCTACCATCACGCCGGGAGATACGCCAGTATGGCGATGACGAATACACGCTTGCAATGTGCGTTCACCGCGATGTCGCCAAACACGGATGCGACCATCATGATGCTGTAAACAGAACCTGGATTCATCCGAAAAAATGACGTTTTGTCATTCGTGCACCCTTGTTCGTCGTTGAGTACACCATCACAGGCGCTCCTGTCTGTGATGCAGCATCAAGGGTAACCGCAGCCATGGTCTCCGAGATGATAGTGCTGGCTGCTGCAAACGTCGTCAAACTGTTTGTGCATGTGGTTGTTGTCTTGCAAATGTCCCCATCTGTTGACTCATGGATCTTGATGTGGCTGCACGATCCATTACAACCATGCTGATAAGATGCCTGTCATCTCGACTGCTAGCGATACGAGGCCGTCGGGATCCAGCACGGCGTTCCGTATTACCCTCCTGAACCCACCGATTCCATATTCTGCTAACAGTCATTGGATCTCGACCAACTCGAGCAGCAGTGTCGCGATACGATAAACCGCAATCGCGATAGGCTACAATCCGACCTTTATCAAAGTCGGAAACGTGATAGTATGCATTTCTCCTCCTTATACGATGCAACACAACGTTTCACCAGGCAACGCCGGTAAACTGCTGTTTGTGTATGAGAAATCGGTTGGAAACTTTCCTCATGTCAGCACGTTGTAGGTGTCGCCTCCGGGGCCAACCTTGTGTGAATACTCTGAAAAGCTAATCATTTGCATACCACAGCCTCTTCTTCCTGTCGGTTAAATTTCGCGTCTGTAGCACGTCATCTTCGTGGTGTAGCAATTTTAATGGCCAGTAGTGTAGCTACGAAAGTCTCTACAATTACTAGTGCTACCGACAGAGGTGGTTAGCACAGTGGACTCGCATTCGGGAGGATGACAGTTTAAATCCGCGTCAGACCATCCAGATTTAGATTTTCCTTGAATTCCCTAAATCGTTCCAGGAAAATGTCGCGATGGTTTCTTTGAGATGGCGAAGCCGATTTCCTTCCTCATACTTGACACATCCGAGCTTGTGCTCCGTCTCTAACGGCCTCGAAGTCGACAGGACATTAAACCCGTTCTTCCTTCCTTCCAGTTACTGGTGCTAATTCTGTTTAAGCAATGTTACAATGAAAGTCACTAGAGTGGACAGAAATCTGATAACTTTGAGAATCAAGTGACGAATTCTTCTTGTTCATTAAAATGTTTTTTTTCTGTCTTACGTTGTTTTAATTATTTAGCGTCTTTTTGCATTACTTTTGCTAAGCATGATTCAAACGTGTTGCTTCTAATAACATTCATTTTATATGGAAGACTTAAGCTTCTTTAAGACATCATGATCTAGCATTCAGATGCCTTGTGCAAGCTCAACGTCATGATGTATAACAAACTTTTTTTTTATATATATAACGGAGAATATTCATGGAAATAACTAATGGAATGCAAACCCGTTGATGAATGCAGTACTTACGATTAGCTATGCTCCTTAATTTGATGTTTAAGGTAAGCCACAACACGGCGCCATCAAGAGACTGTCGGTCGTGTGCCCTTGTGTTTCTGCGGCCTTTCTCAGCTCGTTACGTTCACTCATCAACCTGTGAAATTTTTCGTCTCCGTTTTTGTGATAAACACCTCTTTCGCCTGCTGCTCACCTCCACCCGCTACTCACGGACGATTCACGGCTTCCTTACAAAGTAACTACTGTATAGTTTCTCTTCACTCAAAGCTCGAAATGGAAAAAAAACTGGCGGTCAAATGAACCACGCGTATATGTAAAGGTAAAGACCACAGTTACCATGCAGTGTATGATAAAGTAACAGCAACTGTTGTAGTAGAGGTAGTCCACAGATCAGCTGCGTAATAATGTAAACTACATCAGCTTAATACAAAGAGAAAAAACAATTAAAAGTTAGATAATAATTACGCAAACGTATCAAATTATTTGCGTGCCTAATCAGATACAGATTTATAAGCTTTACGTTGTGCTCTTTTTTTATATATGCATTACCAAATATTCAACTTCTCCTAATGGTCGTCTCTCCTTTGGCATTCCCCCCTCAGACAAATGAAACTGGGATTAATCGGGAATATTTTGCCAATGGTGACATCATCATAAAATTTTTTCAACTGCAGAGCAGAATAAGACTCACTAGTGCACTGGCTTTCATTTCCTTCTGCATCTTCATGCTATTGATCATTGCTGATGGTTCAAATGGCTCTGAGCACTATGGGACTTAACACCTGAGGTCATCAGTCCCCTATAACGTAGAACAACTTAAACCTAACTAACCTAAGGACATCACACACATCCATGCCCGAGGCAGGATTCGAACCTGCGACCGTAGCTGTCGCGCGGTTTCAGACTGAAGCGCCTAGAACCGCTCGGTCACTGCGGCCGGCGATCATTGCTGATTCTTCCTGCTTTTAGCGGCGGTTTCCGACTCCAAGGGCAAACTCTGTTCGCTCCTTCACCCTCTTTGAGATGAGCGTTGGTAGAACTACGGCGAGTCCTTACGCTGTAAGTGTTTGCTTGCCATAGGTAATAATTTTTATTCAGAACTGAAGCAATGGCTGGTACCGAAACCTCTAACCACGAAGTTTTGATTACAAGTCAAAGACCCTACCCCTATTCCACGTTTTTCCCTTCTTTGGCTCTCTCATTTCTCCTTATAGCCGATCCCATCTGTCTCCAAAAATGCCTTCTATGGATAGCTTCTCTTGCTGCAGTCTTTAATGCCTTATTTTATTTTTTCTTCTATTCTTTTTTGTTTTTAATCTTGATTCTTGAAGTTAAAGGTCTTCATGCTTAAACTATATTCGAGAGTATCCTGTAAGCCACACTTTCTGTAGGGAAGGTCACGTGTTGGATTGAGGTTGTGTAACGTGTCTCTAGCTGGAGCCACCCCACAGACTACGTGCAACGAAGTGTATCTGACACTTGACGGCAGGAATTTTTGATAAACATTTCGCCAAACTCTGCTCCAGTCTGTCTATGGCTATCTCTTTTAAACTGAGTGTACCAGTCGCGGTGACCACTTGAAGTGTAACATCCTACGAGCCGGAGTGTGGAATGTCACAATTATGAATGTGGCAATGAATCTAGAAAATCTGAAAACGGAATTCCAAAGGCTCAGTCTAAAGATATTCGGGGTCGCGTAAAACTGAAAGAATATAAAAATTTCTGGTCAGACGAAAATAGAGTAATATCAGCAGCAGCAGATAACAGCGTAATGGGAGTAGGATTCGCCATGAATAGGAAGATAGAGCAGAGATTCAGATACTCTGAACAGTTGAATGACGAGATAGTTATTAGAATAAACAAAAAACCAACGCCAATACCAGTAGGTCACGCATACATACTGACGCCATAAGCTGAAGATGAGACAGAGAAAGTATAAGAGGATATTCAACGTGTAATTCAGTATTTAAAGGGAGATTAAAATCTGATAATCGTAGGTGACTGGAATGCTATAGCAGGAGAAGGAATAAAAGACTGGTTGACGGGAGAAGATGGGCTCGTTAGTTGGAATGAGAGAAGAGAAAGGCTAATATAGTTCTGCAGTAAACTTCAATTAGTAGTAGTGAACAGACTGTTCAAAAAATCACAAGCGAAAGAGGTGTACTTGGAAAAGGCCTGGCAACGGAGGAGGATTCCAGCTAGAGTACATCCTGGTCAGACAGAGATTTCGAAATCTGATACTGGGTTGTAAGGCTTACTCAGGAGCAGGTATAATTTGGATTACAGATTAGCGATGTTGGGGAGTAGACTGACGATTAATACAATCATCCGGTAGAATCATTGCAGACAGAAGTGGAATACGGAAGTACTCAGGAATGATGAGGCGCGTCTGAAGTTGTCTAATGCTGGAAATACTGCGACAGTAAATACCAAAAAAGGCAGTTAAGTTGAAGATTAATTGATATCGCTAAATCTCTAAAAATGGTAATCACAAACGTTAGACAAAAATATGTAGTTACAAGTAAGGTAGCTGCGAAGAAGTCTTTGGTAACATAAGGAACATTTCAATTGAAAAATTTTAAAAATTTTCGGAAAAAGACAGGAGTGAGGTAAATATGAAGTGCAGGGTACTGGGAGGAAGTGACAACAATCCAACTATTCAAGTTGGTTTTTTGAACCTATGAGACTGGAGACCACCAGATTTTCGGAAAAGTATCATCACCCAATCCCGAATACTGGAAACGTATGTGTGATGTCTATCTGACAATTAGGTCAACAGCTCATGCAGCCACGTTACTGTCAACAATAAAATACAAAAGAATGATAAAGAAAATGGAAAATCTGTTAGATGACTATCAGTTCCGTTTTAAGGAAGGTAAAGGCACCAGAGAAGCAGTTCTGAATTTGTGCTTGATAATGAAAGCAAGATTTAAGAAAAATCAACACACATTCATAGAATTTGTTGGCCTACAAAATCCGTTCGACAATGGAAACTGGTCAAGATGTTCGAAAATCTTAGGAAAATATGTATAAGCTGTAGAAAAATATGGGTAATATGCAAAATACACTAGAATTAAGAGTGGAAATAGAAATTGAAGAGCTCCGACTGGAAAAGATGTTTTGCTGCTACTGTAAGATCTACAGTTACATCGAAAAAGCAATGACGGCAATTAAACAAAGGTTCAAACTGTGATTAAAATTCGGGGTGAAAGGACATCACTGATATTTTATTCAGCTAGGATGTTGCTACCCTCAGTGAAAGTGAGGAAGAATAGCACGACATTTGAATGGAACGTCTAGTGAGCACACACAACCGTGGTGCTATAGGAGGATCTTGAAAATTAGGTGGACTGGTAAGATAAGAAAGGAGGAGGTTATCTATAGAATCGGCGAAGAGAGAAACACGTATAAAACTTTGACAAGAAGAACGGCCATATATTAACGAAGCGAGGAACGACTTTTATGGTACTTCAGGGAGGTGTAGAAGTTAAAACTGTAGGGAAGGCAGAGACTGTAATATATCCAACAAATAATTTATGACATTTGGCACAATGGCTGTTCTCAGACAGCGACCCCAGACTTCCCATTTCGTCTCTCCAGTTCCTTGAAGCCTTCGGCATTAGCCATCCATTAACATATTGACTGACATTGGCTGTACTATGTTTTGATTCGGATTGCTCCCTGAACTGTTTTTGCACGCTTCTAACCACTTCGCTACGCTCTGGACTATATTTTTGACTAATCGTCATCGAGCTTAAAGATCGCCTGTTTGTTCCGTTGGTCTCTGCGTTACAACCAGTGCGAGCGATCATAAACTAACTATGCCGAATGGGTTAGAAAAGTGGAGACATGCCCTTCCACCATGCAAGTATTTCAGTGTGAAGCAATAATTCCGAGTTTCTAAAGTTTTGGCAGCAGCTTTGCAACTGCAACAGCAATAACAGCAGCAGAAACATCTGCAGCAAGAGCAGCAGAAACTGCTGTTACAACTACTGCGAAACCAACGACAGTTTGCAGTTGCAGCTTCACCGCTCTCAATTGCGAGGTATATTTGAGCCGTTTTATTCTTCACTGCAACACAAGTAAATAGCTGACCCAGGACGTCACAGTGCACTATTACTGTCTTCTACGAGTAGTAACGAACTGTACAAAATGGTTCAGAAACTGCGCCCGCTCTTGGACCTCAGAAGGTTTTACATTTCTAGCGTTTGGGGTTTACTAACTGACTATTACGGCCACCAAATCGACATATTGCAGCTAGGCTCAAATTTAATCACTGTATTAAGCAATGTAAGCAGTCCTACGCAGCATGGGTTGCTGACTTGCTAGGCTTAGTGCGTAACTGCGACTTTTCCTGTAAGCAGTGTGGCCCATCGTATGAGGAACCATTACGTTAGCGCAAAAGCTTTAGGGGAGTGGTTGTCAAACTACGGCCCACGGGTTGCCTGTGGACGGAATCAAGTATTGCGGCCTGCGGTTCTCAGTCACATTTTAGAACGATTTGCATCTAGCGATTAACAGCCGAATCGAAAAACGTAACCTGACGTTAATAATACTTAAGAGTGTAGTTTTCCTGCTCAGTAAGATACAAAAATATTTACAGAGACAGTGATATTTTAAGACATGATTAATTTTAACTGACATTGATAAATTCGGCAATGAGCTAAGCAAAATTGGTCACTTACCTCCGGAGCAGAGAGGTATGTGGGACAGCCACTGCGGGGTTAGAAGTTGTGAGAGGGGGAATGTTTCATTGTTTATCTTCCAGTACTGACAACTCGCAAGTAAGATGGATTGGTGAACGAGAATTACAGAGGTGATCATGCACAAATGCAGTAGTTATTTACGGGCAGCAATATGAAAGTGAATTAAGGTTGTTGAACCACAACGTAATGAGTGGAAGAAAAATGACATTAAAACATTTAGTAACCATCTGTGATGGTGTCTCATATTGCATAATGCAATTAAATATAAATACAATTACATTATTAATCAATTACTCATCCACTCACACGGACAACACTATATCACTTCCTCAAGCAATCACAGTGTCACAACCTAGGGTTAGCTCAAGGTGTCAGCGATGTGGAACAGAAGAGTCGGCGCGAAATGTTCTGAATGGTGCACCCTTTTAATGAGCAGCACTTGGAGGCCGGAATCCTACTTAGTATAGCTACCCTACTGCTGTCTTATAACGTACTAATTTCTGAACATTACCAACAAAATTAAAAATAAGATCGATAGGCATGCAGCCCGAGGTGCCGTCCCACGGTGTCCGGATTGGCCCTTGAGAAAAACAGTTTGACGAACACTGCTTTCGACTTGTTGCGAACTAATTCAAATCACTTAAGAAAGGCACGTCTTCCGGCCCACTTGGTATACCAATCGGGTTCCTCTCAGAGTATGTAGACGCAACAGCGCCTCTCTTAGCAATCATATACAACCGCTCACTTCACGAAAGGTCTGTTCCTAAAGATTGGAAAGTAGCACAGGTCACACCAATATTCAAGAATGGAAATAGGAGTAACCCATTGAATTACAGACCAATATCACTGACCTCAGTTTGCAGTAGGATTTTGGAGCATATACTGTACTCGAACATTATGAATCACCTTGAAGAAAACGACTTATCGATACATAAGCAACACGGATACAGAAAATATCGTTCTTTATTCCCATGAAGTAATGTGTGCTGTCGACAAGGGATCTCAGATCGATTCCATTATCCTAGATTTCCAGAAGGCTTTTGATACCGTTCCTCACGAGCGACTATTAATCAAATTACGTGCATATGGAGTATCGTCTCAGTTGTGCCACTGGATTTGTGATTTCCTCTCACAGAGGTCACAGTTCGTAGTGATAGACGGTAAATCATCAAGTAGAACAGAAGTGATATATGGCGTTCCGCAAGGTAGTGCCATAGGCCCTCTGCTGTTCCTGATTTATATAAATGATCTAGGTGATAATCTGAGCAGTCCCCTTAGATTGTTTGCAGATGACGCTGTAATTTATCGCCTATTAAAATCATCAGACGATCACTTCCAATTACAAAATGATCTAGAGAGAATTTCTGTATGGTGCGAAAAGTGGCAACTAGCGCTAAACAAAGAAAAGTGCGAGGTCATTCACATGGGTACTAAAAGAAATTCGATAAATTTTGGGTATACGATAAATCGAACAAATCTAACGGCTGTCAATTCGACTATATACCTAGGAATTACAATTACGAGCAACTTAAATTGGAAAGATCACATAGATAATATTGTGGGGAAGGCGAGACAAAGACTGCGCTTTGTTGGCAGAACAATTAGAAGACACGACAAACCCACTAAAGAGACAGCCTACATTACAATTGTCCGTCCCCTGCTGGAACATTGTTGCGCGGTATGGGATCCTTACCGGATAGGATTGACGGAAGACATCGAAAAATTGCAAGGTAGGGCAGCTCATTTCGTGTTATCACGCAATAGGGGTAAGTGTGTCACTGATATGATACGCGAGTGGGGTGGTAGTCACTCAAACAAATGCGGTTTTCGTTGCGGCGAGATCTATTAACGGCGCCGGCCGCGGTGGTCTGGCGGTTCTAGGCGCTCAGTCCGGAACCGCGTGACTGCTACGGTCGCAGGTTCGAAACCTGCCTCGGGCATGGATGTGTGTGATGTCCTTAGGTTAGTTAGGTTTAAGTAGTTCTAAGTTCTAGGGGACTGATGACCACAGATGTTAAGTCCCATAGTGCTCAGAGCCATTTAGATCTATTAACGAAATTTCAATCACCGACTTTCTCTTCTGAATGCGTAAATATTTTGTTGACACCCACCTACGTAGGGAGAAATTATCATCACAATAAAATAACAGAAATCAGAGCTCGAACAGAAAGATTTAGGTGTTCCTTTTTCCCACAGACCTTTCGAGAGTGGAATGGTAAAGAAGTAGTATGAAAATGGTTTGATGAACCCTCTGCCAGGCACTTAAGTGTGAATTGCAAGTAAGCATGTAGACGTAGGTGTGTAGATGTGGATCTGGTCCAACACTCAGCAATGTGTTAAAAAGTAGGAACCCTCACGAGGTAACAGTCAGCACAAGCTAGGTTTCATGGTACTTCTGGTGTCAACTTTCTTATTAGTAGTGGCCCCGTTGTGTTCCGCGATCAACTGATGACATACAATAAACGTCATCATTCAATTTAGCGAGCACGCGTTCGTCCGACAGTCAACTACATAAGACACAGTAGGTAGTGCAGCAGTTAGCGATCAGCCACCGTCATCATACAGGGTGTTTCCAAAATGACCGGTATATTTGAAACGGCAATAAAAACTAAACGAGCAGCGATAGAAATACACCGTTTGTTGCAATATGCTTGGGACAACAGTACATTTTCAGGCAGACAAACTTTCGAAATTACAGTAGTTACAATTTTCAACAACAGATGGCGCTGCGGTCTGGGAAACTCTATAGTACGATATTTTCCACATATCCACCATGCGTAGCAATAATATGGCGTAGTCCCTGAATGAAATTACCCGAAACCTTTGACAACGTGTCTGGCGGAATGGCTTCACATGCAGATGAGATGTACTGCTTCAGCTGTTCAATTGTTTCTGGATTCTGGCGGTACACCTGGTCTTTCAAGTGTCCCCACAGAAAGAAGTCACAGGGGTTCATGTCTGGCGAATAGGGAGGCCGCCTCCTGTATGTTTCGGATAGCCCAAAGCAATCACACGATCATCGAAATATTCATTCAGGAAATTAAAGACGTCGGCCGTGCGATGTGGCCGGGCACCATCTTGCATAAACCACGAGGTGTTCGCAGTGTCGTCTAAGGCAGTTTGTACCGCCACAAATTCAGGAAGAATGTCCAGATAGCGTGATGCAGTAATCGTTTCGGATCTGAAAAATGGGCCAATGATTCCTTTGGAAGAAATGGCGGCCCAGACCAGTACTTTTTGAGGATGCAGGGACGATGGGACTGCAACATGGGGCTTTTCGGTTCCCCATATGCGCCAGTTCTGTTTATTGACGAAGCCGTCCAGGTAAAAATAAGCTTCGTCAGTAAACCAAATGCTGCCCACATGCATATCGCCGCATCAATCCTGTGCACTATATCGTTAGCGAATGTCTCTCGTGCAGCAATGGTAGCGGCGCTGAGGGGTTGCCGCGTTTGAATTTTGTATGGATAGAGGTGTAAACTCTGGCGCATGAGACGATACGTGGACGTTGGCGTCATTTGGACTGCAGCTGCAACACGGCGAACGGAAACCCGAGGCCGCTGTTGGATCACCTGCTGCACTAGCTGCGCATTGCCCTCTGTGGTTGCCGTACGCGGTCGCCCTACCTTTCCAGCACGTTCATCCGTCACGTTCCCAGTCCGTTGAAATTTTTCAAACAGATCCTTTATTGTATCGCTTTTCGGTGCTTTGGTTACATTAAACCTCCGTTGAAAACTTCGTCTTGTTGCAACAACACTGTGTTCTAGGCGGTGGAATGCCAACACCAGAAAAATCCTCTGTTCTAAGAAATAAACCATGTTGTCTACAGCACACTTGCACGTTGTGAACAGCACACGCTTACAGCAGAAAGACGACGTACAGAATGGCGCACCCACAGACTGCGTTGTCTTCTATATCTTTCACATCACTTGCAGCGCCATCTGTTGTTGAAAATTGTAACTACTGTAATTTCGAAAGTTTGTCCGCCTGAAAATGTACTGTTGTTCCAAGCATATTGCAACAAACGGTGTATTTCTATCGCTGCTCGTTTAGTTTTTATTGCCGTTTCAAATATATCGGTCATTATTGAAACACCCTGTAGGTAGACGCGTAAAAACAGAGCCAAAGCGAACGGAGGCTGATACCACAATTTGCTCTCCGTCATCGTCAAGAAGTCAAAGAAACTTTCCCACCATCAAATCGTTCCCAGATTGCCGCCCCTTGCATCTACGGCGCCACTGCCCTTTCCACGACGTCACCTGTTCTGCACGTCGCAAACCAGGGTAGCTCGCCAGTACCTGCATCTGCGGCGTGCACCACCGAGAATGGCTGCCAACGCGTTGCATGCCGTCTTGTCGGTGCCCATAGGAGCAGCAGATGGGATGCAGAAGCTCATGCTGCAGGTGCACATTAATGGAGCAACAGCAGATTTCCAGTCGGACTCAGGCGCGGCCATGTCCCAGGTTAATGTAGACACGTTTCGGTGCATCGGCTCCCCACGTGTGCTCTCAGTACGGAGTGGTGACGTACAGTGGCCGGTCGATCCCACTGTGGGGTCAAACTGTAGACAACGTTAAGTATAAAACTGTAGCTCGGCAACTAACCCTACTAGCAGTCAACTCTTGGACAACAACTAACATTTTTGCCTTAGACGCTTATGTGTTTTTTGGTTTCCAAATTCAAGATCAAATGAATCTCGCTTCAACAACGATCCCTTCACTGACCATGTTACATTATGTACGCAGTATAAGCAATTGTTTGGACCTACATAAGGTTGTGCAAAAGGTTTCCAACCCCACGTACCCTTAAAGCTATCAGTAGTGTCTAAGACTTGCAGTCCAAATCCAGTGCCTTGTGCCGTGCACGATCAAGTTAAAGCAGAACTAAATCGATTGTAAAATAAGGTAGTAATACTTTCAGTATAGTGTAGCCGGTGAGAGACGACTGCCTTAGTAGTTAAGAAGCCAAATAGGTAACTTTGTGGTGATTTTAAGTCTACCATTAATGCTCATTCAAATGTCGATCTTTATCTCATACCTAGGCCTGAGGAATTCTTGGCGAAACCGGCTGGGAGCCAATATTTTTCAAAGATAAATCACGCATGTGCCTACTTTCCGTTGGCTACAGACGATAAAAACGCAACAGATTTTAGTGATTAATGCACCATTCGTCATGAATCGTTTTAACAGGTTGTCATTTGGACTCCAGTGGTATTTCAGAGAAACCTTGAGCAACTCATCCATGGTATCCCCACCAACAGTGTTAATTATTTAGATGACTTACTAATTAGTGGGTCTACACGGGAGCAGCATCTGCTCAATCTACAGATATTGTAGATTGTGTCCATAAATTGTGTTATTGCCTCGACAACGTAGTTTCTTTGAACTGCGGCAAAATCAGTTATTAAGCAAAACATATTCCCATTGTGGCCCAGATTTCTCATACGCTAAATCAGTTGTCGTGAGAGTCGTGCCAGAAAGATTTCCTGCACATTAAAAGTGCCTTAGATCGATCTCTTATTTAGCAACGTTCCATACGGATAAATACCTAACAGTTGCCGCTGGTGCGTCAGATTGTGGCATTGATGCACTGCTGTCCTACAAATTCTCCCACGGCACAGGACAGCCCGATGCGTTTGTTTCTAAAACATAAAGTGCGGCACAGAGGAATTATTCGAAAATTGAGCTTAGGTGTTGGATATAATATAAGGTGACAAGAAATTTCAGATATCTCCATGGTGCTAAGTTTCACTTTATCACGAATAATAGCCCCCCCCCTCATTTTGCTATTCGATCCCCACTCGACATTTCCCGGTAAGATGCAGAGTAGCTGCAACGGTGGCCGTTGTTCCTGAGTAGCTATACCTACAAGAAGCATTACTGATTCACCATGCAGCACTCGAACACAGATGCACTTTCCCGCTTGCCATGAGGCCCCGTATGCACAATTTGAAACGAACGAAGTGCTGTGTTTTGCCTGAGACGGAAATCAGTGACACACTCTGGATGAATTCCCGATTACGGAGCACCAAGTAGCAACAGCGACTCACCGTTATCGGCTACTCCACGAAATGTTGTCTGCTGTACAGTGGGCTTGACCGGAACGTCTGCCTAAGGGCACGAACCCGGAATGGCTCATCTATCTTTCATTAGTCATAGGCTTAACGTCACTGATGTTGTCATACTGTTAGCTACAGATCATTCTGACTCCAGGTGGTAGTTACTCGCACGTTCCACCCCCACATACTGAAGATCCTCCACTGCACTTCGGGATATATGCAAAATACAGTCTGGAACCGCACGACCGCTACGGTCGCAGGTTCGAATCCTGCCTCGGGCATGGATGTGTGTGATGTCCTTAGGTTAGTTAGGTTTAAGTAGTTCTAAGTTCTAGGGGACTTATGACCACAGCAGTTGAGTCCCATAGTGTTCAGAGCCATATACTCCCTAATTTTCCGTATGTTGCACAGATGGCTAGTCAGCAGCTACCATCCGTGCCCTCTCCATTAGTTTTGCAATAGAGGGAGCACCTTCCACCCTGGTTTCCTAAAACAGCCCTCGTTCATACCGTCTGAGTTTCAGCATTTTTGTCAATGCAGTGGCACTGAATACCTGACCATCACCCTGATCCATCCTGTACCCAATCGGGAGCCGAGCAAAACGCAGGTGTGCAAGATAATCACAACATCCGACCCTGATGAATTACTCACCAGTTTCCTCATCACCTATCGATTCACTCCCAAATGGACGTAGTTCGATAGAAATTTTACGCTGTTACAGATTCCACATCGTCTTCGACCTGCTGTGTCCCACCCAACAGGCCAGCCGCCAGCACACACAGCTGTATTACCACGTGGGCTCCCACAATTGGGCAGGATCAAAAGTGGGCCCACAGCGTCGTTGTAGGCGATAGAGAGCAGAAATCTTTGAAACTGCGACTGGCCCGTAACATCTAGTGAGGCACCGAAATCGGGCCCCCGTCGTAATGAGTCGTACCACTCCTCCACCCTTTCCCCTCGCCTTCCCACTGAGCAAGACTTTCGCAACCATGCTCAGGACAAGCCTGTCCCATAGCCTGTCCGCTGGCATAATAATCTCCGCGCTCGTCTTAGGCATCTACAGCGGTCGGCAATGACCAACGATGGGAGCCGATGGAGGAGGAACCATTTCCACCCCCAAGGCACTTGTAGCTCCCACGAAAGCCAACGACCATCTCTCCATACAACTGACGTAGCTGGAGCAAATTCAGAGTGAGGTGCCCATGGCGGGCCGAACCATTGTCTCCACTGCCAACAAGGCTGGCACACACTCCCCTGCAGGCGGACCAGTCTGCGACCCAAATCCTATTAATCGGCTGTAAATCACGCTGACTGTACCGGCATCTGATTTAGCTGATCACGTCGAGGCCGTACCGTGGGAGACTTTGACGAGGATGCCGGAACCTCCAGCAAACGGTAGAACATATCCGATAATACATGCCGATTAAAAGAGGAAGGGGGTTAATATCCGACACTGATTCAGATTCCAAGCCGATTAGGAATATCGATATGGAGCACAGGTCTGAGACATCAGACTACAAAGTGGAAATGTAGCTTACTCCTGCGTGAGGCACCGCTACAGCCACTAATATGTCACGTGATGCTATCGACTGACGCGAGACTGCTTGTACTTACTGTGCTCCCAAACTTGCCAGCCAGTCTCGTTAGTTCCTTGAACTTTTGACGAGAGCCGTCCATTAGTAGAACGATTGCCGTTGTCTGAATTCAGATTGCTTCCCTGACTGTTTTTGCACACTAACGACGACTTCGCTACCGCTTCTGGCTACTTCACATCATAAACCCCTCCGTCGTCGACCTCAGGAACCGACTGTTTGTTCCACCAATCTCTGGGTTACTGCCAAATGCGAGTGATCATAAACAGTGTTTCTGCTTTCGCAGAGTAGGACAGAAAAGAAAGAAATAAAATAGTATCAATTGCCACCTTTATTTAGCCACGAAATGTTCGCCTTTAGCATTGATGAGAAACATCCACATTTGGATTTACTTTTCAAATACCATCTTTGTGGGTGAACTACATTATTAAAAAGACAGGTTTCGGTTTGTGGTTCTAGGAAATGCGAAAGTAACAAAGGTCGTTAATCATCGCAGTTTTCCACTTCCATTACATACTAACTAACATGGAAGTGAACCCCGCGGAAGACACGGTAGGATCCCAATGTGACTTTGCACATGTACGCATCATCGACAGATATGCAAATCAGAGTTACAGTTCTCTGTGACAGTTAGAACGGCCATCACAATACGTAAGTGTAGTTGGTGTTCACTGTTGTTAACAGGCCTTATTGGGTACGTAAGACCTGTGAACAACATCAGATGTTGTGTGAAAGACACGGAGATGCCACGTACTGCTGTGAGACAGCCTTGTCATCAGAGAGTCTGAAAGGGACTTCGTTGTGGGTCTCCACCTGTCCGAGTGGTCGAACCGTGCAGTATCCAGATTTTTTGGGTAGTCAGGTGTGACAGTGGCCCAATTTTGGACAGCATACACGTCGTCAAGCTTCTGTTGACCATCTCTCATCATCAACAGGGAGGATGGCAATAATGTGCACCAAGAAAATCGTAATCCCTTCCCACCTGTGACATCCGAGAAAAAGTAACAGACTTCCTGCAACACTCTGTAGCACCCTGCATCATTGGTCAGAGACTCATGGCACCCAGACTTGGGAATTACCATTCCATGTGTAGGCTGGTATTAACATCACTAGACAGACGGTTTCATTTTTAGTGTTGCCATGACCAGAAGTGGCAACGGCCTTGCCGCGGTGGATACACCGGTTCCCATCAGATCACCGAAGTCAAGCGCTGTCGAGCGTGGCCGGCACTTGGATGGATGACCATCAGGGCCGCCATGTGCTGTTGCCATTTTTCGGAGTACACTCAGCCTCGTGATGCAAATTGAGGAACTACTCGACCGAATAGTAGCAGCTCCGGTTAAAGAAAACCATCCTAACGATTGGGAGATTGGTGTGCTGACCACACGCCCCTCCTATCTACATCCTCAGCGGAGGATGTCACAGCGGTCGGATTGTCCCGATGGATCACTTGTGGCCTGAAAACGGAGTGCTACTTGATCAGGAGGCAAGGACTGCTGACGAATGACATCGCATTGCATTCTGTGATAAATGGTGGTTCTGCACTATCTCGGATGACCTCGTCAGCAAGTATGTCAGCGACCTGGGAAGGGTCCCGTCCTTAAAGTGTTTTATGGAGGTACCGCGCCGTTACTTCTGGCCCCATGGCACAGACAGTCACCAGGTATGACTTCAGGCCATGGCTCATAATGATTCAGGGAAATCTACAGGCACAACGTTATGTTACGGACATTCTGCGTCCTCGTGTGTTACCTCACATGTCAAAAGATCATGTTGCTATTTGTCAACATGAAAATTCAAAAAATGGTTCAAATGGCTCTGAGCACTATGGGACTTAACATCTGTGGTCATCAGTCCCCTAGAACTTAGAACTACTTAAACCTAACTAACCTAAGGACATCACACGCATCCATGCCCGAGGCAGGATTCGAACCTGCGACCGTAGTAGTCGCGCGGTTCCGGACTGAGCGCCTGAACCGCTAGACCACCGCGGCCGGTAACAACATGAAAATTGCTCGTGCACATGGCACGTGGCCCTATGAAATGTGTATGTATGTTAAGATTCATTCTCCTGTGGCCAGTTAGATCCGTTCCCGATACAACATATGTGGGACAGTCAGCAATCAGGATATCAAGGACGAGTTACAACAGCTGTGGGCCAGCTTGCCTCAGGAGAGAATACAGCGGCTTCATAACACCATTCCCAACCGAATAAATGCTTGCATCCAGGCCAATAGGTCCATACTCGAAACTTCTTTGTAAATTTATATATTATTCTTAAAAACTAGATACGCCAAAATCGCTTGTAATTCTTTTTATTGTTACTAGTTTCGATAGATTTATGCTGTCATCATCGAATCTGAAAGTTCAATAAACAAACATTGTAACACCAGGTGGGTAATACACACATTTCTACATGTAAACTGTGTATACATTACTGTAGCATAGGAACCTACCTTGCAACATCGTATTAACACAAGTTCATGATCTTTACAAACCTGCAAACAACATAGTGATGTTGCGTCACTTTACAATAAAAAGTAGCAAGAAACATCACAGTGACAAACATAGAACACCAGAAATATAAAGCACAAATCATATTATTCCGATGTTGTAGAGCACTCGTTGACTTAACACCACAATGGCGACTGAGTTAGTACGACATTTGCACAGATTATTCTGTATACAGTTGTTTACATTGTGGTATTCGACAGTCGATATGTACTCGTATAAATTTCAAACTACAGGTTCCACCATACAAATTCTTTCTTGACTCCAGTCTTATTAAAACTGTTTTTGACAAAATTAGGTAACATTCATACATTACAAATTTACGATAGAGTATATTTTGATCATATATAGTGACATTTCTAAAATTTCAATTTACGATAAAAATATTGTGCACATTATTCATCTACACACAGTATACGCAGTCAATGACAGAACATCACATATCCTCTTAACTTGTGAAATTTCATTTTGTTCGCTCCTCCTATTCTGAGTGCTTCGCTTTTTATGCCATGCAGAGTATTTGAGGGTCTCATCAATCAATACTATCATGCTATTTTTAATTCATAAGAACAAATGAAGTGAAATGAAAACAAATTAACTAAAATGAGATACGCTACTGTGGAGAAGGGATATTATTGTATAAGTTGGGGTGTCTGGAAGGATTGGGGTGGGGAGCGGAGGATGGATGAGAAAAAGATCTAGAATTGTGGGTGATGTAACATGGTGGAAGAATGTAAGTTAGATTTGGAGGAGAGGACGGAAGAGAGAGAGAGAAGAGACCTTGTTTTGGAGTTATTCATCTTAATGGGTGGAACCTTTGAGACAATGTGACAGTCTCATGTCACTGTGCGAAAATTTTACTATTTTTCTCCTTATTTCTTAGCAATTTTAGATGACAGTAGGTGGATTGCTAAAAATGGTTCAAATGGCTCTGAGCACTATAGGGCTTCACATCTGAGGTCATCAGTCCCCTAAAAATCAGAACTACTTAAACCTAACTAACCTAACGACATCACATACACCCATGCCCGAGGCAGGATTCGAACCTACGACCGTAACGATCGCGCGATTCGAGACTGAAGCGCCTAGAACCGCTCGGCCACACCGGCCGGCTTGGATTGCTAACTCAGGAAGAAGGCTTCACGTTTTCTTCTTAGAAACGAGCAGGCCCAACTGTTCGTCTCATGGTCTGGCTTGACCACAGGTCAATCACAAAAGGTCTATAGAAGGGCCGAGGGTCCCTAGGGCATTGCAGTTTGTGGAACTTTGTTGCAGTAAGCCCAAAAAAAATGGTTCAAATGGCTCTGAGCACTATGGGACTTAACATCGGAGGTCATCAGTCCCCTAGAACTTAGAACTACTTAAACCTAACTAACCTAAGGACATCACACACATCCATGCCCGAGGCAGGATTCGAACCTACGACCGTAGCGATCGCGCGGTATCCAGACTGAAGCGCCTAGAACCGCTCGGCCACACTGGCCGGCTAGTAAGCCCCAGTTCCGCGATATGTCAACAAATTCGAGTTTCTCCTTTGAAAGCATTCTGCAGCTAAGCCACCATATGTGCATTGTGTTGTGGCGTATTGTACGGAAATGGGGACCTAGAAACAACGGAGATGCTTCGTCCCCGCCGTAGCCCTCAGTGGTTCACAACCCCACAACAGGCCACAGTAGTCCACTCACCCCACCGCCGCTCCACACCGAACCCAGGGTTATTGTGCTGTTCGGCCCCCAGTGGACCCTCCCGGGAACGTCTCAGACCAGACGAGTGTAACCCCAATGGTGGCGTGGTAGAGTAATTATGGTGTACGCGTACGTAGAGAAAGTGTCTGGGCAACAATCGCCGACATAATGTAACTGATTCGGTATAAGGGGAACCAGCCCTCATTCCCCCAGGCAGATGGAAAACCGCCTTAAAAACCGTCCACAGAATGGCCGGCACACCGGACCCCGGGACTAATCCTCAAGGCGGATTCGTGCCGGGAACCGACACGCCTTCCCGCGCGGAAAGCAGTGCGTTAGACGCCACAGCTAACCGTGCGGGCTCCATATGTCCATAGTGTAACACTGAGCGTGACGAATTCACCTCCGTGTACATAAATCTCACAATGGGTCACCACGTATCCGATGGGCAACCACGAGAAAATTCGTAGCCTTAAGCTCCAGTTTTTGTCATCCAATGAAATGCGTCTTACCCGCCACCGTGCCTCAGCATGATCAACCAATGGGTTGATCGTGACTAGTAGTCGATACCAACATCTTGCATGTTAAAGAGGCATTACGTAAGCGAAAAACGGCAAATGTCTGCACTATTCCCCTCTATTCACGTCAATAACACGTGGAGAGTTAGGTTTAGAAGAGGATAATTTTCGGACACTTGCAATCCTGCCGTGAAGGTAAGAAGATTTCTGGTCCTGCCGCCAAGTGGGGAACTCGCTTTCTGGCGGGTATTAGGGTGATCTTCGTCTGGTGGCAATTGGCGCAAGTTTGCCGAATTTCAAATAAGTGTCGCATTTCGTATTAGCGCTATCCACTTTCTGAACAGATCACATTTTTTTGAGATTTGCTACGCAGCTTGTGTTGCTTGATTAACTGTATTGTTTTGAGGGTCTTGGACTAGTTTATTTCACATTTGCGAGTTGAGCAGATTAGGAGAGCTCGCAGCGTTTCCCAAGCAGTCTACCACGCAAATGTGGTGCCTTCCCACAATGTTAGTGAGACATTCTCGAGCTTATATAGAGCTTTGTGTTTCAAAATTATTTAGCTGACTTGTACTCGCTGTGTTGCAGTAATTTCTCTGTCAGTTTTATGAGACTTCTTGTTCATTTCGTTATAAACATATCGTTTGTAATTTTAATGTGGTATGATCTTAGAGTAAATAGATGACGTACTAAATTTAGACCTCGTCTGTCTCAGAATCAAACTAGTATCCTACAACTGATACTGCTTCGGCGATCCTCTAAAACTAAATACAGCCATTTTATCTGCATTTCTAATTTGTTTTTCTCAGTGTGACGGTGGTCAGTTGCAACACAGTAGCCAAACCTTTCTGATCATTCAGCCTATACGCGGATATTGTGATCAGTTTTTTAACTGATGCGTCACGAGTATTGCTTTCGCTCATCCAGCATGCTACTGTTGAGGCCGCAAGTGAAGTCGGATAGTTGCAGCTTTGTACAGGTAGAAACAAATGCTGGGTGCAATTCATGGCAAAAATGGTTCAAATGGCTCTGAGCACTATGGGACTCAACATCTGTGGTCATCAGTCCCCTAGAACTTAGAACTACTTAAACCTAACTAACCTAAGGGCATCACACACATCCATGCCCGAGGCAGGACTCGAACCTGCGACCGCAGCGGTCACGCGGTTCCAGACTGAAGCGCCTTTAACCGCACGGCCACACCGGCAGGCTGCAATTCATGTCGACCATGATTCAGTATATCACAATGAGAACATTTCAACGTTCAGCTGTATTTCAGTAATATATTGTTCATGGATAATCCACACAGCTGTATTATTAATGGTACTTAATTCGCGTAATCGATCACAAATACACAATTTTACCGTCAGGTGTGCTTGTGGCAGTCCAACTCAACCTTTTGAGACAAACTTTTTCTGTACGTAGAAAATTTTTTCTTTGTACTGTAATGCTCTTAGGTGATTTTTATTGATTTTAGACGCAACATTTACACAAAAATATCTACCCCGTTTTCAAAATTAAACTTTTTACACTTGGGGTCTTTTATGAACCAGAATAAATAATTTTGAAATATTCACTGTAGTAATAAATAACTAATCTTTCATTAAATATCGCGCAAAACAACAACAATGATGAAACTTCCAGACAGATTAAAATTGTGTGCCGGATCGAGACTCGAACTCGGGACCTTTGCCTTTCGCAGGCAAGTGCTCTACCAACCTTTCTTTTTTAATCTCATTTTGTCCGCTTTCGTTCGTTGCATCTGCTCGTGACGGACGTTTTAAGATACCTGTTTAAGTTCGTTGTTGATCGATTAACACAGTTTTTTTTTAATAGAGAGGGCAGATAATCCTCTGACCCAACACGCTGAGCTACCGTGCCGGGTAACTGAGCTACCCAAGCACGACTCAAGACCCGTCCCCACAGCTTCAATTCTGCCAGTACGCCGGCCGGTGTGGCCGAGCGGTTCTAGGTGCTTCAGTCTGGAACCGTGCGACCGCTACGGTCGCAGGTTCGAATCCTGCCTCGGGCATGGATGTGTGTGATGTCCTTAGGTTAGTTAGGTTTACGTAGTTCTAAGTTCTAGGAGACTGATGACCTCAGATGTTAAGTCCCATAGTTCTCAGAGCCATTTGAACCATCTGCCAGTACCTCGTCACCTGCCTCTCAATACAACAGTCTCACGAGAATGAATAAACATAATTCCCTTCTCCATCACTCAAAAAACAATCTGTCAGGATGATACTCAATCATACAGTGGGCTATAACTAACAAACCATTTCCGTGTATTCCGGCGGTCACAAGCTGCTTCGCGCTTATACCTAAACTTGTTGGTATTTTTATACTGATGCCAAATAGTTGGCAGCACTTGTGCATGATAAAAGATTGAACATTCACAAATGTGTACATGAAGTTTCCATTTGGTAAAAATATATCTGTTGCAGCTAAGACACATTAAAAGATAATATATACAATTGTAGCCAAAGGGTCTGAAAGGGTTAATGTTTTATGTACTTCAGTGTTTCGATTGACTTTGAAAATGAAGCTGGATAATCTAGAAGTCGATCACATGAATTAAATACCATCAATAAAACAGCCGAAGGAATTGTGCATCAGGGGTACATTAAGAAATGGATTTATTTATGTTTTTTGAATGATGGAGAAGGAAATTTTGTTTATTCATTCTCGTGAGACTGTTGTATTGAGAGGTAGTCGTTACTGACTATGGAAAGTAGTTCATTGTTATTCATTTAGGACATTACTGGACTGGAATGTGTGTCGCCTTTGTATTGTTATTCCTTTAGCATGTTAGGTGGGGGATCGTCTGTGTGTGATTTTGAGACCTTTAGTGAAGTCCAGTGGACTGTGTTTACCGTCACTAATGAACGATTAGTACTGAAAGATTATCCCTAAAAGTATGAAATGACTGGCGTCCTTAGAAACTGATGTTGCGGCAGGAGGTTCACTTCCGCCGCTCTTAACGACGATGTTGACAATACAAGTGCAGGCAGTCCCGTTACTCTACCTCGTGCACCGGTCAGATGATTTAACGACTCCAAGGCGCACTGCAGTCCATGGCTTGCATACAGAAGCTAAGTATGCGAGGGAGAATAAGGAAACAGAAGGCGTAAAGGTCAACCAGAAGACTAAAATACCGTTCAGATTTCAACACAAACCGGATTTGTGCTACCTTCATAGCATAGGGGTACTTCTTGCTTCGGATACAGGGTGATTCGCGAAGATACGCAAATATTTTAATATGTTATTCTACAAGTAAAACTAAAGGAAAAATTTCATACAAACATTGCCTGAAATTTAGAAACTTCTCTAATATGAAGCCATCGCAAAACTGTAAGAGGTTAAAGTAAAGCACGATTTCCATTTATTTTGTTGTTATTGATCTGGTGAAACTAATAAAAATTGTCACAGACGTGTATCTGCGGTAGTTTTCCAGAACATACAAAGAAACAAAGATCATTATAAAAGTAAATTTGTTTACTTTCCATTAAGAATGTAGAAACGATTGTGTCGTTGTTGTAACCGTTAGTGAGTTGTTTCAGTCGTTTCCTAACCTTGAAACGAGTTAGTTTTTCTGTATTGTTGTTGATAATTCTTCCGGGTTATATGGCCGTGGTCCATGTAATACTTCTGTTCCTAACGTTTCGTCCAATACTACGTTAGGCATCCTCAGAGGTATGGCTGGTATTGTTGAGTCCTGCCGAAGGACTCAACGATACCAGCCATACCTCTGAGGATGTCCAACGTAGTATTGGACGAAACATTAGGAACAGAAGTATTACATGGACCACGGCCATATAACCCGGAATAATTATCAACAACAGTACCATCCGGTCGTGAAAGCCTTCATTGTATGATTAGTTTTCTGTATTGCTCAGTGAAAGAACATAATAACAACAGTGTATTTAAGTGAAACCACATAGTAACTGTTGTAGTTTGTAGATTATTTATGAAATAGTGATGCCTTTCAAATTTATGGCAGAGGAATAGACCGATATAGTGTTTATTTATGGCAACTGTGACGGTAATGCTGTGGCTGCAGTTAACGAGTATCGCGTATGTTATCCATCTTGGAGGATTCCGAATGCACGAACCATTAGTAGAGTATTTCGAATGTTACGGGAGACAGGTGCTCTACCCAGAGTTCATAATCAATATGAGCGCTCGATACGTGAAGACGATGATGAGGATATTATGGATGCTGTTCAACGTAGTCCGTGTACCAGTACACGACGTTTCTCTCAACGATTAGGCATTTCACAATCCAAAGTATGGCGTACACTGAAGTACAATAATCTGTATCCTTACCATAAAGAAAAAGTGCGTCATTTACATCTGGGAGGTCCTGCCCTTCGCTTGGTGTTGTGCAGCTGGTTAAATACAATCGGCAGTAGCACAAATACATTTTATTTACTGATGAGGCACAGTTTACTCGAGATTGTATAAACAATTTACATAACAAGCACGTATGGTCTGAAGCAAACCCACATGCAACAGTGCAACGCAAATTCCAACAGTAGTTTAGCATAAATGTGTAGTGTGGTACAGTATAATCAACACACATTTTATTGGACCATTTATTTTCCCACGGCGTCTAACCGGCGAGACGTACCTACAGTTCCTTAAAGAAGAAATGTCCCGCTTGCTCGAAGATGTTCCACTTGCTACGCGATTGCAAATGTACTTTCAATATGACGGCGCTCCTCAACATTTCACCAACACCGTTACTACATATTTAAATGATCATTTTCCCCAGAAATGGATTGATCGTGGTGCTACTCGTCTGTGGCCACATCAGTGGATTTTTGTGGATAGGGATCGATGACAGACATATTTTATGAGGACAAAGTCAATACATGTGAGGCACTAATTGCTCGCATTATGAATGCAACAGACGAAATCAAGAACAACCCTGTGAAACTGAAACGAGCAACAAAATCTGTTCAAACACATGCCGCTGAAAGAACTGAACTCAGTGGAGACATTTTTGGACATTTATTGTGAATGTATTGTAAAACTGTATGTACACTGTTTTGTTTTTTCCGGTTTAACATGAATTCACATGTGCTATGATATTAATAAAAGCAGACTATCTGACACATTCATACAGTTTCAGTTAACGTTATTACCATCATTTTTCCAAAGTTAAATTATCTAAAACTGCTGTTGAAAACTTTGTGCAATTGTCTGGAATTTAAAAAAAAATTGGGCCAAACAGTTAGTAGATTAAAAACTTTGCGAAATTACTTCTTTGCTTCTCTGGATGTTCTGGAAAACTACTGTAGATACACGTCTGGGACATGTTTTATTAGATTCGCCAGATCAAAAACAACAAGTTAAGTGGAAACCGTGCTTTGCTTTACCCTCATACAGTTTTGCGATGGCTTCATATTAGCGAAGATGCTGAATTTCAGGCAAAGTCTTTTATTAGCCGTAACTCCCTAACTAAACATTTGCAGACCTATGTTTATATGAACTTTTTTCTTCAGATTTACTTGTAGAATAACATAGTAAAATATTTGCACATCTTTGTCAATCGCGCCGTATTTTCGTCATCAAAGAAGAGGCAGTGCATTAGACTCACAATGTCAAAGTTATGCTTGGACTTGAGTTGTGAGAGAAAAATGGTTTCTCGGTGACGTCCCCAGTGTAATGCCGCAAAGGCACCGTATGCATCCAGTTTCGGATTACATTAAAAAAAATGGTTCAAATGGCTCTGAGCACTATGGGACTTAACATCGATGGTCATCAGTCCCCTAGAACTTCGAACTACTTAAACCTAACTAACCTAAGGGCATCACACACATCCATGCCCGAGGCAGGACTCGAACCTGCGACCGCAGCGGTCACGCGGTTCCAGACTGAAGCGCCTTTAACCGCATGGCCACACCGGCCGGCTGCAATTCATGTCGACCATAATTCAGTATATCACAATGAGAACATTTCAACGTTCAGCTGTATTTCAGTAATATATTGTTCATGGATAATCCACACAGCTGTATTATTAATGGTACTTAATTCGCGTAATCGATCACAAATACACAATTTTACCGCCAGGTGTGCTTGTGGCAGTCCAACTCAACCTATTGAGACAAACTTTTTCTGTACGTAGAAAATTTTTTCTTTGTACTGTAATGCTCTTAGGTGATTTTTATTGATTTTAGACACAACATTTACACAAAAATATCTACCCCGTTTTCAAAATTAAACTTTTTACACTTGGGGTCTTTTATGAACCAGAATAAATAATTTTGAAATATTCACTGTAGTAATAAATAACTAATCTTTCATTAAATATCGCGCAAAACAACAACAATGATGGAACTTCCAGACAGATTAAAATTGTGTGCCTGACCGAGACTCGAACTCGGGACCTTTGCCTTTCGCAGGCAAGTGCTCCACCAACCTTTCTTTTTTAATCTCATTTTGTCCGCTTTCGTTCGTTGCATCTGCTCGTGACGGACGTTTTAAGATACCTGTTTAAGTTCGTTGTTGATCGATTAACACATTTTTTTTTTATTAGAGAGGGCAGATAATCCTCTGACCCAACACGCTGAGCTACCGTGCCGGCTAACTGAGCTACCCAAGCACGACTCAAGACCCGTCCCCACAGCTTCAATTCTGCCAGTACGCCGGCCGGTGTGGCCGAGCGGTTCTAGGTGCTTCAGTCTGGAACCGTGCGACCGCTACGGTCGCAGGTTCGAATCCTGCCTCGGGCATGGATGTGTGTGATGTCCTTAGGTTAGTTAGGTTTACGTAGTTCTAAGTTCTAGGAGACTGATGACCTCAGATGTTAAGTCCCATAGTTCTCAGAGCCATTTGAACCATCTGCCAGTACCTCGTCACCTGCCTCTCAATACAACAGTCTCACGAGAATGAATAAACATAATTCCCTTCTCCATCACTCAAAAAACAATCTGTCAGGATGATACTCAATCATACAGTGGGCTATAACTAACAAACCATTTCCGTGTATTCCGGGTCACAAGCTGCTTCGCGCTTATACCTAAACTTGTTGATATTTTTATACTGATGCCAAATAGTTGCCAGCACTTGTGCATGATAAAAGATTGAACATTCACAAATGTGTACATGAAGTTTCCATTTGGTAAAAATATATCTGTTACAGCTAAGACACATTAAAAGACAATATATACAATTGTAGCCAAAGGGTCTGAAAGGGTTAATGTTTTATGTACTTCAGTGATTCGATTGACTTTGAAAATGAAGCTGGATAATCTAGAAGTCGATCACATGAATTAAATACCATCAATAAAACAGCCGAAGGAATTGTGCATCAGGGGTACATTAAGAAATGGATTTATTTATGTTTTTTGAATGATGGAGAAGGAAATTGTGTTTATTCATTCTCGTGAGACTGTTGTATTGAGAGGTAGTCGTTACTGACTATGGAAAGTAGTTCATTGTTATTCATTTAGGACATTACTGGACTGGAATGTGTGTCGCCTTTGTATTGTTATTCCTTTAGCATGTTAGGTGGGGGATCGTCTGTGTGTGATTTTGAGACCTTTAGTGAAGTCCAGTGGACTGTGTTTACCGTCACTAATGAACGATTAGTACTGAAAGATTATCCCTAAAAGTATGAAATGACTGGCGTCCTTAGAAACTGATGTTGCGGCAGGAGGTTCACTTCCGCCGCTCTTAACGACGATGTTGACAATACAAGTGCAGGCAGTCCCGTTACTCTACCTCGTGCACCGGTCAGATGATTTAACGACTCCAAGGCGCACTGCAGTCCATGGCTTGCATACAGAAGCTAAGTATGCGAGGGAGAATAAGGAAACAGAAGGCGTAAAGGTCAACAAGAAGACTAAAATACCGTTCAGATTTCAACACAAACCGGATTTGTGCTACCTTCATAGCATAGGGGTACTTCTTGCTTCGGATACAGGGTGATTCGCGAAGATACGCAAATATTTTAATATGTTATTCTACAAGTAAAACTAAAGGAAAAATTTCATACAAACATAGGTCCCCAAATGCTTAGTTACGGATTTACGGCTAATAAAAGATTTTGCCTGAAATTTAGAAACTTCTCTAATATGAAGCCATCGCAAAACTGTAAGAGGTTAAAGTAAAGCACGATTTCCATTTATTTTGTTGTTATTGATCTGGTGAAACTAATAAAAATTGTCACAGACGTGTATCTGCGGTAGTTTTCCAGAACATACAAAGAAACAAAGATCATTATAAAAGTAAATTTGTTTACTTTCCATTAAGAATGTAGAAACGATTGTGTCGTTGTTGTAACCGTTAGTGAGTTGTTTCAGTCGTTTCCTAACCTTGAAACGAGTTAGTTTTTCTGTATTGTTGTTGATAATTCTTCCGGGTTATATGGCCGTGGTCCATGTAATACTTCTGTTCCTAACGTTTCGTCCAATACTACGTTAGGCATCCTCAGAGGTATGGCTGGTATTGTTGAGTCCTGCCGAAGGACTCAACGATACCAGCCATACCTCTGAGGATGTCCAACGTAGTATTGGACGAAACATTAGGAACAGAAGTATTACATGGACCACGGCCATATAACCCGGAATAATTATCAACAACAGTACCATCCGGTCGTGAAAGCCTTCATTGTATGATTAGTTTTCTGTATTGCTCAGTGAAAGAACATAATAACAACAGTGTATTTAAGTGAAACCACATAGTAACTGTTGTAGTTTGTAGATTATTTATGAAATAGTGATGCCTTTCAAATTTATGGTAGAGGAATAGACCGATATAGTGTTTATTTATGGCAACTGTGACGGTAATGCTGTGGCTGCAGTTAACTAGTATCGCGTATGTTATCCATCTTGGAGGATTCCGAATGCACGAACCATTAGTGGAGTATTTCGAATGTTACGGGAGACAGGTGCTCTACCCAGAGTTCATAATCAATATGAGCGCTCGATACGTGAAGACGATGATGAGGATATTATGGATGCTGTTCAACGTAGTCCGTGTACCAGTACACGACGTTTCTCTCAACGATTAGGCATTTCACAATCCAAAGTATGGCGTACACTGAAGTACAATAATCTGTATCCTTACCATAAAGAAAAAGTGCGTCATTTACATCTGGGAGGTCCTGCCCTTCGCTTGGTGTTGTGCAGCTGGTTAAATACAATCGGCAGTAGCACAAATACATTTTATTTACTGATGAGGCACAGTTTACTCGAGATTGTATAAACAATTTACATAACAAGCACGTATGGTCTGAAGCAAACCCACATGCAACAGTGCAACGCAAATTCCAACAGTAGTTTAGCATAAATGTGTAGTGTGGTACAGTATAATCAACACACATTTTATTGGACCATTTATTTTCCCACGGCGTCTAACCGGCGAGACGTACCTACAGTTCCTTAAAGAAGAAATGTCCCGCTTGCTCGAAGATGTTCCACTTGCTACGCGATTGCAAATGTACTTTCAATATGACGGCGCTCCTCAACATTTCACCAACACCGTTACTACATATTTAAATGATCATTTTCCCCAGAAATGGATTGATCGTGGTGCTACTCGTCTGTGGCCACATCAGTGGATTTTTGTGGATAGGGATCGATGACAGACATATTTTATGAGGACAAAGTCAATACATGTGAGGCACTAATTGCTCGCATTATGAATGCAACAGACGAAATCAAGAACAACCCTGTGAAACTGAAACGAGCAACAAAATCTGTTCAAACACATGCCGCTGAAAGAACTGAACTCAGTGGAGACATTTTTGGACATTTATTGTGAATGTATTGTAAAACTGTATGTACACTGTTTTGTTTTTTCCGGTTTAACATGAATTCACATGTGCTATGATATTAATAAAAGCAGACTATCTGACACATTCATACAGTTTCAGTTAACGTTATTACCATCATTTTTCCAAAGTTAAATTATCTAAAACTGCTGTTGAAAACTTTGTGCAATTGTCTGGAATTTAAAAAAAAATTGGGCCAAACAGTTAGTAGATTAAAAACTTTGCGAAATTACTTCTTTGCTTCTCTGGATGTTCTGGAAAACTACTGTAGATACACGTCTGGGACATGTTTTATTAGATTCGCCAGATCAAAAACAACAAGTTAAATGGAAACCGTGCTTTGCTTTACCCTCATACAGTTTTGCGATGGCTTCATATTAGCGAAGATGCTGAATTTCAGGCAAAGTCTTTTATTAGCCGTAACTCCCTAACTAAACATTTGCAGACCTATGTTTATATGAACTTTTTTCTTTAGATTTACTTGTAGAATAACATAGTAAAATATTTGCACATCTTTGTCAATCGCGCCGTATTTTCGTCATCAAAGAAGAGGCAGTGCATTAGACTCACAATGTCAAAGTTGTGCTTGGACTTGAGTTGTGGGAGAAAAATGGTTTCTCGGTGACGTCCCCAGTGTAATGCCGCAAAGGCACCGTATGCATCCAGTTCCGGATTACATTAAAAAAATGGTTCAAATGGCTCTGAGCACTATGGGACTTAACATCGATGGTCATCCGTCCCCTAGAACTTCGAACTACTTAAACCTAACTAACCTAAGGACATCACACAACACCCAGTCATCACGAGGCAGAGAAAATCCCTGACCCCGCCGGGAATCGAACCCGGGAACCCGGGCGCGGGAAGCGAGAACGCTACCGCACGACCACGAGCTGCGGACTCGGATTACATTAGATACTCCGTTTTCCGTAGAGCCAAGTAAGGCGAAAGAAAGATTTGGAAATGATCAACAGCATGAGGGTGCAGAAGGCGATGAAAACCATTGAATTAAAGACGGATAATGTGTAACAACAGGACATGTGACCAGCAATTGAAAATAAGTGTCGTAATGATCTCTCCATTGGAAAAAGACACCGTATTAGGCCGTCATTCTGATATCCGGGAGGGAGCTGACAAGGGGGAGACAATCATAAGAAAAATGTATTAGGCCGTCATTCGGATATCCGGGAGGGAGCTGACAAGGGGGAGACAATCATAAGAAAAATGTTCAATTGCCATCGAAAAGGTGATCTTTTACGAATCGGAAGGTGGAATGTCAGAACTTTGAACGTGGTAGGGAAGCTAGAAAATATCAAAAGGGAAATAAAATATATGAGTATAGATACAATGGGGCGGGGGGGTCAGTGACGTGAAATGGAAAGAATTTAACGGTTTTCGTCAGACGAGTATAAGATAATTTCAACAGCAGCATCGGCATATGTACCTGAACTATTGTTGTTGACGCTGGTTTGCCTTCGATCCTGATGGGAACAACACTATCACTCAACTGTTCACAGTAACTGAATCTCTTCCTTACTCTCCTACTTATGACGATTTCTACTCCTATTACATGCGGTGCTGCTATTTCTACCGTTCTGATAAAACAAGTTTACCAGCAGTGCACGGTCTTTCTTCTCAGTAGACATTGCGCTTCGTTTAAAAAATATTAACCTTCTTGAGCGTTTACACCATCAGTCACTTCACAAAAGAAATCAACACGCGTCGCCAAGCGACAAACAGCATACTGACGTGAAAACAGGAACATTTCACATTCTGACTGCTTACAGCGTCATATTTTCACATGGTGGCAGAAAGTGGAACTACTATTTTTTTCAGCATACTCTACGATCGCACCGATTAATGAACGTACGAATAATGTGTCAGGATCCTGAGATGTATATAGCCTGCACTACAGCACTCAGAGTATAGTCAGTTTAATTATAACCAACCGGTACGTGGTAACAAGAAATTAATTATGTTCCTCTACTTTCTGGAGGTTGTGATGTTACAAAATAAAAGTGATGTTGTTATTCAATGGAAAGTTGGAAATTGAGATTTAGCTTACTGTTTTATCCATCACAATTGGCGTAAGAATCATGGATTGACCATTGTCATAAAATATTGCATTATGAGATGTGAATAGTTTTTACTTGCAGTTTCGCGTGGCTTGAGGCAGTCACAACTAGCGTGCTATTGACTAAGAAAGTGCGTTATCGTCTTTCTAATTACTTCATGATCGTAGATACGATCGTACCCAGTTGTGAAGTTATTGTTATGACAAAACAATTTCCTAAGGGACCAGAAAGTTCTTAAGGGCGCAAAAACAACTGTAACATCACACAAAAGGGTAATTCAATATTAAAGCTGATGCAATAAGACGGAAAAACAGTTTTCTTTTTATCAATGTAACACGCACATTGGACTGCTGATCTTGGTGTCTGTAATATTAGCAAAATGCATAATTAAAATGAAAATAATACTGAGGAGATAATAGGAATGAGCACTGCTAAATGATTCAGTATTCCCAGAACAAATATTTATTATAACTAAAACATATATCGTACCTTAAGCTTAGTACTACAATGACGGTAGATTTTTATGTCCGTATCATGTCCATTGAGCGCTCTTTTATATATAGCCATTGTCTTCTTTGAGTCGCTTGTGCGTCGTCACGGTAAGTTATAACAGTTCTTTACACTTCACTCAAATTTAGACATAACACGTTTTTATACATTTAGTAAAAATTAGACCAGACTGCCACAAATCTGCGTCCGTCTTACTTGAGAAAAACAGTACAAGTCTTTAGCGGTCAAGGCTTCATTTGTTCTCCAGCGAACAAAATAGTGAAGGATCGTATATCTATCCGTATTTTTCTGTTTTTGTTGCCGCCCAAAGACGACGAATTACATCATTAGAAAATTCCACCGTCGCTATGCGACGCCTTATTATACATTAATCATTATTTATAAACAAGTATTTGCCTTCTGGCTGAAAGTATTAACTACTCGTTTCACCTGTTTTAATGAAGTCAAAAATAGCGAATATCACATTGCCTCCCACGAGGAGAGAGGGAATGCCGAAGGATTAGCTCGATCCTCATGTCCTCATGAGATATTCGTGATTTTTGGTGTGACATTTACATAATGTTACTGGCGTACTATGTACATAAATTGAAATTACATTTAAAAACATATATCATATATTTATCATTTTTCAAAATAAAGTATTTCATTCTTTGTTCATCAGTCACTTCATTCCATAATAACAAGATTAACATTTATGTGCATATTTAAGTTTGGTCCATATTTGCTTATAACAATAAGTGAACGTTCATTTCGCATTTCAGGGGATAGAATTCAGAAATTACTTTCTCTTGAGCTTAACAACTAACACATGAGTACAGTGAGTGCTTATTTTCACTAAACTAGAGTGGACAATGTTCGAGCATCTGTTGACTCATTGTGGTTCAATTACAGTTTAATAACGTAGCACTACACTTCGTGATACTTTCACTTTCTGTGTTAGCTGTCTACGGCGTTCATCATGCAGTACATCTGTCCTTTCCACTGTGGTGCCAGGAATTCAAGTGGCTTCCCGGGTTTTTATTTACAATATGAAACAGAAGAAGTGGAAAATTATTAGTATAACTTCCCACCTATTGGATACATTTGTTAAGGATCGGGACTGGTCTGGAGTTTAGGGTCTTCCTATAGTGCACATTGATTTTCTTTGTCCATCAAGAGACAGGATTATAATTCATTTTAGCAGTGTTCAGGAGTGCCGGTATTAATGGCTTTAAGGCCTGAGTAATCTAACAATCTACTTCTCACTTATCTTAACTTCAACTCAAGAAAATTGCTTAATTTACGTATGAAAATGTAGTCACACAAGTGTGCAAATGTCTTTCCTCCAGTATGTACGATTGAAGTCATGGCGGTTAGCAGTTTAAAGTTTGGATTGTTTCGTCACCCACACGTCAGCCACTCACAGCGGCTGCACAGTGTTGTGTGAGCTCCAATACTCAGTATCCGTTCGCGCTCAGGCTGTAACAGAGCTGCTGGTCGTCGAATGCTCCTTTTTTTTTTTGTGAACTTCGTATCACACGAGTGCATCGATACAAACACCTCGCGCGCGTTTTCCATCGGAGGAGCCGTACACTGAAGCTGCTTCCATACTTCTCTGTCAACTGCCTCCCATGAGGCTCACAGGTAAGTGACGACGAATGTTTTAGCTGTCGCTGCACTTAGAACAACACTGAACTTTGCATTGCACCTGTTGTCGTAACCTTGACTTCTTTTTACACTTGCAGTACAACACTACCACTAATATACAGTGAACAGTTATTTTTATTATGCACGTCGCACTTTAGTGTGCATCTTCACACAGCATTCATGCTTAGTTCCTTCGCCGATAGAGTTCATTTACAAAACAATCAATTTTGCAGGTTTCCTCCATTGGTACACAAAGACTTATATTCTACTATTTACAAAAGATCACTTACGAGCTAATATTTACAATTAATGGTCACTCCTTTTGTTAAGTCCAGTGAACAACTGCTTTATGAATGGACTCTTTATATCTCAAGGTTTACTTTCACTAGTGAACCTAAAAATATTCTTTCAAACTTTCTTTTAAGGGCTCATCTCCTCATTATGAAAACTATAGGTTTCGCAACACTCGTTGCATTTATTCTTTAGTGCACCCAAGATCATTTTCTACTGCCACGCAGCATATCTACTACTTAATGAGTACGCATTTAACGCTGAATCCTTTTTTTTTTTTTTTTGTGCTTTCCCTTGTGCTTGCTAATTTTTTTTTTTTTTTTTATATATTTGAGGGCAGACTGGATAACAATAGGTCTCCCTCTTCGCTTCATGTACTCAGCAATCGTTCTTTGTTAAAAACAAAATAGGGTAACGCGTGTCTACTATTTTTCGCATGAATGGAATTACCGACAGTTCACTGGGTTTACGCAATCGCTCCATAACAGACATTACCAAAGCTAGCGAAGTTCATCACGCTACGTGTCTCATTTCTCATAAGCACTGCTTTGCCTCGAAGCACACGTGCCTTTTACAAGTCGACCCTTGGTCTGGGTTAATGAACCAGGATCAAAAGGAACGGGCACAAGGAAAATGGATTTCATAAGAGGAGTGTCTTAGGAGACATTTTTGCAATAAAATCTGCATGTAAATAAAATTATCGTAATAAACATAGGCACATATATAAATTTCAACCTCTTTCATTACAGCATGCTTTGCTACTTCTACGTCTTACTCTGGTTATAGTCAGTATTAACTTTAAATATCACTGCATTGCTTGTTCTTTAGATTAGCCTTCAATTAGGGTATTGAATGGTCGCTAGATTACACTACAAATCTTCTGAAGATCTTTACTTGGACTTATTTATGATACAGGGGGCTTGCTGTGTGGTTATTTAGTACCTTGATTCTACTGAAATCAATTCGTCAGCTAACATTCCTCATATACTCTTTACATTGGGCTCAGATCACAGGGAAATAGTTTACTTTCATAGCAATTAATGGCCTCGTGGAGTACTTACGCTACATTATTGATGCTTCATGGTTTGCCTCTATTTGTACTGTATTTCACCTAACTTAGTTTACTACAGCTTATTGTCTCCTTGCGTGAACACATGTGGGTTACCACTTATTTTTCCATTTAACAGCACGCTTTAACTGAACTTTAAGCTATTTCTTCTACTCCTGTCCACTGTCTGGACTGTTTGAACATGTACCTTTTTTTTAAGCAGGTAATTTGGGCTTTTCAAGAGAACTTCAAGTACTTACATTACTAAAAATAAATCTATAAATCTTCTTGTACCTTGAGAGAAGTGCTTATTTACGCATCCTCCTCCATTTCTCACCTTTACATATTTATATAGATCCTGGCAATCACCTCGCAAGCACATTTTTTTTATACTAACTTAAAGCTAAATTGAAATTCTTTCTGCAACCTTAATTTCCTGCTTCAGCTTGTTGGAGAAATATCAGTTCATGTCCATCACTATAAACAATTTTTCCATACATAGGATTTAATACTTAAAGTTTACATGTAGTAGCTGTTACCATGAAGTCCGTGCGCTGTTCAACACAATACTTATCATTAACAGTTCACACAAGGAAATTTCCAGTACGCAAGAGGCAGGAAACCGAAACAGATTCTATCTGCAGTTGAGGCTGTGTCTGTAAGCTAACTCTCTGTTTCAATGGACCAATCGCTCCCGATATGGAGCAGCCCTGAATCGGCAATGATAAAACTTTTGAAACACAAGACACCTGTCTGAAGAGACATGGTGACATGGCATTGATGTTTGCTCCTGTATCAACAACGGCTGTGAAAGGAATGTTGGCAATAGAAATCTTAATCGAAGCCTGGACCTGTTCATCATAAATGTTGTTAATGTCTTGAGCTCCTTTGTCACGTGCAAGGTCATCTCGTAAGTCGGTCTCATGGTCGTACCGTATCGCATTAACATACTCAGAATCAGAGTATTCGTTAGTGCCCCCACTGGAACCGGCAGCGACCTCTAGGATGCTGAAAGGCGCTGCCTCTAATTTTGCGCAGGATGTTTAACCTGTTTGTCATTCATAGCCTTAAGTGTTTGTTCCGTTTCATATTGTTGCTGGTTATGTGGTACAAATGCCGGTGTAAAGGGGTAAAATCCACTGGGTGCATTCACTTCTGAATAGAATACTTGAGACGGCTGCTGTCGCCCGATCTTTTGATTGCCGGCAGAACCATTTCCTTGTGAAGGAAAGTTCGCATTTGATACCGTTTGAAAATTGTTCCGCGGTCCTGTGAAAAGTTGTTCTGATGTGCTGGGTGGCCTCCGCCTTGCCCATGCCACTTGCTATTTTTCGACCTATAACTTTGATTGTACACTGGCCCATTTGAAAAATTACCACTAGTTTGTGGAGAATTTCCATGCTGCTCAGGCGCAGAATTAAAGTGCGGGTACTGATGTTGTACCTGGTGGTTGTAAATTGGGTGGTACCTCTGCTGACTACTGTAATTGGTTTTCTGCTTCCATTTAAAATTATTGCCGTTTGTGTTGCCGGTTGGTACGACCGATCGCAGTAGCTCGCTCTCTCCTTCGGTGCATTGTTGTCCGCGTGCGATGCATTCTGCTGGCTGCCAGGGAAGGATTTGCCGCTGCCAACCTTGGAACGCACATCATCGCTAATTAATTCTAAGGAATCCAGCACAGAAAGGAATACATCCGTGTCTTCTTCGGACACATTTACTAGTTTCTCTCTAATTGACACAGGGAGTTTGCTTTTGAGAATCATAATTACGTCCTTGGAAGAAATCGGAGAATCCCAGAATTTAATTTTTGCTAGATACTTCTCAAAGCATCGCCGGAGACTTCCACGCTTCTCATTGAAAATTTCCGCACTATACATCTCCTTCCTTAATCTCTGCTGTACCCCATTACTCCAAAATTTTGCCAAGAACATTTTCTCAAACTCTTTATAATTCCTACACGTCTCTACCATTTCCGTTCCCCATAATGCTGCATCACCAGAAATAAAGCCAGTGACGAACTGAATACGCTGTCTGTCTGTCCACCTCCTGGGAAATATGCCGGAAAAATTCTTTAGGAACACGATGGGGTGTATTTCTCGCTTCTGCGGATGAAAAACAGGAAAAGTTCGATGCTTAATCACACTTTCCTCTTGCATTAAACTCACAATTGTGGGCGGATCATTTATTTTCCCCACTCGGGGCTCAACAGGACTGTTGCTTTGCATGTAATCAGGTGGTGAACCATAAGCAGTTGACTGACATTCGTCACCATAGTCAAATTACTTTTGCAACGATGAAAAATGAAGTGCGACTCTATTTCCTTATAAATTTTGTAAATATGTGTGCTTATAGCCTTAATTTTAAGAATCATCCAGAAAGACTGAATCCATACAAACACTGATAGAAAAACAGAACAAAATCACAATGATCCACCGTCAGTAATTACAAATTGAAACGTTAATTCTTTTATTATGGAATGAATGTGAAATGAAATTTTTAATAACCTGTATGTTACACCCGAAAATTACAAATATTCCAATGGGCATGAGGATGAAAGTAATACCTTCAGTATTCCTTCCCTCCTGATGGGAGGCAGTGTAATATTAGTAATTTTCGCCTCATAAACATTAATATACGCTCAATAGTAAACGCCTGATGGCCTAAAGTTATCGAACAATTGTAAAGTAAAAGAAATGAACCATCGCATAGCAGCGACAGAATCTATTATTCTTTATCTTTGCCGTTCTTGCGCGGTGCCTGTAAATCTCTATGTACATGTATCGATTAATGGTATAAAAAAGAGTTCTGTTGTTTCAAGACAAATGAGGCTTTTGGCGTCTCACCTTTTACTGTTTGTATTCTTTGAAAGGCGGACGCGGAGTTGCTGCGTTCCGCAACTGTATTTTATATTCTATGTGAAAATATTGAGTGAATATGCTAAATGTTATTTTTTTAATCAGAAAAACATATAGTTTCTTGCAACTGATTACGAACAGACAGCATCAAGAGGACATTTTGACTGTTATGTATAAAGTATTTAACCACAATGGTCATCTATTGTAATTTAATATGAAAAGGTACGTAGCATTAAAAAAAACGTGTGTTAAAGATAAGTGTGCTTATTTTCGTAAATTAACCTTGATGATTCCATCTCCTTATTTACCTGAATGATAATTATATTTGTGTTACCTCATCACCAGAAATTACGATCACGCTGATGGGCCGAACGCAGCATGAGGCAGAAGGAACATTATCGTTTTCCTATTATTTCTGAACCAACTTTTTTGTGTAGTGTTGCATTTCTTTTAAAGTCTATAAATCGTCTGGTCCCTTAGTGTTGAACCGGGTATGACTACATCGCGATTATAAAAATGCATGGAAATGATTATATATATATATATATATATATATATATATATATATATATATATATATGTCAATATGCTACTCTTATTCAGGTATTTAATGGTCAACGTATGTTATTATAATAGCGTAATCAATCCCTGATTCTGTTGCCAAGTGGCCCACCAAAATATTCACTTTTTCGACATTAAAAAAAAGTAAAAATTCTTTTTATTTTCGTCCCCCAAGAGCAACGCTACAAGGTGATAGTTAAAATTCAAGGACTATTTCTCGTACATATGTACAAAAGAACTGATATATTGTAATCCATTCCTCAGATCCTAAATAAGATGGATAACTGTGATTTAACGAAAAAAATTTCCTCATTGTTTATTCATTAATCGCAAAAATGGGCAACTGTGTGACACTTTTAACACTTTTTGTAACATAAGTAATACAAATATTAACTGCGACATTTAATTTCCAGATATTTGGAATCTTGTAACCTTACCCTTAATCCTGACAGAAATAAAGTTTTATGTGTATCGAGGTTCTCGGAATACGGAATATTAAATTTTTCAAAGCTACCTCCAGCTCAGAACAACGTAGGGACATGAAATTAAGACAGGGAAACTAGAGCTGAATTTGTCACAACGATGGGTAGACCTTTTCTTTTACACACATGTAATTTTGTTACAAATTTGCCATCTTTTATGAGTTTTGTTTTATCTATATACAGGAAAACATTCGTCACAAATTTTGCCAATTTCGTGGGATTTACTTTTCTATTTTTCTTAAAATACAAATAATTATAGGCATATCCTCACAGAAACAAAATAAAAGTGGAGAAGAAGTAAACTGCTCTAAGCAAGGTAATAAAATAAATCTTTTACGTGCATGTCCAAAGAAAATTTGCATCGTAATTTAGAATAACACAGGCACTTCAATATCTTATTTATCCGCCGACAACGGGCAGGCGACTTTCAAGTAAAATATCTCCCCTGTACGGGAACATGCATAATGGACATGCGAATACAGGTTGTAAAGGATAGTTGACGACGTAAGGAAGTTTGTTCCTGGCCGTTGAGTTGCCTATGGATGGCCAAATGGTAAGGCGACCGCTCGCGATAAGCCACAAATTCGGGTTCCAGTCCCGATCCAACACACATTTTGATTGTCGTCATTACATTTGTAAGTAGGCTGTTTAGGTTTTTATGTTGGTAACACCATGTAGCGCTCTATATGAAAATCACTGACTGTTCTGTGTGAAGGCTGTGGTTGGTTTGCATTGTTGGAGTAATTATGTTGGTAACGCCATGTAGTGCTCTATATGAAAATCACTGACTGTGCTGTGTGAAGGCTGTGGTTGGTTTGCACTGTTGGAGTAATATTCGCCATTGTAGTGTTGGGCAGTTGGCTGTTAACAGCGCGTAGCGTTGCGCAGTTGGAGGTGAGCCGCCAGCAGTGGTGGATGTGGGGAGAGAAATGGTGGAGTTTTGAGAGCAGATGATCTGGACGTGTGTCCATCAGAGACAGTAAATTTGTAAGACTGGATGTCATGAACTGTTACAGATATTATGACTTTTGAACACTATTAAGGTAAATACATTGTTTGTTCTCTGTCAAAATCTTTCAATTGCTAACTATGCCTATCAGTAGTTAGTGCCTTCAGTAGTTTGAATCTTTTATTTAGCTGGCAGTAGTGGCGCTCGCTGTATTGCAGTAGTTCGAGTAACGAAGATTTTTGTGAGGTAAGTGATTTGTGAAAGGTATAGTTTAATGTTAGTCAGGGCCATTCTTTTGTAGGGATTATTGAAAGTCAGACTGCGTTGCGCTAAAAATATTGTGTGTCATTTTAGTGTTGACCAGAATAGGTAAAGAGCGAAATGTCTGAGTACGTTCAGTTTTGCTCAGCTGTCTGAAAAGTAAATAATGTAAGAGGTTTATCAGCACAGTTATTCACTAAGTTTTCTAAGGGGACGTATCATATGTCGACCCTTAGCCGAGGATACCTCACTGGAATCTTCTGATTTTTTCTAGTAGTTTGTGTAATTAGTGTAGCTATTGTTTATTGCTAGCTCGTAATTATAGAGAGAATCTCCTCTGTAGTTGCAGTCTTTCATTGTTGTACAGTAAAACAGTTTTGGCATGCATGTAGATTTGCACCAAGTATTTCGCAGCTGCGCTTGCAATTAACTAGATATTATTTTCAGTGCTATGTTAATGTGTTTTCTTACTTTGCTCTTCAAATTGTGATTTTCTGTGTTATCGTGTGAAACATTGTGACAATAATGGCGTGTGAAAAACGTAACACTAGGCTCCAAAGTAAACTGAGAAATAATAGTGTCTACGAGCGTAGCTTATAAGCACCACTGTGTAATGAATTAATAGACATTCAAAGTGGTAATTAGGTAATTGTTCATAGGGAAATGGAGCGGGCGGCAAATAATGGCGTAGACAGTGAAACAATTAGTGAGCAGGAAAGCATTATCGATCGATCGGTCGGCAACAGCTCGCCTCAGGAATCCGAAATGGCAGGACACAATCTCGCAAATACTGTAGATTCAGGTTTTGCAAAAACTCAGGAAAACTTAAAGGCCACAGTAGATACTCTGAAAATTGGTTCAGAAAGACACATGGAGGAAATTAGCTCATTATCAGAGAAAGTAGTCGAACTTTCGGATCAGCTAAATAATTTATCTACGAAGGTAGATGATAATCTGAATGACACAAGACCGGCAGTCTTTAATGATAAAGAAGAGTACGAACAAATTAGGAAATTCGAACAAAATCAGAATCAAATTAATACGCAACACAAAAGAAAAATCCGGGAAGTACAAGATCAGTTGGCACAAGTAATACAAAAATTACATATGTCAGAGCACACTCGCCCTCCAACACGGGAAGAGGGACTTAGAAATACGGAAAAGCCACAAAACAATAACAAACGCCATTTCGGAAATAATGAAAGAAATTGCCAGGGTGCACCGAATTTTGAGATGGAACCGCCGACACGACGTAACAATGACTGATATGCGACTCGCCGACACGATGATTTTGACTATAAGCTGTTCATTACTACACGTAAATTCAAAACATTTAAGAATTCTGGCAACGACATTCATCCACAAGCGTGGCTCCATCAATTCTCTCATTGTTTTCCTCCCAACTGGCCATTAGAGCAAAGATTAGAATTTATGTGTGGCTATTTAGAGAATGAACCAGCTGTAAGAATGCGATCGGTCATTCACGATTGTCACAGCATATTGGTCTCAAGCTACACAAGACCGAGTAAAACATTGCATCATAATGATGAAACATTTCGAACAATCTGAATTTTCCAGTCTTGTGAAATATTTTGAAGATATATTGCACAAGAATCAGTACCTGTCAAACCCATACAGCCCCTCAGAACTCATCCACATTTGTTTAATCAAATTGCCTGAACATTTACGACATATTATTTTGGCAGGACGTTGCAAAGACGACATTGAAGCTTTTCAGGGACTCTTACAAGAATTGGAAATTGACACTGACAATCGCGGAACGCGAAAACAGGAACCCAACAATTACAGGTCACATCCGTTACAATTCCGCGATGACAGAAATAATAACTGGACACGACAAGGCTATTCTTACAACGTAAATCGTGACCAAAACAGACACCACCTGTATGACAACCGTTGGCAGAGTAGTAATAATTACAGGGAAAGATCACCTCTCCATGGTAATGACTATTACAGAGACAACCAGAGAAACAGACAATATGGGAACCAAATAATTATTATCAAGGGAGACAGAATAGCGTCAGACGCAACGGTCCACTGCGCAGTTACGATTCAGGGAGAAATTCTCCACCACATGACCGACAAAAAAGAAGCTATGTAAACTACCGACAAAACGACAGACCTGAATTTCATCAGAACTGGCTGGATTCAAACAGGGCAGGGGCCTCTCGACAAGGTGAATTTGTAGAAGTTAGATCTCCAAATCCCAATAACGACACGCGCCAACAAAGAGACAGTAGGCAGTGACTCACACCGCTGGCAGCCACGAAACGTACTTATGAAGCTGACGACATAGCTGCCGTGGCTAGTAATTGCGTAAAAATGTAAGACACTAGAGACATCTTACTCCAGGAACACGACGAAAAACATAACAACATTGCATATCCTGTGATTCACATTACAGTAAATGACGTAAAATTTATGGCAGTACTTGACTCTGGCAGTTCCATTTCAGTAATTAGTGAAACAGCCTTTAGCAAATGCAACAAATCGAACGATTGCCCCACACTTCCGTTATGTAATATTACATTACAAGGTGCGATCGTTGGAAAAAGTGTAGATGTACGCCAACAAACAAACATAGAATTCTTTTGTCAAAGCCACAGATACTCTATGAACTTTCTTATTGTTCCATAATTGTCGACTGAAATTATATTGGGAGTAGACTTTTTGAATGAATACAAAGCAATCTTAAACTTACACGATGCTGAAATAAGTTTAGAGAAAGAAGGTAAGTCAATAGATTTGAAATTTGAAGATTGGCTCTCAAACCATGATGAGGAAATTAATCGGCTTTACCTTCTGTTAGACAACAGTTCGGAATTTTCTACGGAACTAGACACTAACAATCACTCTGCAAGTACTGACAGGGATGATATCCACGGCATATTTGATCCTAATGAGTTAATTCAGAATAAAATTCAAACAATTGAGAATTGTAATGACACTGATAGGCAGGATCTTTTTGAGATTTTACAAGCACATTCCACAGTTTTTACTCACAAAACAGGAACAATCAAGGGATTTCAATACCAATTTCGTGTTCGTGAGCATACTAAACTTTGTGTTAGACCATACGTAATTCCAGCACATTATAGGGACCGTGTTAGAACAGAAATACAATCTATGTTTAACGAGGGCATTATTGAGACTGCATTAAGCTCATACAACAATCCCTTACATTTTGTTGAGAAGAAAAATGGTTCGGTCAGGCTTGTCTTAGATTCGAGACAAATCAATACTATCATCATTCCTGAAACAGACAGGCCGCAAACGATGGAAGAACATCAAAATTTTAATGGTGTAAAAGTGTTGTCTTCTATTGGTCTCAGATCCAGCTTTTATCAGATCGAACTTCATCCAGAATGTAGAAAATACACAGCTTTTCTTTGTTTCGGCGTTTGTTATCAATTTCGGAAACTTCCTTTTGGTTTGAACATTTCTTCGGCAGCGTTCATTCGCGGGCTACATTCCATATTACTTGATTTCTTAAAACGTCACATCACCTTATATGTGGACGATATTCTGATAGCAGAAGCCTCATGGGAACAACATAATCGCATCCTCAACAGTGTGTTACGTATTTTTGCAGAATCTGGAATTACAGTTAACTTGGAAAAGTCTGAATTCGGTAGGTCAAAGGTGAGGTTTTTGGGACATATTATTTCTTCTGAAGCATTCAGCCGTATCCTGAAAAGTTAGAAGCAATCAGAGCCATTCCAGTTCCATCCACAAAAAAACAGGTCCACAGTTTTCTAGGTCTCGTAAATTTTTACCGACGTTTTCTGAATATGCAAATTCTAGTTACACCAAAACCTTGTTCTCTCACTGGAAAAAATACTATTTGGAACTGGGACGAACAAGCACGGTTGGAATTCAATTCTTTGAAAGAAGCGCTACTTAACGCGCCAATACTAACTCATCCAGATCTGTCACAAAATTTCTGCCTTAGCACGGATTCTTCTAAAGTCGGTCTTGGTGCCCATTTATTTGAAGAATCCATAGAAAATGACACTACTGTTCAGAAAACCATTGCTTTTGCTAGCCCAGTGCTAACAAAATCTGAAAAAAATTATTCCGTTATTGAATTAGAAGCTTTAGCTATCGTTTGGACATTTAACAAATTCCGTTTCTTTCTTTCTGGTAAGCACGTAAAAGTATACAGTGATCATCTTTCATCACAATTTCTTATGTCTTCAAAATTAAATCATGACAGGTTAAAACGTTGGGCATTATTTCTGCAAGAATTCCACTTCACAATAGTCTAGATTCCCGGGAAGGAGAACATTGTTGCGGACGCACTGCCACGCGCACCGGCTGGGCTTGAGAAAAGTAACACAGAAGGCAACCTCGAGAAAAATTTCAGTATTCTTTACATTCAGAAAGTCGCCTTTGAAAACTCCATCACCATATCTTTAAAGGACATTGCTCATGAACAAGATAAAGATCTGATTTGGAAATGCATCAAAAGTAAATGGCATGAAAAGACACACACTCAGATTCGGCATTATTATCTGGTTAGAAACAACATACTCTTCAAACGCTGCACTGTTGGGCAGGCTATGGGTACTTTGCATTCCTGACGATTTTGTTAATAAGCTCATATGGTACATTCATTTCAGCTACGCTCATTTTGGTCCAATAAAATGTTATCATATTCTTCGGACGACTTGTTATTTTAACAATATGGAAAAGAGAATTCGAAGAGTCTTGTCTATTTGTAAACTTTGTCAAAAAGCTAAACCATCTACCATCTCACATCGTGCTCCGTTGTTTTCTATCATTCCTTCTAAATTAAAAGAATTTGCTGCTGTTGATCTCTTGGGGCCCCTTGTCAGAACATCGAATTGATTTTCGTACGTTCTAGTCGCTGTTGAACTTACTTCAAAATTTGTTTCTTTCACTCCGTTATGTAAAGCCACTGGACGGTCTGTATCCAACGCCTTTGTTAAAAATTTCTTACGTGAAGTTGGACACGTTAGTAAAGTCATTTCAGATAACGGTCTGCAATTCAGATCTGCTGTTTGGTCACGCATGCTTCAGAACCATAAAATCAAACCTGTTTTTATTTCATTGTACTCACCACGCTGTAACCCGTCTGTACGGATTATGAAAGAAATCAATAAGCTTTGCAGACTTTATTGTCACAGAAAGCATCAGCATTGGGACAGATATTTACACTTATTTCAAAATGTGCTGAATGAAATGCCTCATGACTCCACTGCTTTACCACCTATTCTTGTACTGAAGAATGAAGAACCACCGAACAGAATCAGAGAGCTTGTACCTTTCCCGAATACACCTAAACTTCGACACAAAGACATAATTGATTTGGCTATCAAAAATATAAAATCTGCAGCAGACAAAAGGAGAAAACTATACGGTAAAGCAAATGCAAAGAAATTATATATTGGTCACAAAGTTCTCATTAAAGCTCATTCATTGTCACATAAGAAGAAACACTTGAGTCACAAATTCTTTCTGATTTACAATGGACCTTACAGAATCCGACGTATACCACATGGTAACTGCGTTGAAGTTGAAACTCTGCGTACTAGGAAGAGTAAAGGATTGCACCATATTTCACATGTAAAACCGTTTATTGAAAGATAATCTGCTTTTTAACTTACTCTTTGCCATAAAATTTTTCACTTCACGCTACTAGTACGCGTTGTCACACTTAGAAACTGTTATCATGCAACAATGTTTTGAAGCTAACTATCCAATCTAGAACCTAGGGAACATATTTAGAGAGTAATTATCACTGCGTTGTGATAGTGAACAGAGGACACAGTGTTACTGTGTGCGTACATTCTTGCTTTTTAGTTGCACGATTACGTAACGACTATAAGGCTTACATACTTAGAACATATACTGCTAATGAGATTTTAATGCAACATTTTGGTTTACTTGAAAAGACATTCTTTATTTGAAGTACTTTCTGTGAGATTAAAGATGACTTAGTATTTGGTTTCTTTGACAGCTACACGATTACATCACGACGCTACTAATGTGCTTTTGTGCTGTATCTGCTTTATATCTGCACAGTTTTTCTGAATTCCTCTGGAAAGTAAAACATGTTTTAGTAGTAACTTTTGTGGTATAGCTACAATGAGATAGCCTTTTTTTGTAGCACAACAATACGTTACAGTGTAGTGCTTTCTTGATCACGTAATTGCACGTAATAACTACGATATCTATACGCATAGCATTTCGCTTTTGTTTATTACGAGGTAAGTACATTGACTTCCACAGAACTTTGCTTACGGACGACGATAATTACGACACTTGGCACGTTTTTTACCATTAAGTAATGACAGAGATTATGTTACAAAAAGACGGACAATCTAGCGCGGCAGTACACGTATTTGAGTGATTAATTTTGTACTTAAAACATTTATTTTTAAATATTTTTGAATTACAAAGAAAGTTTTCCGTGATACATTTCATTCCATTGCTGTAATCTGTAACACCTGAGGGTATAAATACATTAATCCTCAGGGGGGTACACGCTTCCTCTTGTATCATGTGTTTGGCAAGCACAAGGAGCCTTAGGTAATATGGTATTTGCTTATACAATTTTACACATCGGTACCATATTTCTCTAACACAGAATTACACAACTATCTGATTATTTGACAGAGGAACAAGTTTTTCTTTTTACTACGTCAGTGACACATGTTTACGCAATTGCACAGTTGGATAACGTCACACTTATGAAATTGAATTTTGTCTGCACTGTGTGAACTGTTCATACTTTTTTGGAACCATTGTGATACTATGAGAGCTTTGAATGTCGTATTTGGTAAGGGAGCATGATTTTTGGAGTACGTTTGAGGTAGATGATTTTATTGAAGGTCTTGAAATTATTGAAAGAAGCTGCGACGATTTTGAGATGTGATTGATCTGTTATGATGTTATTATTATGATGACGATGTGTATTATGCTGTTGAGGTATGTTTATGATCAATAAGATGATGGTACCATATATGAGGAATGTGATTACGTGTTTGTATGTATATGAATAATGAGTAGTGGTTAGGGACTCTGATTTGTGGAAAAGGATGTTGGAAACCAAGAATCGTACTTTAAGAATTATGAAATGTGTGTTATAACGATATGTTTACGTAATGTGTATACATAAACATACAGTTATAAATGTCCCCGTTCGTAGTCGCTAATTATAAAAATATGTTTACTTTTGTGCTGTAACATATAGCTATAATCAGCGGTGGAAATATATTTGCGAACGCTGACTGTGTGCGGCTGTTCCTTGTTGGACCGTCTGATCAGTCGGAAGTTGCATTGCAGAGGAAAGTAAATGCCTATTCAAAATATAATTATTTGTGGATAGCTCAACATGAATTTCCTAAGGGACCGTAGTTTATCATGCATTTATCAGTAGAATATGGTGCGGAGAAAATATTTCGCCGCATACAACTTCCGTCCGATTTCGACGAAAGAATTCGTGACTGTGAACTCTCTATTTGGCAGAAACATAAAGAAAATTAAATAACTTCATGAAGGAGTGAGACATAGATTCTATATTAAATAAATAGTCCATGTGGTGTCACCGCCAGACACCACACTTGCTAGGTGGTAGCCTTTAAATCGGCTGCGGTCCGTTAGTATACGTCGGACCCGCGTGTCGCCACTATCGGTGATTGCAGACCGAGCGCCGCCACACGGCAGGTCTAGAGAGACTTCCTAGCACTCGCCCCAGTTGTACAACCGACTTTGCTAGCAATGGTTCACTGACAAAATACGCTCTCATTTGCCGAGACGATAGTTTAGCATAGCCTTAAGCTACGTCATTTGCTACGACCTAGCAAGGCGCCATTATCATTTACTATTGATATTGATTCATGTACTGTCAAGACCGACGTTCTTCATTAACGGATTAAAGTTAAGTAATCCACCAGCTACGTCCGTTTTTCTAAATTCTAATTTCCTTGTCCCGTTCCAGACCTCACGCCAGCCTGCGTGAGCTAAAACGCGTGCCTTTCGGCCTCCTTCTAGTAACATGGTGTTGGCTCTCCTGCCAACCAAAACAGTCCCTACACCAATTCCATTTAAATCTGAATTTATGGCAATTAATAGATGAACTTACACTGCAATGAAAGATTTAACATGGATGCCGTTTTGACTGGCACTTCTCTTCTCGTAATAAAATAATTCCTTTGATGTTTTCACATACATGCCGCACAATAAATCTACTGCTATGCAGTATTGCACTTTTAGTGTTGCACTTTTACTTTACACCAAAATAATATTATTTTTAACGATAATAATACGGCGTCAAGACATGCGCGTCCGACACAAGTTAGAAGAGACAAGAGAAAAAATGAGTAACTGTTCCTCTAGAATATCTCGTACATCAAAAGAATGTGTAAAAGTGTTCTTCTTCTGTCCGTTTTTCGCGCTGCGGTTTTCAAAGTCAGTAACTCAGTGCATCTCTGACGGCGTTTTGACAATAAACACGTTACATCACAGGTCGTTCACCTTTTACATTCTCGCAACATTATTTGCTAACTGTAGCTGTTGCCGAGGGACTGCTCGATTAGTGAATGATTTAAAATGATAAGGCAATCACATAATGTTACATTGTACATGTGTGAATGTATCACAATGCCACCAAAAATTTTTTGGACACTGTTGTATTTAAAGGATTTTCTTTCTACACATTTGTAACGCAAATTCTCGACCTGTGAAATTTTTTATATGAGACTGTCACTGTAGTGCAAACTACTGTCGTAAATATTTCGGTAAGAAAGCCAAGTGACCTTGACGTAATGCGTTGTGAGCGGCCAGCTGCCTGAAAAAAGAAAGCCATTAGGAGGAGAAAAAAAAAAAGAGGCCATTATCCTCGCTATTGGCATTTCTTTGTAGAATGCATCGCAAATACGTGATATTTACTAAAATGCCTAATGAAATGATGAGAAACATTTTTACATCTATTGTCTTTCTAGTTGAGAGATTGTTTTACTGCCTTTGGAGACGCCATTTGCCTAGTGAATGACGTTTCACACATTGCTTTGTATATATTTGCTCATTTTGTTTAATATCTAGTTTCTAGTTGCGCTGCAGCATTGGTTAAAATAAAATTTAATAGATGTACTAATATAGATATTTTATGCCTACAGATCCAGTAAATAATAATTTTATGATCTACTTCCAAAAAAACGAGGGAGCACAAAAAGACATTTCCACTTCACAGAAATTGCATACATAATTTTTTTCAATGGCTGGTAACTTGTCTGCTAGAGTAAGTTATCGTGATGCATCACTCTAGTGTTAAGATGTGACATAGGTGTTAGACATGGCCATCTTTACAGTAATATTTTTTCTGTTTGAGCTTTGTCATGTTTAGGTATAAGATATAGCATTTGCTGCTGCTGTTTGCCAGGAATAGTGCTACTGAATTTCACTTTGTATTACTCTGTTAAGGCAGTTTTACTACTGATTTATTTTTCTTGTTGCTGTACATTGGCTCATATTAGTTGTAATGTTGCATTTGCTCTACTAATTTAGATATACTGCTGCTTGCTTTGCCAATTTGCATTTTTTTGTCATTGCTGTTTGTGTTAATTGTTTTGTACTGCTGCATTGTCTCATCCCTTAGTATATATATATATCTGAGCTCAGTAGATTTAAGTTAGCTTAAGAGGGGGTAGACTATATAAGAAACTGACTGTGGAGAATAGGGAAAGAATGCATTGAGAAGTTATATGAAAAAGATTTGGGCCAAAATGAGTATTGTACAATGAGAAATAATTATTTTGAAAGAAACATGAATAGAACACAGAAAGGAGGTATAGATAGGACTTTTGGGGAATAATGATGAATGAAGGGAGATGTAAGTAAAGAAAGTTTTGTGTGGAAAATACTGCAGTAAAACAAACCCTGTCCTTTCCTTTTGTCTTATTCCGCTATGTGTTTTTGTACCCTTGTGTATTTGTGTTCTTCCTGTGTTTATGTGTTTATCTGATGAGAGTTATGTT